>NW_027459462.1:5000-679445 GCF_050624435.1 Tenrec ecaudatus
GGGTTAGGGGGGTTAGGGTTAGAGTTAGAGTTAGGGGGGTTAGGGTTAGGGGGGTTACCGTTAGGGTTGGGGTTAGGGATGTTAAGGTTAGGGTTAGGGGGGTTAGCGGGGCTAAGGTTAGGGGGGTTAGGGGGGTTAGGGTTACGGTTAGGGGGGTTAGGGGGGTTAGGGTTAGGGTTAGGGGGTTAGCGTTAGGGTTATGGTTAGGGGGATTAGGGTTAGGGTTAGGGGTGTTGGGGTTAGGGGGGTTAGGGTTAGGGTTAGGGGGGTGGGGGCGAGGGGGTTAGGGGTGTGAGGGGGGTGTGGGTGAAGGGGGTTGGAGTGAGTGGGTTGGGGGTGAGGGGGGTGGGGGTGAGGGGGTTGTGGGTGAGGGGGTGGGGGTGAGGGGGTTGGGGGTGAAGGGGGTGGGGGTGAGGGGGGTGTGGGTGAGGGGGGTGGGGGTTAGGGTTAGGGTTATGGTTAGGGTGAGGGGGGTGGGGGTTAGGGTTAGGGTTAGGGTGAGGGGGGTGGGGGTTATGGTTAGGGTTAGGGTGAGGGGGGTGGGGGTTAGGGTGAGGGTGAGGGGGGTGGGGGTTAGCGTTAGGGTTAGGGTGAGGGGGGTGGGGGTTCGGGTTAGGGTTAGGGTTAGGGTGAGGGGGTGGGGGTTAGGGTTAGGGTGAGGGTTAGGGTGAGGGGGGTGGGGGTGAGGGTGTGGGTGAGGGTGAGTGTGAGGATGAGGGTGAGGGTGAGGGTGAGGGTGAGGGTGGGGGTTCGATAAAATTGATGTGTGATTTTACAGGGCCTCTAGTAAGCCATCATATATAAAAGACTTACTCCCTCCCCCAACAGAATGGGTTCTTTTCTCCAAGGTTTCACGCAACATAGCATGACCAGGAAAGACAACCGGTCCAAATTCCTAAAGCCACCAAAGTGTAGGCCGTCTCTCCCCGTCCCTCCCCTCCCCTCCCCATCCCCGTCCTCTTTATCCCACTTTGCAGGACAACTCAAGAGCGGGAGAGCTGGTTTAAGACCCATTGTGACCACTGCCTGCCTATCAGTTCATGGGGGCAAAAGGAAGAGAAATATCACTTCTTTTAAAGTCACCCCGCAACACGTGCACTAGGGTTGGCATATCCTCTCCATCCCCCAAGAAGGATCACTGGTCAGCAGCATTCTCTGCTTAAGCCAAGCAGCCCAAACACCTGGGGAAAACCCAAGAGTCCCTTTTTGGGTCTATGTCCCATTTTTTCCCCCAGGATTGCATAATTGGAATAAACAAAACCCCCTGTCTGAGAAACCACAAGGTCTGATTTCTTTGCTAGACTAGCTTTTCCACATGCATCAGCCCACCTCAGACAAGTGCCAGCCACTTCTGCAGGTGCTGTTCACAGCAGAGGAATGCGAGCCCTTCCAGAGAGAGCCCCAGAAAGCAGTCAATAGAACTGATGGTCAGCCAGCGGGCACTCCCCAGTGGAGAGAAACTCTTTTTACCACTCCACGAATAATGTGGGACCCAAACTCCCAGTAAGGCCCCGAGGGCTTAGCCAGGTATCACCAGTCTCTCTTGCAGGGCCTCCGCAGGACAACTAGGAAACCTATGCATTTATCTAAGGTCAGTGAGAATTTTCAGGCGCCTACAAGCAAATGTCTGCCTGCCTGCCTGCCTGCCTTTTTAGAGTGGCTGATGGAAGCCTGCGTTCTTTGTACCCCAAAGGACCCAGAGGCCCCTGAGAACAAGAGGGAAATAAGTATTGCCTTTATTACTCAGCCTGCCTCAGACATGAAAAAGAAATGGGAAGCATTTGAAGGGAACAATCTTCGTGATTTGGTAGAAGTGTCTTATTGGGTGTATCACAACACAGATGGCCCTACCACGACAGAGACAAAGAAATAGCTAAAATACTAGGAATTGCCATGAGACACAACAGAGACCCAGAAAAAGAGATCATGGCCCACTCACGGAGAGACTGACCTGTGGCACCGCCAAGCCCTGAAGAAGGAAGGATCCAGGTGCCTACTACAGAAGAGACAGACATTGGAAAAAACATTGCATTGAAAACTCCAGGAGAGACGGACAAACCTCCACTAGAGAGGACGGGCCTCGTCCTCGCCTAGAAAAACCCATGTGAGAGACAATAACGCTTGAGGAAGCTGAAGGAATGTCTCAGGGCTCTGTTTCACTGGCCCCCAGGATCCCGTGCTAACTGTCCAAGTTGGGGGCCAGCCAGGAAATGTCTTGGAGGACACAGGGGCCATCTTCTCAGGTTCAAAAAAGAGAACGGACACATTGTCAAAGGAAAGATCGGAATTACTGTCAGCCTATGATTGCTTCCAAAGTACTCACACCAGAAGGTTTGCATGGAGATTGGGGGGCTTCCCAAGCCATCAAGGTAAAAAATGTCTCTCTGCCCTATGTCCCAGTTAGCCACATGGTTCTCATGGCACTGGCTCCCAGTTCGGCTGTTGAGCCAGTGAAACTCTTTTAGCAGGAGTTGAAGTGGCCATCAGCGGAAGGACAAAACCTCCACAGTGGGCTTCCCGTATCAATACGAAGCCACCTATATCACCTCTTGGACATTATCATTGTCCTGGACTCTGAATCGCCACCCCAGATCTAGAATGCGCCTGACATGTCCACATGGTTTGAATCAGGTTCGGGTTAACCCCTCTTGATCACTTAGTGACATGGGACACTAAACCCTGGAATACCTTTACTTTCCAGATGAGAAAACTCACTCAAAAAGACACAGGTACTGAACAACTGGAACACAACTGGTTAACAACAAAGCCACATTCCCAACCAGTCTCTGGAGCCAGAGATCAGAGCCCCATATGCCTGTGCCCAGCTGAGCAGTCACCCTCTCCTGGACCCTCGAAAGATCTGAGCAGATCCTCGCCCCACCCATGCCCCTCTCCCACACCCAAATATGTTTTTTCATAGGATGGCACTATATCTGCAGCTCTGGGAGAGGGACATATCTGATGGAGAATACGGAGCAGACGAAGGGGGAGGAGGGAAGAATGGAGCACATCCAGGCCCACCAGGCCTTGAGGATGATGTTCCCACTCAGAGAAGACAGTCCACACAGAAGACCAGATGGCCAGCCCAAGATGAGACACGACGTCCCTCAAAGACTCATAGCCCTAGAAGGGACAACACCTGAGACACAGTGCGGGAACGGATCCCGCGACACCGAGGCATAGCACTAAGGGGGTGCAGCAGAAGAGTAAGAAGGTGGAGCAACAAGGTCCCCAGGGAATGCCAAAGGAGGACTTTCGGGGCAAGACTTGGTGCCCGCACAGACTGGACTGGAAAACACTGCTAAGGGCCAACAAACATTCCGTGAACTAACTACGAGCTTTCCTTTCTTGAGAGTTGTGTTTTCTTTGATGGTCATTGGATTTTGGCTATTTTCTTTCTTTTGGTGCTTGCTTTCGCTCTGTCTTGTGTTTGTGCATGTTATTACCTCTATTGTATGTCTAAAAAGAGATGCTGGATGCACAATCTGCCGGAGAGAAAAAGGGGACCAACGCTTCGCGGGAGGGCCACGGGAAAGAGGGAGTTGGGGGGAAAGGGAGTGATGTCAAGAAACCCAGAGACAAGGGAACAACAAGTGGATGCAAATCCGTGGTGAGGGCGATGTAGGAATCCTGGTAGGGCGTGATCAAGGGTGAAGGAACCAAGGGGATTTACTGAAACCCAAATGAAGACTGAGCATGGCAGTGGGCACAAGAGGGAAATGAAAGGGAATAGCAGAGCGACCTAGGAAGCACGGGCCAGTTATAGAGGTCTAAAGAAAGACACGCACAGATGTAAATATATTTATCTGTGAGCATGGGGAAATACACCTATGTCCATATCTTTATAGGTTTCCTATTAAGGTAGCAGATGGCCTTTAGGACTCCAATCAAGGACTCTCTCATTGGAAGAATACCTTGTTCTATTACATTGGCATTCTATGATGCTCACCTTCCCAACACGTTCCTTGAAGTCTAAGCGGTTGCATAAGCAAATGTGGTCAAGAAAGCTGATGGAGCCCTGCTATCAAAAGATATGGCGTCTGAGGTCTTAAAGGCCTGAAGGGTAAGCAAGTGGCCATGTAGCTCAGAAACAACAGCGCCCACATGGAATAAGCATACCAGCTTGTGCGATCACGAGGTATCAAAGGGATCAGGCATCATCAGCACAAAAAATCTCATTGCGAATGAGCAGGGAATGCTGGGTAGAGAGCCAAAGTCCATTCGCAGTACACTGGACATTCCCTTAAGTAAAGTCTTGGGGAAGAGACAAGCCTACACAGGGTACTAGACAGCAACTGTGAAACACAACTTTCCTCTAGCTCCTCAATGCTTCCTCTCCCCTCACTATCTAGATCCCAATTATAACTTACAAATCTGACTAGACCAGAGAATGTACACTGGGACAGATAGGAACTAGAAACCCAGGGAATTCAAGGTGGATGAGCCCTTTAGGACCAGTGTTATGAATGGGGATGCTGGGAGGGTGGAGGGAGGGTAGGCTGGCACCAGGGAACCGATGACAAGGATCTACATAAAACCTCAAAAGAAAAGGGGGTGAAGGGGGACATCAGACAGTGCAAGATATGACAAAATAATAATTAGTAAATGATGAAGGATTGATGAGGAGGGGTAGTGAGAATGGGGGCGGGGGGAATGGGGAGCTGAGGCCAGGGGCTTGGGTGGAGAGAAGATATTTTGAGAATAATGAGGGCAATGAATGTACAAATGTGCCTTATATCAGTGATGTTTGCACGTATTGTGGTTATTGTTGTATGAGCCCCTATAAAAGGAGAGAAAAAAAAGACCCTGGCAGAGGGTTGATGCTAGGATGATCTCAGGCTGGATTAACCAGCAAAAGCAGGTGCTGCAGTCGCCTCACCCTGTGTCTATTCCTGTGTGGGGCATGAAGCTTAGGGTCCACAGCCCCGGCAGCTGGACAGTGAGAGAGGTGGGGCTCTGAGGTCATTCCACAGGGGGAATGGCCCTCCGGTTCCTGCAGGGCCCACCCTCTTGTGTAGTCCTGCTGTCTGGGGCACCTCTTTCACGGAGCCCACACCAGGGCAGCTCTTCAACTCATGGGGGATTGGCAGGAAGCCTCTGCTCATGCACACACACCACCGCCTAGCTGGAGGACCTCGGTGAACAAACCTTGAGGCAGACAACAAGCCCACTAACTGATCCTGTGAGAGATATAATCAGGATCCAGAAACCGGCAACTGGGAGCAAGGGGCAGCATACCTGGGTCCCAGCCCCTCCCACTGCCCTCTGCAAGGAGTGACATTCCAAAGCACAGTGTTTTCCAAAGCCACTGTCAGGACTTTGGAATGGGCAGCTCATTTGTGGACATGGATACTATGTGATCCAGACATACTACCTCCTCTGATCCTGTCAGCCAAGACTAAAAACCCTTCCAAGCAGAAAGCCATGCATCTGAACAGTATCCACCAGCCACTCACGTCCACTCCTGCTGCCTCCAAAGAGCTTCCCTGGGTTGGTCAGATCTCTCTGGGGACAGATATCCCTCGGTCCTTGGTTCTGCGTGAGAAAGAATTCATGCCAAAGCCTGGTTTGTGATCCAAGGGAGGTTTAGGAGCGTTAGGGAGGTGTGGTGGGCAACCCTGGTCGATCCTAGTGGCTGAATTGAATATACTTGGCCTAGGTGGGTCGATGCAGGTGCAGCGCCCACCCAGGTGGACCTGCCCTTCCTGGCCGGAAACCTGGACCTCTGAGCACGCACAGTGTGCCACTCCTTCCTGGGCCACTAACTGGGCCATCTGAGCATGTGTAATGGACACCCCAGTCCCTATGCTAGCTACCTAACATTTCCATCCTGAAGAGATGTGGACCCAAATCTTTGGGGTACTGGGCGACGACATCTCTAGCTACTTCCTGCTGGCAAAAAGGGCGAAGTGGGGCTTTGGGTCCACACCCTTCCTGCTCTGCTGGGAGGGGTTGTCCATTCAGCGCTAGATTGGATAAGGTTGAAGTGGTCCAGGAGATGGTGGTCCTGGAGTTGGCACAATTGGATTAGGGGCTTTGGTAACTTGAGAACTTCTGGAAAAACCAACAAACGCACAAAATGGTGAACAGTTTAACTGAGACAAGGCTAGGATTGTGAGGTGGGAGTCCCTTGAAAGTAGGTGAGTATCACAGGAAGTAAGTAAAAAGTCTTAGGATTATCAGGCGTGTGTGTTTGTTCATTCTAAGTACCGGCACAGGGGTAAAAGCATTCACAATTTCCCCTAGCGGGGTCCAGGGTTTGGGCACTACTGGGTGCAGTGGGATCACCGCTTCACTTATGATCCTAAGGCATTGGCCCCTCTGATAAGAACCATCCTTCTTTTTAACCCGATAACGCCTCACTTTTAAATTTTTGGGCAAAAAAAATTTCGTTTTGATTCATTACTTTCATAGTTATCAATATATATACATTTATATTCATTTGATTAAATGTTAGGGAAAGGTCATGCTCGGAGTTATAGGGTTAAATTGTAATATTGGGATGCTACAGGCGTATTCAACAGGGATCAAAAGTAGAGTAACTGCCTGTGTCATTTTTAATTTTCTCGGGTTCCATTTGAGTAAAAGGCTTGTAAGTTACCCGGGGACCAAATGCCCCTGGTGCCTCTACTAGGGGTAGAATGTTCAGGGAGGGTTCAGGGGTGGGACAATAGTGACCTGAAGTCCTGGATCCCTTAGGGCAGGAGTCCTCAAATTGTTTACCCAGGGGGCCAGTTCATTGTCTGTCCGACCGTTGGAGGGCCAGACTATGGTTTTCAAAAAACCTATGGACAAATGCCTATGCACACTGCACGAGTCGGCTGCTAAGCAGGACAGGCAGTGGCAGCAAAAACACCCCGAGGGTGGGATAAATGGCATCGCGCCACATGTGCCCCATGGACCACAGTTTGAGGACGCCAGCCTTAGGGGTTCCTGGGTGCACTGGGGATGAAGGTCTCCTACTGCTCCTCGAGAGGAGAAATGCTCTAAGTTCTGGCATCTCCGGCCACTTTCCCGGCACTCTACCGAACTGTTCCCGGTGAATCACGGTTGGAAGGGAAAGCGTACCCTTCTCTGCCCACCATTCTCCTTTCTCAAAACGATACTGTGGCCAAATAGAGTTGCAAAGTGAATCTATCAGCTTTTGTTTGCCCAGCCTCTCTGTATCAACTCTATCCCAATTGGACACGATTCATGCAAGGGGGCAATTCCTGAGCATCAAGCTGCTAAGTCCCATCTAGAAAGCACAAAAGAAGGAGGCGATTGACAGCTTGCTGCCTCCAGGTCAATAACCCCCACTTGAGAGCACACCCCTGGGTTGCCCTGAATCTCATGCCTCAGCCCGAGGGAAGGGGTCAAGGACTAGTCGCCGAGGGCGACCTTTAGGTCCAACCATTTTTCTGGACAACAGGCTAGGAGGACCACTGCTTGGGATGGCCCCAAGGCCCTCCAAGACGCCTGCTGGCGGGACTGATGCTCAAATCTCTCAAGGGAAGGGACACGAGGCAGCTCAGGGAACCTTAAGGGAAATTGGAATTTCTGGCTGGAATATCATGGCAGAGGAGCTGTGTATTAAGTAAGAGCTGTCCCCAAAAGTGCCTGAAGCAGCATCGCTGAAAGCCTAAATAACAGTGACTCAGCCTAGGCTTCCGAACGCCATTGGCCTAAGCCTGGGCCACGGAAAAGCAGCCTGTAATAAGGAACAAACCAAATCTGGAAGAACACTAGCCCTATAACGCCTCAAGTTTTAAATTTTGGAAATATATTTTTTGGTTTTTATTATTTACTTTCATAGTTATCAATATATATGACATTCAAAATATATTTTAAAAGCATAAAATTTTCAGTGTTTTTGAAATGTGACCAAATTGTCACATTTATAATTTGGGTACCAGATACGTTTTCATTAAGAATTATGACAATTTTGTGCTTGGCATTATAGAGCTAGAGCAGCTTGTTTGAAAAACCAGGAGAAAGGCAAAGGGAATGGAGGGGAAAAGGGAAACTTTGGGTTCCCGGAACCAACAGGACTAACTCCCAGGCCTCTTCACCCAGCTCCCTAGGCAGCGCCCTTCCACATGTGGACTGGTGGGTGCCATCTTGGCCATGGTCACAGATCCTGTTACCTCTCGGCTACAATGGCGACTGTGTAGGATCTCTGGGAAAAGCTGAAACAGCTTTGACAAGAGTGAAGCCATTTGGGGCTGACAGAAGCCACCATGAAAAGAAAATAAAGTAGCTAGGAAGTGTAAATGAACTAGCTGATATTGGGGAGGTAGGCTGTGCAGACGTCGCCCAAGGGAATGTCATGAAGGAAATGGGTGTTCAGAAGGCTTGCGAGAACGACCAGAGCAGTTTTGGTTCAACTAAGAATGGCTAACCCTAATATCCCGCTTCTCACTCGCCTAGTCCTGAGGAAGTATCCATGTACCTACTATACAAAACAGTGACATTGGAAAAATCAGTGCCTTGAAAAACCCAGGAGAGGCGGACGAGCCACCACTAGAGAGAACGGGCCTAGTCCTGGCCTAGAAAAATCTAAGCTACAGACAATAATGCTCGAAGCTGAATAAAGGTGTCCAGGCTCTGTTTCACTTGACCCCAAAGAGCCCATGCTCACTCTCCATGTAGGGAGCCAGCCAGTAAATTTCTAGGTGGACAAAGGGGTCACCTTCTTGGTTTCAGAAAAGACTACAGGTGCCTTGTCAAAAGGAAAGGCTTTCATTACAGGGGCCCCAGGGCAGACCCAAGCACACCCATGGACAACGGCCAGAATAACAGATTTAGCACAAGAGACAGTTACACGCTCACCCTGGTAATGCCTCAATGCCCCTTTCCCCTAATTGATCGTGACTTATTATGAAAAATGGCAGCCATAATTACTTTCTCATCTGCTACAACCACCTTAACCCTTGAACTTGAAAAGCCAAAAGTTTTGCTCACCACTCCAATGTCAGAGTGATATGTGTTTTATCAAGGAGCAGAAGAGACCTCCTCAAAGGAACTTCTTGATAAATCACTAAAAGATATTCCTTTTGTTTGGGCAGAGAACAACCTGCCAGACCTTTCTGAACTTCAGGTGCCTGGGGTCGTACAACTTCTGAGCTCAGCTACACTGGTGTGTCAAGCTAACCCTACTCCCTGGATAGCAAAAGTGGCTATTTCTGTTCCCATTTGCAGACTAAAGAGGACAGGCATTTGGGTCCTCTGCAAGTCCACATGGAATGCTCCCTTGCTGCCAATGCAGAAGCCGGGAACTGAGGACTTCCAACCGGTGCAGGATCTCAGAGAGGCAAATGAGAGGATAGAAACTGGCCACCCCACGTGCCAAACCCCGAGACCCTCCTGAGTACTATCCCGTCAAACTGAATTTGTTATACTGTTTTGGACTCAAAGGATGCTTTGTTCTCCATACCCGTGTCCCCTGCACATCAACCCAGTGAAGACTTACAGGGACACAAGGAGGAACACCCCCAAACCACCTTGCTCCAGTATGCAGATGACCTCCTCCTGGCCTCCGAAACCCTGGAGGAATGCCAACCGGCTACCAAGGACCTGATAACAGTCCTTGGCCCATTGGGGTACAGGGTATCTGCAAGAAAGGCTCAACTGTGTGTCCATAAAGCTGTATACCTAGGCTACCAACTGGAGGAGGGAAAACGGACCTTGTCCCCCAGCCGCATTGAGGCGATCCTCAAAATCCAGTCCCTGAGACTAACAGGCAGTTGCAAGAGTTTCTAGGAGCTGTGGGGTACTGTCCTTTGTGGAATTTGGGATTTGCAAAAACAACGAAACCCCTATATGCAAGTACTGGGGAAAGGAAAAAGAACTTAAATGGACTGAAGTAGAACAAAAAGCGTTTGAATCCTTTTAAAAGTCGCTCATATGGGCAACCTCTCTTGCCCTACTAGACATAGTAAAGCCCTTCCAATTGTCTATGTGAGGCCAGAGGCACAGCTAAAGAAGTGCTAACTGAGAACTTGCGGCCATGGAAGAGACCTGTGGCCTATCTTTCAAAGAAACTGGCTCTATAGCTGCAGGATGGCTGAGCTGCATGCGAGCTGAGGCTGCCACGGCCATCCTAGTCATAGAAGCTAGGAAGCTTACACTGGGACAGGATATTGCTGTGGTAGGGGGACCTATGGTTGAACCACTCCTAACCAGTCCCCCGGACCGGTGGATCTCGAATGCCAGGACTATACCACAAATCCCCAAGGTAGTGGCTGTGACCATGCCATCCCCAGTGTTACAGCCACAACCTACATACTCAGAAAATGATCTAAAGATAAGCCAAGAGCTGGCCTGCCAAAAACACTGGGAGCATCCAGGGTGGCTGCTCCATCCTGATGGAAGAAGATTCATGCCAGAAGCTCTGGGAGAGATCTGATTCAAGGACTACATGAAGGTATGCATTTGGGATCCTCTCTAAACTGTCTCAGTTGCTTCTCAGGCACTTTTACATACCCAGGCTTGGACACTGGGTGGCAGATGTCATCCACCGTTGATTGCACTGTGCTCGGGTAAACAACCCCAAAAAGAAAAGGAGCAACCCCAACCACGAGCTCGAGGTAGTAGTCCAGGAGAATTCTGGGAGGTGGACTTTATGGATATCAAACTTAGAAAGTATGGCTACCGATATTTGCTGGTGTTCGTAGACACCTGTTCTGGATGGGTGGAAGCCTTCCCAACAAAGAAGGAAACTGCTGCCACTGTGTGTAAATTATTAGTAACTAAAATTGTCCCTAGATTTGGCCTTCCCACCACCTTGGGGTCCAACAATGGCCCAACATTTATTGCTCAAATTACTAAAGTCTTAGCAATGCTTCTAAATATTAACTGGAAGCTCTTCAGGACAAGTAGAAAAAATAAACAGAACCCTAAAGGAATTGTTCGTTAAGTTGCATTTAGGACCTGGCGAGAACTGGGTTGATCCTTACTTTACCTTTTGCCCTACTTCAAGTCCGATGCGCTCCCTATGTGAATAGCATGACCCCATTTGAATTTATGTTTGGCAGACTTTCCCAAATCCTCCCAAGATTGAAAGAAGTAGAAATAATGGAAGTCACTAATCGTTCCCTCATCGAGTGCCTGCAGGCTGTGCAACAGGTGAGAGACAAATCATCTGCTCTGACACCTTCATTTTGGGCCTAACCAAGGGAAAGGGAACAGGCAGCCAACAACGTGCAACCAGGAAACTGGACATGGGTAAAGAAGCACCAACCTGACACCTTAGAACCTAGGTGGACTGACCCATACCAAGTGATACTTACAACACCAACTGCTGTTAAAATAGTGGGGAGAGGGCCGTGGATTCATCAGTCATAATTTTTTAAAAAAAAAAGCCCTCCCTGAGCATATCCTGAAAAGATGGACACCGAGAAAGACGGAAAATCCCTCAAAATTAAGGCTTTACAGAACTTAATTGTTTTTCTCCGAGTATTTCTGACAGCACCCACTGATTCCCCCAAGCACAAACACATCTGTGGACTGCTATTCTAACCTCCAGCAGACTCAGGTTTACACAGGCACCTCAGGGCCCCTCATGGGGCACAGCCTACCTAGAAGCTGCTGGAGAGAAAGTCGCTCAGTGGGCTACGGGATCCTGCCTTTGGGATGATGTTCCCACTCAGAGAAGACAGTCCACACGGAAGACCACATGGCCAGCCCAAGATGAGACACGACGTCCCTCAAAGACCCATAGCCCTAGAAGGGACAACACTGGAGACACAGTGCGGGAACGGATCCCGCCACACCGAGGCATAGCACTAAGGGGGTGCAGCAGAAGAGTAAGGAGGTGGAGCAACAAGGTCACCAGGGAATGCTAAAGGAGGACTTTGGGGGCAGGACTTGGTGCCCGCACAGACTGGACTGGAAAACACTGCTAAGGGCCAACAAACAGTCCGTGAACTAACTACGAGCTTTCCTTTCTTGAGGAGTTGTGTTTTCTTTGATGGTCATTGGATTTTGGCTATTTCCTTTCTTTTGGTGCTTGCTTTCGCTCTGTCTTGTGTTTGTGCATGTTATTACCTCTACTGTATGTCTAAAATGAAATGCAGGATGCACAATCTGCCGGAGAGAAAAAGGGGACCAACGCTTCGCGGGAGGGCCACGGGAAAGAGGGAGTTGGGGGGAAAGGGAGTGATGTCAAGAAACCCAGAGACAAGGGAACAACAAGTGGATGCAAATCCGTGGTGAGGGCGATGTAGGAATCCTGGTAGGGCGTGATCAAGGGTGAAGGAACCAAGAGGATTTACTGAAACCCAAATGAAGACTGAGCATGGCAGTGGGCACAAGAGGGAAATGAAAGGGAATAGCAGAGCGACCTAGGAAGCACGGGCCAGTTATACAGGTCTAAAGAAAGGCACGCACAGATGTAAATATATTTATCTGTGAGCATGGGGAAATACACCTATGTCCATATCTTTATTGGTTTCCTATTAAGGTAGCAGATGGCCTTTGGGCCTCCACTCAAGGACTCTCTCATTGCAAGAATACCTTGTTCTATTACATTGGCATTCTATGATGCTCACCTTCCCGACACGTTCCCTGATGTCTAAGCGGTTGCATAAGCAAATGTAGTCAAGAAAGCTGATGGTGCCCTGCTATCAAAAGATATGGCGTCTGAGGTCTTAAAGGCCTGAAGGGTAAGCAAGCGGCCATGTAGCTCAGAAACAACAGAGCCCACATGGAATAAGCATACCAGCCTGTGCGATCACGAGGTATCAAAGGGATCAGGCATCATCAGCACAAAAAAATCTCATTGCGAATGAGCAGGGAATGCTGGGTACAGAGCCAAAGCCCATTTGCAGTACACTGGACATTCCGTTAAGTAAGGTCTTGGGGAAGAGACATGCCTACACTGGGTACTAGACAGCAACGGTGAAACACAACTTTCCTCTAGCTCCTCAATGCTTCCTCTCCCCTCACTATCAAGATCCCAATTATAACTTACAAATCTGACTAGACCAGAGAATGTACACTGGGACAGATAGGAACTAGACACACAGGGAATTCAAGGTGGATGAGCCCTTTAGGACCAGTGTTATGAATGGGGATGCTGGGAGGGTGGAGGGAGGGTAGGTTGGCACCGGGGAACCGATGACATGGATCTACATAAAACCTCAAAAGAAAAGGGGGTGAAGGGGGACATCAGACAGTGCAAGATATGACAAAATAATAATTAGTAAATGATGAAGGATTGATGAGGAGGGGTAGTGAGAATGGGGGCGGGGGGAATGGGGAGCTGAGGCCAGGGGCTTGGGTGGAGAGAAGATATTTTGAGAATAATGAGGGCAATGAATGTACAAATGTGCCTTATATCAGTGATGTTTGCACGTATTGTGGTTATTGTTGTATGAGCCCCTATAAAAGGAGAGAAAAAAAAGACCCTGGCAGAGGGTTGATGCTAGGATGATCTCAGGCTGGATTAACCAGCAAAAGCAGGTGCTGCAGTCGCCTCACCCTGTGTCTATTCCTGTGTGGGGCATGAAGCTTAGGGTCCACAGCCCCGGCAGCTGGACAGTGAGAGAGGCGGGGCTCTGAGGTCATTCCACAGGGGGAATGGCCCTTCGGTTCCTGCAGGGCCCACCCTCTTGTGTAGTCCTGCTGTCTGGGGCACCTCTTTCACGGAGCCCACACCAGGGCAGCTCTTCAACTCATGGGGGATTGGCAGGAAGCCTCTGCTCATGCACACACACCACCGCCTAGCTGGAGCACCTCGGTGAACAAACCTTGAGGCAGACAACAAGCCCACTAACTGATCCTGTGAGAGATATAATCAGGATCCAGAAACCGGCAACTGGGAGCAAGGGGCAGCATACCTGGGTCCCAGCCCCTCCCACTGCCCTCTGCAAGGAGTGACATTCCAAAGCACAGTGTTTTCCAAAGCCACTGTCAGGACTTTGGAATGGGCAGCTCATTTGTGGACATGGATACTATGTGATCCAGACATACTACCTCCTCTGATCCTGTCAGCCAAGACTAAAAACCCTTCCAAGCAGAAAGCCATGCATCTGAACAGTATCCACCAGCCACTCACGTCCACTCCTGCTGCCTCCAAAGAGCTTCCCTGGGTTGGTCAGATCTCTCTGGGGACAGATATCCCTCGGTCCTTGGTTCTGCGTGAGAAAGAATTCATGCCAAAGCCTGGTTTGTGATCCAAGGGAGGTTTAGGAGCGTTAGGGAGGTGTGGTGGGCAACCCTGGTCGATCCTAGTGGCTGAATTGAATATACTTGGCCTAGGTGGGTCGATGCAGGTGCAGCGCCCACCCAGGTGGACCTGCCCTTCCTGGCCGGAAACCTGGACCTCTGAGCACGCACAGTGTGCCACTCCTTCCTGGGCCACTAACTGGGCCATCTGAGCATGTGTAATGGACACCCCAGTCCCTATGCTAGCTACCTAACATTTCCATCCTGAAGAGATGTGGACCCAAATCTTTGGGGTACTGGGCGACGACATCTCTAGCTACTTCCTGCTGGCAAAAAGGGCGAAGTGGGGCTTTGGGTCCACACCCTTCCTGCTCTGCTGGGAGGGGTTGTCCATTCAGCGCTAGATTGGATAAGGTTGAAGTGGTCCAGGAGATGGTGGTCCTGGAGTTGGCACAATTGGATTAGGGGCTTTGGTAACTTGAGAACTTCTGGAAAAACCAACAAACGCACAAAATGGTGAACAGTTTAACTGAGACAAGGCTAGGATTGTGAGGTGGGAGTCCCTTGAAAGTAGGTGAGTATCACAGGAAGTAAGTAAAAAGTCTTAGGATTATCAGGCGTGTGTGTTTGTTCATTCTAAGTACCGGCACAGGGGTAAAAGCATTCACAATTTCCCCTAGCGGGGTCCAGGGTTTGGGCACTACTGGGTGCAGTGGGATCACCGCTTCACTTATGATCCTAAGGCATTGGCCCCTCTGATAAGAACCATCCTTCTTTTTAACCCTATAACGCCTCACTTTTAAATTTTTGGGCAAAAAAAAATTTCGTTTTGATTCATTACTTTCATAGTTATCAATATATATACATTTATATTCATTTGATTAAATGTTAGGGAAAGGTCATGCTCGGAGTTATAGGGTTAAATTGTAATATTGGGATGCTACAGGCGTATTCAACAGGGATCAAAAGTAGAGTAACTGCCTGTGTCATTTTTAATTTTCTCGGGTTCCATTTGAGTAAAAGGCTTGTAAGTTACCCGGGGACCAAATGCCCCTGGTGCCTCTACTAGGGGTAGAATGTTCAGGGAGGGTTCAGGGGTGGGACAATAGTGACCTGAAGTCCTGGATCCCTTAGGGCAGGAGTCCTCAAATTGTTTACCCAGGGGGCCAGTTCATTGTCTGTCCGACCGTTGGAGGGCCAGACTATGGTTTTCAAAAAACCTATGGACAAATGCCTATGCACACTGCACGAGTCGGCTGCTAAGCAGGACAGGCAGTGGCAGCAAAAACACCCCGAGGGTGGGATAAATGGCATCGCGCCACATGTGCCCCATGGACCACAGTTTGAGGACGCCAGCCTTAGGGGTTCCTGGGTGCACTGGGGATGAAGGTCTCCTACTGCTCCTCGAGAGGAGAAATGCTCTAAGTTCTGGCATCTCCGGCCACTTTCCCGGCACTCTACCGAACTGTTCCCGGTGAATCACGGTTGGAAGGGAAAGCGTACCCTTCTCTGCCCACCATTCTCCTTTCTCAAAACGATACTGTGGCCAAATAGAGTTGCAAAGTGAATCTATCAGCTTTTGTTTGCCCAGCCTCTCTGTATCAACTCTATCCCAATTGGACACGATTCATGCAAGGGGGCAATTCCTGAGCATCAAGCTGCTAAGTCCCATCTAGAAAGCACAAAAGAAGGAGGCGATTGACAGCTTGCTGCCTCCAGGTCAATAACCCCCACTTGAGAGCACACCCCTGGGTTGCCCTGAATCTCATGCCTCAGCCCGAGGGAAGGGGTCAAGGACTAGTCGCCGAGGGCGACCTTTAGGTCCAACCATTTTTCTGGACAACAGGCTAGGAGGACCACTGCTTGGGATGGCCCCAAGGCCCTCCAAGACGCCTGCTGGCGGGGATGATGCTCAAATCTCTCAAGGGAACCTTAAGGGAAATTGGAATTTCTGGCTGGAATATCATGGCAGAGGAGCTGTGTATTAAGTAAGAGCTGTCCCCAAAAGTGCCTGAAGCAGCATCGCTGAAAGCCTAAATAACAGTGACTCCGCCTAGGCTTCCGAACGCCATTGGCCTAAGCCTGGGCCACGGAAAAGCAGCCTGTAATAAGGAACAAACCAAATCTGGAAGAACACTAGCCCTATAACGCCTCAAGTTTTAAATTTTGGAAATATATTTTTTGGTTTTTATTATTTACTTTCATAGTTATCAATATATATGACATTCAAAATATATTTTAAAAGCATAAAATTTTCAGTGTTTTTGAAATGTGACCAAATTGTCACATTTATAATTTGGGTACCAGATACGTTTTCATTAAGAATTATGACAATTTTGTGCTTGGCGTTATAGGGCTAGAGCAGCTTGTTTGAAAAACCAGGAGAAAGGCAAAGGGAATGGAGGGGAAAAGGGAAACTTTGGGCTCCCGGGACCAGGCAGGGCTAACTCCCAGGCCTCTTCACCCAGCTCCCTAGGCAGCGCCCTTCCACATGTGGACTGGTGGGTGCCATCTTGGCCATGGTCACAGATCTTGTTACCTCTCGGCTACAATGGCGACTGTGTAGGATCTCTGGGAAAAGCTGAAACAGCTTTGACAAGAGTGAAGCCATTTGGGGCTGACAGAAGCCACCATGAAAAGAAAATAAAGTAGCTAGGAAGTGTAAATGAACTAGCTGATATTGGGGAGGTAGGCTGTGCAGACGTCGCCCAAGGGAATGTCATGAAGGAAATGGGTGTTCAGAAGGCTTGCGAGAACGACCAGAGCAGTTTTGGTTCAACTAAGAATGGCTAACCCTAATACCCCGCTTCTCACTCACCTAGTCCTGAGGAAGTATCCATGTACCTACTATACAAAACAGTGACATTGGAAAAATCAGTGCCTTGAAAAGCCCAGGAGAGGCGGACGAGCCACCACTAGAGAGAACGGGCCTAGTCCTCGCCTAGAAAAATCGAAGCTACAGACAATAATGCTCGAAGCTGAATAAAGGTGTCCAGGCTCTGTTTCACTTGACCCCAAAGAGCCCATGCTCACTCTCCATGTAGGGAGCCAGCCAGTAAATTTCTAGGTGGGCAAAGGGGTCACCTTCTTGGTTTCAGAAAAGACTACAGGTGCCTTGTCAAAAGGAAAGGCTTTCATTACAGGGGCCCCAGGGCAGACCCAAGCACACCCATGGACAACGGCCAGAATAACAGATTTAGCACAAGAGACAGTTACACGCTCACCCTGGTAATGCCTCAATGCCCCTTTCCCCTAATTGATCGTGACTTATTATGAAAAATGGCAGCCATAATTACTTTCTCATCTGCTACAACCACCTTAACCCTTGAACTTGAAAAGCCAAAAGTTTTGCTCACCACTCCAATGTCAGAGTGATATGTGTTTTATCAAGGAGCAGAAGAGACCTCCTCAAAGGAACTTCTTGATAAATCACTAAAAGATATTCCTTTTGTTTGGGCAGAGAACAACCTGCCAGACCTTTCTGAACTTCAGGTGCCTGGGGTCGTACAACTTCTGAGCTCAGCTACACTGGTGTGTCAAGCTAACCCTACTCCCTGGATAGCAAAAGTGGCTATTTCTGTTCCCATTTGCAGACTAAAGAGGACAGGCATTTGGGTCCTCTGCAAGTCCACATGGAATGCTCCCTTGCTGCCAATGCAGAAGCCGGGAACTGAGGACTTCCAACCGGTGCAGGATCTCAGAGAGGCAAATGAGAGGATAGAAACTGGCCACCCCACGTGCCAAACCCCGAGACCCTCCTGAGTACTATCCCGTCAAACTGAATTTGTTATACTGTTTTGGACTCAAAGGATGCTTTGTTCTCCATACCCGTGTCCCCTGCACATCAACCCAGTGAAGACTTACAGGGACACAAGGAGGAACACCCCCAAACCACCTTGCTCCAGTATGCAGATGACCTCCTCCTGGCCTCCGAAACCCTGGAGGAATGCCAACCGGCTACCAAGGACCTGATAACAGTCCTTGGCCCATTGGGGTACAGGGTATCTGCAAGAAAGGCTCAACTGTGTGTCCATAAAGCTGTATACCTAGGCTACCAACTGGAGGAGGGAAAACGGACATTGTCCCCCAGCCGCATTGAGGCGATCCTCAAAATCCAGTCCCTGAGACTAACAGGCAGTTGCAAGAGTTTCTAGGAGCTGTGGGGTACTGTCCTTTGTGGAATTTGGGATTTGCAAAAACAACGAAACCCCTATATGCAAGTACTGGGGAAAGGAAAAAGAACTTAAATGGACTGAAGTAGAACAAAAAGCGTTTGAATCCTTTTAAAAGTCGCTCATATGGGCAACCTCTCTTGCCCTACTAGACATAGTAAAGCCCTTCCAATTGTCTATGTGAGGCCAGAGGCACAGCAAAAGAAGTGCTAACTGAGAACTTGCGGCCATGGAAGAGACCTGTGACCTATCTTTCAAAGAAACTGGACTCTGTAGCTGCAGGATGGCTGAGCTGCATGCGAGCTGTGGCTGCCACGGCCATCCTAGTCATACAAGCTAGGAAGCTTACACTGGGACAGGATATTGCTGTGGTAGGGGGACCTATGGTTGAACCACTCCTAACCAGTCCCTCAGACCGGTGGATCTCGAATGCCAGGACTATACCACAAATCCCCAAGGTAGTGGCTGTGACCATGCCATCCCCAGTGTTACAGCCACAACCTACATACTCAGAAAATGATCTAAAGATAAGCCAAGAGCTGGCCTGCCAAAAAGGCTGGGAGCATCCAGGGTGGCTGCTCCATCCTGATGGAAGAAGATTCATGCCAGAAGCTCTGGGAGATATCTGACTCAAGGACTACATGAAGGTATGCATTTGGGATCCTCTCTAAACTGTCTCAGTTGCTTCTCAGGCACTTTTACATACCCAGGCTTGGACACTGGGTGGCAGATGTCACCCACCGTTGATTGCACTGTGCTTGGGTAAACAACCCCAGAAAGAAAAGGAGCAACCCCAACCACGAGCTCGAGGTAGTAGTCCTGGAGAATTCTGGGAGGTGGACTTTATGGATATCAAATTTAGAAAGTATGACTACCGATATTTGCTGGTGTTCGTAGACACCTGTTCTGGATGGGTGGAAGCCTTCCCAACAAAGAAGGAAACTGCTGCCACTGTGTGTAAATTATTAGTAACTAAAATTGTCCCTAGAATTGGCCTTCCCACCACCTTGGGGTCCAACAATGGCCCAACATTTATTGCTCAAATTACTAAAGTCTTAGCAATGCTTCTAAATATTAACTGGAAGCTCTTCAGGACAAGTAGAAAAAAATAAACAGAACCCTAAATGAATTGTTCGTTAAGTTGCATTTAGGACCTGGCGAGAACTGGGTTGATCCTTACTTTACCTTTTGCCCTACTTCAAGTCTGATGCGCTCCCTATGTGAATAGCATGACCCCATTTGAATTTATGTTTGGCAGACCTTCCCCAAATCCTCCCAAGATTGAAGGAAGTAGAAATAATGGAAGTCACTAATCATTCCCTCATCGAGTGCCTGCAGGCTGTGCAACAGGTGAGAGACAAATCATCTGCTCTGACACCTTCATTTTGGGCCTAACCAAGGGAAAGGGAACAGGCAGCCAACAACGTGCAACCAGGAAACTGGACATGGGTAAAGAAGCACCAACCTGACACCTTAGAACCTAGGTGGACTGGCCCATACCAAGTGATACTTACAACACCAACTGCAGTTAAAATAGTGGGGAGGGGGCCGTGGATTCCTCAGTCATAAGTAAAAAAAAAAGCCCTCCCTGAGCATATCCTGGAAAGATGGACACCCAGAAAGACGGAAAATCCCTCAAAATTAAGGCTTTACAGAACTTAATTGTTTTTCTCTGAGTATTGCTGAGAACACCCAGTGTTTCCCCCAAGCACAAACACATCTGTGGACTGCTATTCTAACCTCCAGCAGTGAATATGTAACCTCTTATACTGGGTATGACCCCCAGTTTTCATTTTGATTTGTTTGATTTGCTAGGAAAGAATTGGCATTCTGGATCCTTTAAAAGTAAAGGGCACAATGGGACCTATACTCGAATCCCGTCCTATTGGTGCGGAATACCCTCTATAGAAAGAAGGCTCCAAACAAACCATGTCTATATATGCCCGGCTCATGGACTCCCTAACTGCCAAGGGGAGGGACATTACCATTGCGCAGCTTGGGGTTGTGAAACCATCATTTTCAGGGTGGAAACTTGTTAAAGATGACCCTATTATTTTTACAAGAATGAGACTCAAGTCGGAAGGGTTTGATACCACTACGTGTATGGTTTCCAAATATAACCCAATAAGAATTGGATTCAAGTGTTATTGGGTTCACCGGGAAAACATGGGGAATTCAACATTATGTAAATGTTAGAGATCCCGGGAAACCTTTTCTATCCAGCAAAGTAAAATATGGCAACCTGCCATCCGTACAAAGGCCCAAACCTCGGGATAAATCTTGAAGAGTCACAGCTGGTGTCATTAAGATTCCTTTGCCGCACCCTCCAGACTCTCCAGTAACTTTCCCGTTCGCTGCCAGCCCAACTCACAGGGCCCTTCTCATTCAGGAGCCACCTCAAGGTTCTGTGTTTGATTCTCGGGATGCTGTATTCCAATTTATGAACTCAAATCCTCACCTCACAGCTGATTGTTGGCTTTGTCTGAATGCTGCTTCCCCTTACTATGTAGGCACAGGTTGGTACAAATAGCACTATTGGTACAGAGTGTAATCCAATTAGAAATGTTAGTAAAAAGGATTACACGAAGCAGCAGTCTATAGGTGATGTTAGTATGGACTCAAGTCTAAGCTCACTTTAAAAGATTTGCAAGGGCAAGACTGTGTTTTTATTCATCTAAGTATCCCTTTAATATATCAAGATATCGAGATTTTTGCCTTCAAGCTGTTCCCATTGAACCAAATGTTGATCCTAATTTGTTATCTGCTCCAATGAGTACTTGCTTTACTTGTTCCACAGGATGAACACCCTGTCTCTTTTCCCCGGGTATTTGTGTGCTAGTGCATGTTACTCCTCAAGTGTACCTGTGTTCTGGTGAAGGAGGTGTAGGGATAACTTTGGAATTTCCGGATGAGTTCAAAGAGCCCCAGTATTGGTCCCACTGGTAACAGGGCTTGGGATTATGGGATTAGCTGCAGTCGGGTCAGTTGCTTTAATACAAGGAAACTTAAACTATCAGACTCTTAGTCAGCAAATTGCTTTAGATCTACAGGGATTAAAAAAAACCTGTCTCCCATTTAGAAAGATCCCTAGACTCCCTTGTAGCAGTTGTGTTGTAAACCCGCCGAGGGCTTGACTTGCTCTTTTGGAAACAAGGAATGCTGTGCACAGCATTGGGAGAAACTAATTCTATGCAAAGCATTCGGGAATCAATAAAGATAGATGAGCCCTGGTTAGGAAAGGATTAGAACAAAGAGTCAAGAAAAGAAATGGAGGAACCAATTGGTTTGAAAAGCTACTTAATTGGTCAGCCTGGCTAACTACCCTATGAACGGCCCTAGCCGGCCCCTAATCCTCCTCCTGCTAAGCCTCACATTTGGCCCAGTAATAACCAATAAGCTAGTGGCATTCCTTACACAGAAAGTACAAGCCACAAAACTCTTAGTGCTGAGCCCACCATACACTGGGCTGGCTACCGAAGATTCAATGATTTGAACTTGGCTAAGAACAGGAGAGTATATAGCAGCTCTGGGCAAAGCTTAAGTAGCCTTGACAAGAGAAGTCATTTTGAGCTTTCAGAAGCCATTATGAATGGTAAATAAACTAGCTATGAACTGCCAATGAACTAGCTGATACTGGGGAGTTAGGCTGTGCAGACATAGCCCAAGGGAACGTACAGAAGGAAATGGATGTTCAGAAGGCTTTCGAGAACGACCAGAGCAGTTTTGGTTCAATTAAGAATGGCTAACCACAATACCTCGCTTCTGAGCTCTGCCTGCTTGCACACCTGCACATTGCAAAAGTATAAAAACCTTTGGAAAATTAGACTGGGGGGCCGCTCAGTCTCCCCTCAAGAGAGCTGATGGTCTGGTCCCTGAGCAGGAAATGAAACTTGTTCTGCTGAACTTTCCGGCAGTCTGGGCGGTTTGCTGTCTGGGAATGGAGTGTAGCTACAACAGACACAGGTGGTGCCATTCTGCCTGTGAGTGGAGTCACGTGGCTGGGAAAATGGAGGCCCCAGGTTGCGGCCTAGCCGAAAGCCAGCCTGGAGCCGGCCACCCAGCCAGAGTCCTGCCCAAACCAACAGGGTGGACGCAGACGCCCCCAGGCCTGCTGTTTGCCGGAGCCGCGGCACAACACTGTTTCCCAGTCTTGGCACAACAGACTCCATTTTGAGTCCTGCACCTCCATCTTAGCTCTCAAGGCTGACCCCTAACCGACCTCCCCTCCCCAGCTCAACCCCAAATTCCTGGAACCAGCTCGTCACAAAACCAGAATGTTTTCTGAAGATATGGTCACTCCACGCGTCCCTGACATATAGGTAAGATTAACGACCTTCTCCCTTCTGAAGCACCTGTGTGCGCAGATCCTCCCCAGCTTTGATCCTCCCCAGCTGTGCCTGCCAGCAGTGGGCATAAAAACGCTGCCAGGATTTTTTCCCCCTGCGTGGCTTCAATAGCTCAATACCCTGAGTTGCTGAACCTGCCCGCAAGCTTCTCAATAAAGCCTGCTTCTAAAACTTCGTTAATTGCATCTTTGATTCTGTTTTCACGTCCAAATAAACCTTATACACTGAGCCTCGAGAAGGCTTTTGGAGTCAAAATCCTCCCAGCCTCCAGGCAGCAGCGTCCCAGCCCCCTCACAAATGCAGCCCGGGAAGGCAGGCGAGTTCCTGGGAAAGCAGGCACGTCAAGTCCCGCACACCAGCAAGAAACGGCGCAAAGACGGACACCAGCAAGAAACGGCGCAAAGACGGACACCAGCAAGAAACGGCGCAAAGACGGACACCAGCAAGAAACGGCGCAAAGACGAACACCGTGAATTCAACCCAACAATTCTCCCGAGGGTGCTGAGGTAAAAGGAGCCCAGAGGGGCCCCCAATCCGTGAGACCAACATGGGAGGGCCCACTCCTGGGGCCGGCTTACCTCATAGCTCCAAATCACACAGCACCGCTTCTTTTCGACCTCTCCGGGGACAGGTGTGCCTCGGTCCATGGCTCCACGCGAGAAACAGCTCACGGCGAGGCCCGGTTTGGGATCCCCGTGAGTTTTATGAGCGGTTAGGGAGGCGTGGTCGATGACGTGGGTCGACCCCATTGGCTGAATTGTTGAATTGAATTCACCTGGCCTAGGTGAGCCAATGCAGGTACAGCCCCACCCAGGCATAGCTCCCCCTCCTGGCTGGAAACCTGAACTGCTGAGCATGCAGTGAGCCACTGCTTCATGAGCCGGTAGCTCGGACCTCTGAGCATGTGTAATAGGCCTGCCAGTCCCTATGCTAGCTCCCTAACAGGTTTTCCAGCCAAAGGTCTGCCTTCTGGAGCTGTTCTACAGAAAGCACTTAGTTCCTGACCCTTATGCATTCGGGGTAATGGATGCCCTCGCTTCCGTGCTTGCTTCTATTTCATTCTGGAATGGTCCTTGTTTCACAGGTCGGCGAGGTCAGGAATTCTGGGCTGGTTGGCTACCAAGCACAAAAAACATAGCCAACGGATTGAAATCTCAACCCCTATATTGGTTTATTATCGACCACACAAACTTGTCTTCTGGAACTTCCCTCCTAAATTTCTGAACCCTTGAACTCCTTGACACATGTACTTGGAAAGCAAGGATTCCAAACTCTGATCACCATATCTGACTGCTCCCCCAGTCCCTCTGCACTGTCAACCAGCAAAGTCGGGCCTCTCCATTTCTCAGAAGCTGCAGATTGTTACGTGACATCACCCTGTGTTTAAATGTTAGTGATTATGCCATTTAAAAAACAAATGTGTGAGCCAACTGGGGGCAAACAAGACTCGTTTCAAACACCAGCTCTGTCTCCTCTAAGGGCCCGTGTACAACTGCGACAACACAACAGTGGGTCCTGCTGGGTCTCCATTAGCATCTGGGAGGAAGGTTATTTATTACAGGGAATCCTACCTTTGTCCCTTGGTGTTAATGGCAGACTCACTGGGTGACGGATTGTGTCTGACACGCACCACGTTTGCCGCAGCAAACACCAACACTTTGTCAAACTCCGTTTGGTATTGCTCCATCCCTCCATTATTCTCCCTAATGACAAAAATAATTAACACATTCATATAAAAGCACAGGATGAGGATAGCTTTAATTTATGCATCTAGTTCAGGGTCATCCCTCTTATCAAGATATGACAATCTAATGAGGCTTAATTAAAAGTAGCAGTGAAGCAATTTAGGAAACTGAGGGATTGTCACGAGTCCTGGTTGTGACAGCATGTTCTGTGCACCATGGAAGATAACAGATTTGTCTTCTGTGGTATCTCATATCCATCATCCCCAAACTACCTGCTCTTAGGGGTAGAGAGAGCGAGCTTGTCTTTGAAAAAAGTGCCTGGGTTTGGTAGCTGCTCACAGGATGGCAGGTGTAATGTATTATGAGAACTTAACAAGGCTCTGAGAAGATGGCTATTGGAAGGTCTGGCTGGAGGGCAAGGTCATGGCCCTGAAGGATTCAGGATCCAGAAGTCAAGTCAGAACTGGATGCCAGAGACTTTCTCAATCCAGCCCTCTTTGAAGGGTTATGGATTCTACTTCAGAATCTTTCTCAAACCCAGGGCCCTCTTCACCATTGTTGTCTAGACCTGGTCACCTCTTGCCTTATAAATACAAATATGGGTTTATTGTAAGTCTGGGTCTGTTAGGTTTCTCGGGTGGGAAATGTCTCGGTCCTTGGCTACACACTGGAAAGAAATTCACACCAAAGCCTGGGTGGTAATCCGAGTGGGTTTATAGACATGAGAGAAGAAGTTTCCGGCGTTACACTAAACTGAACACGGGCACCCTCATGACACTGCACACTCAGCCCTGCTGAGTGGAAGGCAGAGAAGCAGCTGAAGGGAAGGGGCG
Source organism: Tenrec ecaudatus (assembly GCF_050624435.1). Lineage (NCBI taxonomy): Eukaryota > Metazoa > Chordata > Mammalia > Afrosoricida > Tenrecidae > Tenrec > Tenrec ecaudatus. The sequence continues at coordinate 30,185 of NW_027459462.1, forward strand.
GTGGTCTCCAGATTCCAGCCTTGTAAGGGCTTTCAGCTGGGAGGCATCAATTAAGCTCTCCTGGCTTGGGCTTAGCCCGCATTGGCTTCCAACCTCCTGTAGGGGGCCCCCTAAGCATGGAGAGGAACAACCCCTTGTCTTGCTACCTAACCGGTCTACATTCCTGCATGGCTACATTGAGATGGAACTAGCCCCTTTAGACAGCCTGAGGGGTTCACCAGGAGACACGGGCCCCAGTGTTCCCTGTGACCACCTTAAACCTTAAACTACTGTTGGAGTTTATATTACCTGTGTGGGTCTGTGGGCATGGGACGTTTCCATGCCAGAGACCTGAAGTTACACAAATAGGCATCCAGAACAGAACTCATACAGGCTCTAATAAGATGCTCGGATGCTTCTCGCTAGGATGAGAATTTAACGAAGTGTGTGAGCAGTTCAGATCTTGTAAGGGAGAACAGGTCAGTAGGGTACCCAGAGAAGAGAGCAAAGGTCAGGGGAAAGGGAGGGGGCCCACAGACATCTGTGCTCTGTGTTTGGCCACAAGACAAGAAACCGGGTCTCCTTGCAAAAGAAAGCAGAACAGCAAGTCCCTCAGAACTACGACATTTTTAAACATGACCTATACAACACTCGGCTCTGGGAGGCGCCTTGGAAAACCATAAAAGCCCTAAAAGAGGGGCAAGGAGGAAGCCCAAGTCTTTGATTTTCCCTGCTGTGCTTTCAGTGTTGAAATGTCTGTGCACGGAGCCTTTGAAATTTCAGAATCAGAGAGTGGATTCACAAGCCAAGCTCCTGCTTTATTCTTCAATGCATTTTGGCCCAGCTTCTCCTTGGTGAGACATGTAACAGAAATTCTGGACTTAGGAGCCACTTGGTCCTTGGACACTAGGAGATTTCAGTGGAATCTGAAACAGGGCTCTAACCACCAGCTGGACTGGCCTAGGAAGCCCAAGTATTCATTCTCCCAAACACCAACCTCCCGTTGCTCTTCATCTGCCTGCACCTTGTTCAGCTTTAGTTGTCCGTGGAAGCGTTTGGCACCCATCTGATGCTTCGGAACCCAGAAAGGAGGAAAGGTAAAACTGGGATTCAAATGAAACAGACTTAAGCAGGACCATAGCCAAGATGTGCCCAGGGCTCCTCGCAGCATTTGTCACCTTCATTTCCCTCTTCGGACTCAGATGTGGCAAGGTTCAGAAACAAGCTTTACCAGAAAGAACAGCTGTGAACCCAGCCTGCTTCCAAGTGAGAAAAAGCCCTTTACACATGAGTTCCTGAGGTCAGCCCAGCCCTGTGCGTCCCCACCCCTCCCAGAGTCCCTGGCTCTCTGGCGAAGCATTAAAGCAAGTGGAAGCAGAGATTTGCTCAGAATAAAAAAATCGGTTTTCACAATAGCACGGCACGTTCTGGATGGCAATCACGGCTGCACAAACCATATCCGTCCTCCAGCCATAATGTTGGCGCCTCAGTGACCATGCACATACATTGTGTGGCGAGACTCAGAGCCTGTTCCATTTGTGGTCAATTGTTTCCTCCCTCTCCATACTTTGCACTTAGGAGACATGCTCTCTGGAAGTGGTTGAGGCTTGTCTTGTCACCAATAATCATCTCCTACACCTTCCTTTACAGTCACTAATTTGATGTGTTCACTCAAAGAAATGCCAATAATATGAGGTTTCAGAGGAGAGCTCCTAGAGCTCCCCCAGACAACAAGGAGGCCGAGTGTCACTGTCATTATCCTGAGCTGGGAGGGGGCACTAGTGTTCTGGAAGCTGGGGATCCGTCACTGCCTGCCCACCGCACAGACAGAGCAGGTGCTGGTTATAATTGCTTCTAGACGTCCTGCCATGCTGAGTTGAAAGTCAAACCCGTAAACGCTGCCCGACTACAATAACACTGGAGTACACAGACATTTCTGCATCATTGCTGGGTGAAAATATACTGAGTGGAGTTGGATGAGATGGCAGCAAGTGCCTAAGGAGGGGATGCTGTGGGAATACCAACAAGATGACTGTCAGTCGCCGTTTCCTCCTCTCGTCTGCTTTTTCCCCCCTTTCTTTCAGGCCCAAAAGACATGACAAATATGTAAGCAAACAAATTTGTTCATTTTTAGAGGAATCTCCCACCCCACCCCACCCCCATCCAACTCTAGCCTCCTTTGAGCAAGCCAGTAGAACTTTTTTTTTTTTTTTTAAACCTGGCTTCTGCTATGGCAATTTCCGGAGTTGCTATGTGGCTGTGTTTAAAAGTCGCCTTTGGGATCCAGAGCACAATCCTTGTCACAAAGGCATTCTCCCAGTCCCAAACAGCAATGCGACCTCCTTTCAGAAGGTTGTTCTTGTTTCTGTAGACCCAGAAAGGAGTTCAAGCTGTTGATCTTGACCGTGGTTGTCGAGTCAGCCTCTCATGGACACCTCATGGGAAGCGGAGCAAACTATGCCAGTCTGTGCTATCACCAGGGCTGGGAAGGGAAGCCAACCGTGGAGGGTCATAGGTCGATGTGTGGATGGAGATAATCAGGTCTTTCGTCCTTATTCTATTTCAGTCTGGAAACCTCCCTGAAGCCTGCTCAGTGTCATAGCAACACACAAACTTTCACTGACAGTCTGGGGCACATTGGCTGCAAATCGAACCCGGGTTTTCCCGGTGAAAGACGATGAGAGATCTACCACTGAAGCACCGTGGCCCTCACCTCAAACCAGGGCAGTCATTTCCCACAGATCTACCAGAGTTCAAACCAGACCACAATGCGTGATGACTAAGATTGCCACCAGAATCTGATACTGATGCAGAAAAAAACCTAACTACCATTTTATTGACTCCCACTCATACCGGCCCAATAGGACAAAGAACTGCCCCTTTGGGGTTTTGAGACTTTAAATCCTTACAGTAGCGGTTCTCAACCTGTGGGTCGCGACCCCTCTGGGGATCAAATAACCCTTTCACAGGGGTCAACCATTTCATAACAATAGCAAAATTACAGTTATGAAGTAGCAATGAAAATAATTTTATGGTTGCAGGTGACCACAACATGAACTGTTTTAAAGGGTGGGGGCATTATGAAGGTTGAGAACCACTGCCTTACAGAAATAGACAACCTCATATTTCTCCCATGGACGGGCTAGTCAGTTCAAACCCCCGACCTTGCGATTAGCAGCTTAATGCATAGTCCACTACACCACCTTGGCTCCTAATGCTATAATAAGAGATACTATTGTTAGATCTCTCCTGGGAGAGATATACCTCAGGCCTTGGCTTCGCGCGAGAAAGAATTCAATTCGAAGCCTGGATTGTGATCCAAGTGGGTTTTTTGAGAGAAGAAGTTTCAGGTTTACACAGGCACCTCGGGGCCCCTCACGGGGCACAGCCTACCTAGAGGCTGCTGGAGAGAAAGTCACTCAGTGGGCTCCGGGATCCTGCCTTTTTTTCTTTTTTTAAAAATCGTTTTATTAGGGGCTCATACAACTCTTATCACAATCCATATATACATCAATTGTGTAAAGCACATTTGTACATTCATTGCCCTCATTATTCTCAAAACATTTGCTCTCCACTTAAGCCCCTGGCATCAAGTCCTCATTTCTCCCCTCCCTCCCCGCTCCCCCATCCCTCAAGAAACCTTGATAATTTGTGAGTGGTGATACTGAGAGGGTTGTGGGAGGGTGGATTGGAAAGAGGGAACTGATTACAAGTATCTACATGTGACCTCCTCTCTGGGGGACGGACAACAGAAAAGTGGGTGAAGGGAGACATCGGAGCGGTCAAGATCCTGCCTTTTCAATTCCTCCATAGGGAGGCATGGTTGACGGTCATGGTCAACCCCAATGGCTGGATTGAATTCACCTGGCCCAGATGGGCCAATCCAGGTGTAATGCCCACCTAGGTGTACCACCCCTTCCTGGCCGGAAGTTTGAACCTGAGCATATGTAATGGATGACCCAGTCCCTATGCTAAACCACCTAATAGTATTTGCAAGATGTCAAGCACCGTTCTAAGCTTTTTGTGTATAATAATTCAATTATTCCACTTAACAAGCCTATGTGTGGACTCTATTTGGCCTCCTTTTACAGATGAAAAATCAGTGGCACAGAATGATAAAGTCATGAGCCTAGGACCACACAGTGAGGAAGTGGGAAGGAGAGATTTGGACCCAGGCTGCAGAGCCCATGCCTTGGGTGCCTACAGCTGCCATGTAGGACACAGAAAAGCATGGAGCAGACTCGGCGTAAGATATTAGGGAGTTGGGAGGACTGTAGCATGAATGTATGTGCTATGACTTCATGAGAGTAGCTGCTACTCAGATCCAGAAGAGAATACAAGCCTTTTGCAAAAATTATTTTTGCCAAGAGAGGGTGGAAAACTGCATCTTGTGCGAAACCCCCCCAACCTGCACATGTGCATAGCTATTTCAGAAGGTTCCAAACAATGTGTGCTGTGCGGCAAACCAAACTGAGCTCAGGGGGAGCTGGGCTGTGCGTTATGTTAGCCAGAAAGTGAGCAGTTTGAACTCACCAGCCACCACTCCAAGGGAGAAAGAGGAGGCTTTCTGCTCCCATGGACTTACAGCCTTCGAAGTGGCAGGGAGCATTTCCATGCGTCCTATGATTAGGATCTCAGAGGGTGAGGGTGGAGTTGGTTGAGACCTGTCTTCAGGGCATTTCCCAGAAGGGCTTCCTGCAGTGGCTCTGCCTTCAGGAATGTCTGATGACCTTGAGGGCAGCAAAGTCCTAAACACACTCAGGCAGTGGTTCTCAACCTTCCTAATACAGGTCCTCTTGTTGTGGTGATGCCCCCCTCCCCCAACCATTAAATGATTTTCTTGCTACTTCATCACTGTAATTTTGCTACAGTTATGAATTGGGTGAGCCCTGTGAAAGGGTCATATGACTCCCAAAGGGGTCGCAACCCACAGGTTGAGAACCACTGCACTAAGTGTTCCCCTCCCAGGCAGCCCTACCAGTGTCTGGTGTGCATAGTTCTGTGAGGTGAGAGAAATGGACTTAGTGTCTGCTTCTGGTGACAGTTGATGTGGGTGGGCTTTCTCCCTATGTCAAATCCCTCTCAAGCCATTTGTCACCACAACAGAGGGAGCCATGCACAAAAAAGCAAGAAGAGGATGCAGCACAGCAGGACAGCAAGCAGAACAAAGATTGAATAAGCACAATTCACTTCAATCATGAATCGGGTGCCCTTGAGATGTGAGGAAGACCCCAGTCTAGTGACATTAGATCAGGTTCAGGGATTGAGTGAAGCGACCCCTCTTGGCTCCCCTCAGCCCCTATTTTGCTTTCCCATTGATCCTGACCCTTGCATCGTGATTGGTCCTTATTCCAGCATGATGGTTGGTTTCATAACCACGGCATATGGGAATGTGTTAGTCGATAGGTTATACAGGCACAGCCTCTGGAATGGGTAAGTGAGGAGGCGATTTGGGCTCGCTCATGCAGACCTCTAGTTGTCCTTGACATGACTGGTAGAATGGATCATGTGAAGTGATTTGAGATCGGCGTTGAGATCTGATAGGTCATGCAGACTTCTAGCTGATCCTGGCAGTACCCTATTTTAAGGAAACAGAATGTTTGGCGTTTAAGTCATATTTGAGCTTAAATTTTGAGCAATAGGCTGTGGCTCACAGTGAGAGTCTATGTGGAGACCCTACATCCATTTTGAGGGGCCACAGATTCAGCCGCCATTGAGTTCTTTCCTACTCTGACTGGCAGTGGAAAGCTTGTCCCTCAGGCAGTGTGCTTGCGTCCACTCCCCGGGCCACACTCAACGATATACGGTAGTGTGCACATCCCAATGAAGGTCCCGCTCATGCTCTCACAGGCCCTCCTGAAACTCCAGGAATTGATCTGTCTTCAGTCACAATTTTGTGACAAAGTTGTTTGTTTTCTATGTCTTATTTAAGTTTTCAGGAGCCCAGGTGGTAATGCTGGATAGTGTTGGACTATTAAGAGCAAGGTCGCTGGTTCAAAGCCACTAGTCATTCCACAGGAGAAAGATGAGGTTATTGCTTCCTGTAAAGGTAGCAACTTCAGGATCCCTACACAGAGTCACTATGAGTCAGAGTCAGCAGGACAGAATGGGTGTCATTTTATTTAAGTCACTGTGGCTGTGGGTCCTTCCAACACCATTGTGGCCTCATGCGGATGCTCTCCTTCATCCAGAACAGCAGTTTGTGCCTTTTTCTTGTGTAAAACTTAGCAAAGGAGTTCCTAATAAAATATAGTTGGATTGGGAGTCTTTTTCCCCTAAAAACAAAGTAAATACAAAAATAGAAACGAGACTATGGTGCTAATAACCAGTTGGAGAGTTGAGAGAGCTGAACTCTCAATCCTGATAGAAAACCATTGTGACTGAGCACCTGCTCAAGGTCATCCACAGCCTATGAGGTTGAGCCTATGTGTTGGGGAGTAATTGTGTACATAAAGTTAACCATTTCTCTTTCTAAAGATTCTGTCTAAAGCTTACTTTAAATAATAAGTTTTCCCCTGGGCTAGGTAAAGTTCAGCATTCATCATGTTAGGCCAGAGGAGGCAAATCACACCCACTACCCAGGGAGCACTGCTTCCAAAAGCACATTGCCTGTGCCGGGGAAGAGGGGAGGTACCCAGACCAGAAATGCTGACAGTGTGGAACCAGAGAGCTCAGCCCCCAGCTTCCCGAGGGAGCAGCTGTGATGGTTCACTTCTGGATGAATATGTTTAAGCAAAGGCCAAGGGCATGACTTGGGCAGCACGAAAAGCAGATGTGCAGAGGTTGTTCACTGCATTCCAGAAGTTCACACACTCTCCTGAGGCTCCTTGGCTCAATGGCAGGAAGTCATTGGTGGCTTCCACCTTCAATCCCAAAAGGTCACTGCCGTCCAGTGGATTCCAACCACAGTGACCCTATATGGAGTTTTCAAGACTGTAAATTTTCATGGGAGCCAGCAGTCTCATTGTCCCCCCTGGGACAGCGAGCTAGCAGCCCGTTTTGCCACCAGGGCTCCTTCCTCTCAAATTCTGGATCCAGTCCCTCCGAATATCCTGCCCTGCCCTTGTCTAGGCTTCTTAAATGCGTTCCACGCTGCTTACGTTAGTCTGGGTGCATTCGAGAAACAAATCCACAGAAACACGTATGTATAAGAGAGTTGTGTATAAAGGGTGAGTGCACATCAAGAAAACATGCTCACATGTGCTTATGCACCCGCTTTGTCTTCAGCGATCATGTTGGTGTAGGCTGGTGTGCTTTTTCCATGTGGACTTTGTTGTTTCTTAGCTACATGGCCCCGTGTTTATCTTCCAGCCTTTAAGACCCCAGACGCTATATGCTTTGATAGCCGGGCACCATGGTGCTTAACTACTACACCACCAGGGTTCATTAGCATGTGACTTATCTCCTGTCATTCACACTAGATGCTCAAAATAGCAGGAGACCAGGTTTCTCCTTTGTGGCCACACCAGGTACTGACAGAACCAAGAACAGAGACACAGTTATATATCTTGACTATCATTTGCATATTATATGCCAGGAATCCCTAGGAAGTGTCTTGGAATTGTTCTACTCTGGTTCAAATTTCACACACCCTCCCAGTTTCCATACTGACTCTGCCAAACCCCTAGTAACTGATTTGCACCTCCTATCAACTTGGAGAAAACACCCTAGGCCAGATATAGAAGTGGACATACTTGGTACCCAGAAAAACTGTTCAGTGTTTTGAGGGCGGCTCAGCAAACAAAATGGGCACAGTGATTAAGCATTCAGCTGCTAACACAACGCTCAACTCTGTAGTGGTTCTGCAAGAGAAGGATATGGTAGTTGACCCCCCAAAAGAGTTACAAACTTGGAAACCCTACGGGTATTTGTATACGGTCGCTATGTGTTCCAATTGAGATGATTGTCATAGGTTGGGTTTGGTTCAACCCGTCTTACTGAGGAGACTCCTTCTTTACACGCGATCAGTTACTTTAGAGGAAAAAGGCATGCCTGTCCCAGAACAATCCAAGGACTGGTAAAGGCAACACCCACAAAGACACTCCCTCTGCCTGCCTAACTCTAAAATGCTGCCCATAAAACACTCTGCCTGGTAATATCTGGGCAGCACACTGGGGAGGTGCGGCAAATGTGCGTTGAATGTATGAGGCCATTTCATAGTTTGGTTGCACGATCAGGGTGTCTGTCATAAAGCCCATCTCTTTGACTCCACCTCTCAGCAGAGATGAACACAAGCTTCCCGTTTTTTTCTCGGCAATGTCCTTGTCAAATAAAAGTTCCTTGTAGATCAGTAACTTGCCACAGAGCAAAAGATATGGGAAGAGGCTCATCTTTCTCCTGGCTATGAAATAGAATGGCAAGCCCCTCCCTTCAACACACACACACACACGCACGCACACACACACACGCGTACACGCACACCCCTGCCTTACAACTACATTCGGTTGATTAGCAAACAAAGCTCTACAACCCAACTATGTGTTTTTCTTCTCCAGAGGAATGACGGACTTATATACCCTGCATTGTCTTTTTTTAATGGAATTGCCCCAGTTCTCCTCACCTTTCCTTAGATAGTGCAGTGAACTATTAGATGACTGCAGGTATTGAAAACTAGTATTGATTTCCGGTTTGTGTCACCTTTGGCTTTTAACACCCTCCACTTCTCTAGTAAGCTTTCCATTGCTTTGGGGAAATTTTCTCTCTCTGAATTTATTATGTGAGGGTGGTAGTGTAATAATCAATGTGCCTATGGAGGACTATCCTTCATGACCGAAACTCATTAAGGGGCAGTGCCTGATGGAGCATCAGGTTGGAGGAAGGCCTATTAACAACCTGCATTATACAGATGACACAATTTTGCTGAAAATGAGAAGGACTTGATTCACTTGCTGATGAAGATGAAGGATTGATTAAAGCCTTCAGTTTGGATTATGACTCAATGTAAAGAAAGCCCAGACCCTTACAACTGGACCTATTGATAACATCATGATAAATGGAGGAAAGATCGAAATTGTCAAGGATTTTGTCTTGCTTGAATCCACAATCAATTCTCATGGAAGCAGCAGAGAAGAGAACAAATGACACATTTCACTAGTCAAATCTGCTACACGAGACCTCTTTAAAGTGTTGAAAAGCAAGAGATTACTTTGAGGACTGGGGCGGGTTGACCCAGGCCATGGTATTTTCAACTGTCTCATATTCATGTGAAAGTTGAACACTGAATAAGGAAGACCAAAGAAGAATAGATATATTTGATTAGTAGTGATGTAAAAGAGTAATGAATATACCATGGACTGCCAAAAGAACAAACCCATCTAACTTGGATGAAGTACAGCCAGAATGTTCCTCAGGGCAAGGATAATGAGACTTCGCCTTAACATTGACATGTTGTCCGGAGAGATCAGTCCCTGGAGCAGGACATCGTGTTCTGGAAAGTAGAGGGGCAATGAAAAAGAGGAAAGCCCTCAACAAATGGGATTGACACAGTGGCTGCAACAATGGGCTCAAACTTAAGAACAACTGTGAGAATGGTACAGGACCGGGCAGTGTATGATTATGTTGTATGTATGGTCACAATGAATCCAAACCCTCACTATGACACTGAACAACAACAACAACAACAACAACCTGACTGAATCCTCTAGGAGGACTCTTGAATGTGAGAAAAATGGAACGAAGCCAGAGGAAGGATTGGAGGATGTCTTAAGTTTCTGTCTTAATCTCCTTAAACAAAAATTATCCAACAAGTCAGTAGCCTTAAAACACTTTTCCCCCTGCTTTGGAGCTTACAGGTTCAAATTTGGGGTGCGACTCTAGGTCAGGGTCCTTCTTTGTGGATACCAGAAAGTTCCTTGGCATTCCTCGCTATCTTTCTCCCCGTACTGTGTGTTACTGGGTCTATCCTGGCCTTTAACTCAGAAGTGTTTAGGTTTAGGCTCAAGCCTATTCTCATATGGCCTCATTTTTTTAAACATTTTATTAGGGACTCATACAACTCTTATCACAATCCATACATATACATATATCAATTGTATAAAGCACATCTGTACATTCTTTGCCTTAATCATTTTCTTTTTTTTTACATTTTATTAGGGGCTCATACAACTCTTATCACAATCCATACATATACATACATCAATTATATAAAGCACATCCGCACATTCCCTGCCCCAATCATTCTCAAAGCATTTGCTCTCCACTTATGCACTTTGCATCAGGTCCTCTTTTTTTTTCCACTCCCTCCCCGCTCCCCCCTCCCTCATGTACCCTTGGTAATTTATACATTGTTATTTTGTCATATCTTGCTCTATCCCGAGTCTCCCTTCCCCCCCTTCTCTGCTGTCCATCTCCCAGGGAGGAGGTCACATGTGGATCCTCGTAATCAGTTCCCCCTTTCCAACCCACTCACCCTCCACTCTCCCAGCATCGCCCCTCACACCTTTGGTCCTGAAGGCATCATCCACCCTGGATTCCCTGTGCCTCCAGCCCCCATATGCACCAGTGTACAACCTCTGCCCTATCCAGCCCTGCAAGGTAGAATTTGGATCATGGTAGTTGGGGGGAGGAAGCATACAGGATCTGGGGGAAAGCTGTGTTCTTCATTGGTCCTACCTTGCACCCTGACTGACCCATCTCCTCTTCTAAACCCCTCTATGAAGGGATCTCCAGTGGCCATACGGCCTCATTTATATTACAAAAGAACTCCCTTCTTTTCAAACAGGATCATGTCCACCAAGGTTCAAATTTCTCACATATTTTGAGGGGGCTACAGATCAATCCATAATGGTTCTTTTGGGTAGCTGTAACAACTGGCTACCAATCGAGTGACTTAAACAGCAGGCATTTGTTCTCTCACTTTTCTGAAGGACAAAGGGTTAAAATTAAGGTGTGGGCAAGATTCATTCCTTCTGAGAGCTCTGAAGGAGAATCAAAGTAGCCTCTCTCTGCTTCTGGTCACTGCTGCTAATCCTTGATATTTCTTGGCTTATAGATGCACTGATCCAATCTCTGCCAGTGTCTTCACACGGGGTCTCTGTGTGCCCACTCCCCTTCTTATAAGAACACACCAATCAGTGCATGTAGTATCCATCTGAAATCTAAACCCAGAAAGATGGAGCTCTTGAAATACTTATCTAAGCACATCTGCCAAGACCTCCTCTCCAAGTAAGGCCATAGCCTCAGGTCCCATGTGAACATGAATGGGTGTGTGTGAATGTGATTTAATGTACTACAGAGGGCACGCTTTGGCCTCAGGAGGAGTGTTTCGCCATTACCTGCTTCACAGCCCTGAGATTGCCCAGGCATTTGCCACATTTTCTTGTCTTCCCAACATTTATCCACCATTAGGCCTTTTTCCCTAAGTTAGTCAAGCGTCAGTTTCTGTCACTTGTGATCATGACCCTCCCTCCCGCCCAGGTCACAAATTTAAAGTGACACAGGCAGTTTCTTTAATGGGCACTATGTTATCCTGACTAGCAAGCATTGCTAAGGAGGGAGGATGAATCAGGGAGAACCCGCTTGCTTCATCTAGCTTCGGGGCAGTCCACAGAGGATTGATCCCTGAGCCACTAACGAATTTTGCAACTGTCACAGATCAATGCAAATAAGTAAGATCCACATCTGCTGAACACCATCATGAGGTCAAACTGTGTGTAAATAAATGCCTGTTTCAAAGAGTGAGTAAATTCTATGGTAAGGAGTGACAGGGCTTTGTTGGCATAAACCCAGCAAGGCATTATGGGTCGGATATTAATGAACTCATGCTCCTGGGCCTCACAGAGCCCCAGCTCAACTGCTTCAGCTTGTTGACAAACTGAACTCAGGGTACCCGGAGAGAGCACTACCATTTTGATGAACAAGGTTGGTTGGGGATGATGCTTCCTAACTTGCATTTTAATATAAATTTGATGATTCATCTGAGCAATGTGGAAAGAGCATTCAGATAAAAGAGAGGGACAAACATCAAGTGACCAGAGGATGAAACTTCTTTCTAATCTGTGCCCACTGGAATTGCTTCTTGGGAAGGTATTTTTTGGGGGTGTGGGGTTGTTCCCCTACCCTGCTCCAAGCCTTCCTCCTCATGCCCACCCCCACCCCAGCATACATCCTACTGGGAGAATGTCTCTGAATAATGAAGTTTTAATAAATGAAGCTTTAATGAGCCTGATAGTCTGCCTAAGACCCCTTCAAACTGTAGTCTTTCATTTGTATTCTTCCATCCTTTCTGAAGAAATGAACCTGATGGCAGGTAGTATGTTTCCTTTCCAGGATGAGCTGATAGAGCCTCTCGCTGCTGCAGTGGGAGGTGAAACATTAAAAGGCCCTCTGTGGCCATGAGACATGCCCACTCTCCAAGAGACACTGGGCAGGTTTTCTGAAGCTCCTCAGAATTGACTAGTGGCCCTGGTCCACCCATCTCAACCAACCCAGTCTTCATTTGCACTGCATGCCCTCTCTGAGCTCCAACTGCATGCTTCATTTGAGGATGACAAAGCCTCTATTGTCTGAGAAGATGCGCAGACATATGAACTAATCAATGCTCCCCCTGTCCCCGGGGAGTGTGAAATTCTCCCATCATGACCCACCAGCTTCCCTGGAAATTCCTGTCTTAACTCAGGCACTTAATATCAATGGTGTCTCTGCTTCCTTTCTTCTTGCACACCCCCCAGGCATTAACTGTCATCCTTCCTCTCCCTAAAATATACTTTGAATCTATTCACTTCATGCCATCCCTACTGCCCCAAGGTGTGTCTTGCATTGACTATGAAACTAGATTCTGTATCCATTTTCCAGGGCTGTCAAAACAAAGCATCGTAAATCAGGTGGCTTTTAAGAACAGTCCACCACCTGTCTATCAGTTCGTGGTGCAGTGGTAGCTAGAGTGCTGCTGTGAAATTGGAAGCTGTTCCACCGATATGACAAACCCCAGAAGGGTCAGCAATGATGGGCAGGCTTCAGTGGAACCTCGAGCCCTGTGGTGCTCAACCTTCCTTTAATACAATTCCTCATGTTGTGGTGACCCCCAACCATAAAATCATTTTCCTTGCTACTTCATAACTTTAATGTTGCTACTGCCATGAATCGGGTGACTCGTGTTAAAAGGTCGCTGGACCCCAAAAGGGGTCACAACCCACAGATTGAGAACCACTGCTCTAGCCTAAGGCAGACTAGGAAGAAAGACCTGGTGATCTACTTCCAAATATTAACAAATGAAAGCCTATGGGTCACAAAAAAATATGGTCCTATAGAGTGCTGGAAGATGAGCCACTGACCTGCAAACAACAGCTACAAAAATAGACTCAAACACACCAACAAAGGCCTGCTGAACTCCAAAGCCCTAACAAACCCACTGCCCTCAAGTCCATGCCAACTCATAGCGGCCCTATAGGACAGGGGCGAACTGTGTATTAGTCTGGGTATGCTAGAGGAAAATCGAGGGAGACTCATGTGTATGAGAGAGAGTTGGTGGTTTTTAAAAATCATTTCCCTATTATTTAATCATTATATTAGGGATTTATACAACTCTTATCACAATCCATCCATCCATCCATTATAAAGCACATTTATACATTCATTGCCCTCATCATTGTCAAAACATTTGCTCTCCACATAAGCCCCTGGCACCTGCTCCTCATTTTTCTCCTCCCTCCCCACTCCCCCCTCCTTATGAACCCTTGATAAATTTTATTGGGGGCTCATACAACTCTTATCACAGTCATTCCATCCATCCATCCATCCATCCATCCATCCATCCATCCATCCATCCATCCATCCACCCATTGTGTGTCAAGTACATTTGTACATGTGTTGCCCTCATCCTTCTCAAAACATTTGCTTTCTACTTGAGCCCTTCGTATCAGCTCCTCATTTCCCCACTTCCATCCTCCTCCCCCTCCCTCATAAATCCTTGGTAATATATAAATTATTTTGTCATATCTTACACGTCAAATATCTCACTTCCCCCACTTTTCTGTTGTCCGTCCCCCAGGGCAGAGATTTTATGTAGATCCTTGTAATCGATTCACCCTTTCTACCCCACCTTCCCTCCACCCTCCTGGTATTGCCACTCTCACCACTGGTCCTGTAGGGATCATCTGTCATGGATTCCCTGTGTTTCCAGCTCCTGTCTGTACCAGAGTACATGTTCTGGTCTAATTCTACCTTATAAATCCAGAGAGAGAGTTTTATATCAAACAGTAATTGTACATTAAGCAAACGTCCCAGCCCAGTGCACATCAAATCCATAAGTCTGGTATTAGCCCATATGTCTGATACCAATCTATAAATTCCTTTTCAGACCCATAAAACATGTGCAGTGATGCTGAATGCAGGATAATCACAGGCCAATGGGTGGAAAGTCTTGTGGATCCAGTGGCATTGTAAGCATCTCAGTGCTGGCTGCGATCTCTCTGAGGCTTCTTTGGCTTCAGAGGTCTGGTCGCATCCATTTGGCTTGCCTTCTGCAATGTCTCCAAAGGAGTAGCAGAGAGAGAGAGAGAGAGAGAGAGAGAGAGAGAGAGGTGTCTTCCACCTCCAAGGAGGAAGTACCAGATTTCTCAGAGTTCTCAGAAGGAGGCTATGCCCACATAAAAATCTCACTGACTATCTCCAGATTGGCAGCCTAAACTCCACGCCTACACTCCTAATCCTTAACTTGACACAAGATTAGGTGACTACCACAGGCTCCTAATCCATAACAAGCCCATTTATTTTTTCCCTGCATACCGACACCAATCCAATACCCAAAGCTTTACACAATGGGTGGAGATCTACTTCTAAAACATGAATATAGAAAAATCGCTTTTGCTTGAAGGCTCTCAAGGAAATGCTCACTGAAAACTCCATTCTTATTATCTCACCTCCCCCAAATTAGTCTTCTTCTGGGCTTTCAGTCACACCAAGATCTCTCCTGCCCCAAGGCCTTTACATGCACTGTCACCTCTTCCAAGCCCTGAAGTGCCAAGTTCAAAGTTCCAGTTAATCTCCCTGATCCTGAATTTTAAGAACTGTGTGTGTGGGAGGGAAGGGGTTGGGCTGTTTGTTGAACTGCTGGGTTTTGGAGCCATTTGTCATGCAACCTCATTTTGTCAATGACTGGTTAATTAATGCAGCATTCATTTGCCCTTCTTCCACTCACAGCACATGGCTTGTATCTTTGGGATCACTCTTCCACCATGCTCCATCTCCATGCTTCTGCTGGCATTGACCCAATCTGCCAGCTCCAGGCCTGGCTAGTCAGGGCATGACTTTCCTCTGTCCAAAGGGACTGGGTCAGACTCAGTATGAGACTCATGCTAGGTTAATGATATCTAACCCTAAAAAATGCCCCAGAAACAATTTCCTCATTGCCAATGAGTCCATTTTGAATCATAGAAGGTCCCTGTGGGGTTTCTCAGACTGTAAATATTTATGTGAGCAGAAAGTTCCATCTTTTTCCCTATGAGGTAGCTGGTAGGGTAGCACTGCCAACCTTGCAGTTAGCAATCCAATGCTTACCTGATAGTACCACCAATGATTAGAAAGGAAAAGAGACTCTCTCTAATAGAATTCCTGAGCTTCTAGATAAAACTACAGCTGTCATCAGGAAGCCTGTGTGAAACTCAAAAGGAAACAGCTCTGAAAGGAAAAGGTTCAAACTCTGATGGTATCAACTGAGTGCCAGAACCCAGCTATTCCTGATGCTCTGTCTCCAGACTTACAAATTCCATAAACCTACCCATTAATTCCTTCTCCTGCTCCTTCCCTTCTCACGCCCCAAGGTACTTTGACTTAGCTTTGAAGGCACTCACAACTTCACGGGTTCTGCCTTGCACAGGTGTCTGCTTGCTTCCAGTTCAGTCCTGACATTGTCCCTATCTTTAGCCATGTTAGGCTTGCGTCCTAGAGCTTTCCTTTGCTTGTCTCCCTATTGCTCTTGTCCTATGAAGTCTGTGGCTTTATCTTTAAGTCTAAGTCCTGCCCTTTCGCTTTCGTAGAAATCTGTCTCTGTATCTTGGCTCATGGCAGGTTGTGTCCTTCAAAGATGACTGTCCTAATGTTGCACATCGCACATTCTCTTGTTACAAGATGAGTTTGTGTTCATTTTTCCAGAAACAGGGCCTGCTTTCCCTCATCCTTGCATCTTGGCAGGCCTTTGACTATGGCAGAAGTGTTGCTCTGTGACTTCCACCTGGTCGTATTGGGTTGTTCACCATTGGGACCCTGTCAGGATGTTGCAAGGAAGACCAAGCCAAATGAAAATGTCACATATAGGGTTCTTCTTGAGCTCCAACCAATAGAAGTATCAGTCGTGTGAGGGAGTGAGTCTTAAGAGAGCTGCAGCCTCTGTCCTTTGAGCTACCCCAGCTAATGCTTGATGAAGCCAAAACTAGTGTCCTCACTGAGCTCTGCCCAGATTGCAGATTTGTGAGCAAAATTGATATTATCATTACTTTAAGATGTTATTTGTGGGGATACTTTCTGTTAGCAGCAGATTATCAGAATACTGCCTAATCAGACTGCATTGCCAGTTTTACTCTCTCTCTCTCCATATATAGATATCCTCCACTCATTGTCAGTTGGTTGTACTATAATGGTTTGTGTATTGTTATGGTGCTGGAAGCTCTGTTCCCAGAATTTCAAATACCAGCAGGATTGCCCATGGTGGACAGGTTTCAGTGAAGCTTCTAGACTAAGACAGACAAGGAAGAGGGGCCTGCTAGTCCACTTCCAAAAATTACTGAAAGAAAACCTTATGGATCACAAGAGAACACTGACTGACTAATGTGTTTTGGACACACTATCAGTGGACAATTGCTAGAGGAAGACATCATATTTGATGAAATAGAGGGACATGGAAGATCCTTATTGAGGCAGATTGACCTAATCGCTGCAACAATGGACTTCAACATTCAGGAATGTGTGACAATGGTGCAAGATCAGACAGCACTCCATTCCATTTCATATAAGGTCTCCATGGATCACAGTAGATTTGATGGCACTCTCTATATGTTTGTCTTCAGTGACTTCCCAGAGGGCTGCTCTGCCTGGCAGCCTCTATTCTTCATGCGTCCAAATGGGGAGCACAACAGGTCCATAGTCACTGATATTCCCCTCAATCCCCAGGTCAAGTAAGGAGGCATGAAACTAACTATGTTGTTCTCTTTGCCTTGTCTCTCTTCCTTTTCCCCTCCTCCAACAGGGCTAGAGGGGGTAAATACTTACCTTGCAGTCTAGAAGAGAATTTCTTCCACACCAAAATCTTCTCCTTCCTCAAAAGGCACATACATGCTTTTCGCCTTGTTTTGAATTAAAATGGCAGATGGGATGGTAGGAAAGAAAATGAACTAGTCTAACAGAATGGCCAAACAGATTTACCTTCCACATAAGAATGCAAATAACTCCTCAATCTTGTTATAGAGTCATGATATGATGAGCTCCATCAAAGCAGAGTAGAACACCACGGAGGTCAGACCAGAAAGACCATATTGAGTTGATTTTGTACGAGAGATTCTAGTTGCTAATTATACTTTTCATAACAGACAGATGGCAGGTATAGAAGCCCAGACTTAAAATGTCTTTATCTAATTGCCTGCCTAAATATATATTTGCAATATGGTCCTCAAAGGGAATACTTTCTTTACCTTAAATTCCATTTCTTTTTCCCCTTTTTTATGTAATTTTATTGAAGTATCATTGATGTACAATAAACCATAGTGTTTTGCTCTTTGAGGTTTTTAAAAAGAATCATTTTATTGGGGGCTCCTACAACTCTTATCACAATCTATACATACATCCACTGCGTACATTTGTTGCCATCATCATTCTCAAAAGATTTGCTTTCTACTTGAGCCCTTGGTAGTAGCTCCTCATTTCCCCTCCTTCCCCCTTCCCCTCCCTCATGGACCCTTGATAATTTATAAATTATTATTCTGTCCTATCTTACACTGTCCGACATCTACCTTCACCCACTTTTTTGTTGTCCCTCCCTCATGGAGGAGGTTATATGTAGATCCTTGTAATCAGATCCCTCTTTCTACCCCACCTTTCCTCCATCCTCCTGTTATTGCTACTCTCAGCACTGGTCCTGAAGGGGTCATCTGTCCTGGTTTCCCTGTGTTTCCAGTTCCTATATGGACCAGTGTATATTCTCTGGTCTAGCCAGGTTTGTAAGGTAGAATTGGGATCATGATAGTGGGCGCGGTAGCATTTAGGAATGAGAGGAAAGTTATATGTTTCATCGTTGCTACACTGCATCCTGACTGGCTCATGTCCTCCCAGCGACCCTTCTGTAAGGGGTTGTCCAGTTGCCTACAGATAGATCTTGGATCCCCTAACTGTACCCCCCCCTCATTCACAATGATATGATTTTTTTGTTCTTTGATGCCTGATACCTGATCCCTTCTACATCTTGTGATCACACAGGCTGGTGTGCTTCTTTCATGTGCGCTTTATTGCTTCTGAGTTAGATGGCCACTTGTGAACCTTCTAGTCTTTAAAACCCTAGACTCTTTATCTTTTGATAGCTAGGCTCCATAAGCTTTCTTCACCACATTTGTTTATACACCCACTTTTTGTCTTGAGTGATTGTGTCGGGAAGGTGACCATCATGGAATACCAGTTCCTTAAATTCCATATCTATAGGCTTAAGTCTTACCCATAGGAAACCTAATTTTATTTTATCCCTGGAACAAAATCTTGCAATAATTTTCTCTTTTTGGGCAAGTCCATCCTCAATCACTTATCCTTTAACATTTACAAGAATTTATCTGTAACCAACCCCATTTACATAGTCTCATTCATGCTATTTCCACAATAATTGCTAATAACCCTATTTTTTAGAATCGGCAGAAAGCATCAGCATCAATATCCCATTGCCACTGGGTTGATTTCAACTCAGTGGTACCCTATAGGACAGAATAGTATTGCCTCATAGGTTTCCAAGGCTGAAAAAAAATCTCTTTATTGTGAGTTGGGTGAAGGTTTACAGAATACATCTGTTTTCCATTTGACAGTTCACACATATTTTGCTTCATGATATTGACTGCAGTCTGCTCAACGTAATATCACTTATCGCACTTCCTCCTTGTATTTCCTGTTTCCATTCCCCCTTCTTTCCTGACCCTTCTGAACTTGATCTTTGAATAAATTATATCCTTTTGATTCAAAGAGTTGATTAGTGTTACTTTTTACCTTATAGATCTACCTATTGTTTGGCTGAAGATTGAGCCAAGGGAGTGAGTTCAGTTCCAGATCTGAAGGTGCCTAAGGACAACAGTCTTGTGGGTTCCAAGAATCTCTCTCTGAGCAATACCACTGAACATTTAAAATAAGTTTAAACTTTGTTGCACATATTTCTCCTATTCTATCCCAAAATTCCAAAGCAAACTCATTATCATTGTGTTGAAGCTGACTCATAGAGACCCTACAAGATAGAATAGAACTTCACCCTTTGATTTTCCAAGGCTTATATCTTTACCAGAGCAGACAAACTCCTATTTCTCACATGGACCAACTGATAGGTTAGAACCACTTTCCTTGTGGTTAGGAGATCAATGAGGAGTCCACTCTGCCATTAGAGCTCGTTAAGAATGCGATCCAGCATCCCCTAATGCTATCCCTCTCAGATCAGTTGGTAGTGGTAATCAATGTAAATCTTAAGGGGGTCAGACTACCACATCGTAACTCTTCCTTGGGGAAGATGGTGGGTTTGAACTGCTGATTGATTAGCCCTTAAGTGCTTAATTACTGCCTCACCAGGGTTCTCCTTAACATCAAAACAGTGGACACTTATTGGTTTATCTTACTGGTCTCTGTTCCCTAAAAATTGCACTTCATCCACAGGGTTTTCTTCCACAACACACAGCTGCTAGTGTTTTTGGTTTGTTTTTCCACATGACTTCACCTTCCTGGTCAAAGCTGATTTGTCCAGGGCTAAACACACAATGAAAACATAGCCATATTTGCACACTACAAAATTTGAAGTGAGACAGCAAGCTATTTGTTGAGTTTTTTGAATGACTGAAGTCCATAAGGAAGTGTTATGATACAGGAAACAGTGAGTTTTGATGTCCAGGATCTATGCTGGGGACCCAGTTGGCACTCCGAATGACTATTCAAAGTGATGGTATGAATTCTCCTCTTCCATGACCTACACATATAATAGCTATAACCACTAAGTCCATGATTTGACAAATGTCTTGTGTGATTGAGTTTGGGTTCCCCATAGGATTAGATCCTGAGACAAAGGTTTTAATTAAGCCATTTTCTGGGGAGATATCAATAAGGAAATGGGAAATAGAAAAGAGAAAGAAGGCAGCCAATGAAAAGTACATTATCAAACAATTTAAAATTGTGGGCAACTGGAGGTTAATCTTACTGGAGACACTGCAGAAAATCCACTAGTTATTCAGCCCAGAATGTGAGGGAGTGTGGCTATTTGTCCAACAACTCCTATGGGTCATTGGTTAAGGGTTACTCCAGGAAGCAAGAATTAACTCCACAACCTCCTAAGCCATGCATGCTCAGGTACAGTGGTCTACAGAAACTAGAGAAAGCAAGAAGAGAGATGTGCTGGCCATTCGGAATTAGGCTAGCATGCCAAGTTGTCAGACATGTCAGGTTCTTGAACTATCATAACTTGAAAGTCATCATGATCCTGTGAGATATACCACTGGTATTTCAAACACAAGCATAGTTACCCGTGGTGGAAAATTTTCAGAAAAGCTTACAAGCTAAATAGACTAGAAAGAATAACCTGCCAATCTACATCTGAAAAAAATAGTGGTGTTTGTGGAGCACATAGATAGCAGTGGAACATTGTTTCATATAGTGCAGGATGATGAACCCCTCAAGTTGGAAGACACTCAAAATATAATTGGGGAAGAGCTGTCTCCTCAAAGTAGAGTTGACCTTAGTGATATAAAGTTTTCAGGACCTATATTTGTTGATGTGGCAATGACTCAAAATGAGAAGAAACAGCAGTACTGCAATAACCACTAACAAGAAGATGGGATGCATGAAATATGGATCTAGAAAAATTGGAAGCCATGAAAAAATGGAACACATAAAGATCAAACACTCTAGGTGTTATTGAACTGAAATAGACTGGTATTGGCCATTTTGAATGTCACAATAATGTGGTTTACATACCAGAGTAACAAATTTGAAAGGAATGGATGACTTTCATGTTAAAAATGAGACTGTTTCAACATCGATTCCAATGTTCACCATTGTTAGGTGTAGGACATATTACACCTACAAGGATGAATAATTAATAAAGTTATTATTCAAATTTACACACCAACCACTAATGCTAACAATAAAGCCATTGAGGATTTTTACCAACCTTTTCAGTCTGAAATTGATGAAACATGCAATCAAGATTACTGATGACTTGAATGCAAAAATTGGAAACTAAGGAGGAGGATCACTAGTTAGAAAATATGGCCATGGGGATGGAAGCCACATGGGAGATCTCATGATAGAATTTTCCAATAAGGATGGCTTATTGATTGAAGATTTATTTTTCAGGGATGTAAACAGTAACCATAGACATGGATCATGTATATTCGATAGAAATACACACGAATTAAATCAACTATATCTGTTGAAATAAACTACTATACATACTCGAGTATAACCCAAGGCAACTAATTTTATCCCCCAAAGCTGGGGTGCTTTTTCAGCATAAAAAATGTGCTGAAAAAACCTCGGCTTATACTCAAGTATTTACGGTATAAAGAAGTTCAATATCATCAGTAACGAGACTGGAGACGAACTGTGGAACAAACCATCAATGGCAAATTCAACTCGAATTCCAACAAAATTAAAACAAGTCCCCAAGATTCAAAGTATGAATTTGAGTATATCTCATCTAAATTAGAGGATACTTCAAGAAGAAAGTTGACACATTGAACACAAATCACCTGAGATGATACGAGTTCTGCAATAATATCAAGAACATCATAAATAAAGAAATTCAAAGATAATTAAAAAGATAGAAACTAAAGAAAAGACAAAACGGATGTCACCTTGAATGTGGAGTAGCTGAAGCCAATGAAAGAAATGATGAAGTACGAAAAAGAGAGAGAGAAATATAGAAATAATTGATGAAGTAAAGACGCTGAATAAAGAAGCTGAACATAAAATTTCAAAGGGGAATTAAAAAAGATGGAATAAAGAATTATATGAAAAGGTGCAAAGACCTGGAATTAGGACAGCAAAAATGAAAAGCATGTGCATTTCACTAGCTGAAAAAATTGAAGAGAAATTCAAAATACAGAATTACACAGATAGCATCAAAAGAAGATGAAAGGGATTCACTGACCACATGAAGCCCAGGCTCCACAGCGCTGAGTCCAGAAGACCAAGATAGCATAGGGTTCTCACTGCAGATTGCTCTGAAAGTGCTCACAGTAGTAGGCCCTGGATCAACTGGGGAAAATGTAGAACTCAAAATAAGAAGACTAACCTTAGGATATGATAGGCACTAGTGGAATTCCCATTTGACACCTGACCTCACCTCCATGGCTCAACTTTCAGCCCCCAAATAGGAGACCTATACTGTCAACGATGTACAATTCAGAGCCCAGCATTTGTCAGGGAGTTACTCAGAAGGCAGGAAGGCATGGGAACGAAAGACCAATGGAAACGGCAAACAAAGGGAGGGAATAGGAAAAGTAGTATTGCATTGTAGGTATTGCAATCAATATCATAAAACATTGCATGAATTGTAAAGAAAATCAATTTACTCTGTAGATTTTCCCTCACATCACAATCAAAACAGTGTAAAAAGAAAATAAGTCATATGACCGAGTACACTGGTAGATCTTGCTGAAGACCAATTTCCAGTGTTAAAAGATGTCACTTTGAGGAATAAGGCACAGCTGAGCCCTAGTGGTATAGTGGTTACAAACATAATGCGTCAGAACCAACCAAGTTGGGTTGCTCAACACAAGATCAGCAGTTCTGCTCCCATACAAAGTTCCAGTATTGGAAACCCACAGGGATATCTCACCCCTGTCCTATAGAGTTGCTAAGGGTTGGAATCAACTTGATGGCAGTGAACTGGATGTAAGCCAGGCTGACTAGAGACACAAATCAAGTGACACTCATATATGTGCAATAAATAGTTTTTAATCAAGAAGTCATTATAGTATTTCTATTTCAAGGAAATATCCCAGGCCAGTCCAACTCAAGTCCATAAGTCCAACACTAGCCCATAAGTTCCTTTCCAACTTACGCAGTTACATGCAATGATGCAGAATGCAGGGATGTCAAAGGCCAGTGATTGCAATGTCGTATGGACCCAAGGTCAATGGAAGCATGGCAAGACTCTGGCAGCTCTCAACGTGGGCAGGAAGCAGTCAGGTGAATGCAAAAAGAAGGGGAGGTTCCCAGGGCCCTCCTTATGAGAAGGCCATGGTCACAAAGAGGCACCATCAGGCTATGGTGTGATTGACAGATTGGATACCAACCTTACACTTTTACATATCTTCAAACTGACATAAAATTATATAACTATCATACTATGGCATTTTCAATCACCTCATATGTACTTGAAAATGGACAATAATTATGAAAGGTAAAATAAAAGTTGATGTCTTTGAATTATGATGCTGGTGAAGAATATTGAATATTCCATGGACTTTCAGAAGAAGGAACAAATCTTTCTTGGCGGAAGTAGAGCCAGAATGCTTCCTACACGTGAGAATGGCAAGACTTCATATCACATACTTTGGACATCTTAACAGCTGAGCATAGTCCCTAGAGAAGGATATCATACTTGGTAAAGTGGAGTGGTGAAAAAAAGAAGGTCCTCAATGGGATGAATTGGCATACTGGCTGCAAAAATGGTCTCCAACATTAACTGTGAGGAAACAGGCTGTGTGTGCTATGAGTTAGAGCCAAATTAACAGTGTCTAACAACGACAACTCCCCTCCCGCGCCCCATCTGTCAATTTGCTGCACTGTGGTAGCTTGTGCTTTGCTGTGATGCTGGGAGTTAGTCCACTAGTACTTCAAATACCAGGCAGGATCACCCACGGTGAACAGATTTCAACACAGCTTCCAGACTAAGAACTGACAGGACGACAAAACAATCAGTCCACTTCTGAGGGATTCACCATTGAAAACTTTATGCATAGCAGTAAAATATTGTCTGATATAATGCCAGAAAATGAGTCCCTCAGATTGCAAAACAATCAAAATATCACCGAGAAAGAGAGCTTCCTCAAAGTAGAGTCCACCTTAATGATAACTCAAAACCTCACAACAGGAGCTGTAGATAACATCATAATAAATGGAGAAAATATTGAAGTTATCAAGGATTTCGTCTTGCTTAGATTCACACCTAATGCTCATGGAGACAACAATCAAAAAACCAAATAACATATTGCATTAGGCAAATCTACTGCACATAACCACTTTAAAGTACTGAAGATCAAGAATTTCACTTAGGATTAAGTTGCGCCTGGCCTAAGGCATGGCATTTTCCGCCACACCTTATGCATGTGAAATTTGAACATTGAATGAGAACGACTGAAGGAGAACTGGTGCATTTGAATTAAGGTACTGACAAAAAAATACTGAAAGTACCATGGGTGGAGAGAAGAACAAACAAATCTGTCTGAGAAGAAGTGCAGCTAAATGTTCCTTGGCAGATAGGATGGCGAGACTTCATCTCATGTACTTTGCAGATGTTATCAGGACAGACCAGTCCCTGGAGGACATCATACACATTACAGTGGAGGGGTTGCAAAAAGAGGAAGACACCCGATCAAATGGATCGAGACAATTCCTACAACAATGGACTCAAACATAACAAAATTTTTGAGTATGGGGCAGGACCAGGCAATGTTTCATTCTGTTGTGTAGGCATTATTATGAGACAGAACTGACTTGAAGGCATCTAGCAACAAAGTGTACTAAAGCTTCTTCTGGCACCTTCATTTGCTAATGGATTATAATTCAAAATGAGAAAAATCATTGCAACCATTCATTAATAATCAGAACATGAAACGTGCAAAATAAGAATCTAGGAAAATTGGAAATCATAAAAAAAACGGAATCTGACCTATAAAGATCAATATCCTAGGCATTGGTGAGTTGAAATAGTCCCTTTGAATCTTAAAATGATAAGAATGACTATGCTGACAATGACAAATTCAAAAAAATGTCTCTTTCATCCTCAAAAAGAGCATTTTTAGATCTATCTTGAAGTGCAATGCTGCCTGTGACAGAATAATATTTATCTTCATACACAAGGAAGGCCGGTTAATAGAACCATTATTCAAATTTTCTCACGAACCACTAAAGCCAATGAACAATTGTACCAACTTCTTTAGTCTGAAATTGACCACATATGTACTGAAAATGCATTAATAATTGCTAACAATTGGAATGCACACATGGAAACAAAAAGGAAGGAAGAGTAATTAGAAACTATGGCTTTGGGGATCGAAAAGAAGCTGAAGACTGCATGAAAGAATTCTGCAAGAGCAATAACTTCCTCATTGCAAACACCTTTATTCAACAACAGGAGCGGCATATATACATGTGGAAAACACAGGAATGGAATTGATTAAATCTGTGGGAAGACATGATAGAGAAGCTCAATATCATTGAGACAAAACAAGACCGGGGGCCAACTATGTAAAAGACTATCAATTACTAATATGCAAGTTCAAATCAAACCTGAAGAAAATTAAAATAAGAACGCAAAAGAGCCCAAATACAGTCTATATTATATCTGTGGTCGGCTGGGGTTTCTAGAGAAACAAGCCAGTGATACTGATACATGTAGAAGAAGGAAATTTATATCAATAAAGAATTTTACATTAAGAAGTCCACCCAACGAGAAACCCCAGTCCAACTCCAGCCCACAAATCAGATGCAAACTAGAGGCCCTTCCAGACTCCTGAAGCTGTTGGAGGAATAGCCCAAGAAACAGGAAAACCACAGGTTGGTGGAAGCAGAGTTGGGAGAATCCAATGTCAACAGGCAGTTGGCAGCCCACAGACAACTCTTAGGGTCAGCAGGTCTCATGGTGATTGCCATCCCAAGAAGCCAGACGTAGGGTCCAGGGTCATTTCATCAGGAAGAAAAAGAGTGAGCCCATTCTCCACAGTCTACTTATAGCTATGAAATAGGTCATACCCCCAAGGAGAGTGTGAGCTGCACCTTCTGAAGATCCTGGTCAAGCTAAATTGACACGAAACCTTACTATCACAATATCTCACCTGAATTTAGAGCCTATCTCAAGAATGGTTCGGACATATTGAACATTAATGATCAGCTACCAGAAGACTTGTGAAATAGCATAAAGGTCATCAATCTTTTTTTTTTTTTTGTCATGTCACCTGTGGCTATTTATTTATTTATCATAAATCATTTTATTGGGGGCTCCTCAAAAAGATCATTAATAATACAGGAAAGAAAGAAAATACTACAGTGGATATCAGAGGAGACTGGGAAACTTGCTCTTGAACCTAAAGCAGTTAAAGCAAATGGAAGAAATGATTAAATAAAAGAGTTGAACAGAAAAATTTGAAAGGACAGCTTGAGAAGATAAAGTAAAGAATTATATTGTAACGTGTAAAGACCTGGAATTAGGAAAGCAAAAGGAATGAGTACAGTCAGCATATCATAAATTGAAAGAACAGAAGAAAAAATCCAAGCCTCGGATTACAATGTTCAAGGATTATTTATCAAACTATTGAATGATGTAGGGAGAATCCAAAGAATATGGACGGAGTGTACAGAGTCTCTGTTCCCAAGAATTAGTTGAGGTTCTACTAGTTCAAAAGGCCAAGAGGAAGTTGAAGCTGCAATGTAAGCATTAGTGAAAAGCAAGGAAGGGATAGGAATGGAAATATTTCAACACGCTCATGCAGTGATAGTCCATGTCAAGAAATTTGGAAGATAGCTATCTGGCCAACCAACTGGAAGTGATTAATATTTGTGTCCATTCTAAAGAAATATGACGCAACAAAATCTGCAAATTAATTTAAAATAACATTAATATGACATGCAAGTACAATTTTATTGACGATACCTTTAAAAGTAGTTATAGCAATATGTCAACAGGAAGCTGCCAGAAATCCAGGCTGTATTAAAAGAGGGCATGGGGCAAGGTATATCAATGCTCGTTTCAGATGGACCTTGGCTGAAAACAGAGGATACAAGGAAAATGCTTACTTATGTACTATTGACTATGCAGAGGATTTTACTGTGTATCATAACAAACTTTGGGTAGCATATGAATACATATGAGAACAATGGGAATTCCCGTACATTTAATTGTGCTCCTGTGGTACCTGTACACAAACCAACAGGAAGTGGTTCGAATAGAACAAGTGGATAGTGCGTGGTTTAAAATCAGGAGAGTGTGTGTTGTGGTTATATCCTTTCACCATATGTGTTAGACAGGGTTCTCTAGAGAAACAAAACCAGGACATTTATGATTTGATAGATAGATAGAACACGAAGGAATATAACAGCTAATTAGTCCACATAGCAGTACAAAGGACTCAGTTTAACTCACTTCCATGCAACAGTAAATATGGCAGTACAGCCAGGCAGCAAACTGCAGAACTAGGTAAGGCAGCCACATACTGGTCTGATCACCAGAGAGCAACTGAGAGATAGGTGTGGCTTGCTGAGCCATTTATCTCTTTGCCCACGAATCAAACTGCGAACTTATTAATCCCACATGTTCTTATTGGCCAGGTTGGCACTATAAACCTACCTATCTATCACACTATACTTATTCAAATAATCTGAGAAGCTGCTCTGTATGAAGAAGTTGAGGCATCTGGTTTGGAGGAAGAATCATTAACAACCTGTATTATGCAGATGACCCAATCTTGCTGGCTGAAAGTCAATAGGCCTTGAAGTACTTACTGATAAAGCTCATATAGTACACCTTCAGTATGAATTAGTCTTCAACACTAAGAATACAAATGTCTTCTCATCTTGACAAATATAAACACACAACATCATTACAAATAGAGAAATGTAGCTAAACTCTATTTTACTTGGACCCAAAATCAATACTCACAGAAGCAGCAGTCAATAAATCAACGTATTTCATTGGAAAAATCTGTTGTAAAAGACCTCTTTAAAATGTGAAAGAGCAAATGTTTTACTCTGGGGATTAGCAAATTATGCCTGCTTTTAGCCTTGATATTTTTAATCACCTTAGATGCATGTGAAAGGAGTCTTAATTTCAGTGTCTGGTATGGGTTGAATGACTAACAGCAAGGTTGGTGGTTCAACCCACTTGCTGCTCCACAGAAGAAAGAGGAAGCTATTTGACCCTGTAAAGATTTACAGCCTTGGAAACCCTATATGGTCACTATGAATAAGAATAGACTTGATGGTAATGTTTGACATATGCATGTGAAAGATGGACCATAAATAAGGAAGACTGAAGAAAATATGATGCCTTTAAAATATGATGTTGCAAATAATATTGAATGTACCATGAATGCCCAGCAGAACAAAGAGGTCTATCCCGGAAGAAGTACAGCCAGAATGTATTTTAGAAGTGAGGATGGTAAAACTCCATTTCATATACTTTGAACATGGTATCAGGAGAAATTAGTCCCTAGAAAAGGACAAAATACTTGGTAGAGCATCGTCAAAAAACAGGTAAGCCCTGAATGAGATGGATCAACACAGTGGCTGTAACAATAGGCTAAAATATGACCATTGTGAGGATGTCACAGGACTAGAAAGGCTTTTATTCTATTGTGCCTAGGGTCACTATAAGTGGCAGTGCGTGAGTTTTTGTTGATTAACAACACTGGGATATGAGCAATGTGCCCATGGCATATGCTAAACTGTCACCATGCTGGACACAGTTGATCTTTGTGGCTTTAGAGGGTAATTATTTAGAGGGTTATGATTCCACTGAATTTTTTTCTGTGTATTCAAACTATTCCATCCTAAGATTCAACATATCTATCCAAACCAAGCTCACTGCCATTGAATCAATGCTAACTCATATCGACCCTACAGGACATGGGTAAAATTGTACCTGTGAGGTTCTGAGACTGTACCTCTTTACAGAGTAGAGTCCCATCTTTCTCCCGAAGAGCAGCCGGTGATTTCAAAATACCGACCGTGCAATTAGCAGCCCAATGTGTAACCAAGAACTATTCAGGGAAGCTAGAGGGAGAGCATGAAAAGAAATGAGTAGTTGAGGTGGTTGGATGCGCATCCATCCCTTTGTTCTACTCTCTATGACTTTTTCTGAGTTCATTCAAAATGTAAATTAAGACACAAAATAGAATTCTACCCAACCCTGCTATATGCCTAAACAGTATCCATTTTTCTCATTCTTACTACTAATAGAAGCTCAATTTTGTTTAGGGTGATAATGTACCTACTTAAATCGCTCACTCCTAGGCTCCCTTGCAGCTATGCATAAGCATTTGACCCAGTTTGGGCCAAATATGTGTAGGTGAAAGATACTGAGTAGGACTCCCAAGAAAGTTTTTGTTGTTGTTTAAGGCAAAACACTTGTCTGGCATAACCCATTTCATTTTTGTCCTTGGCTCTTCTGCTGTCATGCTCACTAGTCAGAATATTGAAAGATGAGAGAGTCACATAGGTTACATGAGTTTGGCAGACCAAAAAGCATGCATTCTCCTATATCCAAGATGAGTCCCTGAGCAAATACGCCAGACCTAGGCTACCTATTTCAAGACTTACTATTGTATAAGACAAACCCCTGTGTGGTGCAAAGGGTTAACACAATTCACTGCTAAGACAAAGATGCCTTGGAAGAAAAACCTGGCAATCTACATTTAAAAATTCAGCCCTTGAAAACCTCATGGGGCACAGTTCTACCCTGAATCATATGGGGTAACTGTAAATCAGAATCAATTCAGTGGCAACTGGTTTGGTATTTTTGGTGTTAATATAAGAAAAATGAAGCTTTTGTGATTAGACCACTAGTGTCGGTTTGTTTTTTCCCATGTAGCCAGATGCAATTTGGACTGATAGAGAAATAATTAAAAGAATGTAGAGTTAAGTAAGCGTAATGATTATGGAACTAAGCATTTAGCAATGGGCTGCTAACCACAAGGTCAGTAGTTCAAATGCACCAGTCACTCAGGGGGAGAAAAGTGAAGCTCTCTGCTTCTGTAAAGATTTACAGTCTTGGAAGCCCTATATGGGGTTGCTATAAGTTGTAATCAACTTGATAGCATTGTATTTGTTTGAGTTTGGTGACTAGTATGTAAGCTTTGAGGGGGTAGTAATAGATACTTTGAATACTATTCTTAGCACTATAGGTATTATGTCTTTTGCAAATGGATAAACGAACAAAAGCGATATTCATTTTGTGTTTTCTGTAGTTTGCCTTATTCTTCCAAGAAGATTGCTCAAGTGTTAAGACCCAGTCTTCTCTGGCATACTTGAATAAAAGAATAACTGATAGACACAGACTTGAACCCTGGCCTGTGTGATCTTGGGTGTGTCACTGTTTTTCAATCCATTTCTCATCTGTGAACTGGGGATTACACACGTAGCCCACAGGGTTGTTTTGGAGATTCAGAGTAATGTGTGTGTCTTGGATTGAGTGCCCTTGCATACCGAGCTTATTCCTCAGGCCTGGGTGCAGGGAGTCTATTTGAGATCTGATGGCAGGGAGTGGGAATAGGAAAGCAGACGCAAGACTGAGTTAGGGGGAGAAGCAATCACAATGGGAACGGGGTGTTGAGGCTTTTAATTTAGGATACAGGGGCTTGATTCCCCCAGGACTTCTGAGCAACATGGGTTCTGTCCTAGAATTGTCTACCAGAAACAGGAGGCTGGGCTCTACGTCGCCTGTAGTGGTGTTGAGCATTCCTCCTAGTAAGGTGACCTCTCCTACCTTCCTGGGTTTGGCTTTCCATGCCTTTGAAAAGGCTTCGAGGCAGAAGGACATGGAGAGCTGCGTGCTGCACAGTTGTGATAAGACACCATTTCAGCAGGAGCCTGCACTTACATAGAGCCGTTCGTCACTGCTATGATGGATATCAGGAGGAGCCCTGGAAGTGCAGTGGTTACAAGTTGGTTTGCTAACTTCAAGGTCAGCAGTTCAAAACTACTAGCTCCAAGGAAGAAAGATGGGGTTTTCTACTCCAATAAAGAGTTGTAGTGTTTGAAACTCGCAGGGGGCAATTGTACACTGCCCCACAGGATCACTATGAGTCGGTATTGACTGGAAGGCAGTGAGATGGTGTCAGAGATGGGTCAAAGGAATGTGGCATGGCAACCCTAAGAATCTGCTACAGAACCATAAAGTGCCTGGGATAGATGAGTTTATTGTGCTTGACCTTTTAAAACCATCAAACGGGCAACAGTTAGAAAGACAAACATACCAAGTGTCATTGGAGATCCGGGGAAAGCAGAGAAACACTGCTAATGATGCAGGTTTGCTGCACAGCAATCTGGCAGAGCTTAGTGAAAGCCCATTGAATGGACCCTAGGACCTAGTGAGCCCCTCCTGGGCGTACAACCAAAGAAGCGCAATCACTGAGTTGACTTTCATTCCTCATGACCCTATCAAACAAAGCTGAATGGTCCCATGATGTTTTCAAGGCTTCTATTGGGAAGTAGACAGCCATGCCTTTATCCCACAGTGTGTGGAAGACGGCTTCAAACTACTGACCTTTGGGTTAGCAGCCAAGCACTTAATATCTCCCCCATCAAAGCTCTCTCCTGGATGGATAAAAACAAACAAAACCCCAGTTGATTCTTCCTCATTAGCAACCCTACAAGGCACAGTAGAATTGCTGCTATAGGTTTACAAAACTAAATTCTTACGACAGCAGACAGCCTCTCTTTGCTCCATGGAATAGCTGGTGGGTTGGAACTGCTCACCTTGGGGTTAGCAGCCCAACGCATAATTCCTGGGTATATAGGCCAAGCTATTTATCCAATTCACAGGGCCCTTGGGGCATTTTTAAAAGAATGGTCACCACGCTGATACCTGCAGTAGAGAAGAGTTGGAGCCGAATTGGATGCCAATCAACAGACAACTGAAGAAGGAAAAAAAAGAAAGATGATGATTGCTCATGACCAAGTGGCATGCAGCAGCACATGCAATTGATATGCAGCATGGCAATAACTCTTAATGACATTGCAAGGAGTTGAAAAGGTCAGAAACTGAATGAGATTTATATTGCAGTACCATTCATGGAAGCTGAAAGCCCATTCACCAAGCAGCATGGTCTAGTGCACATGGCTGTATGCCTATAAGGACACACACACACCAAGCACCCAGCAGGGGGTACTTGTCTGAAGAGGGGAATGGAAGTGATGTGAATGTGGAAAAGGAGGGACAAAACACAAGCAGGGCCTGACATTGATCAGGGTTCACTGTGTGCTATAAAGTAGGCATGATTAATCACTTCCCTGTACCAGAAGGCTGAGCTAGATTTTTAAAGCAAATCGAGTGCCTGGAACACAATGGTTGTTAGCTGCTGTTGAGTCAGCCTCCAGTCCAACTCACTGTGACAACCAGCTCCCAGTGACTCCATGGGCAATATTCTCCCTGGTCCTGCACCATCTCTTTGGTTGTGCATCAGATTGTGATTCACAGGGGTTTTCGTTAATTGGTTTTCAGAAGTAGAATACCAGGCTCTTCTTCATCGCTCATCTTAGTCTGGACACATCACAGAAACAATGTCAGTCTCATAGCCGCACCCAACCAAGCTTCCCCATTTCAGTATCATAGCAACACAGAAATCAGTTCAGTACCACAGCAATAACCAAGCATCCCCCTGACAAATGAGTGTTGGATGCACATGAGTTGCATTGTCTTGGACTCAAACCCAGATCTCCCACATGGAAAAGGAGAATTCTACAACTGAACCACAATTTACCCTCAGAATATAATAAGTATCCAGTAAATGGTTATTAAGAATGTGGCTGCCAGGAAAATCCACCAATTTCCTGCCAAGGCTTAACACTAATATCTTCCCCCACACACTAGAAGGCTGCAGAGGAATGACTTTCTCCATGCCAGCCCTGGTATCTAGACAAGGGACCCTAACACTGAACCACTGAGCCCCAGCAGGCTGGGGAGCAATGTCAAATTGGATGAGGGACAATCCTCGTTGAGTTAGTTCCCCTAAGCTCCTAGGGCAGTTTAGCATGTCCACAGCTGTGTTCTGAATAGCCATGCGATTACCACCGAGAGAAATTCTACATGCTTTCACACCCCATGCTAGTCGTTGCAGCCATCGTTGAGTACAGTTCATGCTCATCACTATCTAGAACTCACGGTGACGCTGTGGGTGAGCCATTGGGCAGGTAACCTCAAGGTTGGCAGTTCAAAGGCACCAGTTGTTCTCTGAGAGGAAGGTGAGATGATCTGCTCCTGTCAAGATTTAGCCTGAGGAATTTTATATAGGGTCACAGTGAGTCAGGATCAACTCAATGGTGTGGGTTTGGTTTATTAGACCCACCATCAGATCATATTTAATGTATTTATTAACATGTATATTTGCCACAAATCCAATGTCTTATTTTTATCACTGCATTTCAATACAATTTGTGCCTTTGTGATTCTGTATTTCATTGGAGGTATTTGGAAATATTATTCTGGGGAGTGGGCAGGTGTTCCATAGCCTTTCCTAAATGCCAAAAGGATCCATGGGGTTGCAATGGTTAAGACCCTCTGATAGAGTTTATCAAAGAGCCCTGGAGGCACAATGGTTAAGTGCTCAGCTGCTATCCAAAAGGTTGAAGGTTTAAACCCACCAGTGGCTCTGTTCTTGGAAGAAAAACCAGGCAACTCATTCTTGTAAAGATTACAGCATAGAAAAGCCTAGAGCAGTGGTTCTCAAACTTCCTAATGCCACAACCCTTTCATACAGTTCCTCATGTTGTGGTGACCTCCACAACCATAAAAATATTCTCATTGCTGCTTCATAACTGTAATTTTGTTACAGTCACCCTGTGCAAGGGTCCCACAGGTTGAGAACCATTGGTCTAGAGAGCTCGGCACTGATGCATTGAGTCACTATGAGTTGGACTGGACTAGAAGGTTCCTAACAAAAACACCAACAATCATTTTTTACCATGACCTTGTTAACTCAAAAAGATTAATAAGCAAATTCACAAATGAGGACATCCAGTTGCCCCTCCAAACTGGAGAAGCATGAGTTAAATGGTGACCCTGACCCCACGGTGTCCTCCAGCTGGTGCCATGCTGCCTTTATTCCTTCTGCCTCTCAGTTCTGTGGAGAAGAAGGGGAAAGGGAGGGAAAGAAAAAGAAAGAAATGAAAAGATAATTTTCCCAGCTTCTTCACATCACTGAATTGAACTTTACTTTTAATAAAAGTATTATGAAATGGAAATGGTGCTTTCACTATTTTGCTTTCAGGTGATATTCAGAGACATGGTGCTGGTAATTATTTGAGCCGGGGAGGTTAGTGTGCAGATTTTCTGAATATGGTTGAGCCACATGCCCCCTTCCAGGCCTAGCATTTCCCTGGGCTATGAGAAGTTATAGACAGTCTACCCTCTTCTTCCTCTGACTTCGCTGCAAACCATGGACACACTGGTTCTGACTTGACCTGGCTCCAGTACAGAAAATAATATCCTCCTTGCATAATTGTAGTGCTTGAATTGGAAGGCACCCAGATACAAATCTCTCTTCTGGTGGCATAATGGGTTATGTGTTGGGCTATTAACTGCAAGGTCAGCAGTTGGAATTCACCAGTCGCACCTTTGGAGAAAGATGAGGCTTTCTTCTCCCATAAAGAGTTATAACCTTAGATGAGTATAAAAACTCAAAATGCATTGGCAGAGATTCCACAGAGAATAAGCCTCCATTAAATCCCCTGGGACCATTCACCAGGGATGGGATTAAACCCTGCTCAACATCAGTACATCAGAAAGTGTATTGTTGCAGATATGATTAGGTTAAAAATTAACATCTTATCATTTGTCTTTACTCAACACGTTTTTCATTTGTTCTTTTTTTTAATTTTCTGCTTTCCTTTTTATTGAAAAATTAACTAATGTCACCAAACAAGTAGAGAATTTGTTAAATGAAAATCTAATCGGTTATGTAAATTTTCACTGAAAACATAACACAATTTTATTTTTACAAAGAGTTATAGCCTTGGAAACCCAGGAGGCCACAGTATTTTCTCTCGATAGGATTGTTATGCACCCAATGGCAATGAGTGTTGTTGGATTTTGTTTCTTTATTGTTTTCTGTAGCTATGGTGGGGTATAGGGGTTATGTGTTGGGCTGCTAAACGCAATGTCTGAAATGGCAAATTTGAAATCCCAAGCCACTCCAAGGGAGAAAGATGAGGCTTTCTACTCCCCTAAAGAGTTCCAGTCTCAGAGCAGCCAGTCCACAAAGAGAACAACATGGCTGGCCCCACTATGAGACAAGATGCCCCTCAGTTACCAAGGGTGATACAGGGGACAGCACTGGAGACACAGTGTGCGAATTGCACCTAACCTGATTCCACCACACCGAGGCAAAGTGTGGTGGAGTGCAGTGGAACAGCAAGGGAATGGAGTGGCAAGGTCCCCAGGGAATGCTGAAAGTGGACTTTGGGGCCAGGTTGTGGTGCCTCAACAGACTGGATTGGAAAACACTCCTAAGGTCCAACAAATGATCCTTGAACTAACTACAAGCTCTTCTTTCTTGATGTGTTTTGTTTTGTTCTTTGTCAGTGGTTAGTTTTTGTTGTTTTGTTGTCTGGTTGTATACTGTTGCTTTGTTTTCCTCTGTCTTGTTTTCGTGCATGTTAGTGTCTCCACAGGTCTGTCTAAATAAGAGAGGCTGGATGAACTATCTGGAGGAAAAACAACAGGACCGACAGTTCCGGTGGCACTTGGGATAGGGGGAGGTGCGGGAGGTAAGGAAGTGATGTTAACAAACACAGGGACAAGGGAACAACATGGGACTCGAAATGGTAGTGAGGGGGAAGTGGCAGGCCTGGTAGGGAATGATCAAGGGTAAGGTTACGTAAAGAAGAGGTATAGCTGTAACCCAGGTGGGGACGGAGCATGGTAGTGGGACAGGAGGAAAGTCAAGGGAGATGGAGGAAAGAGCTAGGAGTCAAAGTGCATTTATAGAGGTCTAGACAAAGACATGTGCATGCAAATATATATATGGATGGGGAAATAGATCTATGTGTCTATATTTATAGGTTTAGTATTAAGGTGGCGGCAGGACCTTGGGCCTTAACTCAAGCACTCCCTCAATGCATGAATACTTTCTTTTATTAAATTGGCACTCTACAATGCTCATCCTCCAGACACAACTGCTGAAGCCAAAGCTGGTGAACAAGTAAATGTGGTGAAGAAAGCTGATGGTGCCCGGCTATCAAAAGAGATAGTGTATGGGATCTTAAAGACTTGAAGATAAACAAGAGGCCATCTAGCTCAGAAGCAACAAAGCCCACATGGAAGAGCACACCAGCCTGTGTGATCACGAGGTCCCGAAGGGATCAGTTATCAGGCATCAAAAAACAAAAAAATCACAGCATTGGCTGCACACCTCCATGATACGATTGCCAAAGACAAACTTGTGCATAAGCAAATGTGGCGAAGAATGCTGATGGTGCCCGGCTATCAAAAGAGATAGTGTCTGGGGTCTTAAAGGCTTGAAGGTGAACAAGCGGCCATCTAGCTCAGAAGCAAAAAAGCCCACATGGAAGAAGCACACCAGCCTGTGTGATCACAAGGTGCCAAAGGGACCAGGTATAAGGCATTATGAAAAATATATGGTACATGATATATATATATATACACATAACAGTGAATGAAGGGGGAAGTGCAGAGTGGAGACCCAAAGCCCATTTGCTGGCCACTGGAGATCCCCTCACAGAGGGGTTTAGGAGTGGAGATGGGTCAGTCAGTGTGCGATGTAGTACCGATGAAAAACACAGCTTTCCCCCAGATCCTGGATGCTTCCTCCCCCCAACTACTATGCTCCGTATTCTACCTTGCAGGACTGGATAGGGCAGAGGTTGTACACTGGTGCATATAGGAGCTGGAGGCACAGGGAATCCAGGGTGGATGATACCTTCAGGACCAGGAGTGTGAGGGGCGATACTGGGAGAGTAGAGGGTGAGTGGGTTGGAAACGGGGAACAGATTACAAGGATCCACATGTAACCTCCTCCCTGGGAGACAGACGGCAGAGAAGGGGGGGGGAGGGAGACTCCGGATAGGGCAAGATATGACAAAATAA
The DNA here is from genome assembly GCF_050624435.1 of Tenrec ecaudatus. NCBI lineage: Eukaryota > Metazoa > Chordata > Mammalia > Afrosoricida > Tenrecidae > Tenrec > Tenrec ecaudatus. The sequence goes on from NW_027459462.1 coordinate 67,365, forward strand.
CAATCTGTGGATTATCAAGGGCTCATGAGGGAGTGGGGAGCGGGAGGGAGGGTAAAAAAAAGAGGACCAGATGCAAAGGGCTTTAGTGGAGAGCAAATGCTTTGAGAGTGATTAGGGCAAAGAATGTACGGATATGCTTTATACAATTGATGTATGTATATGTATGGATTGTAATAAGAGTTGTATGAGCCCCTAATAAAATGTTAAAAAAAAAAAAAAAGAGTTCCAGTCAGAGAAACTCTCAGGTGCAGTTCTACCCTATCCTATAGATTCGCCATGAGTCGGCATCAACTGGATGGCAGGAAGGACACATAACGATTCAGACCTGGGCTTAGTTTGGGTTCTCACTGAAGCAGACCCTGGCCAAAGACTTAAAGGCAATGAGCTTATTTAGGAAACTCTGAGCATGCAGGTAATGATGTGGCATTGTGAGCCAGTGGAGGGAAGGCCACCGATAACAAATAGATTGTGAATCCAATTACAAACCTGGGAACCTGCTGCTTAATCACTTAGGAAGTCTCCAGGGGTAGGTGTAGCACATGCCTCTCAGAGTTTTGCCATCAGAGGAGTGAGGGGCCTGGTCAGGGCTGTTCCCAGGGGCATATGTTCCTCAGCACATTCAGCCAGCACCAGCAAAGGGACCTTCAGAGCTGGCCCTTGGTGACTGAGGCGAGTACACGGAATCAGGAATTTGGGAATGAAGAGAAGGAGCACCGGGAATGTCTGCTACAGATTGGAGACTGGAAAGTCAACTCGGTGCTCCTCAAGGGGACAGGCGCTCCCCTCTCTGGATCTCACTTTTAACATCGATACACAAAGGTCGATTCTGTGAGGGTCACAGACTGGGGACTCCCATGGCCAAATGAGGACCTGTGTGGACTCTGGTTGGCCTGCTTATTCACTGCCATCTAGAAGATTCCAACTCACAGTGACCCTGTAAGACCGAGCGGAACTGCCCCTGTGGGTTTCTGAGGCTGAAATTCTATATGGACTAGAAGGTCTCATCTCTGCACAGCCCCCCACCCTATCCCCCACCCCCCGCTCCCCCAGTGTGACTGGTGGTTTCAAACTACTGACCTTCTAGTTAGCTGCCCAACACATAACCCACTGTGCCATCAGGGCTCTTTGGCCTACTTGGCTTCTATCCAATGTTATTGAATCGCCTTTGAAAAAATCAGGAGGTTTTTAAGAAAATAGGAATTTTGACTTTCTCTAGAAAAATCGATCTGGCATCACTGGAACCTAAACTAGAGGATCCACAATTCCACGTGGCTCTGGGAATCTCAACATTTCTTCCTCCTGCTCAAAGTAAAATGGTTTAAGGGGACCTTTCACAGCTGGTGGGCTGGTCTCCTTTCTAGAAAGTTGCCTCTGTAAAGAAAATGCATCTTTCTTCCCTTTTACCTAGTTGGGGGTGGTGAGGGTAGCAGGAGCCATTGGGTTAAGAAAAAACAGTCCAGGTAGCTTCAGTCTGCCCTGCCAGGGCTTTAGAGGCCAAGCCTTTTTTGCTCCAGCTGACTGGCCTGCTGTTTCCAGGGCAGCCCCACCATCTGTTCCCAGATGCAGGGAGGGAGCCGACTTTCCTTCATCACACCTGCCCCAAACTCAGGCCCAGAACTACTGTCTAAACACAGAACAACTTTTGTCTGTGGCCAAATGTGGGACCCCAAATTTCTTCCCTCTTTCCCGATACTCCTTCAGTGACTTGATGACCTGAGCCAGGCTGAGATGAATTAGCTTGCTCCTCACAGCTGGCTGCTGGGTTCCAGTCAACTCCCAGAGGCCACTGGCTGTGCCCATCAGTAGAAGTGGGAGTTGAGAACCCTCAGCTCTTGGCTGAGCAGCTCTGTCAGTCTGTAGCTGTTGACTGTAGCTGCTTCTGACAGCCAGTCTAGCTGGTGCTTTAAGTCATTTCAGTCGCTCCACTTCAGCTGTGATTAGTCTAGTCTCTGTAGCCTCAGAGGGAGGGAAAAACAAAACACCTCAATGACTTTGAATCAGAGTGGGTTATCCTCTTTTAAAAGGCAGAAAGTCTGAATTGGAGGATATTTTGGGGGGGGGGGGTCTCTTTTATGCATTTCACATTTATGAAATAAGAACTAACAGTATTTGTTCCAGTAAGTGGATCAGAACCACCTAAGGGCCCACTCCTCCCACCAGGCCGCGCCTCACTAAAAATAGAGGTCCATCACTTGTCTGGCATTTTGTGGTACTGTGGTGACTTTTGTTTTGTGAGATACTGGGAGCTATGTGATTGGCATTTCATATACCAGCAGGGTCACCCAAAGAGCTTCCAGACAAAAAACAGACAATGAAGAAGGAATTGGCTACCTGCATGGGAAGAATGAGCCATTGAAAACCCTATGGATAGCAGCAACACTGTCAGTTACTAGACCCCCCATGAACAACAGAAGAACATTGTCAGAACGTGTGCCAGAAGATGAGCTCTTCAACTTGGAAAGTACTCAAAATACTGGCTGAGGAAGAGGAAGAGCTGACTTTTCATAGGCAAGTCGACCATAATGATGCAAATCGAGGATAGCCATCAGGACCTTCATTTGCTGATGGGCCACAACTCAAAATGAGGAGAAACAGTTCAAATCATCATTAATAATTGAAACTTGGGATGTATGAAATATGAATCTAGGGACATTGGAAGTCATTAAAAATGAAATGGAATACATAAAGATTGATATTGTAAGCATTAGTTAGCTGAAATGGACTGATATTGACCATTTTGAAACAGAAAATCTTATGGTTTACTCTGCTGGAAATGACACAATCAAGAGAAACAACATTGCATTCATCATCAAAAGGACATTTTAAGATCTATTTTAATGTACAATGTTATCTTTGATAGGATGCTATCTAGCCCCCTTCAAGGAGAACCAATCAATACAACTATTGTTCAAATTTATGCACCAACCACCCAAAGCCGGTGATGCAGAAATTGAATAATTCTACCACCATATTCAGTCCCAAATTTGTCAGACTTGCTATCAAAATGCTATTGGAATGCAAAAGTTGAAAACAAAGAGGAAGGATCAGTAGTTGAAAAATATGGTCTTGGTGATAGAAACCAAGCTGGAGATCGCATGACAGAGTTTGCAAGACCAATAAATTGCTGATAGCATATACTATATTTTCCAACTTCTGTTCTTTCCTCTTTGGTTCCAACATTTGCACTCCAATCACCAATAATTACCAATTTATCTTGATTGTATGTTAGAATTTTGCATGATTAATGATTTCTTCAAACATTTGATCAACAACAAAAAAGGTGACCATAAATGTGGACTTCTCCAGATGGAATACACGGAAATCAAATTGACTACACCTGTGGGAAGAGACAATAAAAGAAGCTCAATATCAGCAACTGAAACCAGTCCAGGGACTGATTGTGGAACAGATCAGCAATTGTTCATATGTGAGCTCAAGCTGAAGTTCAAGAAAATGCAAACAAGTACACGAGAGTCGATATACAACCTTGATAATAACCCACCAAATTTTGAGAACATCTCTGAATAAAGCACAGTGTCATTTAAAAAAATGGAAATAAAGAAAAGATACAAGTGCATGTCAGAAGAGACTCTGAAACTTACTCTTAATCAGAGAGTAGCTAAGGCAAATGGAAGAAATGATGAAGTAAAGAGCTAAATAGAAAATTTCAAAGGACAACTCGAGAATACAAAGTAAAATATTATCACAAAATGTGCAAAGGCCTAGAGTTAGAAAACCAAAGCAGATCATATTCAGCATATCTTAAACTGAAAGAACTGAAGAAAAATGTCAAGTCTCGAGGTGCAATATTAAAAAATTCTATGGGCAAAATATTGAATGATGAAGGAAACATCTGAGGAAGATGGAAACAATATGGAGTCACTGTATCACAAAGAATAGACCAACATTCAACCATTTCAGGAGATAACATATGAGCAAGAACCAATGGTCAGGAAAGAAGAAATTCAAGATGCATGGAAAGCACTAGCCCAAAACAAGATGCCAGGAATTGCTGGAATATCTATTGAAATGTTTCCACAAGCTGATAAAGCACTGGCAGCACTCACACATCTATGTCAGGAAATTTGGAATACAGCTACTTGGCTAACAGACTGGAAGAGATCCATATGTGTATACATACCAAAGAAGGGAGACCAACCGAATGGTCAAATTATGTAACACTATCATTGGCATCACATGTGAGTCAAATTGTACTGAAGCTAATACAACAACAGTTGCATTAATTCATTGACAGAAAGTTACCATATTCAGCATTCAAGAGCCATCGTGGCACAGTGGTTACAGGTTGGATTGCAAACCCCAAGGTCAGAAGTTCAAAACCACCAGTCACTCCGTGGGAGAAAGGCAAGGTTTTCTACTTCCATAATGAGTTACAGTCTCAGAAACTCACAGGGGCAGTTAGTTCTACCCTATACTATAGGGTCAGGATGAGTTGTCATCAACTACAAGGCAGTGAGTTTGGTTTCCCAGAGATTTAAGCCAGATTCAGAAGAGGATGTGGAACAAAGGATATCAGATATCAGATGGATCTTGCCTGAAAGCAGTGAATACCCAAAAGATGTTTACTTATGTTTTATTAACACCCAAGGTATCTGACTGTGTGGATCATAACAAAACATGGAGAGTTTTGAGAAGGGAATTCCAGAACACTTTGTCTTGCTCATGTGAAACTTGTACATGGATTAAGAAGCAGTAGCACAAATAGAACAAGGGTAGATTGCATGGTTTAAGAATCAAGAAAGGTGTGCATCCAGGTTGCACCCACCTATTATACTTTTTCAATCTGTATGGTGAGCAAATAATCAGAGAAGCCAAATTATATGAAGAAGAACACAGAATCAGATTTGGAGGAAATATTATTAACAACTTGCTATATGCAGACGACACAGTTTGGCTTGGTGACAAGGATGGGGGACTTGAAGCACTTGCTGGTGAAGATCAAGGATTGCAGCCTTCAATGTGGGATACAACTCAACACAAAGAAAACCAAAATACTCACAACTGAACCAATAGGTAACATGATGATAAATCGAGAAAAACTTGAAGTTGTCAAGGATTTTGTCTTGTCTGGATCCACAAGCAATGCTCCTGGAAGCAGCAGTCAAGAGATGAAAAGATACATTGCACTGGGTAGATCTGCTGCATAAGAGCTCTTTAGAATGTTGAAAAGTTAGGATGTTACTTTAAGCAGGAAGTGCACCTGATCCAAACCATGGTATTTTCATTGGCCTCATCTGCATGTGAAAAGCTTGCCATTGAGTGAAGTAGACCCAGGTAAACTGTAGGAATTTGAACCATGGTACTGGCAAAGAATATTGACAGTACCATGGACTGCCAAAAGAACAAACAAAATCTGTCTTGGAAGTACGGCCAGAATTCTCATTAGAAGTAAGGATGGTGAGACTTTGGACATGTTGTCAGTGGAGACCAGTCCCTGGAGAGGCATCATGCTTAGAAAAATGGAAGGGCTGTGAAAAAAGGTTGAAGGCCCTTGAAGAGCTGGATTGACACAGTGACTACAACAAGAGGACTGAGCATAGGAACACTTGGGTGGATGGAGGAGGAGCTGTTATTGTTACATTCTGCTGTGAATAGGTTTGCCATGGACCAGAACCAACTGGATGGCAAACTAACAACAACAACAACAACAACAACAGGGAGAGACATTAAAAAGCCAAACTCACTGCCATTGAGTTTACCTTGATTCAGAGCAACCCGTGAGTTTCCCGAGAGTGTAACTTTTCACAGGAGGGGAAAGCCTGTTTAACCTACTACTTAGCAGCCCAGCCCATCACCAGGGCTCCACAAGGATAGAGAGAAGCACTGTTAGGGCTGGATAGGGCAGAGGCTGTACACTGGTACATATGAGGGCTGGAGGTACAGGGAATCCAGGGTGGACGATACCTTCAGGACCAAGGGTGTGAGGGGCGATGCTGGGAGAGTGGAGGGTGAGTGGGCTGGAAAGGGGGAACTGATTACAAGGATCCACATGTGACCTCTTCCCTGGGAGAGGGACAGCAGAGAACCGGGGAAGGGAGACTCTGGATAGGGCAAGATATGACAAAATAACGATGTATAAATTACCAAGGGCACATGAGGGAGGGGGGAAAGGGGAGGGAGGGGGAAAAAAGAGGACCTGATGCAAAGGGCTTAAGTGGAGAGCAAATGCTTTGAGAATGATTGGGGTAGGGAATGTATGGATGTGCTTTATACAATTGATGTATGAATATGTATGGATTGTGATAAGAGTTGTATGAGTCCCTAATAAAATGTAAAAAAAGAAAAGAGGAGAAAAAAATGATTAGGGCAAAGACTGTACAGATGTGCTTTATACAATTGATGTATGTATATGTATGAACTGTGATAAGAGTTGTATAAGCCCCTAATAAATTGTTTAAAAAAGTGATCCTCAATTCTATCTGAATCCTTGCCAGAGCTGCAAGTTGCCATAATAAACACGAGCAAAAAAGTACCTCTGGCAGCAGACCGCTCAGGTTCAAATCCAGGCTCTCTAACTTATTGACTATGTGACCTTGGGCAAACCTGGACCTCTCTGTGCTTCCAAAGACTCACTTTCCAGAAGGGAAGTCATAAGCCAACTTTTCTTATTCCTCACTGGGTTGCTTTGAAGATGAAATGAGACATCTGTCTAAAAATGCTTCTGACCATCCCTTGGTTCTCAGAGCTCCACAAATGCTATAGATTATTGTTATTAGATTATGAATGATTTTTTTCCAAGGGTAGTGCAAAGATTAACATCATTGCTACTTCTCTCTGACAAAATATAAATCCAAATTTCTAAATAGCAGGGTCAAAATGGATGCGCTGTTAACAGCATCTTGCTTTTCTCCCATCACTTGTCACAGTAAATCTGATAAGAAATGCTGGGCTAGGGCCTGCAGCCAAGCCCCTCACTGGCAGCGTGCAGGATCTCAGGTTGTTGGCAGGCCAAGGGGCATCACAATGGCAAGAGGAGACTCCACAAAGGGCCCCTGCTTCCTCCACCACGCCCCCCTTCCCCACATTCAGGGTGAAATGTCAAAATACAATTTTTTTGTCACCTGGAGAAATAATGAGCCCCCTTTCCCGTTGCCTTGGCATCATCAGAGCGCAACAGCCACGTGGGGTAATCACTGTCTCAGTGTTAATGCTGCTCAGTTCAAACATTTACACAGGCCCTGGCGAAATGAAACCCGTGCTTTCTACCTAGGTGGAGATTGAGGCGATTCAGCCCATTTGCTTCTGCTGAAGAGGCTACCTCAGAAAAACAGGAAATAAAAACATAGAGGGTGCCATTGACATTAGGTTTCTCGTTTTCTTCCTTTCTTCCCTACCTTCCTTTCTTCTTCTTGCCCTTCTCTTTCTCTTTTCTTCCTTCCCTCCCTTTGCTCACGTCTTCCTGCCTGCCTTCACCTTCCATCTTCCCTCCCGCACTCCTCCATTTCTTCATCGCTCCTCTCTCCCCACCCCCACCTTTCTCCTTTACTTCCCTGCCTTTTCCCTTCAGCCTCCCAGTCTCCCTCCTTCACTCCCTCCCTTTCCTCCTTCCTTTCCCCACCTTGTTTTCATCCAGTGATTTGTACTCCTTTCTTCCTCTCATCCCACCCATCCCCATTGCTGGAGAAACATCAGTTCCTTGTGGCGCTGGTTTCTTGGCGCCAGACCCTGTTCTTTGGGTGTTCACAAGTCTGCGTCCTGTGTGCAAACATAAGACAGACATATGATCAGGGTTGGACAGAAGATGGGATTTGACAGGTGTTCTGCATCCCAAATGTTCAGGAGGCAAAGGTAAAGTCAGGCTCCTGCCTTTAAGGTTATCTCTCCCATTGTAACTGCATCCCACAAAGGCTCCTGCCTCCTGGCCACATGAGGCCTGCTGCCTGCCTTCCTCTAGCTCCTGGGGAATTGGGGCAGCAGTGGCAAGAACAACAAAAATCCCCAGAAGTTGACAAGAAGGGAGGCTGCCTTGCTCGAGAGACGGCCCCCTCACCCACCTGCATGTTGTTGAGATGCAGGTTCTCATCCCTGTGGCTGGGCAAGAAACGCCTCCTCCCCAAACGCAGTGGCTTCAAACAAGGACCATCATCGTTTGGTTGCTGGGAGGCCACTGGGTCGTGCTTGGAGTCTCCCATGAGTTGGCAGTCACATGGGAGCTGGGGCAGGGGCCTCTGGTGACTCCAGTGCCTACACGTGCACTCAGAGGGCTGGCAGCTGAAGCTGGCCGTTAGCTGGGTGCTTAGCTAGGTTGTTGGTTGGAGTGTCTCCACGTGGCCTTTCCAGGTGGCTCAGGCTTCTTTCAGCATAGTGTTCGGGTGCTGAGAAGTGTCCTGAGAGGTAGCACGTGGAGGCTAGACATTCTAAGGGTGAGCACTCAAGAAGAAGTCTTTGAAGGGATTTTTCAGAAGCCGTGAAGCACTTTGGGGGAGGAAAGGGGGTTGCCCAAACTAGATGTCACAGTGTCATCTTCTCCATAATCTATTGGTCACAGAGGTCATGAAACATCCCAATTTAAGGGGAAAGGACATAGACTCTACCTTCCTATAGGTAGCCTGTCAAGGAATTTGGGGGTCACATACGAAGACTGGGAGACCCTGGGTGGCACAAATGGTTAAGGACTCAACGTATCAAGAGGTGGGCAGTTGCACCCCTCAGAACAAATAACTAATGGCCTGCTTCTAGAAGCCCACAGGCTTGAGAATCCTGTGATTTGTAGTTTCTCCCTGGCACCCAGGGGGTCCTCGGGAGCCAGAACCAACATAACATCAACGGGTTGGGTTTTTGTTGGTTTTGTTTGGGCTAATATTAAAATGACTAGTATGAAATGATATATGTATTGTGTTTAACTCTCAGGACTCTGATTATGCTGAAGTTGAACAAAACCGTCTGCCTCTTCTATGAACGCCAGCCGATGGAGGCAAAGGGTGAGGGTCTAGAGTAAGAATAAATGTCAAATTCCCGTCCTCATGTTTCAGCTGTCCTTAAAGGGCACAGGGGATAAACCAGACGTCTTTGATATGATTTTAGCCTAATGACGTGCTAGTATGATGATGAGCAGCCTGAAAAGTGGTTTTAACTAATGTGATCCAATATTTGAAAAGTTGACGATTTCACATCGAATTTTATATTCTCAGCATCTCAGTTACAAACAGAAAATCAGGCCTTAAAATCCTTGCATTTCCCCAAGGCAACAACAGTCTGGAGCTAGAATTTGAATGTCCCCTGTGGATGAGCTGACACGTGCCTGTTAACCACAATCCCCATCCATCCCTATTGCCCCCAACACAGAGGTTGGCTACAAGTATCCTTTATCTATATGGCTAAAAAGGTTAGTTGGTTTGGATTGGGTTGCTAGTTTTTCCTGTTTTGTTTTTGCTTACTTTTGATTTTTGGGGGGCTATGAAATGGTGTGTATTTTGGTACCATGTCTTCCAAAGCGAGAAAATAAAACCCAGTAAGCCAAGAAGGTCAAACAGTCTAGATTAATGATGGAAGGAGGAGCCCTGTTGGTGAAGTAGATTATGAGTTGGACTTCTAACGGCAAGATCAGAAGTTCGAAACTCCCCCCACCCCCACTCCACAAGAGAAAGATGAGATTTTCTACTCCTATAAAGATTTACAGCCTTGGAAACCCACAGGGGCAGTTCTATACTCTGTCCAAAGGGTTGCTATATGTCAGAATTGATTCCAGGGTAGTGAGGTTTTCTTGATTGACATAAATAATTTTTGGTGAGTATTGAAAAAACCAGTCAATATTATTTTTAATACATATCAAAGAAGGTCCACATTAATTGTTCACACAACCCTGCCACCTTCTTTCTTTATTCCCTTGCCTCCCACTCTCCTTTCTTCCTCCCTATGGTCTTTTATCTCATTCTTTTTCTTTCAAGGGTTAGCCTAGGAGTGGGAAAGTCTGACTAATTCTTAACCAAAAGACTAAATTGGTTTTATTGTTGGTGTTATTACTTGGGTTAATTTTTTTTCTTTTCTCTTCTTCTATTGGTTTGTGTCATGTAACCCAGAAAATGGGAAACATTTCGAACATCAAAACACTATCCTTTCTCAGTAGACTACAAGCATTAAAGGCAACAGAAATAAATACTCCAATAATAACAATAACATACAAGGATAGCTAAAGAGATAAATAGATAGATAGAAAAACCACAAAATCTTAGCAGTTGTGGGAAGGAGAATGGGACTAGTCCCATGAATAAATATAGGTTTGCCAGAGAATAGTTCTATATACATATTAGCATATACTACAAATATGCCCATGAATATAATAGTGCATCCAGGAGGCATAGTTATGAAAATGTCTTAGCTATAACAAAACCCCTTGAGGGAGCGTGTCCTAAATATGGGGGATCAGGAACATAGCTCTGAGAGACCTCAAGATCAATTGGTACAAACTAGCTCACAAAGACAATGTTCTGTATCCATCAGGGAAGTGACTGGGGTCTTCAAAAGCTAGTGAGTAGCAAACTAAAAGTCAGTTCTTGGTCTCACCCTATGTGTTGGACAGGGTTCTCTAGAGAGACAAAACCATATTGCTAGTAATTATATATAAATATATCTATAAAGCTAGATATACAATACAAGAAATGAACCACTAAATTATATACAGATAGATAACACAAGAAACTAATAGTTAAATTATAAAACAGTGAGACACTAGCAGTCCTTTAAGGCTTGAGAGCCGCCAGTTGCCAGTCCCTTTCTGTAGAGAGAGCTGGGCTATATATACCCAGGCAGCAAACAGCAAGGCAAGTCACCAACTGTCACCAACTGTCGGTCCCCAGCTCCAGAGACGAACATTCCAATCCTGTGGGATTAAATGGACCTCAACTTACAGCGACACAGTCCACAAACTAGGCATCCCACAGGCAGTGTACCCCTTTAAATTGAGGCACAGAACAAGCAAGGCGAGGCTCACGAAGCCATTTATCCCTCTGCCCTTCGATTAATCCTACTTGTGTTTATCGGCCAGGCTGGCACAATAAACTATTGCACCCTGTCTGGAGCAAATAACAGTGAAGAAAATCAAGATGCCTGGCAACAATTAGTCCAAATCAGTAATGGACTATGCGTACCTCAGCCTCTATGATGCTAAGGTCAGAAGAACTAAATGGTGCCTGCCTATCACAAACAGCTGCTCTGAAAGGGATCATGGTACATGATGCTAGATAGAGTGGGGAGTAATGTGTAAGAAAACTGAAAGTCATACTACTACTACCAATAGTAATAATAATAATGATAAAAGATGAGGTTTATTGGTTAGATAGACTAGTGAGATCCCCACTACTATGGTCCTTCATCACCCTTCAGGTCTGGAACTTAATTCAACCCCCTGAAAAATAAACAGGTTTATAAAGTGAACCTTATGAGAATCAAAGATTGCAGCCCTCAGTATGGATTACAACTCAATGTCAAGAAGACACACATGCTCACAACTTGATCAATAGGTACCATGATAAATAGAGAAGTTTGTTGTTGTTGTTTTATTTGTTGTTATTTGTTGAAGTTGTCACGGATTTTTGTCTTGATGAGGTCTAAAATCAATGCTCTTGGAAGCTGCAATCATGAGATCAAATGACGCATTGCATATGGATACATTTGGTGCACAATACGTCTGTAGAGTGCTAAAAAGCAAGGATGTTACTTTGAGGACTAAGGTGCACCTTACCCAAGCCATAGTAATTTAAATTGCTTCATAAGTATGTGAAAGTCAGACATTGAATAAGGAAGGCTGAAGAAGAATTGATATGTTTGAATTGTGGTGCTGGTGAAGAATATTGAAAGTAACATGGACTGCCAAGGGAACAAACAGATCTGTCTTAGAAGAAGTATGGTCAGAGGGCTCCATAAAGGCAAGGATGGTGAGACTTCCTCTCACATACTTTGGTCATGTTATTAAGAAAGACTAGTCCCTGGAGAAGGACATCATGCCAGGTGAAGTAGAGGGACAGTGAAAGAGAGGAAGCCCCTTAAGGAGATGGATTGACAGTGACTGAAACAAGGGGCTCAAGCTTGGGAACAATTAGGAGAATAATTCAGGGCTAGGTAGTGTTTCTGTTTGGCATAGGGTCAATGTGGGTTGCAACTGGCTCAATGGCACCTGATAAGAACAACTACACCAAAATGAATCATAGCACTGAGGAGCACACATTCCTCAGAACCATCAACCATTCAAAAGCAAATAGGCAGTATTTGCCCAAGGCCAAATTCAAAAGGCAGGCAAGGTTAGGGGAGAAGGGTGAATGAAAACAGGAAGCAGAGTTTCAATGGCATGAGTGATATTACATTGCAGGAGATTGTCATCAATGTCACATAACAAAACGTGTATAAATTGTTACATGCAAAGCTGATTTTCTCTGTAAATCTTAACCCACGTTACAATAAAAAGTTTCTTTTTTAAAAAAAAAAGACACCATCGTTCATATCATAGACACAGCCAAAGATCTCCTGGACAATCCTAAAATGATCTCCCAAATGATTTGGGTAGTTAGCCCTCCCCAGGGAGTTCTACCCATTGAACCGCTGGGCGCTGGGCATTATGGCTGCAATTATATTTCAGGCCAGAAGAGGCAGCAGAGGCCTGGTTGTTCAAATGCTGCAAAACTACCAGACAATGGGCAAACAGTTTCTTTCCACGGACCACTAGCGGCTCTGTCATATCCATGTCTGGTGTTCAACACTTGGCGACAGAATCCAGCCCGCTGGGTTTGGGTGGGGTCTGTTTCTCACCCATGCTTGGCTTGGGATTGTTCTATGGCATCCACAAAGTGGAGTCCTCTCCTTTCTGATGTCCCGAGAAAGCTGTTTTCTCCTTTTTCTCTCTCTGGCCCTCTTCCCAAGAACCCTGGGGTTCACTCTGCTTTCCTCTGGTTGATGTTTCTCAGGCAGTTACTTGACCTTGGTTCATCTACTGCAGGTGACCATTTGCAAGGAACTGTACCGTCCTTGGATGGTATTGTTCATGAGCTAGGCTGCGAACTACGGGTTGAAGGTTTGAGTTCACCCCGAGGTGCCTTCCAAGAAGGGCCTGGTGATATGCCTCTGGAAAAAAAAAACCACCCCAGCCATGGAAAATTCTAGGGACTGGACTTCTCTAACACACTTGGGCTCTCCATGAGTCCGAGTTGACTCAATGGCAATTGGTTGCTGGTATTCCTGTAAGTACAAGACAACAATCTTTAAGCAGTCCCTCTTGGATTCATGGGAGGAGGATGGCTTCCTCTGAGAGAACTTCTCAGGGCTCCAAGGGCTCAATGATCTTACAAAAAATGAGAGAAACGATGAGCCTGATGACAGATGATATTGCTATGCAGGCCCCGTTTCAGGATGCTCAAGTTTCCAGGTCTTTCCCTGACTCACAGTGGAGCCCTGTGAGGTTCCAGATAGAAGGGCACCCTTGATCCCAGGACCTGGAGCCTTGTAGCTGAGCAGAGCAGTCATGATGAGAAAGAGGACCCAAGGGGGAAGTCAGGGGCTGCTTCACTTGTCTTGTTGTCAAGCAAACAAATGTTTTGGCAGGAAATTTATCTTCAAGAGTGTTCTGATTTCTTGAAGAAAATATTTTTCTGAACCATTTCCTCAGGGGAAAACCACTCAACTACCTCGGGAAGGAAGATTTTTCTCCTTCCAAGCTTACCAGGCTGTGCTAACTCACAGAGGAGGTGTGACTAGCAGGCAATGAAACTGATTTCCAGAGTCCTATGAAAATCAGCAAGTGCTCAGCTGCTAAGTGAAAGTTTGGCAGTTGGAAAACCCCAGCTGCTCTGCAGCAGAAAGTGGTGGCTGACTGTGTCTGAAAAGATGACAGCTTTGGAAACCCAATGAGGCAGTTCTCCTCTGTGCTCTACAGTTGCTTTGAGTTGAAGTGGACTTGACAGTGATAGATCTGATCTTTTTCCCCATGAAAATCAGCTTTCACGAATACATGTGCATTCATGGATGTCTGTGTCTGCTTTGGCATGCATGTGCACATATGTGCCTATTTGCACGTGGATGGATACGTCTGTGAATGTGGGCATCTCTATTTACTTTGCCATGTGTGTGCACATGTCTGCCTTTGTCAGTATTCATGCGGGCTCAGGCAGCATAAAGAGATCGCAGAGAAACTCGGAGAGAAAGAGAAAAGTAACCTATTTTCTCATGGGTCTCCCATACCTGACGGTCTACTGGCATCCACCGCCACGAAGACCAGAGGTCACTTCATGCCATGTGTCCATCTGCCCATTGCTGGTTGAGGTCAGTCACCAGGGAGGCAAGTCAGACTGGCCTCGCCAACCTACCACCCATCTGCAGGAGTGTTTCCCACCATCTGTCCCGGAGCCCCTCCCACCTTACTCAGCCTCCCTAGACCTTGAGTGAAAGGCGTTTCCAACGTTTTTACATAAAGATTTCTGAGATTGACTGAAGAAATGATTTCATTTGACAAAACATGAAGCTTTGAATTTAAAGATTTGAGGCAAGTGCCCTCCAGAGAGGAGGACACAGGACGGGGCCATGCTACCTTCCGGTATGCACAGGGGTTGCTATGAGTTGGAACCAACTTGATGAGCACCTGCCAGCAACAACAACAACCAGAAGTTGTCCAAACTTCTGTGGCCTCAACTCGGAAATGAGAATATTAATATTGCCTCCTAGAAAGAACTCAAGGTATGTACAATTGGTTCATAGGCATTTGGAAAGTGAGTACATTAAGTGGACTGATGACATTGATAAGGCAATAAGAAACTGAGAAGGCTTCACTAACAGATGCTTTCACATCTGTAACCAGTAGATTCCTTCCTTCTTCACCTCTTGCCATCTTCATCAGCTCCCACACTTTCCAGGCAGCTTGAGGGATTAAATGTTCAGTCTGATCCTATTATAAGCCTCAGAATCAGAGGCTTTACCTGAGGTTTGAGGAGCTATACTGGGAATGAGGGAGAGTAACTTGTCTTTTCTATTGCTCTCCTATCGCTCCCTCTTCCCTAGCCCTTCCCTGTCTCTGGGCCTGCCTTTCCTCCCTAGAGCAGTGGCTTCCGGGAGAAGGGGATGGAAACAATGAGCACATTCCTGACCAGGCCTCTTACCATGCTATGTTCCAACCCTCTCTTGGAAGGGCCTCCACGAAGTCCTCTTATGTCATCTCACAATAACTTGTTAGATACCATTGAGTGAGCTCCTGACTCATAGCAAAAGTACACACAAGAGATTGAAGCACCACCTGGTCCTGCACCGTCCTCACAATGGTCCTTGTGTGTGAGCCCATGGTTGCAGCAGTGTTGAGGAAATCCTGTCCAAGAAGGCTGCCAGTGGGTGGGAGGGGCTGCAGCTTTCAGAGACTTTGGAGGATGCCAAGGTGGATAGTTCACGGTGTATCATATGAGGTCAGCCAGCGGGCCTTGGGGGCCCTTCCCATTATCCATAGATATTTGAAATAAATGGAGGCCCTCAGCAAGATGGGCTGCAGACACCTCCAGGACTCACTTGATCCTTGGGAAGCTCCCTTAGCCTTAGGACACCACCTGCTGGAACTGTGGCTTTGCTGCCTCTCCTGGCTCTCAACTTCCCTCCTAGAGGACTCCAGCCACCCTTCTCCTTCCAGATCCTTCCAGCAGGAGGCAGATATTGGTCTCTATGCTTTTGCATGTGGCCAGTTTTCTAGGGACAGATCAGCCTCTCCCAAGAATTTGGGTTGACCAGAGTGAGCGTGCCCACAAGTCTGCAGAGCGTACAGCCAGGCCTCTGAAGAGAGAACTGCTGGAAGATTTGCCCCTTTTCAAAAGCGCTAATTCCATAGTTGAGAGCTCGTCTCCTGGGGACTCAGCTTGAGTCTCAAGGAGCACATCCCCTTTGACACTGCTGGCAACTCGAGGTGCTGTGGGTCATTTTCTTGCCTTTGAGGAGTGCAAGGGAAATGCTACAATATGTCCCTTCACATGAACCACCAATCCTTATCTGGAGAACTCTCCGAGATGACAGGGATGGGAGGGAGATGTTTCTGGGGCACGCTTTCACCTGCACATCTCTCAGGTGAGTCAAACATTTGACCCCCCAAAAGTTGAGTGTGATGGTGAGAGTTCAGGCTGGGAGATAGAGTGTCTGGGTTCAAATCAAGAGACTGCACATCTCAGCTCCCATGGTTCTCCTTCATAAAACCCAAGCCAAGCAGTTTATCACTTCCCTGCTGAGCATCCTACTGAGGCCAGCTAAACTCATTCTTTGCTGAAGACAACGTTGCTTGTACCAAATGGCTTTGTCATGTAGCCCTTAGCAATGGCCAGAAGGGCTGCTCATCAAACCGCAGAGCAGGGCTTCTGGCGCACATGTTAAGAAGGGGGCTATTCACAACAAAGTCGGTAGTTCAGAACCTACTAGCTGTTTCTCTGGAGAAAAACTGTGGCTGTGTGCTTCCATAAAGATGCCCAGACATGGAACCCCCCTGGAGAGGGCCATGATGAGCTGGAGTGAGCTCTACAGGAGTGGGATTTTTTACTGTGGATGTAATCCCACCTGGGCAGAGATTTTCTTTGTGACATTAAAGAGGCTGTACCTTACACCAATCACTTGGCTGATACAAAAGGATTCAATTCAACACTGAAGCAAACCAACTCCAAGGGAAGAAGGCAGAGAGCTCCAAGGACCACCAACCATGGAGGTTTTTGAAGTCAAAACAAGAATACCGCCCACGAGCCCTCAGCCCCCAGGGATGGACAAAGAGAGCCTGCCCATCAAGCTGGTGCACTGGCATGATGCTGTCAGCCTCCGGTGCTGTGAGAACATTGACTTTGGTGTGTTAAAGGCACCCACTTGCGGTATGTTTGTGATGTCAGCGTGTGGAAACTATGGCAAGTCCCCCTCCCTGCCTCACAGCAGCAAAGCCTTGGCATTAAAACCCCGTGCCTTCTGGGGCGCTTGTCAGCTGTGAGAGGGCAGTAAATGCCCTTGGCTTTTCTGCTCCTTGTTGCGACCTCCCGCTGAGGCAGGGAGCAGAGGATGTGAGGTTGGAATCTGTTTTGTTTCATCACTACCCTTTGTCATCTCTCTGAACACTGTCATGTGCTCCTCACCAGTGCTTCGCCCTCTCTATCACCAAGCCATGTGCTCTTTAAAACATGCACACATACACACACACACATACACACCTGATGTTCACATTTTGAGGCACATTTGTCTTTAATTCACTAATAATAACAATAATTATTCAAAGCCACTTTACCATCTGAAAAGAAATCTCTATGCATACACTTAGATCATGGATGCCAACTGCCTTCTTAAGAACATTTCCCAATGAAATATTCAGCAGCGATTATATTAAGCCTGAAGCTGTTCATCCAGTTTGTGTTAATCAAAACAAAAACAAGAGATGAAGGGATCCAAAAGGACACGTAAGATCATAGACTGAAAGTAGCCCCCTCGAGCACCAAAGGCTTGTCCAGAAGGGCAGAGCCACAGGTAAAAGCTATGTCTCTCTGGAGTTGCTGGCATTTAACTAGATGCAAAATGTCAGCGCAGGAAATTGCTTGCCCAATGCAAATACTAACAAGGGAGGCATGTGTTCCTGTGTAAATGGAGCTTCTGCCAATCCGGGCCTTCAGGATCCAGCTCCCATCACAGCATCCACGGGAAGCACCAGGGGAATGTTCCGTTTGCTTATTTTCCCTCTCTTTGCTAAGAAGAAAAAGAGTCTTTGTGGCCTAGTGGCTACAGGTTGGGCTGCTAATTGCTATATCGGCAGTTTGAAACTACCAGCTGCTTTGTGGGAGAAAGATAAGGCATTCTGCTCCCATAAAGAGTTCGAGTTTAAGACACTCACAGGGGCAAACTTACAGGGGCAGTTCTACTCTGCCCTATAAGTTGGCTGTGAGTCAGCATGGATTCGATGGCAGTGAGTTTTCTAAGAGTAAGGAGTATCTAGGGGTGTAAACAGTTAATGAGCTCTGCTATTAAGGGAAAAGTTGTCATTCCCAACCCACTTAGAGGAGCTGTGAAAGAGAAGCCTGGCAATCTTCTTCAGAATCCTCGGCCATTGAAAAGTTTATAGAATGTATTGGCCTTGGTTGTTAAATAGATCCAGGTATATGGTGGAGCATACAGGGACCAATGTCATAAAACTGGGTGGGGGTGGAAAAAATCTCTGAGACAGATGCAAAAACTGTGAGGGAATGAGTTGTTGAGCCTGGGGGATCAGGACCATCGTCTCTGGGATTTTCAAAGTTCCTGAGCAATCAGGAAAGGGGCAACAGTTGGTCGCTCCCCATCCAGAGGACAGCAGAAGAGGAGAACTGATTGAGCACAATGAATTAATGACTAGTGACTCAAGCAACGATCACCCTCCACCACTGGAGACCAGAAGAACTAGATGGTGCCTAGCTCCCACTATCGACTGCTATGAAAGAGATCACATTAGAAGGGCTTGATTAGACTAGAAGGGAAATGTGGGGCAAAACTCAAAATCATGATAAAACACCAAGCTTACTGTTTGGATAAAGGCTGGTGAAATTGCAAGACTATGGTGCTTAGTTACCATGCAGGTCTGGAACTGAACTCATCATGGCTCGATGTTCAACCAAACAATAGACAGGCCTATAATGGGAACAATGACATTAGAGACATACAAATACCGTAGAATAATAGATTACATGAGATCAAAAGACAGCATTTCCCCCAAGAACGAAGTTCAAAAAAGTTGAGAATGAAGGCAGCTTGGAGACAAGAAACAAGAAGATGTGGGGGAAGTGATGGTACATTGTGGGAATTGCTGTCAATGACATGAAACAAAATGTATATGCATTGCTCAATGGACAGCTGAGCTGCTCTTTAACCTTCACCCAAATCACAATAAAAATGTTTTTAATCAAAGAAAACTTCATGGTTCACTTCTACTCTGACACACAGGGTGATGAGAAAAGAGTGTCAACCGGGTTTGCTGTGGTCCAACCACCAGACATGTGCTTATGGGAGAAAGAGCATGATGACGCTGGCAATACCGAGCAGGACCAAGATGGTTTTATTTGCCTGCATCATGAAGATGGTAGCCTGGTGGTGAGATGATTCAGAGCTCAAGTGCTAACCAAGAAGCCACCCAGTTTAAACTCACCCAGCCCTACTGAAGGAGATTTCCCTCCTCAAAGGTGTTGTTGGTTGTTATGTGCCATTGAGGCGATTCTGACTCCCTGTGACGGGAAGGAAAGGCACACTGTGCTATAGTGTAAGGGTTTTCAGCGGCTACTTCCTCTGAAGTGGGCAGTGGGACCCTTCTTTGTATTCTGTTCTTAGCCTGGAAGTTTCCCTGACACCTCTT
This sequence comes from Tenrec ecaudatus, assembly GCF_050624435.1. Classification (NCBI taxonomy): domain Eukaryota; kingdom Metazoa; phylum Chordata; class Mammalia; order Afrosoricida; family Tenrecidae; genus Tenrec; species Tenrec ecaudatus. The sequence continues at coordinate 86,677 of NW_027459462.1, forward strand.
CACTTCGGGTAACCCTGCTGGCATTTGAAATACCAGTCACGTGGCTTCCAGCATCACAGTAACACACAACTCACCACAGCACCACAAATGGACAGACAACAACAGGATAGGAGTCTTCATGGGAGCAGGCAGTCACGTCTTCACTCTCTCGTTGGGGATCAGCGAGTTCAAACTGCCAGTCTCTCTGTTACAGCTGCACATGCAACCACTGTGCTGCTAGGTACATTTCCTTAAAATTCTGCCTAGAAAAATCTGTGGAACAGTTCTTCTCTGTCACAGAGGGTCACTGTGAGCCGGGATGGGCTCTGAGACACACAAATGCAACACCATGAAGCCACCTTACTCTGTCCTGCTCTTATTTAACTCTATTCTTTTCTGAGCTATCTTTTCCGTATATTCAGAAGAGACTGACACTGAGCAGTGTTAATTCCACCAAGGCCAGGAAGGAGGTCAAAGAGTCACAAAGGACTATCTCTTTGCTCTCATTCCACTGCACTAAGGAGGCTTGGGTGGCAGCTGGAAGCTGCACATTTCACTCCCTGTCCCTACACTCCTGGCTGAGTCTCCTCAGAGTGAGACTGCCCCTTTACCCAGCTCACTGCATTGGCTGTCTTGCTCTGAAAAGAGAATTCGCACATGTGAGTCTGACTGGGTGGCAGATGGGAATCTTAATGCTGCTCTTTGGAATATGAAAGGTCTTGGATCAGAGTGCTGCAGGGGAGTGATGTCTGCAGAAGACCTGCTGGTCTCCCAGTTAGAAAGAAGCCTTCCCCTTTGCCTCAGAGGTGCGTTCACTGTGGGTGGCAAGTCAGATCCTTGGGCTGGCACTCTCAGTAAACAGATCATATGGGCACCTTGAGAAGCGCTTGCTCACTGACCCAGCTCCCCAAGGATGTAAATATAACAACCAGGATGACTAAGGACACCAGTGCCAAGAATGATCACATTCTTTGCATGTGTACAAATGAGGTGGGCAGCCACCTTCGCTGATGGTGGCTGCACAGTGAGTGTCTGCAATCACACCTGGCTAGGTGGACCATTGAAAGAGTTGGTGACATGATAATAGGGAGTACACCCCGTTGCCAGTAAAGCTGAGGAAATGGCATTTGAGGAAGCAGGGGCAGCCGGGTCGCCAGCATGAAGTCAATGAGAACCTTGCTTGTGCCTCCTTTGTTCACTGGTGGCTGCTGGCATCTGGGTAGTGAGGACACCATGGCTACTGCCAGAATTCTCCACGGTCCCTGGTTCCACTCTCAAGTCGTTGGCTTCATCACTACCACTGCCATCGAGTCGATTCTGACTCACAGCAACCCGAAAGGACAGAGTAGAACTGCGGCTGGTGGGTATGGGGGGGGCTGTGGATCATTATGAGAGCATTTCTATCTCGCAGTAGCTAAAGGGTCCAAAATGCTGACCTTACGGTTAGCAGCCCAACATAACCCACTTGGTCATGAACCCTTGCCAGCTGATCCAGGGTGTCCATTCCCAAGTGCATATCTAAAAGAATGAAAGACGAGTACCCAGATGGATGCTGCACTAATCACTATGGGCAAAAGGTAAACAATAAGCCAACAATACCCATCAGTAGAAGAATAGAGAAAATATGATCTACACAGAGTGGGGTATACATATAGTCTGCCACAAGAAAACTAAGGCCTTTGATTCGGACAGACTCTGTAACACAGGTGAACGCAAGACATGAAGTGAAAGATGCCAAACACCAAATGCCATGTATTGTGAGTCCATTTAGAGGAAAAATGCTGGACAGGTACATCCCGTAGAGCCATAGAGTAGATTGGTGTTTTCCCAGGGTGGGGTGGGAGGGGCAATGGGGAATGACTGCTTAATGGCTGCAGGGTCGATGAAAATGTTCTGGAACTGGATGGTGGGAAGCTTTCACAGTGTCCTTAAAACTACTCTTAAAAAGGGGAGAGAAAGAATCTGCAGAAAGCACAGTTCTGATTGACTCACATGAATGCGGTCACCAAGAATTGGAATCCACTAGAATTGGAATGGCAGCTAGACTATTGTTTCCTTGGGAGGTGCCTCCAGGAAGGACCAGTAGAGAAGGGTAATACTGATAGAGCAAAGGAGGGGGCCGATAAAGAAATGTCATTGAGTAGGTTCCCAGAGACAGTATAAATCCTCTTGTAGTTGTCCCACCCAAAGGCTGAGGGAATTGGAGTGTGGCTCCACCTATCCTCATGTGTCATTGGTTAAAGTGGCATTAGGTCCTGGAGGATGTCAACTTCCCTGTCTGCTCAATGACTGTTCCCTGTGTGGGGAGTTACATGTGCTTCCTGTGAGACCATTGGCATTTATGGGAGTGGTGGGTGCCAAGTGCTAATACATGGGCACATTAGCAGCTGCTACAGCAAGTGCTGTACATTTTTAGCTGCTTGAGTGACAGGTGGGCCCTACCTCCTGCCTATATTCAGTGGTAGGGTGTTCAGATGGGGGGCATCCGAAAAATAACAAGGCCCTATTCTTTGCAAATAGACATTATTATTATTTTAATCTGTCCCAACCCCCTTTCTTATCTGTCCCTGTGAACTACCTCACTGGCTGAAATATCAGTTCCCTGGGGAAGACACCACATTTCAATACGGTCACAAGGCTGTTTTCATTGGCCCAGTGGAGACACTGACATAAGATGGGTCAACTAGATGCTTTTTCTGGAGCATTTCCAACCAAAAAACGAAAAAGAAAGTCCCGCTTTTGCAAGTGGCCTGGCATCTAAGAAGCATAATTCAGAAGCACATGTCCCGCCACGTGGAGGAGGCTGTCTATGTTGCGAGATTACAGCATGTGCCCTGAGAGACAGACACAAAGAACACAGGAACATGCCAGTGGTGGTCAGGAACGGTCGACAGAGCCAGCTGTCCTCTTGCTCTCCCCACCTTTCCATTTTCCTAGGATTCTCTCTTCCAAGTATTGGTCTCTTTGCCTGTTTACAACCAAATGAGCCCCAAATAAGATCCAGATCATAGAAATAGAAGGAGGAAGTTGGATGGAGACTGCAGTTCATACTCCCCGGAAGCCATTCAGACTCCCTGCAAGAAGGAGACACTGTGATGGAATTAGCTCTGGATTCCTGACATTTATTGAGGAATGCGCAGGGAATAAGCACCTGTGGGGGGAATCAAGGAAGGGTACAAGAGGGAAATCTCAACAGAGGTCTCAGCCCTGCCTATGGAGAGTGTCATAGTCAGTGTTCCCTAGAGAAACCAAACCAGTTATATAGCTGTAACTGGAGATATCGATATATCCACCAGGGCTCCTATGGTTAACCACTGCACCAGCCACTCATTGCCATCAAGGTGGACTCAAAGTGACTGTGTAAAACAGTATAGAACTGACCTTTTGGGCGTTGGAGACTGTAACTCTTCAGGAGATTATGAAGCTTCATCTTTCCCTCAAGGAGCCCTTGGTGTTTTCAAACTGATGTCCTTGCTGTTGGATGACCAATGGGCCACCCACTACGACACCAGTGCCCCAGAGAGTGAGGCTTATTTCTAGGAATTGGCTCACATAGGGGAATGGCAAGTTCCAAATTCAGAGGTCAGGCAACAGCCTAAAGAGCTCTGTAGATGTTCATCCTAAAATCGATAGGTTAGGTGATGGGAAAAGACAAGAATAAGAATGGTCAGAACACACCCTAGGGAAACTCCCTTTCTGCGCTGAAGGCCTTTGGCTGATAGGTTTACCCCTTCCCACATTATGGAAGGTATTCTATTTTGCTTGAGACCAACTCCTTCATAAGAGCAAATAGAGGAGGTGAACAAGCGGCCATCTAGCTCAGAAGCAATAAAGCCCACCTGGAAGAAGCACACCAGCCGGTGCGATCACGAGGTGCCAAAGGGACCATGTATAAGGCATCATGCAAAAATAAAAGAATATATACATATACATATATATATATATATATATATATATATATATATATATATATATATATATATATCTGTGTGTATATGGGTATATATATATACCATAGAGAATGAAGGGGGAAGTGCAGAGTGGAGACCAGAGGCCCAAATGTCGACCACTGGAGATCCCCTCATAGAGGGCTTTAGGAGAGGAGATGGGTCAGTCAGGGTGCGATGTAGTACCGATGAAGAACACAGCTTTCCCCCAGATCCTGGATGCTTCCTCCCCCCAACTACCAGGATCCAAATTCTACCTTGCAGGACTGGATAGGGCAGAGCCTGTACACTGGTGTATAAGGGAGCTGGAGGCACAAGGAATCCAGGGTGGACGATACCTTCAGGACAAGGGGTGTGAGGGGTGATACTGGGAGAGTGGAGGGTGAGTGGGTTGGAATGGGGGAACTGATTACAAGGATCCATATGTGACCTCCTCCCTGGGAGATGGATGGCAGAGAAGGGGGGAAGGGAGACTCCGGAAAGGGCAAGAGATGACAAAATAACAATCTGTGGATTATCAAGGGCTCATGAGGGAGGGGGGAGCGGGGAGGGAGGGGACAAAAAAAGAGGACCTGATGCAGAGGACTTAAGTGAAGAGCAAATGCTTTGAGAGTGATTAGGGCAAAGAATGTACAGATGTGCTTTATACAATTGATGTATGTATATGTACGGATTGTGATAAGAGTTGTATGAGCCCCTAATAAAATGTTTAAAAAACAAGAGCAAATAGATGAATGCTTGTTTGACCAAAAAACTGGGCACCATAGCCTGGCGACATTGATATGCAAAAGGAGCCATCACTGGGAGCTCTGTAACTGGGACCTGGCCAAGTGGTGACCAGTAGCCTGGGACATTGTAGCCTAATACGTTGCAGTGAATTGCTTACTAGTTCTCCTCTAGCTATAGTCTTTGTAACTCCTACCAATGACAGGGTGGAACTATGCCACAGAGGGAAATAGATAGCATGCTAATAATATCAGTAAGGTGCATGGCATCCTCGAAGAGGTGAGACCATTCAAATAAGACCTGTAGACCCCTAATGTGGGGATTGGCCGGTTTGGTCATCCTGGGTGAGTTAACTCAGAAACAGAAAGTGGAGTTTCTAGAGCACTGAGAAAGACGAGCCAGCAGTGGAGTGTGCTCTTTGGACCCAGGATTATTACTCTGAGCACCACCTCTGTCCAGGAGACAGAGATCCCTGACACTGGATGCATCAGGAGACAATGAAAAACAGTGGCAGATAAATAGCTCATGGAAGCACAGGCAGCAGCACCAAGACCCCAGAACAGGGAGCTCGCCAGCACACAGAAAGAGAAAGCTGAGTGTTTTGGGTCAAGGCTTCCAGACAAAGCGGGCTGCCTCAACGCACCTATCAGCAGAGCTGAAAGAACTTTGCACACGGTCCCAAGCAGAGCAGAGGTCAAGGAGCTGCAGGGCAGAGGCCAAGGACCAGATAAAGTTCTGCCTCTGGGCACCACTGGGAAGAGACTGTCCTGACTGAAGAACTATATCCCCAGTCATTTCTGATCCTGAATTGTCACCTGCTAGGTCCCCAATTAACCCCAGAAACATAAGTATTGTTTGCGAGTTCTGTGTGGCCATTGCCACTTAAGGATTATCAAACCCAGCAGAGAAGAAGAGAGTGTCATGGTAGGGATGGTTGGTGTCAGAAACTGTGAAAAGAAAGGAGGGTGGCGGCATTTTGATCTCTGTCTCATAGGAATCAGCCTTGGGCTGTTTATCTTGATTTTCCTCCATTGCCTTTTGTGAAGTTACAGGGGGGTCAAATGCCTCCACTATGCCATTTATACCCCTACATTGACAAGTCGTTGGATGAAGGTTAGTTTGGGGAAGGAGCAGACCTTGGATGACCTCTCATCAGCTGAGGCAATCCTGATAGGGGCCAGACAGCTGGGACCTTGTCTATCAGTGGCTCTCTCCACAGCTGGGGAAATCAGTCACTTGGCCCTGAGAGGAATCTGGGTGACACACTCATCTATGACAATACCCTGAAGAACAAGCTCCCACAAAAACCTGGCTGAGAACTCTCGCCTAGAAAACAGGAGTGCATGCCTAGCTAATAATAGCCATTTACTGAAGGCCCTATGATTGGAACTGTGCCTCATTTACAGACGGAAAACTAGAGGAAGGGATTTAAGGTGGCTAAGTTAATAAGTGACAGAGACAAGATTCAAACACAAGTTTGAAGCTGGTACTGTTAGCCTTTTATCCAGGGCTGGGTTTTAGATGAGGCAAATGAGACACTTGTCAGGCACACAAGGTAAAGAGGCCTTCCCTCTCCAGTGTGACTTTCCCCATAAGTCTGAATCATGGGCCTGGTGTGTCTTATTTGCCTTCCCTGAGTCTCAGAACCTGGTCTAGTCTGATTTGCTATTTGGAGGAATAAGCCAGAATGCTCAAGTACTCTGAGTCAAGACCCAATCTCCCCTGGAATTGTTCAGTGGGACTTACCAGCCTCTTCCTTCGTGTTTCACTTTTCTAGAAACCTCCATGGAGGACTAGCTCTCATGAAGAGAGCTTCAAAAAGCTCATGGCAAAATTCCATTATTTTTTCGTATCATTTTTCCACACGCTTTTGGAAGCTCCCTCCTCATCCCTTTCCACAGTCTTTCTCAAGGAAAGAGACTGTTGCTGGTTGATGTCAGATGCCCCTGAGTCTGTTTTCTACTCAGAAAGCTCTGCACAAACTCTATCAAAAAATGACGTAGAGTCAAACGTGCTGTGTGTCTTTAAGTTGATGTCAGCTCATAGTGACCCTACATGACAGAGTAGAACTGCCCCCAAAGGTGTCCTAGGCTGAGATCATTATGGGACCAGCTCGTCAGGTCTTTTCCCCTTTAGAGCCCATGGGTAGGTTCAACCTACCAGTCTTTTGTTTAGCCACCCAGTCCTTAGCCATTGTACCACCAGGGCTCTTTAAAACAGGGATTAGGTTGATTAATTTTATAATCTCCAGCCACATTTGAAAGCTGCTTCCCAGAACACCCTTGCCCAGATTGTTGATTAAGACGGGCATTTGGGGACTTATTTCTTTCTCATTTGTGTAAGTGCACTCTATGAGAGGGTTTTCCCTTCATTGATAGGTGATCACATACTATTTTTCCAAATTGAACCACTCTTGGTGGTATAATGGGTTAAGAGTGGGGCTGCTGCTAATGGCAAAGTTAATGGTTCAAACCCACCAGCTACTCCTTGGGAGAAAGATGAGGGTTTTCTGCTCCAGTAAAGATGTGCAGTTCTGAAAATCCGCAGAGCCAGTCTATTGTGCCATATATGAGGTCAACCCCATGGCAGTGGATTTGGTTTTGGTTTTGGTCTGTGGGGGAAGTCCTTAAGTCATTCTTTAGCCACATGGAGGAGTCCCTGGGTGGTGCAGTTGGTTAACATACTGGGCTACTAACTCATAGGTTGGAGCTTCAAGCCCAGCCAGAAGTGTCTCTGAAGAAAGGCCTGGTGCTGCATTTCAAACAACAACAACAAAATCAGTTATAGAAAAAAACAACAGAATGTCGTTCTACTCTGGCCCAAAGGAGTCCCTATGAATCAGAGTTAACTTCATGGCAACTGGCATGGGTTTGGTCCATGGGAAAAAAGAACCCTTCATAATTGCCTCCATGCTCAATAGTTCCTTTCCGGTATCCCTAGACCACCCCAGCACCCTCAGCATCTTGCCTTATAATTGCCATGGGTCCATCTCTCTTCCCAATGGGCCAGGCCGTGATGCAGCCGCTGCCGACACAGAGGGATTGTGCAGTCCCTGCATGATCTACAGTCCTCATGACATATATCTTGAATGAAGATTAAGTGATCCTCATTAGAGCTTAGCTCAGGTGAATCCATTACCTCAGCTGGAACCGAAGTGGTGCCAGACCAATATCTGTTTTTAAAAGATAGAAGGGCATTCCTAATCTTTGTGGAGAAACAGAGAGGATTTAGTGAAATGTTTCTGCAGTTGAGGCTACAGATGATCTGTTGACATGGTCTAAAAGGTTGTAGGTGGTTTAATGTCTCTTGGTAGCATCAATTTTGCATTTTGTCCTGACTTAGCAAATTGGTTGGGATTTCGGCTTACTGACAAGGACCTTCAGAAAGAATGTGGTTGCAGGAGCAAGTTTAAGAAAGGAAGGAGCTTTGAAGTAGCCCTCACTGAGTGCCAATCCAAAACTCTGTTACCCAGCACCTCAGAGGGCTTGACCTGGGATGGACTATGGCAGCAGCACCATGAGCCACTTCCTCCAGTGGCCCTGACTGAAGGCTCAGAACCTGCCTCTGATTGGCAGCTGAGAGATACTAGGACCATCACCTGCCACATCGCCTGTATTTCTCCTGGCAGTAAGAAATCCCCTAAGTACACTATGTTTGGGCAATCTTTCCAGCCTACAAGCAGTTGTTGCTTATCTCTGTTAGCTTTGTGCAGGGGAACAATCAGGCTTTGAAATTGAAAGACTTGCATGTGACTCATGAGGTTAAGAGCCCAACACATAACCACTATATTACCAGGGTTCCTTCCTCTTGAAGGATAGGTAAGCAACAAAAGGACCATTTCTCTTAAAACCTCTGATCGAGAGTGGCACACAACTCCTTCCACTTTTATTCTATTGGCCAAGCCCTTTGCTGGCAGGGCAGGGAAGTTTACTCTTTCCTTGGATGACTAGGAAGTGAGTGAAATTTTGTCATCTCATACAAAGGGAAAAGGGAAACATGCTCTATGATCAAATAAGTTTTAAAAAAAGTCAAAATATTCATAGAATCTGCCCAGTGTGGCAAAAGCATGAGCACTCCCATTGTAGAAGAAACACTGCTCTCGGGAACCACACTGTGCCTGGCAAGGGAGGCTGGGAGGATTTATGCTTGCTCACTTTGGCCAAGTCATTAAGCAAGGCTGATCAGTAGAAAAGGAAATCGGGTTTTGTGCGGGGATGTGTCATTGGATATGCAGGTGATTCTCCTTGAGATGTATTGGCCCACAACTTTGGACTCACATACAGCAGTGACCATGAAGATGGCATCGAACCTGGCGACACTTCATTTTCTTATATAGAAAGTTGACACAAGCATCTCCTGGTGGTGTAGTGGGTTACACATTGTGTCCCTAACCTTAAACTCAGCAGTTCGGAAACAGCAGCAATCAGTGAGGGAAAGATGAGGCTTTCTACTCCTGTCAAGAGTTACAGGCTCAGAAACTCATGGGGGCAATTCTCCCCTGTCCTACAAGGTCGCTATGCATCAGCAGTGACTCGATGGCAGGGAGATTAAGTTGATATTACCTATTTTAGAAAACGGTTCTGGTTATTCAATTAAGTAAGGCAGGTGCAGCCCTGTAACACAGGGTTTGTTTAGATAGCACAGTAGTGTCCACTCACTCATTAGCTCAGTGTGTCTGGAACCCCAATGTGTATTACCACATGGGACAATTCAGGTTGAAGACACTGGGGATTTGTTCTTTGTTGAACAAGCCCTGGAATTGCAAGAGTTCTAAAAAGGGGTCAAAGTTCCTATTTTTATAACTCTCTCTCTCTCTCTCACACACACACACACGGAGAAAGTGGTGAACTTCACAGAACGTAGTGGGGACTTCACAGAAAGGGGGGTTGATAGCCGTGAACAGGGTTGGGATGGGTCTTGTTCTATCCATTTGAAAGTCTCTAGGCTAAACAGAAATGTCCTGGTGGTATAGTAGGTTCGGTGTTGGCCTGCTAACCACGAGGTCAGCAGTTCTGAATCCACCAGTTCCTCCATGGAAAAAAGATGAGGCTTTCTATTTGAGTAAAGAATTATAGACTCAGAGACTCATTGGGGCATGTTTATTCTTCCCTGTAGGGGCGCTTCGAGTCAGAATGAACTCAGTACAGTATGCAAATAACAAGCTGTGCTAATACCATTCCAGAGAGACAGTGGTGTTCCAGGGACATTGGTTTCCCCTGACCCTGACCCTGAGGAAACATGAGGTCTTCAGGTCTTCTCCTGCTGCTCTTCTTTACCATCCTCCCATATCCTCCTCTGCACTCCCAAGTGGTGGGCATGATTTATAAACACAGAAATCCACTTACTCCTTTGGAAAAGTGGTTTACTTCACCCAAAAATTCGGAGAACTGTGTCGTCTCCCTTTCAAAGTAAATTATACGATGAACATACAATATTGATTGCAGGCATGTGGATTCTTAATCCTCAAGTTCCCATGAAACCCTGCTTTCCATGGCAAATCAGCCCGCCATTTCAGCACGCCAGTATTGCCAGGAGAAAGGAGCCTCAGCAGCCACCACTGCTCCGCAGCCTGCTTTTCACGGTCACACGGGGATGTCAGAGTGCCCCACACCTCATGCACTGACTCAATGCTTGCTTGCAGGGGTTGCATTTCGTTAGAGCCCAACAACTTCCGAACATTGGCAAATTCCCTCAACCAAAGGTGGGCAGCGGCCTCAAAATGTCATTAACCACCAGCAGGGTTGCGTTATGCTCGTCAGTGCCATCATGTGCAAGAGGAAAGACAATTCCCACAGGCTGCCAGCTCTGTTTGGGGAGGGAATGCCAAGTGGGGAAGCTGGGGGTCCTCACCCCAGCAGCCACAGTTCCTGGCTCCAGGCCCTGCCCCAGGCTGTGCCAGGACGAAGAGCCTGGACTCTCAGAGACTCCGTAGCTCAATTTCCACTCAGGCTGTGTTGTGTTGTGTTGATCATTCCTTCCCTAGGCTGCCACCCATCTGTCAGTTTGTCATCATGTTGTCATTTGTCTATAGCTGTGATTGCTGTAAGCAGTGTCACCAGCTAAGATTATAACCAGAGCAAGCCACTCTGGACACGCTTCACCAGAGCATCCAAGCTAGAACACACTGGGAAGAAAGACCTGATGATGTACTACTGAAAATGAGTCCATGGAACCCTATGGATCAAAAGAGAATACCGTCCAAACAAGTACTGGAAGAGGAGCACCCTAGGTGGGAATACACTCACACTATTCAGTGGGAGGTCTCCCTGGGTAGTGTTTGACTAGCACCCAGGAAGTCGGCAGTTAAATCCCACCCAGAATCCAAGAGGTGCCTAAGGAAGGTAGGCCTGAAAATCTGCTTCCAAAAGGTCACAGCCTTAAAAACCCTATGGAGCAGTTCTACTCTGAAATGCATGGGGGTCGCTATGAGTCAAAATGGACCGAAAAGCAGCTAATAACAACAACACTGTATAAAGAACAACACTGCAAGTCCTTAGGACAAAATACACAGCAGGCACAATAGCCTCGACCCCACAGGATAGGGCAACTTATTTTCCTTTGTACCAGAGACCGGAACTGTACAACGGAATGAAACCCTGCCTGCTCTTGTGTCATCACCACAGTCGTTGGTCCATGTTGAGCCCATTGCTGTAGCCACTGTGGACATCCATCTTATCAAGTGTCTTCTTCCCTCTTGCTGCCCCTGTACTTTAACAAGCATTATGTCCTTTCTTAAGAACCAGTCTCTCCTGATAGCATGTCCAATGGATGTGAGATGAAGACTTGCCATCCTCACTTCTAAGGGGCATTCTGGCCGTGCTTCCTCCAAGAGGGATTTGCTTGTTCTTCTGACAGCCCAGACGACTTTCGGTATTGTTTGCACATCATTCACATGCATTGATTCTTCTTCAGTTTTCCTTACTCACTGTCCAGCTCTCACATGCATATTGACCATTGAAACTACTTACCTTGAATTCAGAGCTTAGGGTACACTACTCAAAGCCACATAGCTTGTGAGTGGCTGAAACATGTCTGCTGCCAGGATCTGTCCAATTTATTTTATTGAAACATCATACTCAAAAGGTGCTTTAGGCAAACATATTTTGTCTTTTGACTACATGTCCCAATAATATAACCAGACTCAGACCCTCACATTGTAATGATTCAGGAATATGTCTGAGAGGTAAAAAGACCGCCAACCATATAACTGATGGGAGAATAGGTACTGACTGTCACCTGCAATGCCATTCCTTCAACAAATATTTATTGAGTGTTATTCAAATGACAACTTTTTGCAAAGCTTTAAGAAGACCCAGATGTAGAGAACACAGTCCCTGCTCACAGGAGACTCACAGATACTGCATCAGGGCATTCAGATCAGGGACACCACAGATGGATGCAGAAAGAAAAATCATTAAAAAAAATATCAACACGCACAGAATCCAGGACAGATAAAATCCTCAGGAAAAGTAATGGGAGTAGCGATACTGTGGTAGCTTTTTAATCTCCCATCATTTTGCATAGGGGTGGAGTCCAGACTGTCACTCAGGCCATAGCCAGTGAGGTCTCAATGTGGGCATGGCCTTCTCTTGAGGATTCTGGCAACTCCTGTATTCTTTCCTGGGGGTGAGAGACACCCATAACTTGATATTCCTGCTGACAAGATACATGGATCTACATTGACGGCAGCCAGAGCCTTGAACGGCGAGGAGTCATGTGGAGACCCATGCCACTTTCCACCTCCACTGGGTCCATAAGACATTCCACCGACTGCCCTGTGATCTTCCAGCACTTGGTGTCATTGCATGTGTTGCATAAGTCTGAAAAAATTTACACACTGTTATCGGATATATGGGTTAATTTCGTACTTATGGACGTGGTCTGGACTGGGCTGGGATGTTTTCTTAATATACAATTATTCTTCTATATAAAGCTTTTTTAAGACACATGAGTGTTTATGAATGTGCTTCTCTAGTTAACTCGAACTGACTCAGATACCATGAGGGCACAGGGTGGCTGTGTAGGGAAGGGGAGGGAAAGGGAACTGATAACAATGATGGATTTAGAACACACAAACACACACACACAGCCTAGGGGCCGAATAACAGAAATATGAGTAGAGGGACACAGAAGACGGTGTGTATAAAGATATTAATTTATATATAATTTAGTAAGGGTGTGAGGGTTGAGGAAAGAGGGAAAAAACAGGAGCTGATATCAAAGGGGTTGAATAGAATGATAGTGTTTAGAAAATGATGGTGGCAGCATATGTACAAACTCGCTTGATCTAATTGATTTATGGATTGTTATATTATCTGTCAGAGCCCCCATTAAAATGTGTTCTTTTTTCGATAACAACATAAACTCACTGCCATGGAGTCAATTTTGACTCAGTATAGAACACCCCCTGTGGTTTCCTTGCTTGCTATTCTTTAAGGAAACAGAAAGCCTTTGCTTTCCCCTGCAGAGTGGCTGGTGGTTTCAATTACTGACTTTGAGGTTAGCAGGCACCATAGCACCATGATTCCTAAGGATGCTGATAGAAAGGGAGAACCTTGTGGAATATAATTTAAAATTCTTTAATTATCTAGACTTACTTAACTGGAAGAGTCCCAGAGACTATGACCCTGAGTTACTCTTCAAACCTTGAATTGAAACTGTCCCCTGAAGTCATCTTTAAACTAAATAACAATTTAGCTCTTAAAGGATTGCATCCTTGAGTATTGCAGTCTTTAAAAAATCAGCACAAAACTAAATGGGTTACAGATAATTCAAAATATGTGTGAGAGTTTTGTGGCAGAGAGATTAAGTAAAAAGAAAGGAAACACCTTGAATAGAAAGAACAAGAATGTTAATTCAATATGAAGAGTGTGACCAATGTCACTGAACATTGTGTCCAGAAAGGGTTGAAATGGAACAGATTTTGCTTTGTATGTTTTCACATATCAAAATTAAATATTAGTAGAAAAAAAGAGAGACTCGCATCTGTTTGAGGCAGACTACCAAATACTGGGTTATATATAATGCTAAGTATTGAATATTATCCCATTTTCATATGGCAAGTATGGAAAGCCAAGGATGGAGTGAGGCATTCACAGGGGAGATGGCATTTGAATGATCCAGGAAAATGGCTAAAGAAGATGCTCATTCCCGAGTGTTTCCACTGGGTTCGCAAACACATCAGCAAATGAATGTCAAATAACCCGTCTCACCCTCTAACTCAGAGCTGTGCAACCGAACTCTCTTCTATGATGAAAATGTTCCAGAGCAGTGATTCTCAACCTGTGAGTCGCGACCCCCATGGGGGGGGTCGAACAATGCTTTCACAGGGGTCATCCGATTCATCACAGTAGCCATATTATAGTTATGAAGTAGCAACAAAAATAATTTTATAGTTAGGGGTAGCACCACACATGAGGAACTATATGAAAGTGTCACAACATTAGGAAGGTTGAAAACCACTGTTCTAAAGGCATGACATCCAATCTGGTAGCTACTACATTTTATCAGGAAAGACCAGTCCATGGAAAGGGACACCATGCTCGGTAAAACTGAAGGTCCACAAGAAAAGAGACTGACCATCAAGGAGATGGGCTGACACCATGGCTGCAAAAATGGACTCCAACCTAACAACCATGGCAAGATTTGGCACAAGATCAGGCAGTGTCCTCAAAGTAACATCCTTGATCTTCAGTCTTTTTAAAAGATCTGTTGTAGCACATTTAGCCAATGCAACGTGTCATTTGATGTCTTGACTAATGCTTCCTTGAGCATTGATCTGGCTTAGGATTTAAAAATTCCCCTTGGCTTCTCAATCATACAGGAGGCCCACACAGTGATCATCTTTCCTTACTATAGAGTGTCATGCCCCACTCACAATGGTCTCCTTGCTGTTCCAGGAAGAAGTTTGGAGAACCCAATCACAAGGCCTTTTGCACTGACTGTCTCCTACCTGGAACACTTTCCCCACCGCCAGATGGCCACTCCTGTGTCTTCCTGCCTTATTCAAGTTCTGCATTGTCAATGAGATCTTCCTTGGCTGCGATGCACTACTTGCCCCAAGTTTCCCATCCAGCGCAGTTTAGTGAGAAAAATCTCACTGCTACCTGCAGGGGTGGGAGCCTGGGCACTGGCATCTCAGAGAATGGAGCATAATCAGAACAGAAATGAGACCCTACCTCTCATGCTAAAAGGCTGCTAACTGCAAGGTCTAAACCACCACACAACCAGCCACTTCTCAGGAGAAAGGCTGAAAGTTAGTCTCAGAAACCTACAGGGGAAGTTCTACCCTGTCTTATAGGGTCATTATGAATCAGTATCAACTCTATGGCAGTAAATTTGCATTTGGGGGGGCGCGTTCTAAGGAGCTCTGGGTCACATACCCTGATCAATCCAACTGGCAGCTGCATCAGCTGGCTAAGGCTTCAAAAGACTGAGTAGGTAACCCAGGGCTCAGTGCTGTTGGCAGAAACTTGTGGGGGGTCAGAAGGACTTGAGGTGATGGTGTCCTTCTCAGTGGCCTACGATAATCTTCTCCCCGGTCTGGGCATCAGCATCTTCTTTGCAAAATGGGATGATTGCATTAGAGAACCACTAAACTCCTACATACCTGAGCAACCAGGAAGCAATTGTGAATCCTGGAGAGGAGCAAAGACTATGCTGGTGGCTCTGCAAATCTTGGGAAGCCTGGATCCGATGTGGCTGGAACTGTCCACTGCGAGGCACCAAGAATCCCGAGAGCTGTGGTTCAGGTCTCCCCCTTGCCTGTGTACCATGGAAGATTTAATAACTGTTCTCCTCATGCTACCTTTAGGATCCTTGGTGGCAAAGTGGCAAAATCCCTTCACATTGGCCTGCTAACTGCAGGGTTGGCAGTTCAAATGCACCTGCTGCATTCCTGTAGAAAAGGCAGCGTTCGACTCCCACAAAGAATTGTTGTTTCAGAAATCCACAAGGACAGTTGTATCCTGTAACTATGAGTCAGAACTGGCACAATAGCAGTGCGTGAGTGAGCTTTAAACTACATTTGAGACTGGGGTCTATTTTGAATTCCCCTACCTGTCCATTGGGTGTCATGGGAAGAAAGTAGATAGGAGAAAAAAGGGTAGGAGGCAGTGAGGGAGGAGGGTAGAATGTACTGGAGTAACACATTCTGGCAGAAAATTGTGTGTATGTGTGTGTGTGCGTGTTCTATTGTAATTCACACAGAGTATGGGTGGGGGAGGGAACTGAAAAAGTAATTATCCATGAAAAAGAAAATTTTTTTTCTTTGGTGATTTTCCTTTTGTTGAGCTAAGGGATGGAGAATGTACTGCATAGGCGTGACCAGCCACTAGACCGGTGTGCTGTTAACACACCCTCCTGCCTTTGCATACTGGGGGCCTCTCTGTAAACAGAAGTGACTTGTGACTTCTGATTTCCTGGGGCTCTAAAGAGAACCCAAGAATAGAAGTTTTAAATCGTGAACAAAGGGGAGACAAAGGGTTAATGAGAGGACAGAAGTTTGAAGTTTCATTGGATGAACACAGCGCCAGCATCCAACAAACATGCCAAAGGCTGAACTCTGCCCGGAAGTAATGAATGAGCACTGCCTTTAGCCCGTGTCCTCACTCTCCCCGTCTCCTGCACTCCAAGCCAGCCTCACTAAGAGTAGTCAAAGGTGACATGATGGTCCTTTCATCTCTCTCTGACCCCTCACACTGCCTTCACCTCTATCCAAGTTGCTTCATCCTTCCCCCTTCTCCCTGATCTTCCTCTTTGAAAGATCTAATTCACACTAACTGGTAAAAGTCAGTTAGCACACAAGAGAGGAGACATCTCCTTCCTCAGCCTATACTGCAGAAAAGGAAACTTGGGCTTGTGCTCATTTGCCCAAATGGCAAAGGTCCCATCAGGGGCAGGGCCATGATGTGAAAATTCAAGCAAGCAGCCCCAGAGCCAGAGCTCCCAACCCTCATCCACTGCAGTTCAAGTTCATGGGGTGAAGTGGTGAAACGCTAACCAGAAACTGAGAGTCAATGTAGATACCCAAGGCTTACTTGCCAGGGCACTCACTCACTGCCATTGAGTCAATGCTGACTCATAACAACCCTATAGGACAGGGTAGAATTCCCCTGTGAGTTACTGAGGATGTATCTCTTTATAGGAATAGAAAGCCCCATCTTTCCCTTGTGGCGTGGCACATTATTAGATAGAAAGACTTAAAAGATTGGTCCAGGGCCTTCAAACTGAGGCAATCAAGGCCAGACTCATAACAATGACCCCTGTGCTGTCCTCGCTTAGGTGAGCTCCATCAAGGATACATCTAGGCAGGCCCTTGGAGGGGGATGGATGGAGAGGAGTGCAGGCAATCTATTTTGTAAGGCATTTTCCGCAAGGGTAAGATGATCTACATTCTTGGCTAATTATCAAAAGGAATTCAATGGAGGCTTAATCAAACTGGGGAGGCAGCAAATGGACAGAGTTGTCACTGTCATCAGCAATGCAAACCTTAAACCCAACTCAGTGCCACAGAGTGGATTCTGGTTACAGTGACCCTTTAAAGGGAGGTGGAATGGCCCCTTGTGGATTTCGGAGACTATAACTCTTACCAAGATTGGAAACCTTGTTTTTCTCCTCAGGGGTGACTTGTAGTTCTGAACTGCTGACCTTGCAGTTAGCAGTCCAATCTGTAACCACTATGCCACCCGCCTTTTGCAAACTGGAGTGCTCACAATTTAAGTTCTAATACAATTATACATGGTTACATTATCAGCAAATTCTATCATTCCGGGAGATGCGCAAATTGCTCGGACCCCGACCAATGGGGCAGCCTGGGTTCTTGTACACTGGTGTTTCCTGGGTTCAGACCCCAGAAAGCTCAGATCCCTCCTGCTTCCCCTCAAACTCCTCTGCCCAGTGCTGACCCCAGGAACCCCAGGGATGCTCACCCTGCTTGGAGTCAGGTGAATGGATTTGGTTCACGACCCAGTCAGAAGTTGAAGTCCTTCCTTGTCATGCTTCAATGTGCAAGACACTAGTACCAGATTTCTAGCTCCCTAGACTGGACTGTATTTCTCTGTGGCAAATCTTTGTTCTGAAACAGAAGAGGAGGCAATGTTGAAAAAGGCATATCACTTTCTTGGCCTGTACTTCTTGTGCTAAATAGTGACCACCCCCACCACCTGGGATCAAAATCCTGCTCAAAGCTGAGGGTTTGCATTAAACAAGGGTCCACTCTATCTTTGCAGAGCAATTTTACTAATTTCCCAAATATCATGATCAACTTTGGATCCACAAAGTGGAAGTACTTAAGGCCTCAAATTTCTCAAGCTCCATTGAAGGTAAATATCTTCTTTTCACCAGCAATCTAACTGAAGAACGGAATATTTTATGAAGAATGTTCTTTAAAAGCCCATAACGGAACCTCAGACCAAAACCCTTGACATATCTGGTGAAAGTGATCAAGCTGAATCACGCTCATATCTGCCACTCCAACTCAGGCTGAGCTTCTCATTAAGTAAAACCTACTCCAATCCCCTTGCATCCTGGGTATTCTTTACAATATCTATTGTGTGAAGAAATCCCTATGGTTGGGTGGCCATTTATGCACAATAGTGTAGTAACTAGAGAAAGTTTTTGTACAGGTGGACAACAAGAGACAGAGCGACACCAATAGCACATCCTAGAGGTACCTTGGCCAAGATAGAGATATTCTAAACAAGAAAACAAGCCAGGGGAATCCTTATTTGCTACTCTCTTAAGCTCTTGTGTTTACAGATGTCCGATTTTAAAGCCTTTGGGAAAGACTGCAGCTTACAGTCATGGAATGGCAAGGGGTCGTGGTAAGAGCCAAGGTGAGGGAAGATGCTTAAAAATGCAAGATGTATCCAGAAAAGAGATGACTGATCAAACCATTTTGTCATCTTGACCTAAATTCTGGATTCCAAGCTTTCTAGGTAATGCTGACTGATGGCAAACAACACACACTGTAGTAGTGGGCTTATTGGCTTGGGTTCAAGGATGTCCCATCCATAGTCTCAGGTGTGAGTGACGATTTGTCCCGTCAAGAGGGGTGTAAATCATTTATCACTCTAGAGGATCCAGCCAGAGCAAGTGATCTATGAGAGTCGAGTGGGTTTCAGGATGTTCAGAAAGTTTACAATCAACTGAATCACAATTCAATTCCATGAGAAACTTCAAGGCTAACTGTAAGACAGATTAAAGATGAAGATTCTGGCAGCTAGACAGGAGAGTATTCACGCAATATGAATAGACGCTTTATTCTTTTTGTCTAAGTTCACGTTATTGGGTGAAACATAACAATGATTGTCAGAGTAACCTTACTAATATTTTCTATGAGACCAGTAATAACCTGTAAACAAGGTCAGATAATGATACTTCAAGAAAACTGTAGAGCAATATTGATAATGGATCTACATGAAAAAGTTCTTGAAAACACTGGGAATAGAGTCAGAAAACACATGAAAATAATTACACATGATAATTAAGTAGAATCTATCCTAGAGTTGATTTAATATAAGAAAATGAGCACTGTAATATATACCAATTAATGTAAAAAAGAATTAATAATCTAAATAGACACAAAACTTACTAAACAAAGTCAAAGACTTTTCATGCTAAGGAAAAATAACTCTACAAATCTAACATAAAACAAATATAGTTCAAAATGTTAATATGCTAATATACATTCCTAAAAAGAAAAAGTCATACGTGAAAAAACATCACTCCACGTCAGAAAAAGGACAACCATAAATGTCCACTTTTACCAGTGATATTAAAAATTGACTGTATGTTCTAACTAGAGCTACCAGGTTCACTTTTTTTTAAGGAAGAGGCTTCCAAAAAGACATAAAAATTCCTTTAATCATAATTTAATTATCACATCCATAAAATATTCACGATATGCCATGAATAGCTAATAAATGCTAAAACATTGTAGGCTACATTTAAACACGCTGAAATAACTCTTGGTACTTAACTCCCTAACTATTAATTGTTAATCAGAAGTGGAAGGGGAAGGTGGGGGGAGAAAGTGAGAACCTATCACAATGATCTACGTATAACTCCCTCCCCAGGGGGATAGACAACAGAAAAGTGGGTGAAGGAAGACATAGGGCAGTATAAGAGATGAACAAATAATACTTTACAAATTATCAAGGGTTCATGAGGAGGGGGGAATAAAAATGAGAAGCTGACAGCAAGGGCTCAAGTAGAAAGAAAATGCTTTGAGAATGAGTATGCCAACAAATGTACTAATGTGCTTGACACAATGGATGGAGGTGTGGATTATGATAAGAGTTCTACAAGACGCAATAAAGTGATTTAATAAAAAAAGAAATACAGCATGATCAAAATTATAGCATTTATCTTACAGAAAAGGAAGTACAAATGTATTCAGAGTAAAACCCTGAAACAGGGAATTTGTTTCCACCCATTCTGTGATGAAAGCATGAATTTAGAGTCCTGTAGTTTTCTGTAGTGTTGAAGGTCCTCATATACTGATGAATTAATAAACTAAACCAAGGCATTCGTGTGCACATATAATATTAGAGTGACTATATAGACACACATATATGTATGTGATACACACACATATATGTATGTGATACACACACATATATCAAGCTGGACAACAGATAGGATTGATGCTCACCCAAAAACTGAAGTTTGGGGACTTGAACACACTGAGCCATGGATGCTCTAGGTAGCATTGGACCCATGGGCTTCAGTTGGACTGGGCTGGGATGTTCTCTTGATGAAAAGCTCTCTCTTATGCATATGTCAGTGTCTATAGTTTTATTTTTCTAGAGAACCCAGCCTAAGGCAGATCCCCATCACATTAGTGTCATATGAGGGCGAAAAGGTGTACCTGACATGCTGCTCTTGGAGAAAAACACATCACAAGGAAAGTGTGAAAAGATAATCAACAATTCCCTGACACTGAGCCAGTCCTATGCTCCTCTAGGTCTGTGGAATTTTGGTGGATGAAAATCTATTTATAACAAAAATATCAGAGGGGCCAGCCCCAATCCCAACTAAGAGGACAGCTGCCCCTTCCCCCAGAAGAATTTACTTCAGAGGACAACACTGAAGCTACAGCTCAGGGAAAGGGACATATCTGATCAGAGCACACGGGAGAAAATGAAGGGGGAGGAAGAGAGAGTGGAGCACACATCCTGGCCCACCAAGCTTTGAGGACAATATGCCTGCTCTGAGCAGCCCATGCAAAAAGAAGCACTATGGCTGCCCCGACTATGAGTCATGACATCCCTCACTGACCTATAGCCCTATAGGGGACAACACTGGAGACAGTTTGGGAATTGCATCCGATCTGACCCCACCACACCCAGGCAAAACACTAAGGGTGTTGTGCAACAGAACAGCAAGGGAAGTAGAGCAAGGAAGTCCCAAGAGTACCAAAATTAGACTCGGGGGCCAGGGCGTGGCACCCCATCAGACTCCACAGAAAAGCACTCCTAAAGGTCAACATACAGACCTCTAACTTTTTACAGGCTTTTCTCTTTTTTCCCTTTTTTTCTTGTTGCTGTTGTTTTGTTTTCTTTTGTCATTTTGTTTTGCTCTTTTGTGTGTATGTGTGCTTGTGTGTGTGTGTATGTGTGTGTGTGTGTGTGTGCATATTATATCTGCACTTCTAACTAGATAATATAGGCCAGATAAACAATCTGGAGGAGAAAGCAACAGGACCCATGGTTGGGGCGGGGAGCATGACATGGGAGAAGGGGAGGTGGGGGAAAGAAAGTGGTGTTAACCAACCCAGGGAAAAGGGAACAATCAATAAGTGATCCAAAATAGTGGGAAACAGAAAGATTTCTCCAAGTCATCTCCCCCAAATATATGTTAGACTTAGGACACTGCTCACAATTAATGGTAAATAATTGTCAAGTTACCTCCCTGAAGGCAATCAGCTGTCAGAGGACTGTCTAGTCCCACCACATATAGGGCCCATCCCTACTGTTAAGGACAATGGGATACTTCCCCCTAAAGGCTTCAATTTAGACCCTGCAAGGTGGGTTTACAGTACACCTTACTGATAATGATTTCTACAGTGAACCAGAGAACAGGTCAAACCTGCTCAGTGACATCCAAAGTTAGGCTGCCATGCTGAATCTCGGGTCCGCCCATCTTGTCACATGCACACCCTTACTCCCTCCTCTTCCAACAGCATATGAACCCCTACAGCAGCCCACTCCCATTACTATATTACCTATAGCACAACACTTTCCTGTGATGGATTTCTTCACCTGTAATTAGGGGGCCTGCACATCCCCAGATGATATAAAAGCCTTGGTTAGCAATAAATATTTCTCTCCCCATGTGGACCACCAAGTGAGGCTGAGGTGAACATGCAACTATGAAATGTGTCTGACTCCATTATTTCAATCTCTCTTCTAGCTCTCATGCTCCCTATGACTTTACTATAATCTTTATTTATTATCACTGTACAATTGCACCAACCGACCCGCTGTGATGTGTTAGGGTCTGGCCTTTCCCCTGACACAAAATAAGTGGCAAGGAGGGTGTAAGATGCCTGGTAGGGATTGATCAAGGCAATGTAACTGAGAAGAATTACTGAAACCCTGAAATTACTGAACACAGACAGAGCATGATAGTGGGACAAGAGGAAAGTAAAAGGAAATAGAGGAAAGAACTAGGAGACAAAGAGCATTTACAGAAGTCTAAATACAAGCATGTGCATATGTAAATATATTTATATTAGGGTGGGGAAATAGATCTAGGTGCATATATTAATAGGTTTAGTATTACGGTATCAGATGGACATTGGGCCTCCATGCAAGTGCTCCCTCAATGCAAGAACACTTTGTTCTATTACCTGGCATTCCACGATGCTCACCTTCCTAAGATGATAGCTGAAGACAACTGTGTGCAAAGAAAATGTGAAGAAAATTGATGGAGCCCAGCTACCAAAAGATATAGCATATGGGATCTTAAAGGGTTGAAGGTAAACAAGTGGCCATCTAGCTTAGAAGCAAGAAAGCCCACATGGAAAAAGCACACAACCTATGGATTGATTACAAGGTGTCGATGGGATCAGTATCGGGCATATTGTGAATGAAGGGGAGTGAAGATTGGGGATCCAAAGCCCGTCTGTCAGCAACTGGACAGCCCCTTACAGAAGGATCATAGGGAAGAGACGAGCCAGTCAGGGTACAGTGTAGAAACAATGAAAATACAACTTTCCTCTACTTCCTAAATGCTCCTCCTCCCCTCCACTATCATGAACCTAATTCTCTTACAAATCCAGCTAGACCAGAGGATGCACACTGGTACAGATAGGAACCTGAAACATAGGGAATCTGGGACAGAAGATGCCTTCAGGACCAGTGGTGAGAGTGGTGCTATCATGAGGGTGAAAGGAAGGTGGGGCAGAAAGGGGGGACCCATTACAAGGATCTACATAAAACCCCCTCCCTGGGGGAAGGACAACAGAAAAGTGGGTGAAGGGAGACATCGGACAGTGTAAGGATGAAAAAATAATAATTTATAAATTATCAAGGGTTCATGATGGAGAGGCAGTGAGCAGGGAGGGGGAAATTGAGGAGCTGATACCAAGGGCTCAATAGAAAGCAAATGTTTTGAGGATGATGAGGTAACACATGTACAACTGTGCTTGACACACAATGGATAAATAGATAATAAATAGATAAAGCTATCATGTTAACCTTGAAAAAACACAGAGCTCTTACAAGGCACAATGCACACATAGCCTCTCTGCACCAAAGGTCAACACTCACATTTATAACACGTAAGGAAACTTGGTAGACTCATAGTCACACTTGCTATAAGAAATCAGTATAACACTAAGAGCCTTATATTCATGGGGAAACATGACATCATGCTCCTGAGAGGAAAGTACTACACTTGTTTATATAACAAAGTATTCCCATTACTCAGCTCACATACTGCAATAGCATCACTGAGTATGAAACATACACAAATATACATATACACACGCACGCACACATCTTTCCATTTTTAATGAAAATATTCATACCTACTGAGGCCAGGTTTCTAAAAGTTTCCATCATCCCGTGTCTCTATAGTTTCCTCTCAGAAAGGTCCAGCAATGCCCATTCTTCCTCGGAGAAATTCAGAGCCACCTCCTCAACAGCCACAGTGTCCTAAAACATCCCGTATATTCTGGCTTGGCAAGGTACCATGCATTCCACTATGTGAAAGGATGAAGAAGACAGTCCTGGGGAAACAGAGACTTCACATGGGCATTAGACACAGGGGTCTTGCTCTAAGGATTTCCATCAGGGTTTAGCTAACCCACTTCACCCACTAGATCAGCTGTTCTGAACCTGTGGGTTGCAACTCCTTTGGGGGTTGAACAACACTCTCAAAGGGTTCTCCCGTTCATAACAGTAGCAAAATTACAGTAATGAAAATAATTTTTTGGTTGGGGGGTGAGCACACATGAGGAACTGTATTAAAGGGTTGCAGCATTAGGAAGGTTGAGAAACACTGCACTAGACACACTCCCTCACTAATTACATGTTATCCCAAGGACTGCATGCTTCTAGCATAATGAGTTTATCTCTGTACAGTTTGTCTGTGACCAACTGCAGCCTTATTTCTATCTAGCTGTTTCAGAATAGAGAACAGTCAGAACACATAAATCAGATGAATGATCAAAAATAAAAGCCTCGATTCCAAATTCATATCCTCTCTTCCATTGGAGGGAGGATTGAAATTAAAATATTTATCAGAACAGGAAGCACAGGGTGAAAGGAAGATGACAACTAGGAAACACTGCAGAATTTGTGCTTCTCCCTGTCGCCTCTCCTTAGCCATTGGAGAGCTGCTGGTATGAACTAACAAAGTAGGGACCCAAAGCCCTGGAGTCATGGTAACTTCTTGGAGAATTCTACGTGATCAAGAGCTGACGTATTACCTGGTGATAGAGATGATTATTTGGGGAATTATGAAATTTTCTATAGAGTGTCTATGTTACTCGCCTACTTTCCAGTCACTCTGCAGTTGCACGCTTCTGTATTTTGTATTTTCAATGAGATAGGACAAGCTATTGAAAAGGGAAACCGGGCAAGAGTGAAAGGTAACAATAGTATATAGATACCCTCTGTACACTGGTACAGATAGGAACATGGAAACAAGGAATCCAAGGTGGATGATCCATTCAGGTCCAGTGGTGAGAGTGGCGATACCAGGAGGATGGAGGGAGGGTGGGGTGGAAAGAGCGAACTGATTACAAGGATCTACATATAACCTCCTCCCTGGGGGATTGACAACAGAAAAGTGGGTGAAGGGACATTTTGGACAGTATAAGATATGACAAAATAATAATTTATAAGTTATCAAGGGTTCATAAGGGAGGGGGTAGTGGGGAGGGAGGGGCAAAAATGAGGAGCTGATGCCAGGGGCTTAAGTGAAGTGCAAATGCTTTGAGATTGATAATGGAAATGAATGTGCAAATGTGCTTTACACAATTGATGTATGGATTGTGATGAGTTGTAATATAATGATTAAAAAAAAAATATATGCAGATATCTTGAAAATTTTCCCACTGAGACAAAGCTACTGTCATGTAATTATTATGGACTGCTCCCCTCAAAAAATACTGGATACGCACATCAATACACACTAAGCTCATAGGATATACTGACAAAAGAGCACAATATATTCAGTATCATAATAGCATGTCCTTTTTGCTGATTGGGAAAATGTACTTAGGTTCCAATTTTCTTATAAGTTGACTGAACTTCAGTGCATTTCAATGTTAAACTGTTAGGATACTAGGACTTACATACCAGGCTTTGAGATGTTTTTCACATTTTAGATTTTTAAAGATTTTTTTCACATTTGCAGATCATGGAAGGCCGACTAGCTGAACATGATGACCACTAGCATTCTCTCAGCTGTGGGACTGGCCTCCATGACTTGTCATACTTTTGTTCCCGCATCTTTTCAGGAGGGACCAGTCCCTGGAGAAGGACATGGTGCTTGGTGAGGGAGAGAGAGGCAAAGAAGAGAAAGGCCTTCACCAACATGGATCGACACAGGGGCTGTCGCAATGGCTCCAACGTGGGAACATGTGAGGATGGTGCAGGACAGGGCAGTGTGTCGCACTGTTACATAGAGGGCTTTAGGGGCTGGAATGGACACGAAGCCACCTAACAACAACATAGAAAAGGTTGCACTTTATGCTAAGATTTCACAGCATGGCCAACTAGCTATGGCATAAAGTCGCATGAGCTGTCACGGTCACTCCACAATTCTGCTACAACAGTGTAACCTAGTGTCGATCCAATAAGCCTTTCAAAATCTCATCCACAGCAGTGCATCGGGTGCCGGGTTTTAAAGCATTCCCATTCCTTCATGATGAACCAAAACCAAATGGACTGCGGTCAAGTACATTTTAACTCATTTTGACCATAAAACAGGGAGTGGAACTGCTCGCTAGTGTTTCCAAGTCTGTAAATCTTCACGGGCCCACGCAGCCTCCTTGGCCTCCCTTGATGGGCCTGGAATGCTGGAGCCACAGAGGGTCTGGCCAGCGGCATCGATTAAACCAGTGAACCACTAGGGCCTCTTTCACACAACATGTTCATGATAAAACACTGCATTTATTCAGCAACCACGATTCTGAGGCAATTTCCAAAAAGATTTGGCCACATTGGCTCATTTAGTCCTCTTGTCACTCACTTTTAAGCAGATGTTGCTCCCAATGGGATAGAGCTGAAGTCACCAACATTACTCACAATTTCAGTATTGCTCAAATGAAAACTTGTTGAACCAGGTCAGCATGCAGGTCCATGTGTGTACAACTAAATGCCTGGCAATTACATTTCTGTTCATATGCCCAGAGCTTTTTATTCTGTCAGTCATCAGTTACAGAGATGATCTGGATCTTCTGTGTAGTACAAAGAGGAGACGAAGAAAACAATCTATTCAATTCAGATAACTGGAACGCATTGTCCTGGAAAAGCCAGGACCCTCAGACAATACTGCTTACCTCAGGGCCGTACAACTGGCTCTTGCATATAAGAAATTATTAGATTGATTGAGCAAATAAAAAACCATTGAGCAAATCAGAACAAAACCAGACCAATGTGTTCTGAGAGGGCACACCATTCCAAAACCAACAGTTCAACCCTGGACACATGAGGTGGCTATGAGTTGAAAACACTCCACAGTAAATAACAAGAACAAAAGCACAAGGCCAAATGATAATAACTCGTATGAGAAATGCAACAGAGGTGGAGCCTAAGCATTAACACATACATATTTACATTTCGTGAGCTAGTGTAGGGAGAAATAAAATGATCACTTTAGGAAACACTAGCCAGAGAACCCTGGCATGATAAGGAAATTCTAACAACATGGGAAGGTTCTGTGATGAATTTGCAAATGCTCAGTTCGATTTCCGTTTCTCAAACATACAGGCTAAGGAGTCAAAGAGCACCTAGGTCTTCAGGGGCCGGAGAGGGAAGCTCCATGGTCAGCCACTAAATGAAAAGCTCGTTAGCAATAAGCATTCATGGAACTTCCCACACTGGAAAATAAGTGGAGCATGAAGAAGCACCAGCAAGAAAGTAAAACAAAAGAGGCAATAGTTAAAAGAAATGCAAATGAGGACGTTCAGGTTTATGACCAATATGTGAAGAGCTCTAAGTCACCATTCCAGTCTCAGAGATAAAAGCTGACCATGTTGAAGTCAGAGTACGGAGGTCACAGGGCATGTTTTTCTTTCTGGTGTACATTTTTTTTAAAAATTACTGTCATTGAGTCAATTCTGACTCAAAGCAACCCCACAGAGCAGAGTAGAACAGGGCCTGTGCGTTTCTGAAACTGCAACTCTTTAAGGGAGTAGAAAGCCTCATCTT
Organism: Tenrec ecaudatus; assembly: GCF_050624435.1. Classification (NCBI taxonomy): domain Eukaryota; kingdom Metazoa; phylum Chordata; class Mammalia; order Afrosoricida; family Tenrecidae; genus Tenrec; species Tenrec ecaudatus. Next base: position 114,218 of record NW_027459462.1, read on the forward strand.
CTACTGTGGACCAGTGAGCGATTTTGAATGGCTGAACATGTGGGTACCAACCCAACGCATAGCACACTACATCACCATGGGTGCACAGTGTTGTAATAAATTGGAGAAAACTAGATGGTAACTAACAACAAGAAAAGCATCCTTTTAAATGCCTCTAATTAATTACTCTAGTTAGGACCCAGAGCAAACATCTGTCCTCAATACAGAGGGGCGGTGAAAACAGGTACTCTCTCAGCTGATTTCATTGTGAAATCATTCTGTGTACCTGCCTATGGGCCCTTTTGTTTACAAGTGGTTTTCCTTATCTGCCCTTAGTAGTCTAATCAATTGCATTCATTGAAAACAGTGATTTGAAGGATGTGATGGGATTAACTAATGGGTAGTCCAAAAGAGTTTGTTCCTAGAGGAGAAAATACCAGACCACAGGGTATTAGGAAGAAATGTACTTGCTATGTTTTAAGGATAGTCAAAGCCCAGGTTGAACAAATACATTTTTATAAGGATAAAGGAAGTCAGAAAGGTGTGTCGTTGGGATTTCAATGAAGAAATGCAAAAAGATTGAAATCAATAAAAAAGTAGCATGTTCCAAAATTTCATACCATTGTGTGCTCACTTTCCCTATAAGATCACTAAAGACAAATGGGGGATGAACAACAGAAAAGTGGGTGAAGGGAGACATCGGACACAGTGGATGGATGTATGGATAGTGATAAGAGTTGTCTGAGCCCAACGTAAATGATTAAAAAAAATAGCATGTTCCAAAAAACTCTCCTCCACTAATATATCAGTTCCCAAAACTGTCAACAAAAAATATTTTATTTTTTGCACTTCACAAGAGTCCACAAAAAATGTGAATCAAATTGCATTTAGCCTCAAATAGCTAATAAGGGGTCAAGAACAAGGGTTGGCATTGTCCGCACATAACTCCCTGCCACCACATCTGGTCCAACTCACAGCAGAGCTATCACAGAGCAGAACTCCCTGTAGGACTCCCACGCCTGCACATCTTTAGTGGAGCAGGCAGACTCATCTTCTCTGCACATTTCTGGTGAGTGTGCACAGCTGCTCTTGCAGTCAGCAGCCCAATATTTAACCCACTGGACAAAAGGACTCCTTTGTTCACGTGTCCCACATACAATAAAGTATCATTACAGGAACTCATGAAAGACCTACAGAAAAAGAAAAGCAGCTCCAGAAAGGCCCACCAATTTGTAAGGGAAGCTAATTCCTGACACATCAGGCTACACAGGGCTCTGCCTGTAAGCACTCACACTTCAAGATGCAGGTCCCTAAATGGAGTCCCTGAGTAGTGTGAGCAACAGAGTGCTCAGCTACCGAACAAATGATTAGAGACTGAAGGCAACCTTAGAAGAAATCAACAACTTCTGAAGTTAGCCAATGAAAATCTTACGGAGCATAGTTTTACTCTGAAACCACATACGGTCACCATAAGGAACCCAATGGTAGGCAAAATGATTGATATTTAACAAGTATTACTTAATTGAGATACAAGGAGCTCATTGGTAGCCAATCCTTCATGCCATGAATGCACAAGGGGTTTTTGAAAAAGGCCATGGGAAAATGGAATAAAAATAATGGAATTTTTCCATTTGGAAGCTACTGCATATCTTTTCCTAATAGATTATGCTAAACAGTGCAAAATTATGCTAAATAGAATGATGTCATAAATCTTTTTTAATTCCTCAAATATTGTACATCTTAAAAGTATTTAGGATCCCTGTTCATCTTCCATGATAATTCAGAAAGAATACTAAGCTATTTACATATAGCATCTCTCTTAAAGATCTATTAAAGCTGATATTAATTTTATTCTCTATCTATGGTAAAGAGACCAGTTAGGTTACCGTATATATGTACGATACACATAAAAACTTGAGAGCTGAAAATTTACAGAATGACTTTATTTTTCTGGGTCCTGCAAATTTTACAAATTCAACTGTGTGGTTTTTCATGTTATAGTTAGAAACTCAATCTCCTTGTAGTTTTGAATTTTCCTTCTTTGATGGATTGCCAGGTTTCATAGGTTCTGGCATGTGTGTACATACACACATGTGTGTCTTGCTTAGTTTTTTATGTCCCTGAGCATGATAATGGTTACCATGGATAGGTGTTCATGGAAAGGCTGGAAGTTTGTGTCTACTCAGTCTCCAGGGAAGAAAGCCTGGGTGATGCACTTGAGAAACCAGTCACTGAAACCCCTCGGCAACATCCCTGCACTCTGACTCACATGGAGTCTCCAGGAGTTGGTGTGGGTTTGATGGCAGATGCTTGATTTGGTTCATTCCTTTGGGGGAAAAATGAATTCTGGTATCATTTGCTACTCTGCAGGCTGGCAGTTCAACCTCACCAGCACATCTGCAAAAGGAAAATGAGGCTGGTTGCTTCTGTATAGATTTTGTTATCAGATACCTATGGAGGAACACTATGAGTCAGAATTGACTGTGTGGCAGTGAGTTTGTTTTGGGGGGTGGGACAAAGTTTCTAGGTGGCACAAACAGCTTGCACTAGACTGTCCCCTGAGACTTGATGGGGGTAAACAGCCTGCATTACTGTGGAAGAACAGGAGATCTGCTTCCACAAACATGATGCTCTAGAAAAACTATGGAACAGTTCTGCTCTATAACACATGACATAGCCATGAGATGGAACTAACTCCATGACACCTAACCAAAGGGGAAATTGAACATGATCACATATTCTTGTCTATGTATACACATGGATATTACATTGAAATTATGACTAAATCAAAAACAAATATAATTCCCATTAAGAATCACCATGTCTGCAATGAATAACATGTCAGTGTGGCCCATCTAAATTAGTACGTGAAGAAGCCCCACTGCTCCAGTGGTTAAAGGACTGGCAGCTCCATGAAGTGGCCATCTGGTAACGCACGATTATAGCCTAGAAACCCCAAGGAGGAGTGGAAGGTGCTGTGACATCACTCACAGAATCCACTGTAGCGCAGTGGACAAAACAAGCCTCTTATCAAGAACGCGTGGATAAAAGGCTAGAACATTCAAGCATTACCATGCAGTGGGGCACAGAGAAAATGGTATCTTATTTTAAATAACATGCTATCTTACTATATATAACAGTTATATATCTGGAGGTTGCCTTCTATTAGAAATAATCATGACACAAATTTTAAAAGGAGGAGCTATTAGTAGGACTCAGTTCTTGAACAGCAAATGCAAACAAATTGAAGAGCTAACATATGAAAAAAAAGTAAATCAAAAGATTAATCAGGGCCACAGGGAAAAGGATCAAATGCAAAGCTTCACTGGAGCTGGCCGCCAGGAAACAGCTGGCGCTCAATCCATCAGGCCCCAAGCGCACTACTTGAACTCTGGTTTATACAGCAAGAAACCACGAACGGGCGGGAATACTTTTCTCCTCCGATCACAACTGTACACGCTGACTAAGGGGGGTGGAGCAGCTAGGGAACTTCCTGCTGATATCCAACATGGGCATGGGCAGCAGCCCACTAACATTTTGAATCTGGTGGTTCCGGGGACCAATGCAGAAATAGCAAGCTTAAGCAATGGAAATATAGAGGCGAGTGTCAGCAGGTTAGCAAATGAGACTTAGGGTCATTCAGTCACAGTATGGAGCCATTAGGATGTGGATGTATGTCCACTATTAATGATTTCAAAATAAATCATGTGGGGAGAGGGGGTTGGGGAGGATGGGGACTAACTCAAGCATAAGCTGGAAAATATAGAAGCTAAATTCATCTGGTTAATTAATAAACATCAGGATATTTCAAACGCTTTCTGTATCCAGTAGGATAAATGATGGATTTCAACCTATGTCACTGTGAAAATAAAATAACTGAAATTACCAAAAAGTGCTGACCTTGACCACATGTGCCACTAACTTACATCAATTCTGACTCACAGTGACCCCCCGAGAACAGAGTAGAACTGCCCTGTGGATTTTCAAAACTGAAACACTACAGGGGAAGACCTATTATTTCTCCACATTAATACATAAAATGACTTGAAAATAAGTAAGTAAAATAATTGCTGGGTCCTGCAAATCAAAAGGATGTAAAAGGAAACCAAAACTCCCTATTAAAAATATGAGTGGATATTAAATCTGGGCCAGCAAGCTCTAAGAGCCAAGAAGGATCATAAGAGGGTGGCGGCAGGGGGGAAAGTGGCAGTTTAAAGAGAGATGAGCCATCAATGCAACCAATCTCTGAGATGAGGCTTATAGGGGAAACATCCCCCCCCTGGGGCTCTTCACACTCCAAGTGGAAAAGTCCAGCATCCGCAGACACAAATCTAAGGAGCTGTATTAGAGATTAAAGTCTTAGCACTCCAGTGAGTAAAGCGCTATAGGATAGATGGCTGTAGATTAAGCCTCCATTGAATTCTTTCTGATCATCAAGCAAGGAAATAGATTAAATTGGCCCAGGGACAGAGGAACTGGGAAGGTGAATACCATTCACTGATCTCCAGGTAATGCAGAGGGTCCTATAGTCAGGAGCCATGCCTTAGCAGTTGAGCCCTGACTGCCTGGGTCAGAAGGACTTGGAACAATCTTGTAAAATGCTCTATCTGGCAAAGAAGGTGGCTCAGTTACAGTCCTGTCCCTGCTTCTGTAGTCCCATTTATAACATGCTGTACTGATGCTCCACCAATCAGAAACGTGTGACCGTTTCCTCTGTTGCAATCTTATTTCATTCGATTCCCGACTTGACTGTTTCCCTGAACTGCACTATGATCTCCATCCGGTGATGGGTCCGCGTCTTTGTATTCTCTTTGTCTCTTTTAATAATTAATAAATGTTCTCTGTAAATTATATTTGAGATTGGAGTTCCTTTTGTAGTCCAAATCAGAGCACAAGCTAGTTTTTGATGGGCAGAAATGGTTAAGAACATGCAGTAGAGTAAAAAGGAGACCGCGTTTTAAATATAGTTTAAAGAGAACATCTATTAAATCTTATGAGACAAAGACAGCACAAGGGCACAAACACATCATCTGAATGAAGGAAGCCACCAACAGGAGGTGGAAATGGCTTCCAAGGTTCACAACTGAGATGTGAGCCAAAGAGGGTGTGGGGGAGGGGCGGGGCAAAGGAAACACAAAAGCATGCATCTCAATGGCAGAAATTCCATCCTTAGATAGCAGGCTTACAAAATGGGTCCAGGGCCTCCTGACCAATGCAGTCAGGGAAAGGCTAAAAGCAAGTGGCTCCTGACTAGGAGTCCCCTGGACTGTCTCCAGTTTGGTGACCTCCATCAAGGACACACACTCAGGCAAACCTCCAAGAGAAACTGCTTCTCCATGGGCTGCCTGCAGAGGTGAAGCAAAGCCACCCTGCAAAGCCTGAGGGCCAGATTACCTACTACCTTGGTTCCTGGGCAGAAACCACTCAATAGAGGCTCACTCCATGTGGGGCTCTGCAATCTATGCAAGGACCAGATCTGTGCGGGGATTTGGGGCTGTCACTGCTCTGGTACCCCTTTGCAAAGCAGGGTGCTGAGAAGTTAAGCTCTAATACAGACCTCGGTCATCAGTGGGGTGGCCTGATGACTGAAAGGCTGCCTCTCCTTTCAGTAAAGGCCACTCTGGGGTCCCCATGCTCTCATGCCCGCGACCTGACACGAAGGGACAGGCCCCAGGCAAACCCCCCCCCCCAAAAAAAAAAAAACACGCAATCGCGCCTTTCTGGACGGAGGAGCTCTGAGCAGGAAAAGCGGCCAGAGTATTCCCGCGCCCGAAGGCAAAGGCATGCAACCAATTCAATAAGGATTTAACTGGAAATGTCCCAGGTGGTCGCGGCGACCTGGAACACTGTTGTATGGGGTGCGGGAAGTGTAACGTCCACGGGAACCCGGACACAGCTGGGACTCCAGGCCTGCAGGGGATTCCGCGCCAGGGATCAGCACAGAAACACAGAAACTCACCCACAGAAGCTCTTGGGCCGCACTCTTGGATCCTTCTCACTCAGAGGAAATGGGTTCAGCAGGAAACTATCACCTGGGGAGGGGGTGGGGTGGTCTCTGTGGGAAGGGGCGGGGCCTGGAGGTAATGAGGGTGTCGTGGAGGGAGGTTCCTGGAGGTGAGGCTCAGGGCCTGGCAAGGCAAAGGATCCATTCTTAGTAGTTTCTTCTTAGTCTGGAAGCCCTGCTGAAATCTGAGCACTTTGGGTGGCCCAGCTTGCATTTGAAAAGCGTTTGCATTTGAATCCCAACACCACACAAGTCCAGGCACAAAGACAAACTGAAAGAAAAGTGATGGGTGGAAGGCATGCTTCCCAAGTGGGAATTTCCCCAAGAGACACTCCAGCAGCTAGGGCCAGAGAGACACACACTTGACAGCATCTGCTGCCATCTGCTCCACCTGACCACATCTCTCCTGCTTTTCACCTGGACGCCTCTGAAACTCAGACACTGATTTCAGGCTCTGCTCCCTGTGCTTCAGGCTCTGCTCCCTGTGTATGATCAGGTGAGCATCAAGATGGGGAATCCCTGAAAATGCCAGTTATCCTGTTGTCTTCTTCTCCTCCCTTGCTCTCTCTCTCTCCCCGTACTGCTAAAGATTTATTTCCCCCCAATCTGTGGGTTCTTATGTTCACATAGGTTTTTATGAAACCTTTCTATGTGAATAAGTGTCTATTTCGACCAAGTTACAGTCAACTAATTGTCCTACACAGAATGTTTCCTTTAATATATTTCATGTGTTGAGGTCTCTCCTTTCTATTTCTATGTTATTGAGGGTTTTTATCAGGAATAGGTAGTAGATATTGTCAAATGCCTTTTACGCATCTATTCATATGATATGGTTCTTATTATTTGTCCTATTTATGTGATTGGTTACATTAATTTTTTCTAATATTGAAACATTCTTGTATCCCTGGTAATAATCCCACTTAATCAAGTTGAAATATGAACTCAAAGTCAGGGATAGGCGCTCTCTAACTCAATCCATCCCATTTCCACAAATGTAAAGATAAACTGGTCTGATGTATGATCTACTCACTCACCTAAACCAATATTATGTAATCATCAAATATGTTCCTTTATTGTTAAAATATTAGTATAATATATTCTGTTGTAGAGTGTATTTTATAAATAATTTTACCCCATATTCTCTGTAGTCATAAAATTTTCTTTTAAAGTTTCTCATGCATTAATAAAAAGGTTTCTTGTACAAATCTATATTTATTCAATTTTGTCCTTTACTATTGATTCATATTGCAGGTATACATATTAAAACCATGATTATATTTTTTTCAACAAGATTCTGGAATGATTATTACTTTACTGCTTATTTTAAAAAGAAACACTCTAACATTTCAGTACTTATTGTACATACAGTCCCTGTACAAGAGAGGTTGTTGTTAGGTGTCACTAAGTTAGTTCCAAATCATAGTGACCATATCACCACAGGGAGAAACACTGGCTTGCCCTAAACCATCCTCATAATTGTTCTTATATTTGAGCCCATTGTCTCAGCCTCTTTCAATCTAAAAAGTTTTCCTCTTGTTTACCAAGCTCCATGGTTGAAGTGATATATCTCTTGTTTTTGCCTCCGGTTTGCAAATACACAAAACTCTAAAGGTTTTACATATATAGAATAAGAAAATACATTTAAAAGAAGAACAATAAAGTCAGAGCTGTTGTGTGAATTCTGACTCATAGAACCACAGAGAGCAGAGAAACAGCTCCTTAGGCTTTTGTGTTTTACATTTTATAGAACATGTTTCATCTTTACCACAGCAAGTAGTGTCCTTATAGACAATAGTCCAAAACTAGACAGGTGATGCAGTGGTTGATTTTCTCAGTCTCAGACATGTATAAGCACCACCTGGAAGTTAAAATGTACTCGACTATCCAAGAGCTGAAGAACATATTCAGTTTATTTTGTATACAACTGTGTCGATATGGTAGAAGTGTATTGTTAATTGTTTTATGAGGCCCTGAGCACAGCTGTGAGATTCTGGTTGTAAGAGAATGACATCCTGACCCACTATCACAGTGACTCAGGCGTCACCTTTTCTGATGTGGATACTGAATGTCACAGGTTGGTGCTTTTAGCTCAGTGCTGTATGGTATATGTGACTTTGATCATACATGTAATACTAATCTAACCGTTTTTCAGGATAAGAATCTGGTGGGGGGGTTTTCCCCACTAAGACCTACACATTGCATTATTTCCAACTCATCTGAATTATTTCCTGTATGGTCAGTGTTATGAAGAACAAACTTTCAGATATGTTGGTGGGAATTTAAGCACCAGGAACTACTGTTTTTGATGTCTCTGCCACATCCATATTAACCTCTACCACATCCATATTTTCCTGAATATCTGTGCTTAATGAAGTCTGTCCTGACTGAATTTTCACTTATGTGTGTCCCAATCACACCCATGACTATGCTTCTCCTATTCCGGGTCACGCTGAGACAGGACAGAAGTGGCAGTGTCCTAGCCGGAAGTGAGGGTCATAGCTAGGTTCCTACTTGCTGTGCACGGTGTGGAGCCAGAGAAGTGTTGCAGCCTGAGCTCTGTGTAGTCGGCGCGCCCACGTTGGGGTCGTGTTGGTGACCAGTTGGGGTGACCTTGCCGCACACAGCAGCCTGGCTCGGGTGCAAGCACCCTTCTCCCCTCACCTCCTCTTATCCAGTACCTCTCCCCTTGTACGGTGAGATGTGGGAGGGTGTCCCAGAGACTGGTCCCATCCCCCTGTTTGGGGATTGGTTGGAATTCCTAGCGAGAAACCTGTTGGAGAAAGGGGGATCCCAGACTGGCTTTGGGCGTCTGTGTTCCCGATTAGTCGCTTTGCAGGTCTCTCCTAAGCCCCCTGCATTGTCTCCATACAGTGTGCCACCTCCCCGAGACTCCTGGAACATCTTCAGCTCAAAGATGAGCCTCGGGTCCCTTTCTTCTCTCGCTATGAAGAAGTGAACGCTATTCAGGAAGCGAGTGGTTGCAGCTGGTGCACAGAACGTTAGGGCTTCCTCCTGAGGTTTGCCCAATGTTGTGACCTGTGCAGTAACTTTCCCCGGGGAGCGGGGCGCGGGGAGAACCCAGGTCTGGAAATGCCCTGGCTCCTTGCCAGCCAGTAGGGTGTCTGCGGGGAGTACACCCACCCTTGAGGTTGTTGAAGTGATATTCCAGCGCACGCACCGCGCACTGAGACATGATTGGCATTCCCAGGTAGCTGGGCTAAGTCCTTCCAGGACTGGAGGCCTCAAGCGAGGTGACCCAGGTTGGTGGCTATCAGTCAACAGTCTGGCAGGTGGCAAGTAAAAGGAGAAAGAGACAGGCCCAGCTGTACAAAGATGGGGTTCAGTGAGCAGGAACTCAGCCAAAGTGAAGGCCAGTCTTTCTTTGGGAAAGCGTATTGGTCTCGATAGAAGGGCAAGAGCCAAGTACGGAAGATCTCCCTTCCCACATACACTCTTCAAGAATTTTGCGTTGTTTCTTTAATTTTTACAAAGCCGGGGGAGTGTGGGAGCTGCTCCTGCTTATTTATTGCCCAAAGGTAAATTTCTGTTTCCTCTGAAGAAGTTTCTAGTAGCTTGTCCTATGTTTAGACTTATGCCGACTCCATTTTAACTGTGTATTCCCACCTGGAGTCATTTTATCTCTATTTTAATTCCCTGAGTGTGTTGCTTTGTTTGGGGACATTTTTTTAAAATTTGTTTTTATCTTGCACACTCATACAAGGTTGTGTCCTCAATTTCAATCCATTCATTTGCATAGGGAAAGTATTTTGAAATCATTTCTTGAGGTAGTTCATCTGCCTGGATTTGTGAAACATATTCTGCTGTGTGACCCTTGGCTTTATATCTGGATCAATCTGTTCTAGTATATTCTCTAGAAACTAGCTAATTCACATCCAGAATACCTGAGACACAAGTGAGTGATTTTTTTTCCAGGTGGACATTTCCAGAGAAGACTGTCTTAGGGACTCAGAGACAAGTCTAGCGATGATCCACTTAAACTGTGATTGTCCTTTTTCCCATAGGTCAATCTCAGGTGCAGTTATAGGGATTGTCCCCCCACCCCCAAACACCCAACTTAACTGCTGTTGAATCAATTAAGATTCATAGAAACTGTACAGGACAAACCATCCATCATTGCCCCTTTGGATTTCTGAGATTGTAAAACCTTCCATGATCAGAAAGCTTTGTCTTTCTCCTGAGGATTAGATGATGGTCTTGAACTGCAGAACTTGCAAATAGTAGTCTATTTTGTAATCTACAACACCACTGGATCTCCTAGGTATGGAGTGTCTGTGTAGTTTTGGCCTTTTTATGACGGATTTGTTTCATTTTTTTAAGTTGAAGAGTAATTTTTAATAAATCATTTTATTGGGGCTCATACAACTCTTATCACAATCCATACATACATCAATTGAGTAAAGCATCCTTATACATTCATTGCCCTCATCATTCTCAAAATTCGCCTTCCACTTGGGTTCCTGGAATCATCTCATTTTCCTTTTTCCCCTACCCCTCCCTCTTTTCTCCCCCCTCCCCCATGAACCCTTAATAGTTTATAAATTATTATTTTATCTTATCTTACACTGTCCGGTCTCTCCCCTCACCTTCCTTCCCGTTTCCCATCACCCAGAGAGGAGGTTACATGTAGATCCCCTAGATCGGTTCTCCCTTTCTATACCCCCTTCCCTCCAGGTGTCGCCACTCTCACCGCTGGTCCTAAGGGGTTCATCCGTCCTAGATTCCCTGTTTCCAGATCCTTACTGCACCGCTGTGCATCCTCTGGTCTAACCAGGTCCCCAAGGCAGAATTGGGATCATGAGAATTGAGGGGAGGAAGCGTTCAAGCACTAGAGGAAGGTTTTGATTTTCATTGTTGCTACACTGAACCCTGAGTGACTCATCTCCTCCCATTTCTTTTAAAATATGGTCAGTAATTTCCATGTCCTTGAAGATAGACACTGGGATCTTGGTCAGAAGTTAATTATAATGGTAATTGCATTATAATTATAGATTGCTTAGAGTGTGTTATTTTCACAAAGCTGAGCCTTCTGCTTCATGAACATGGTCCATTAGTCTCATTATTTGCATTTCTTTTGGTAACTTGGAGTAGTGTTTTTCTTATAGATTTCTTTCTACAAGACTTTGGTTCTCTTAGGTTTATTCCATTTATTTTATCTTTTAGGTAGCTATTGTAAATGATATTATTTTCTGATTTCCTTTTCAGAGCTTTCAACAATTTTCTTCTAGGGCTTTTGGATTTTCTATGTTTAGAAAATCATCAGCAATTACAGAGAGTTGTCATCAGCAATTATAGAGAGTTTTACCTCTTTGTTGCCATTTAGGATGCATTTGGTTTTCATTTGTTGACTGATAGTTATTGTTCAAAGTTTGTGTTAGTCAGGGTGGACTAGAGAAACAAACTCATAGACACTCAAATCTGTTTAAGAAAGACCTTTATATAAAAGAGCAATTGTATATTGAGAAAACATCCTATCCAAGTCCATACGTCCTATATTAACCCATATGTCCAATACCAATCTAAAAATACCGCTTCAGACTCATGCAACACATGCAATGACCCTGGATACAGGAAGATCGCAGGCCAGTAGGTGGAAAGACTTGTGGATCCAGAGGCAATGGAAACTCTCAATGCTGGCAGGGGTCTCTACAGGATCCTCCAGCTGCAGGAATCTAGTGTAGCTCCATGTGTCTTATCAGCAGGAACGTGTCACAGGGAGTGTGAGGTAAAGGTCAGCCTCCCACAACTAATTGCAGGTTTGATAGGCACAATAGTACAGTTGAGATATATAAAGATTATAATAAAGTCCTAGAGAATACGGAGAGATTAGAAGAGAGATTGAAATAATGGAGTCAGACACATTTCCTGGTAGCATGCTCACCTCAGCCCCACTTGGTGGTCCACGTGGAGATGGGAGACAGGAGGGCAGGAGAGAGGAGGAGAGGAAGGAGGACAATGGGAAAGGGAACAGGGGAGCAAGGATGGAGGGAGATGAAGGGAGAGCTGAGAGCCAGGGAGAGTGAGGGGAGAGGGCTTTATATTGTTAACCCAGGCTTATATATCTTCTTTTGGGTGGGGCATGTAAGCCCCCGAATTACAGGTAAAGACATACATCAGAGAAAAGGGTTGTGGTATAGGTAATACAGTAGTGGTAGGGGGGGTGATATAGGGGTACATACACTATAGGAAGAGGAGGGATTAAGGGTTTACATGTGATAAGATGGGTGGATCCTAGATTCGGGATGGCAGCCTAACTTTGTATGTCACCAAGCAGGTTTGACCTGTTTCCTGGCTCTCCATGGAAACCATTAACAGTTGGGTGGGTACCCCACCTAGAGTGGAACAGATGCCTGCAGGAGGAATATGTCTAAGCATCTGACCTCCCACCATGAGCTTTCAAATAACCTCTGTTTGTCAGAAATTTGTGTGAGACAAAGCTGGGGGGCATTTTGTATCCCACAACTAGAGTGAGTGTGTATCCCTCCTCCAGCAAGCTATTTATTTCCATAGCATTACCAAATGAGGTCATCAAGCTGTGACCCGATTGACAGGCTAAATTCCACCCCTTCACTTTCAATATTCTCTAGCTGACACCAGATTATTTAACTACCACAGTTTCAGCACAATACGAATTAAGATTGGTATTTAATGATAGCCTTATCTGATTCCAATTTGAAAGGTGAATGCCTTCACTTACTCTGCATTGAGTTCAATGTTTGTCATTGACCTTGCATTTTGCTGTTTTAAGTCCTATCAAATAAATTTGGACCCACAGCAACACTAGAGAAAACAGAATGAAGCGTAGGTCTTGCTTCATTCTCACAGTTGTGATGTATGAGGCCTTTTTTGCAGTTACTGTGCCAATCTAGCTTGTTAAAGGTTACCTTTTTAAATAACCTTATGTTTCATAAAGCATTGGGTCCTTATCCAAGTTCTGATTTTCCTAACAAATGTCCGAAGTACTTGAGATGAAGTAATCACCTCCTCCCTTCTTTCTATTAAGCATTGCACATCAATATACAATTGTTTGTTCTTCTGGTGGTCCATCTTACCATCAAATTATTCTCCAGTACCATAATTCAGGTACATCGTTTGATCTTTCATCCTTTTCATTCATTGTCCGACTTTGACATGCACATGAGACAATTGGAAACCTCATAATTTGGGCCAGGTACATCTGAGTCTTCAAAGAGACTTCCTTGCTCTTCACCTTTGACGAGGTCTGTGCAGCAGGTTTCCTCAACTAAATGCAGCTGTTGATTGAGTCAAGCTTCCATGAATATTGATTGTAGATCCAAGAGAGATGAACTTCTTCCAAATTTCAATATTATCCCCATTTATCCTGATACTTTCCATTGGTCCCATATTAGGGAGTTTAATTTTCTTTACATTGAATTTTAATCTAAAGTGAAGGCAGTAATCGCTGCTCTTTATCAGTAAGTTCTACAAGTCATATTGTCTTACAACATGTAGTTTTATGTCATTTGCATGTGCCGGATTATGAACCTGGTTTCCTTCAATCTTGATGTCATAGTTTTCAGTTAGTACAGCTTCTCAGGTTATTTGCTCAGAACAGCGTGTTGCACAGAGAAACTACTACAGCTTTCAATGATTCTGTATTACTGTGATGCACAATGAAAATTCATGGAAAAAACAAACAAACCACACTACAGGTTGTATTAAACATATATGTTTTAGAAAAAATATTCCGTGAAAGTGCTTAAAATGTTTTCCAGAAAATATGGCCAGGTATTCTGTAACCATTCCAAGAAAAGATCTCAAAAACAAAGTCAACCAAATAAACAATAACACCACCAATGAGTAATGGGAATTAACATATTTGTATGTGTATCTTTGCAAATTGAATGTCCCCTTTAGTCAAGTATCTATTCATGTCCTTTGCCCATTTGCATCTCAAAACTCTGTACATGTCCACCATCTCAACTCGTGCTAATTTACATGTTAGGCTAAAGAAAGAGGACTGAATTTTCAAGAGACTATTCAGAGAAATGAGAGAACACAGTAGAAGTAATATCCACTGTCAGCTGGGGGTTAATGAAATCAGAATTTCTTAACACTCTCTAAGCTTTCTGTGTCCAGACATTTTCTCCACTCTTTGGTGTAAGGAACTTGAGTTCTCAATAAATGGAAGCCAATTCCAGAGAAGATGAAGACATTAGACTCTCTTTTCGGTTTTTTGAGAAAAGATTGAAAGTATCTCTACTTTGTTCTCCTTGGGCTCTAACATGCAGATCACTCCTTCAATTTCCAGGTTAAAGTTCAAAACATGGTGAAAGGCACCACACTGGTCACAATTCTCCAGAAACTGTATAACTTGTCCGCAAGTTTTTATTTTCTTTCATATATTATTTCGCCTGGAAGTTATGTCTCTCGTAATAGCAAGAGACTCCAAAAATGGGTTAACATAAAAGAGACTTACATTAGTTGTCAGCATGGATTTTTTTCCTCCCCGTCCTGGGTGCCCTGTGACAGGTACAGCATCAGGATTTGAGCCCAGGAGTGATGAATCCCTCACAAATCCTCTCCCTAAGATTTGCTGTCTCTTGTGGCTCCATATTTCTGGACCTGAATCTACCACAACCAGCAGAAAAGTTTGCAGCACTTGTTATCAATATGTTTGAGCATCAGGAAACAATTACCTGCCTTAATGCAGCTGACTCTCAAGCGCCAAAAGCATATCCACCAAGCAGTTCTCCCCGCAGCTGAGCGCAATGACCACTGAGGGCACAGCTGTCCATTACTGTGTGAGAGGAACAGTGAGAGGACTCAGTGCCATCCAGGCACAACCTTCCCTGTAATAATGACCTTAGTCTATAGGGATCACATGAGCTGCACAGAGCACAGGAGCCAGACTTCTGGGCAAGGGCAATGGGGGAGGCATGGGAGCAAGGAGCTTCCTCTTAGTATCTAGGGTTTCCTTTCCCTCCAAAACATTTTCTCTGAGAATCTTGTCTTCCTAAATATTACAAAACACCACATCAATTTCAATATTCATTCATTTATATGTTGTATGCATAAACACATTTAAATATATGTATGCATAAATGAATCCTGGTGGTGTGTTGGTTACTCATTAAGCTGCGACCTGAAATTTCAGGAGTTCTTAAGTACTAGCTGTTCCACAGTAGAAAAACAGGGCTTTCTTCTCCCTAAAGAGTTACAGTTTCAGAAGTGCTCAAGGACAATTCTACGCTGTCTATAGGGTCATGATGAGTCTGCACTGGCTCATGGCAGTGAGTGTGAGTGATGAATATATGGATATATACTATATTATTTGTGTCATGAACATGTGTTTAATGATTTTCACATCCTGGATGGCAGTACTGGATTAAATGAAATCACAAGACAACAAACCGTGGGGTTCATCTGAAGAGAACTTAATGAGGAATTCATAGCAACACACAGTTGTATAGTGTAGAAGTAAAACTCTGAGATTGATTACTTCAGTTTCCAACTAATGGAACTAGAAAAAGGTGAGTATGCATAGGTAATATCCATGGCATAGGTAGCATGGGCCTGGGAGAGACAATAAAAAAGTAACCAAGATAAATGAAATAACAGGAACACAACCAGTAAGCTGATTATATGAAAACTGACTCTTTTAGAAGATGAAGAAAAGTGATAAATAGCCAGGTTTCCTGATTATCACAAAAGCAGGAGGACTGGAATCTCTCAGATCAGAAACCGGAGAGGAGACACCATTCTGCATGTTTTGTGGACATGCTTTATGAAGAACTTCCTGTCCACACTGTACAAATATCACTGAAATATGGAAATGCTTAGAAGGAAAGAAAATCAGTAAGGTTCCCACACAAGAAACAGGTAATAGAACGGTCCACTATCATCATGTGAATCCACACCATAAGGGGAATCAGAGAGGATGCATTGTGAATGCTCATACCACTCAATTAGAAAGTTTGTTATGTATGTAATATAAAGTTTACAAATTGAAAACTATTTTTAAAAAAGATTGATAATTGATAGCAATTAAAGCAATGCTTGATAAACAACCTGCTTAAGAGCTGTTTTCTGTTGGGAGTGCTCGTTCAGTCTGAGGGAGAACTCTTGTCCATATTCTCTACTCATCTGCTTCTAAATATCAGGGGACATGCAAATGCAGCTCTCTGCCTGCTGATAAAACAACCACAGGCCCTGATGTGGGACTTCTCAGAGGACAGTACCCGTTTCTGGGGTCTCTGCTGTTAATATTTTGAAAGCAAGAGCTAGTCCAGAGGACACATAATGAATTTGGTACCAAACGTGGCTTTCATTTTGGCCATTTTACATGGTAATCATTGTAGAGCTTGCTGTGTGTGTGTATAATTGTGAGTGCATGTGTTTGTATGTAAGTCATCTAATCAGAGTGTCTGTTTGCAGGTGTTCAGTGTGAGGTGCACCTGGTGTAGTCTGTGGGCGATCTGAGAAAGCCTGGAGAGTCTTTGAGACTCTCTTGTGCAGCTTCTGGATTCACCTTCAGTGACCATGGATGAGCTGGGCCCGCCAGTATCCAGGGAAGGGCCTGCAGTGGGTCGCAGGCATTAGTACTGGTGTTAGTACATACTATACAGATTCAGTAAAGGGCCAATTAACCATCTCCAGAGACAACGCCAAGAACACGCTGTATCTGCAGATGAACAGCCTGAAAGCCGAAGACACAGCCATGTATTACTGTGCAAGAGACACAGTGAGGGGAAGTCAGTGAGAGCCCGGACACAAACTTCCCCTGGTGGGAGGATATTGGTCTCCAGGGGGTGCGCAGGACCCACAAAGCACAGGACTCAGACCCAGGAGCAGCTGGAGCTCAAGGCTGGTTTCCTGTGGTTATATGTGGATTCTCAGAAATCTCAGTTCCTTGTGGGAAATCTCTAATTTAAAAAATAATACTTCTGTGCCTACTCCTGGCATCTGTGAATTCAAAGTTATATTGTAACCAAAACTATATTCTGTCCCACAGCAACAATCCGCTTCTTAACCTTTAAGGACAGGAAATGACTTTGCCAGCGGTCCCTGCATCAGAGTTCTCAAGACGCTCAGATAAAATATTTTCCAATCAGACTTCAGGAAAATGGTGCCTGGGTAAAAGTATCTATTAAGTGTTTGAGTATTGGCTGAAAGTCTAACAGTATGTTCTTTCAGCACACTCTGAGGAATTCTGGCAATCATCTAGCTAATAATTTAATAAAAGATAGGCAGTCTGCCTATTTTATATTGATTTGTTTCTTCAAATGACACAATTTTTGTTGTTGCTGATTTTTGCTTTTTTTGTTTTCCTTTTTTTTACCCCAGGGTAGAGTGCGAACGCAGGGCTCTACTACCACAAATTATTCAGTCAAGTTTCCAACATTTGGGGAAATCTCAGGGGTCAGGACAGCTTTGGTTGTTTTTCCTAACCTTTGTGGCTGTGTGTGTGTGTGTGTGTGTATCTTTTCTGGAATGCCATCTGAAAATACATAAATTCGCCAACTGCATTTTATTATCTGGGTGTTAATATCCTATATCAGTCTATCCTTCAGAACCTGCAGCCCATGATAGTCCAGGAAACACACTACCTTTTTGTGAAAATTCAGGATTCAGGGAGAGCTTAGGGCCAAATGGGATCATTCAGTTCTTCATGCTGGATGTTGTATCTTCACCTTCACAGCCCCAAAGAATGTCGGCCACTCCTTCTGGTTTCACCCAGAGGGTCCACATTTGTCCTATTAATGAGCTCATCCTCCTCCTAGTGGCTTTGCTAGTATTTTGTTGTTTGATACCGGTAACATTCCCAGTATCCATTGACACACAACCTTAAGTGAAGAATTTCAGCTATTTTGGTATAAGATCCTGTATGAAATGTAAGATTAGGTGTGAATAACTTTATTAATGATGACTTTGTGGATACTGCATGTCTTCCTGTGTCAAAGGTAATTTTTTTAGTGTTGCATGTACTCTTTCCACACTAGAATAACTCTTGAGTAGATGTAGGAGTGTAGTTGTCAAAGAAAAGTTCTTCCTTCTTAGTGACTTACAAAAGCCACTCCTATTTACAGCACACATTGAATGGGAGCTATTTTTGGCTGAATTCAATGAGATTTCTAGATTTAGCTGACCTTCAAATATTTGAATATCTAATTTTACATAATCTATTGCAGAGAGAAAATGAGTATCTGACAATTTAAATGCTCTTGGTTTTGTTCTGAGTATCTTAGAAAGATATAAGTCCCTGAGAGGAGAGGACTACTGCCTTTATTCCCAAAGCTGTTCTCAAACTTAATTTGTGTCTCCCTCCTCAACCATCTTCTTCATCACTTTCTGTGGCTTGAAAGAATAGGCCTTGTTCTAGAAGAATGGAGAAGTCACGGAAGGGAATGTGTTCTATGAGGAAGCAGCCAACATTCTCATCTCAGATTGACCCCTTTTAAACTTTATTACAAAGTTACCACTCACATGCAAATCTGCACATAGTCCATTGGATATAGTCTCATGATGTATTTACTCAAATTTAGCTCTTATTCTGATTTAATACACCTGGGAAAATAGGCCTCATTGCCAATATGTCAGTTTCTTCCTCTTCTTGGGGAAACTCTCAGAGGTGAAACGCTCAGGGATTGAAGCATGGGGTTTTGTGACTGCTTTATCTGTGAATCAGGCTCATTCTCTCCAGGAGAAGCATATGCAAATAAAGGCCCTCCTTATGCTGATAAAAAAACACCCCAATCCCAACAAAACAGTTCTAGGAGAAGATCCTCAGTACCATAATCTACAAGAGTCGCTGTTCTGAAATTTGTATGAACACAGAATCATCATGGAGTCTGTATTAGCTGGGTTTTTCAGGCAGCTATTTTAATAAGTAATGCTATTGAGAGCAAGTGTGTGTGAGTGGGTATGAGTTGCACATAGTTGACATGTGTGATCGTTTTCATGACCGGCATATATTTTGTTTGAAAATGGCAATTGCAATGTGCAACTGGTTGAGTCTGAAGGAAACTTTAGGGAGCATAAGACATTTTTGAGATTCTAATGTGCAAACTCTGGATTTACATTTAGTAACTTTTCCATGACCTGTATGAGCCAAGTTCCAGGCCTGCAGGGTGTCTTATTAGTACTGTTGATATCACATATTGTACAGATTCCATGAAAGCTGGTTTACCATCTCCAGAGACATTGCCAAGAACACACCGTATCAGCGAAAGGACAGTCTAAAAGTCAATCACATGTCCATGTATAATGGTGGGGAAGAAACACAGAGAGAAGTCAAAGTGAGTACAGACACAAACCTCCTATGCAGGGAGGGAGCTGTGTTGCAGGGCTCTGTAAGGGCATGAACAGAAGGAATGATTCTGGATCATGTGCATTTGGAGAGGGAGTTTCTAGTCTGGATCTCTATTGTGATCCAGGGTTCTTCATCTCACTATTTCACACGGGAATTTATGTTTTGTTTTCTTTTTATGATTCAGTTCCTACCCTTAATATCTGTGAATTCAAAGTTGTATTGTAAGAAAATAAAACATTCTCATAGAGAGAAAAACAACCAATCCAAATGAGCTTGTCCCATAGGGAGTAGAAATTTTCCAGAGGTGATCAGCGTGTATTTTGAGAAGGTCAGTGTTTTAGTCCTGGTGGACTGGAGAAATAAATTCATAGACACTCCTATGTCTATAGGAAAAAGCTTTATATAAAGAGCAATGGTATATTGAGAAAACACACCAGTCCAGTGCAGATTAAACCCATAAGGCCAATATTAGCCCATATGTCTGATACCATTCTGTAAATTCCTCTTCAGACTCATGCAATACATGATACAATGCCAGGTGCAAGAAAATCACGGGTTAGTGGGTGGAAAGTCTTGTGGATCCAGTGGCATTAGAAGCATCTTACTGCTGGCGTGGGCCTCCACGTGACTCCTCCAGCTCCAAGGTTCTGGCTGCCATTAGCATAGCTCCATGTGGCTTGTCAACAACAATGCCTCACAGGGAGAGAGTGTATCTAGCCTTCAGTGAGCTATTCATCTCCTTTGCACCTCCAAATGAGGTCATTAAGGCGTGACCTGATTGACAGGCTAGACTGCACCCCTTCGCAGGTTCACAGGAGATCATGTAACTGCCACAGTCTGAATATCTTTCAGGAAGACTCAGTGGAGTGCTAACCGTTAAGGCCTCAATTAATGGCTGTAAAGTTGGTGGTTTGAAACGTGGTGTCATTTATTCAAGTACAATATATTGTAAAAAGTTGCTTTCACCCAAACTAAAATTCTGTTGACATTGATCAGTTCCAAGTCATAGTAATTCTAGAGGACAGACTAGAAGTGCTCCTACAAGATTTCCAAGCCTGTATTTCCTTATGAGATTATTCCACCACAAATTCTTCCACACAGCAGTTCGTGGGTCTGAATGACTGAATTTTCATTTAACAGCTAGGCAAGTCATGACTTTCCCATTAGGATTGGTAGTTCTTACTTATCTATCAGTTATTTTTAAAAAATATTATATCCTGTCAAACAATCTTCATAGTTTAGAATTATGTTTTTCATCAAGCCTTGCTGTTTTTCATCCAGATTCTTCCCCTAGATCAGGGGTCAGTAAATTTCTTTTTTCAAAAAGACCTCTGAAAACTATAATTGATTATTCCATTGGTCATATAGACTTGGAGACAATTATTCAACCTTACTGATTGTGAAAACAACAGCAGGAAAGAGAAAAGGGCATAGCTGTGTGCTAATAGAATGTTATTCACAAAGACAGGCACTGGGCCATGAGCCTGTTAACCAAAGCCCTTCAATGAGGGTCTGTGTAAGTAACAGATGATCTTCTGTTTCTTTTCTAAAACAGTTTTATTGGAATTTCATGCACATGATATAATTCAATCATATCAAGAAGAGGCATATACCTGTCTTGATTTTCTCTGCAGTAGGAGCAGCTTGCCTGCCACTACCCCTCATCCCCTAAAATTTTTTGCCAGTGCCAAATTCTTCTCCACTCATCCCTTGGTCAGGAATGCCTCCCAGCTGATGAGGTGTCC
Source organism: Tenrec ecaudatus (assembly GCF_050624435.1). Lineage (NCBI taxonomy): Eukaryota > Metazoa > Chordata > Mammalia > Afrosoricida > Tenrecidae > Tenrec > Tenrec ecaudatus. The sequence continues at coordinate 135,237 of NW_027459462.1, forward strand.
CATCTGTGGCGCAGAAACATCCTAGACACTGACAGAAGAGCGCTTCAGCAGCTTGGCATCCCTACATTCCCTGACTTGATTGATCCCTAGTCACAGCTTCCAAACCAGCATATCTCAAAGGACATTGACACAGCAGCCAAGCTCATTGGGGCTGCCACAGTTGGAGTGGCATCTCTGGAGCCCGCATTGGGACTGGGTTTGGGAGCCTCATCCTTGCTTATGCCAGGAACCCTTCTCTGAAGCAGCCGCTCTTCTCCTATGCCATCCTGGGCTTTGCCTTCTCGAAGGCCCTCGGGCTTTTCTGCCTGATGGTGGCCTTCCTCATCCTTTTTACCATGTGAAGGAGCCATATCTACCCCCCACATTTCTCTGTCCCAAGTCTCTCTGCCCAAAATTTCCCTTCCCTGCACCTCCCCGGACAGCCTGGGGAAAATAATTGGCTCAAGGTTTGACAGAGACAAATAAATACTGTATTAATAAAGATGCTTCTTTTTTAAAAAAAGTGGGGGGCATACAATCATCATCACTATCGATTAAATTTTTTCTTCCTTTTGTTCATATCATTACATTTTTGGCAAAATGTACACAGGAAAACATTCTCCAATTCAACCACTGTTATATGTACAATTGAGTATCTTTGATGATACTTTTCATGTTTACAACCATTATTGATATCCTTTTCAAAATTATCCCATCACCAATAATATAAACTGAATCCCCCCTAAGCAACAACCATTTCACCTTCACCCATGGTAACCACTGGTCAAGCTTTGTTTGTTTTTATATAGTTTTAAAAATAGATGTATATAATATTCACATATCAGGCATCAAAGAACAAAAAAATCATATAATTGGGTGCATACCTCCATGATACAATCACCGAGGACAAACAGGTGCATATGCAAATGTGGTGAACAAAGCTGATGGTGCTGGCTATCAAAAGAGATAGTGTCTGGGGTCTTAAAGGCTTGAAGGTAAACAAACGGCTATCTAACTCAGAAGCAACAAAGCCCACATGGAAGAAGCACACCAGCCTGTGTCATCAAGAGGTGTGCAAGGGATCAGGTATAGGCATCATAAGAAAAAAAAAATCTTACCAGAGTGAATGAAGGGGAAAGTGCAGAGTGGTGACCCTAAGCCCATTTGTTGGCCACTGTAGATCCCCTTGCAGAGCGGTCTAGGGGAGGACTTGAGTCAGTCAGGGTGTGATATAGCACTGATGAAGAATACAGCTTTCCTCCAGTTCATAAATGCTTCCACCCCTCCCTCCACCCCACCCCACCCCACTACCATGATCCAAATTCTACCTTGCAAGTCTGGATAGAGCAGAGGATGTACACTGGTGCAGATAGGAGCTGGAGGCACAGGGAATCCAGGGAGGATGATACCTTCAGGACCAGGGTGTGAGGGGTGATACTGGCAGGGTAGAGGGTGAGTAGGTTGGAAAGAGGGAACCGATTACAAGGCTCTACATGTGACCTCCTCCCTGGGGGACAGACAAAAGAAAAGGGGGTGAAGGGAGACTCTGAACTGGGCAAGATATGACAAAATAATAATTTATAAATTGTCAAGGGAACATGAGGGAGGAGGGAGCTTTGAAAATGATGAGGGCAAAGAATGTACAGATGTGCTTTATACAATTAATGTAAGTATGGATTGTCATAAGAGTTGTCTGAGTCCCTAATAAAATGTTTTTTAAAAATAGTATTCATTTACATAGATGTTTAAAATGTTGTACTATATGTATATATGCATATATATAATAATGAATTCTTTGGTTCTCTCCCCCTCCCACATTCATTGTTTGCTCCCGAAAGTTCCTCACCCTTCCTACTCCTCTACTCCCCTAGGGCCCTATAGACCATTGCATCAGTTATTGTCTCCAGGGATCCGCGCCTTCTGTGCTTTACAAACTTTGAAACCCAATAGAAACAACAAAAAACAAAACCAAAATAAAACAGCAAGAAGAAAATAATAATAATATAAAGATAAAAATGAAAATGAAGAATAAAGAAGGAAAGACTACCATCAATATTTTAAAGTTCAGCAAAAAAAAAAAAAATCCTGTCATGGAACAAGTGAGAAATGCTTTACCTTAGAGCAAGTACAGGTTGGATCGAGAGGTAGGTCAACTGACCAATTGTCATATTATGCCATGGTCTGATCCACCGTGATCAAGTTCGCAGTTATCTCTGTCTGAGAGTAAAGCTTTTCAAGGGGATCTGCCAGAGGTTTAATATGACTAAATATTCTTCAGATGGATTTTTTTGAGTTCTCACTGTTCACCTACCCTTCGACAAATGGGATGTTCATAATTTGAGCTCTGAAGGTTTTTCCTTCATCACATTTGAATTGTCACTATCTTTGGGTCACACATGCTGGTGTGCTTCTTCATTGTGGACTTCCTTGACACCTGACTTAGATGGCTGCTTGAAGACAAGCCATTTAGATCCCAGATAATTGATACCCTGGTACCATCTGCTTTCTTCACCCCACTTTGCTGTAATGCCCTTATCTTCATTGATTTTTCAATGAAGGTAAGTATTGAGCAGAGCCATGTTAAGATCCTGTACCCAGAATATGATCACCTAGAGGATGGATCTAGCTAAATCCTGTCATATACCATGGGCACCTCTACCTAGTGCCTGGAAAGTGAACATGTGAAACTCCACAACTATGTTAGTCTGGGTGGACTAGGGAAAAAAATTCACAGACATTCATATGTGTACAAGAGAGAACTTTATATCAAAGAGAAATTGTACATTAAGAAGGCATAACCGCCCAGTCCAGTTCAAGTCCATAAGTCTGATATTAGCCCAGATATCTGACACCAGACTATAAATTCTTCAGACTCATGCAACACATGCAATGATGCCGAATGCATGAAGAGCACATGCCAGTGGGTGCAAAGTCTTGTGGATCCAGTGGAGATGGGTGGAAACATCTCAAAGCTGTTAAGAGTCTCCACGTGGCTCCTTCAGCTCCAGGCCTCTAGCGTAGCTCCTTGTGCATTGTTGACAGGAATGTCTCACAGGGCATGAGACTGTGTCCTGCCTCCAGCGAGCTATTTTTCTCCTCAGTGCCTCCAAATGATGTCATCAAACTGCACCCAGATTGACAGACTAAACTCCATCCCTTCATCTTAAGTCTCAAATTGACAGCAGATTATACAACTACCACAGCAACCATGGAGGCAGATAAAGAGCAGGACAGGAAAAGCGAAGTAGGTACCTTCTCTATTTGTTTTGTACTCTACTCTTATTTGTATCTTTATGTCATTATAATTTTTCTTTATGTTTAATTATATCTTTGTTTTTAATTGTTTTTGTTATTATTTCCAAGTTTGGAAGTAAAGGAGTGGATGAATAGAGACCATAACTGAGGCAATGGTTTATATGGAAGGGGGAGGAGTAATCAGTGGATCTGTGAAGCAGGAGGGAGCATTAAGCTTATTTTGAAAATGGGCATACAACTTTTTTTTAGAAGTGTTTTAAGTATGGAAATGTGAATGTTATATCAGGAAAAGAAAGAAAGAATGAAAGAAAGAAAGAAAGAAAGAAAGAAAGAAAGAAAGAAAGAAAGAAAGAAAGAAAGAAAGAAAGAAAAAGAAAGAAAAGAAAAAAGGAAGGAAGGAAAGAAGGGAGGGAGGGAGGAAGGAAAGAAAGAGAAAGGAAGAAAGAAAGAAAGAAAGAAAGAAAGAAGAAAGAAGAAAGAAAGAAAGAAAGAAAGAAAGAAAGAAAGAAAGAAAGAAAGAAAGAAAGAAAGAAAGAAAGAAAGAAAACGATCTATGGTTACCATGTGTGAAGTGGGAAGAGATTTGGCTTAGGGGGGCATTAAATTAAGTTTAACTGCAGTGAAACAATATGCAGGGGGATAAAAATAATGGTTGTACAACCTGAAAAGAATACTCAATGGCACTGAATTACACATGTAGAAGGCGTTGAATCGGTGAAAGTTTTGTTGCATACAGTTTTGCAAGTATGTGAAATATATTACATGAATAATGATTACAGAGGGGGAGAAATTGTTCTATAATTGACTGTGGTAAAGATTATACAACTCTTCTTGATATGGTTGAAGTATTGAATTATATAAGGGGGAAAGTTCTAATAAAAGTGTTTTGTTTTGAAGTGGATGCTCAGAAATGTTCATCATTTTACCTTCCACTTTAACTCAATAGCCTGCACATCTCATGGGCTACCCTTGTCCTAAGGGTAGAACTGGGCTGCCCAGAGAGAAAGTGGAACATTCCTAGGAAAATAGTATCCCCAGGAATTCCCTTCATTATGGCTCACACCTCAGGCCAACTGTCTGCATTTCTACAAATCTACCCATGGTTTTCAGGAAGAAATTGTTTGTCCACAGTCAGTGCAAATGATGAAGGGTAGAGATTGACCTCACAGAACACAGGTCAGGAAAATCCCCTCTAGAGGCCATTACTGCTCCTACTCAGAGCCATCCTCTTTCTGCTTCCACAAGCACAGCACACGTGGATCGCCTACAGTAAAATATGGTAACAGAGCTCCAAGTCACAAATGAAGTCAGGTATCTTAGGCCTTCATCCTTACCATGTTAATCAGAGATGCCTGTGGAGGTGACACCCTTCTGGATTCTTCTTGGTGACATGAATGTCCTACCCTGTAAGCACCTTCATGTCAAAAGCAGTTCTTTTCATCTTAGAATGGTTTTAAATTATATTTCCCCCCGTATTCCTAGGTGTGATCGTGCAGGTAGAGCTGCTACAGACCAGTCATGAGTTGGGAAAGCTATGTGCTATGTCTCAAAGTGATATGTCTAGCTTCCAGGTCTGAAAATATCAATGTTTCTAGATCTAAAAGGCTCTGGGAAACACGACCTGTGTTAGGTGGCACAGAAGCCTTGTGATGAGTCTTAGCAACAACTCAGTTTTCACATATTGATGCATTGCAACCACTATAGCTCAACCAGCTGCATGTGTTTTAACAATCTGAAACCTGAGGACACTGACATGTAAAATGTAGGAAACGTACTAGGAGACACAATGAAGGCTTAATGGTCAAACATCTCAAGCATCACAACCCTAATTGGGCAGCAGAGGGAGCTCAGGGTACATGGGACACAATCTTTGCCACAGGAGCAGGTGCAGGGGGTGCCAAGTGTTTCTTTGCTCTTGTGTCTGGAGTTTTCCAATTCACCCATGTGGAAGAGCACTTCAAGGAACCTTCAGCAACTAGGTTCGCATGCCTCTTATTTTCCTGGAGGGCAGATCCTAAAAATTAAAAGCCCATATTCTTCCTCAGAAGACAGGGGAGAAAGAAATCACACTTGGGATAAGTTGAAATCAATCCCAGAAGGACTGGTAGTCTCTCTATGCCGTTAAATTCTGACCTCCATGTGCTTCACTCAACACAATCAGTTTCTCCCCATCCTAATTATTTTTTCCAAATTACTTTAGGTTGAAATTGTATGTGTGTGAATCCCAGCCCAAGTATCTCCTGTGAAGAGAAAACCAAACCAAACCTGATTTTACCATTTCTGAAATAATTGACAGTTGTATATTATTTTTGGCAATATTTATTATTTTAATAGGTAATTATTCTCTTGAGAAAAACATATCCTTTAACCAGGATTTGTCAAATTATTTTTTTTACATTTTATTAGGGGCTCATAAAACTCTTATCACAATCCATAAATATACATACATCAATTGTATAAAGCACGTCTGTACATTCTTTGCACACCAGCCTGTATGATCATCAGGTGTACACGTGATCATGTATCAGACATCAAAGACCCAGAACAAAATAATATCTTTGTGAATGAAGAAGAGTGTGCAGTGGAGACCCAAAGCCCATCTGTAGACAATTGGGCATCCCCTTACAGAAAGGTCACAAGAAAGAGAAGAGCCAGTCAGGGTGCACTACAGCACCGATGAAACAAACAACTTTCCTCTAGTTCTTTAATGCTTCTCCCCCCACTATCATGGCCTCAATCCTACCTTATAAATCTTAGTAGACCAGAATATTTACACTGCTACAGATAAGATCTCGCAACACAGGGAATCCAGGACAGATAAACCGCTCAGAACCAACAATGAGAATAGAGATATCAAGAGAGTAATGGGAAGGTGGGAGTAGAAAGAGGAAATCAATCACAAGGATTGACATAGAACTCCCTCCCAGTGGGACAAACAGCAGAAAAGTAGGTGAAGTGAGACAGCAGACAATGCAAAATATGAAAATCATAATTTATAATTTATCAAGGTTCATGAAAGAGGGAGAGTGGGAGAGGGAGGGGAAAATTAGGAACTGATATCAAGGGCTCCAGTACAAAGCAAACGCTTTGAAAATGATGATGGCAGCATATGTACAAATGTGCTTGACAATGGATGAATGCATGAATTGTGATAAGAGCCCTAAGAGCCCCCAATAAAAGTATTTAATAAAAAAGAAAGCATTAGTATTGTAAAGCATAATACCTAGATTTGGAGAGCACAATCAACTCCTCAAGCATGGGAGACTTCCTTTAGTTTTTGGAAGATGCCCTGGAAATATCCCGATGTGTTATGCAAATTCACAGACAGCATTGGCTTCTCTGGGTATGTAGAGACCTTCAGCATCTACAGAACTTCTAAGTTTAACTCAGTACCTTAAAATTCTTGGTGTGCAAAAGATTTGTGAAGGGAAGGCAAGCTTGATTCAAGGCAAGACAAACCTGCAGGGAAGGAGCGAGACTCAGGAGCCGCTGTCATATTCAGCTCAAGGGGACAATTAAGGGAAGGTCTAGAAGGGCCTGGGGAGGGTTTTACTTTTAGCATATGAATTTTCTTTTCCAAAAGATAATTTAAAAGAGAATTAGACAAGGGAAGCTTGTGTCAGATTAAATATATATTTCTAGGGGAATATTTATTTAACTGCATCAAGAAATGAATAAGCACCACACTTAAGGGGTGGAGAGGAGGAGGGCACATTTCAAGGCACTGTCTCTAACTGTAGGTTGACATTTCCATTAAGTCAATTCTTTCTCTTAACAACCCTATAGAATAGGGCTGCCCTTGTAGGCTTCTGAGTCTATAAATCTTCATGGGTGTGTAGAGAATTCTTCCCCCTGCAGAGCCATTGGAGATTTAGAATGACTGACCTTGCATTTAGCAGCACACTGCATAATGAACCCCACACGCAGGGCTTTCCAAGATATCTAGAACATTCTTATCTACTCTTGGAGTGACTCTCTTAGAAGTCATTCAACATTACTTATGACTATATAGGCAGAAGGTATGCAAATAGACCCCTCCCCTGCTGAGGAAAACCATCCAAGTCCCAACTCTGAAGCTCTTGGACAGTTGCTCCACCTCTGGAATTCCAAGGTACCCCCATTCAAGACTGAACAAATCAAGTCACAGTGGAATCTCTATTGAGCTCAATTTTCCTTTTTGGAATTTCAAAAGATGCTTTGATGCAGAGAAAGTGTGCATGAGGGGGCATGAGTGAGAGGCAGTAAATATGATTTTCAGGATCAGGATGTCTGTGTGTTTGCAGGTGTCCAGTGTGAGGTGGAGCTATGGCATCTGAGGGAGACTTGAGGCAGTCAGAGGCTTCTCTGATATTCTCCCGTACAGTCTCTGCATTCATTGCCTGTATTTATAATATACACTGGATCTGCCTAGCCCCAGAGAAGGGGCGGCAGTGGGTTTCATACATGAATAGTGTTGGTAGGACTCTCTGAAGGGCCAATTCACCATCTCCAAAGGCAATGGTAAGGACATACTATAACTTCAAATGGACAACCTGAACTTCAAGGACACAGTTTTGTATTTCTGTGCAAAAGATGCACAGTATGGTAGTTACATAATCTGGTGTGAATTTGGGACTTCAGAGGATAAAGAGGGAAGGGTTGGAGTCTGTCAATTGGATCATAGCCAATGAAGCCTCTGCGTGGGCATGGCCTTCTGAGAATTCTGGGAAATCCCGTATTCCATCTTGGAGGTGGAAGAGAGACTCTCTAATCTACTGACAAGGGTGACTCTCTGTGAGACATCCCTGAATAGAAGCCACATGGACCTACCCCATGCAGCCCTGGGTTCTGGAGAAGCCATGTAGAGACCCGTCTCCGCTGAAAAGCTTACAATGCCACTGGATCCAAAGACTTTCTGCCCACTGGCCTGTGATCATCTTGCATTCTGGATCATTGCATGTATTTCATAAGTATGAAGAGGAATTTATACATTGGTATCCGACACATGGGCTAATAATGGACTTATGGGCTTGTACCTAACTGGGGTTAAGATGCTTACTAAATGTACAATTGCCCTTTATATTAAATCTCTTATACACAATATACGTGTGTCTATGGATTGGTTTCTCTAGTCTACCCAGACCAACGCACACAGTGAGGAGAAGTCAGAGTTAACCCAGACATGAATGTACCCTAGTGGAAGAGGTTAGGCTGCAGGAATCCCTCAGGATCTGCAGAGCACAGGACTCAGACCCAGGAGCAGGTCCAAATGGAGCTTCACTACTGGCTTCCTGTTGTGTCTGGGGATTCTTCTCCTTCTCAGCATCCCTCAGGGAATCAGTGCATCTCCTCCCGTCTTTCTGAAACACTCACCCAATCTCCCTCTGATGATAGGATGATTTCAAACTTAGCTTGTTTCGTTTTTCCCTTGAATTGTCTCAAATTTCCCATGTAATTGGTAATTCGTGCATCTAGGACAAATTCTGTTCAAATCATCGGCTTCATCAAAAACTTTATCCCTTGCTTTCAATAACCCTCCTGTATTCCCTCCTTCCTCGGGATAACAGTCCCTGCTGTGCAAAGGATCTCACTTTATTATCTTTGTATGTGTGTGTGTGAACTTACCACCAGTAGCCCAATCCTAGATCAAGTCACCTCTCTCCATTCATCCAAACGGAGACTTTCTTCTCCGAGTTCATTCATTTTATTCATTCACAGCTCCTGTCTGTCCTTGTCCACCACAGGCTAATTTGAGAGTCAGTTTTTTTCTCCAAAGGCTGTTTAATTTAGCAGTTGTGCATATTGATACAAGAGTAGGAAAAGGGAGATAAGACACATTTTATGCTTAGTCTCAACATGCCTCCCCAGACCTCACCTCCCTTCCTGCCCTATGTCCCCTTGTGCATGGGCTATAAGCGTCCTATTCTGTACAGGGCACCCACAGGTTCCCTTCAAGTTCTGTCAGAATATCCTTCTCTAGAGACATGCCCAGGGACTGATTTTCTGTCAATCAGTACTGTGACTGCTGTAGTTATGATCACATATTTCTGAGTCAGGCACACACAGAGGGAAAGGCTATGGGAACCCAGACACATACACCCATACAGGGAGAGGGCGGGGCTCTGGGGTCACTCAAGTCCACAGATAACAGGGACCCTCAGGGGAGAAATGTAGAGGAGCCTAAGAAGGATTAGTTAAATTAGGTACCTATTTCCTCTACCTGCAGAGAAAATGTCTCTGCCACACACCTCCACATTCTTGTAGCTCAGTGTGTATATTCTTGTATGCACTTTGTCTGTTTTTTTGTATGTGCTAGTACACATGAACTACTCTGTGCCTTAATATGTTATACTATGTGACAGAACTTGTAGTCTGTTCTGCATTGATTCTATTATTATAATTCTAGTATATTTTAGTGTGTCTTTGTGGGTTTTTTCTTAAGTAAATGCATGTATATTTATTAATCTGAGGGTATTGTATGAAGATTTGTTAGTTCTAGTATATGTGCTGATTTGTTCATAGTAGGCATGTGTATGTTAATATGACTGTTAAAACACAAATGTCATTATGTGAGTTTCCTGCTTGCGTGTGTTCAGTCCAACCCATGTGAGCTCTTCAAACTTTATGAGCTCACATCTCCTTGAATAAAATACTTTATTGAGTGTTAAGAAATTACTAAGCTTGGGGGAATCCATTAGAGGCCCATAGTAATATGCACAGCAGAGTACGCTAATCAGTGAAACTTCTTTTTAAAGTGGACAATAAGAAACAGAAGGACATGAACAGCAAATCCTAGAGGTGAACTAGTCAATGCAGAGACATCCTTAACTAGGAAACAGGCCCAGAGGGATGTTTATTTTCTCCTCTCTGAAGCTCTTGTGTTTATGGATGGCAATGATAAAGCCTTTGTAAAAGAATGCACGCTACACTCAAAGGATGTCTAGTTGTAGGTACATGGGTGATGCCAAGAGCCAACGTGAATGCAGAAGTTTAAAGGTAAATGAGATGGATCAAGGAAAAGGATGACTTATCTTCCATCATCTTTGCCCAGAGAATGGGGTTCAAGCTCTCTAAATAAGGTTAACTGATGAAAAACAACACAAACTATTGGAGAGGCCTTACTCCTATTCCTTTCAAACAGCTAAAAGAACTCAAGGTTGCTTGTGCCCAATATGGCCCAACTGCCTCTTTTACTCAATCTTTATTAGATACACTTTCCTTCGAGGTGCTTCCCGCCGCAGAATGGAAACAATTGGCTTTTGAAAATGCAAATACTGCCTGCCAGGCAGCGCTGAGACCTTTTGGAAAAAAGGGCAACCTGTCTGATTATAACAGACTATGCTCAGACATTGACCCTTTCTTTACTCAGGGGCTTGCGATAGCAGCTGCTTTGTAAGGAAAAACAGTAAAGGAGGGTTAATGATACTATGGAACTTATGGGAGCCCTGCAGGCTGGGCTCCCTTCCCCCTCTGCTATTCCAGCCAATACATATAAGATCATTTTAGATTTAAAAGATTGTTTTTATACCACACCCTTGGATCCAAAATATTGTAAAAGATTTGCCTTTTGTGTCCCTTCCACCAACTTCAAAGAGCCTATGAAGAGCTATCATTGGCTTGTTTTGCCTGGAGGAATGGCCCCAACCCGCTATTAATATGGGGAGGAGGGCATGTTTGGGTTTTTACACAGGATGCTGATGGAGCATGGGGGCTGCCTGAATGGTTGGTGCAGTTTGCAAACCATGCAGATGGTAATTTGCCTCAGAGTGCTTCTGGGGACATGGCTCAGTGAGAAGTACTAGGCTTAAGTTTCTGATCCACCACTCTTACTTCCTGCTGTCTGGGAAGGTCTGGAAATCAAGATGTGGGTTAATGACTCACGCCCTCCCTGTACAAAGTGAAGGAAATGTTATTCCACCCACTCCACAGTCTTTTTCCTCATGTAGACTAGAGATTCAAAAGAATAATAAAACCATATTGTGGAGATCATGTCTCACAGACAAGCCCATCAGGTATAAGGTCACAAAAGAGAGATATATCATCGATTGGTCTGTCAACCAGGACAATACTCAAAAAAAAAAAAAAAAAACACTGCCAAATGGGAAAAGGGGCTGTCTGCAGGACTTTGGTGGTCAGACTTGGGTTTTCCACAAACTCAGTGGTGGAAAATAGGGGCTGCTTAGGGGGACATGAAGCTTATGGGCCCTACCTCCAGACTACAGGGAAATGTTACTGACTGCGTACCATCGCCTTATGTACTTTTGGCAGGGAATATTACTATAGATCATGATGATTCTAAGTTTAACAGGTCTTGTAATAACTGCAATTTGTCTAATTGTATTACCTGGTCCCCTGAAGGTATTGTCATCGCCATTTTATATCAACCTTCTTTTGTTATGCTGCCAGTGAATATTACTGGGCCTTGGTATTCAGAAAGAGGGTTACAGGTATTAGAAGAGACTGAAAAAGCATCAACCAGATTTAAGTGTTTTGTAGGTTTGCTTATAGCAAGTATTTTAGCTATATTAAGTTTAGTTGCTACTGCTACTACTGCAGCAATTGTACTTTCACAAATCTTACAAACTGCCCACTGTGGAAATGAATTATCCAAAGATGTGACTAATGTTTTGGGTACTCAAGAAGATATAGACAGGAAGTTAGAACAAAAAGTAAATGCTCTTTATGACATGGGCATGTATTTAGGAGACGAGGTGCAGGGGCTTAAGGCCAGGTCTAGTCTACAGTGCCATGCTGTACATACATGGATCTGTGTTACACCTAAATAGTACACTAACAGTCAGTATAGCTGGATTAAAGTGTAGAATCATCTTCAAGGTACTTGGCACAATGCTAATGAGTCTTTAGATTGATTACAACTCCATCAAGAAATATTAGCCATAAAAGATGCTAAGTCTCTTTATTTTGATGTCGACAAGGTTGCTGAGGATTGGCTCCAGCATTTTCAAGATTCTTTCCTTTCGTTAGGAAATCTCAGAGGCCTACCTCACATGCTTTTTCTCTAGTCACAGCGGGAGTGTGTGTATTGTTTATCTTATGCATACTCCCTATGATACTGCGCAAGGTTATGGTTGAATTATTGGCTTTAGGAACAAAATTACAGGAAGTACACCTGCATACTTCACTCCCTCCCCAAACAGGAGTATAAGGCAGAGGCTGGTTAGTCAGACGGGTAAAATCGAGTCTGAGTATTCCAACCTAAGACAGGTCATAGTCTCCTGCAGACAGTGACTGATGACGGGTAAGGGCGATTTCAGGACTTCACAACCTAAGACAGACACAGTGATCTGCTGACGTTTTGAGTAAAGACGTCTTCAGTAAATAAAAAAGCGGGGGCTGTTGAAGGCCATTAAGACTCAGCTTTGAAACAGCTGATAAGTCTCATGAACTATGTATCAGTGTTTGCTGATTTCTTCTGTGACTTGACGTTTTGAACATACTGTTAAGAACAAGAACAACAACAACAAAAAAAGAACAAGAAAGTATGCAAAGTCTGGGAAGATAGGTTGTTTAATTTTCTCAGGGATGTCTGCCTTGGCAGAAGACAAAATTGCTATGTGTAGCAAATGTGCTTGCTTAACAATGAGATAATAAACCCCGGGTTGTTTCTGCATGGATAAAAGGAGTATGTAAAACAAACCCGAAGCTTCAGTATTCACTGTTGCCCTCCCAATACTTTTAATCTCTTCTTTTTACCCTAATAATCATTCCCCCTCTTTCAGGACGGTTTGACTCCTGAGCTGGCTCCGACAGCCCCTCCTTGATCAAAATTCTTAATCTAAAGCTTGAGTAAATTTTAACTCCTTCCAGAAAAAAATTGGTTGGTGTATAGAAAAAAGACCAAACAAACAAATATCCTGAATACTGAAAGTATAACAGTCAAGAGATCAATCATTGCATTAGATAAATCTGCTGAACAATGCCTCTTTAGAGTATTGAAAGGAAAAGATATTACCTGGAGGACTGGTTTCACCTGACCAAAGCAGGCTATTGTCAATTGACTCTTGTGCATTTGAAAGATGAACAAAGGAAGGCTGAAGAAGAATGAATATATTAGAATTGTAGTTCTGGACAAGAATGTCCCACATACCATGGACATGCAAAGGACAAACAAGTCTGTTTTGGAAGATGTAATGTCAGAGTGCTACTTAGAGGCAAGGATGGTGAGAGTTCATATTATATACTTTGGACATATATCAGAAAAGATCATTCCTCGAAAAGGATATTTTGTTTGGTAAAGATGACGGGCAGTGAAAAACATGAATCCCACTACCAAATGGATTAACAAAGTGACTGCGACAAATGGTTCACCAAACCTGAAGAATGATATTCCTGCTCAAATTGCCTAATGCACAGAGAGGACCATAGGGCCATCCCAATCACAAGACACGGCATCCCTTAATGACCCACAGCGCTATGAGGGACAACACTGTGGCACACTGTGGGAAATGTGCTCGATCTGACTTCACCACACTGGGGAAAAACTCTAAGGGCATGCAACAGAGCAGCAAGAGGAGCAAAGCAATGAAGTGCCCGGGAAATACAAAACAACAGACTGAGTGGCCAAGGCATGGTACCACATCAGACTCAACCAACAGTAAAATACTCCTAATGATCAACGAACAAACCTGGAATGATTCTTAAGTCTTTTCTCTTTTTTCCCGGTGGTTGCTTCCTTTTTTGTTGTTGTTGTTGTTATTTTGCTCTGTCTTGTTTCTGTGCTTATTATTGTCTCCGCATGTCTATCTAGATAAGATTGGCAGGATAAACACACCAGAGGAGACAACAATGGGGCTGATGGTTCTGGGGGGGGGGGGCCGGGATAAAGGAAACAGGGAAGTGGGGGAAAGGAAGTGGCTGTAAGCCTGGGGTCAAGGGCACAAGTGATCTAAAATCGACGTTGAGGAGAGTGTAGGATGCCTGGTAGGGCGTGATCAAGGGCAATGTAATGAGAGGAATTACTGAAAACTGATGAAGGCCAAACATGATAGTGGGACAAGAGGAAAGTAAAAGGAAATAGAGGAAAGAAGTAGGAGACAAAGGGCATTTATAGAGTTCTAAATACAGTCATTTACATATGTACACATATATATGACAAAAGGGTAACATATCTATGTAAATATATTTAAATTTTAAGTATAAAAGTAGCAGATAGACATTGGACCTCTACCCCATTACTCTCTCAATGAAAGAAGACTTTGTTCTAATAACCTGGCATTCCATGATGCTCAGCTTCCTGACACAATCGATTAAGACAAAATGGTGCAGAAGCAAATATGGTGAAGAAAGTTGATGCTGCCTGGCTATCAAAAGATATAGCTTCTGGGGTCCTAAAGGCCATCAAACTGAGAAGCTACAAAGTCCACATGGAAGAAGCACACAAGCCTGTGTGATCATGAGGTGTCAATAGGATCAGGTATCTGGCATCAGAGACACAGAACAAAAAATCCTATCAATTTGAAAGAGGGGTAGTGTGGAGTGAGACCCAAAGTCCATCTGTAGGCAATTGGACACCCCCTTACAGAAGGGTGTGTTACACAGAAACAAAACCAGGACACTTGTGAATATATATAGATATGTGCATACATACATCTATTACATATACAATATATAATCATTATATATAAAACCATTATATATAATCATTATATATTATTATATATTCTATATAATGGATAGACATATAAAGCACAAAAGAATATAGCAGCTAATTTGTTCACACAGCTGTCCAGAGTGCTCAGTTCAACTCACTTCCGTGAAACATTTAATATACTGGAAGTCCTTCAACTCATGAGGGCCACTGGGTCCAAGGTCAAGGAAGCAGACAGGTGAGTCTTATGTACGGCAATGCAGGCAGTCTGGACACAGGCAGCAAACAAAGGGCAGATCATCAACAAAGAGCAAGAAGATAGGATCCAACAGTCCCAAGCTCAAGTGATGCATACATCAGCAACATGATGAAGCACTTCTCAAAGGAACCTCAAGCTCTAGCGACATGATCCACAGGTTGTTAGGCCAACACTTAGTGTAGCTCACAAGTTGTGGCAGAGAACTAGCAGGCGCACCCTGATCTGATGAGAAGAGTGCAAGAGAGAGAGAGGCACGGTTTGCCTAGCCATTTATCTCTTTGCCCTCCAATCAAACTGCAACATTATTTATACCATGTTCCTATGAGCCAGGTTGGCACAATAAACTAACCTATCAGAATGGGTCACATGGATGAGCCAGTTAGGGTTCAGTATAACACCTATGAAACATACAACTTTTCTCTAGTTGTTTAGTGCTCCCCCACCCCACAATCATGACCCCAAATCTACTGTACGAAACGGGCTAGACCAGAGAATGCACATGGGTACCGAAAAGAGCTAGAAACACAGGGAATCAAGGGTAGATAAACCCATAAGGACCAATAATCAGAGTGGCAATACCAGGAGAGTAAGGGGTAGGTGAGGGGTGAAAGGGGAAATGAACACAATGATCTACATATAACCCCTTCTCAGGGGGATGGACAACAGAAATGTGGGTGAAGGGAGACATCAGACAGTATAAGACACGAAAAAGCAATAAAAAATTATAATTTATCAGGGCTTCATGAGGGAAGAATAAAATGAGCTGATACAGCGCTCAAGTAGAAAGAAAATGTTTGAAAATGATGATAACAACATGTACAAATGTGTGTAACACAATTGATATATGCATGGATTGTAATACAAGCTGTACAAGCCCCTGAAAAAATGAGTTAAAATAAATAAATTTTTTAAAAACATGCGTTCATCCTCAATTATGAGGATGGCACAGGAGAGTGCAATGTTTTGTTCTGTTGTGCAATGGGTCCCAGTGAGATGGCACTGACTCAATGACAGCTGATATGACAACAGTCTCAGAAACCACAAATATACACCCAGCGCAAACACAAAGACATTAGTGTGTTATGTTTACAAAAGATATTATTTCTCTCATGAAAAAAAGGGAAGAGGTTTCTTCAGTTAAAAAAAGTTGGAACAAACAAGGTGACAACAAAATCACTGAGGCATTTCCACCCCTCATGAGTCCATTCTTTTGGTGAGCTGAAGGCAGTTCTCTAAGGGCCTCACAGCATGCCAGGTGGCAGAGTACTTTCAGGAACATGGGCTCTAGTCTAAAACAACACACTCACTAAGTGGTGAGCAGCTATTTGTCTGTCTAGGAAACTGTAAATCATGCAGTCCTGTACACTGAGGGTTCAGCTGGAAGTTCAGAGGATCCAGCAGAGCAAGAGACTGACAATAATTACTCACTGGATTGCAGAATGCTTAGAAGGTCTATAATCAATTGAATCAAAATAAAATTTCTTGAGAAACTTCCAGCCTAACTGTAAGATAGATGAAAACTAAAAATTCTGGCAGCTAGAGTATTCACATAAGATTAATAAGCACTTTTTTTACTGTTTTGTTGCTTAAGTTCAACTTATGGGGTTCCAACATAACAATAGTTTTTAGAGAGCACTTAGTAACATTTTCTATGAGACAAGAAATAACCTGATACCCATGTCAGATGACGATATTTTAAGAAAACTATAGACGAGTGTTGATAATGGATCTGAATGAAAAAGTTATTTTTAAAATAGGAAACTGAGTCAGACAATATATTAAAATAAGCATGCATGAAGATTAATTCTAATTCATCCCAGAATTGATTTAACACAAGAAAATGAACACTCAAATATGCCTAGTGATGGGGGAAAAGTCAATTATCTAAATTGACACAGAATGAATAATAAACAAAGTAAAAAGCTTTTCATGTTAAAAAAAAACAACTACAAATCTAACATGAAATAGGTAAAACTCAATATGCTAATATACATTCTTGTAAAAAAAACTTTGAAAATGTCACATGTAAGAGAAAGAGAAAAAAGTTCACCCCACCGCAGAATCAGGATAAACATACATATCCATTTTCACCACTCATATTAAAAATGATACTAGCTAGATTGATCAGAAAAAAGGAATTAATAAAAAGAAGAAAATGACTTCCAAAAAGAAGAAAAGAAAATTCCTTATTCATCATAAATTGAAGATGTCATGTAAAAAAGTTGCCAATTGAAGGCAAACAAGCAGCCATCTAGCTCGGAAACAACAAAGCCCACAGAGAAGTGCGCAACCTAAGCGAATACAAGGTGTTGAACGGACCAGGTGGCAGACACCTAGAACAAAAACCATCATTGTGTGATCACCTTCCTCTAATCTCTGGGGGATGGGCAATGGGAAGGTGGGTGAGGGGAGAGGCCTGGAAGTATAAGATAACATAATAATTTATAAACTATTAAGGGTTCATGGGGGAGGGGAGAGCGGGGAGGGAAGGGAAGGGATAAAAAGGAAAACGAGCTGATTCCAGGAACCCAAGTGGAAGGAGAATTTTGAGAATAACGAGGGCAACGAATATTTATGCATTGTGATGAGGGTTGTATGAGCCCCAATAAAAAGATTTATTAAATTTTTAAAAAGTTGTCAAATAGGTCATAAATACTATATATAGGTAGTAAATGTTAAAATGTTCTAGGCAACATTTCAACACACAAAAATACTTGGTACTTAAATCCCTAATGATAAACTGCTAATCTCCAACTCCCAAACCATTAACCCTTACATATTAAGATGCTGACCATCTTTCAAACACACCTATACCCTTCTAAAACACAAGAGGAGGAGGAGGTGATGCTGTTTGCCAGAGAGCAGGGAGAGCCGGCCAGCCTGCCTGCAGGGCTAAAATGGGCAAAAGCAGTACTAGGAGATTTATATATGCAGTTAGCAGGTAGCACACATTTTGCCCTAACAAAACTACTGGTAAACATCCTTAGTCATTATCAAAAAGGATACTACAAAAACATGTGTATGGTACACACACATGCACTTATGTACACACCAAAATCACATAAATAATGAAATTGAAAATAGATTTTTGTGTGTGTGAAACATTTTGAAACAATGATAAGATCTACAAAAATAAAATGGGATCCAACTCAACTATTCAAGTTTGTGAGACAGGTGGGAAAGCCTGGGGACCCCAGGGTGGGAGAGTGCCGACAGCGGGCCAGGGATCCAAACGGCATGCTGACACACAAGTGCACAATGTGAGCATCTCCAACCCATTTTCCTAACAGGACCTCCTCATTGACCACCTATGTAGTGTCGAGAAAAACAAGTCCCCACTCAGTGGCTGGCCTACACACCTTTTCCAGCAGGTGGCTGCCCGGGGTTCAAGGCTAGGGGCGATCAGGGAATGTGGAGGCAGCTCCAATCATTCCCTCTCACCTCCTTCCTCTCTCCTGTCCTCCCTCCTCTCCTCTACTCCTGCCCCTCACCCCTCCACCCCCATCTTACAAGGAAGATTAGATCAAATCATCCAACATTGAAGGATTAAAAAGTGACATCACTATGAACACTTGGCCACCACAAGCCAGTTATCCCTGTGGTAACTTTTCCAACACTTCCTGCTGAAAACCCAACAGGTCAGAGGGATCTAGAGGTCCTTCTTTCATGGTCTAAATTCCTACTAAAAATCAAGATCCAGTGAGCTTCAACAATTTCTGCTCCAGGGGAGGTTTCTGTCCTCCCTCAGCTCGCCTTAGGACACCTACATTACCTTTACCAGGTGTACCGTCCCAGTCAAAAAACCCACCTGACCCTGCTAAGTCCCTGCCTGCTCCAGGGAGGAGTCCCAAGGAGGCTGCAGCTAAGGCTCAAAGGGATCACAGCAAGAAATGCCAATGCAGCGGCAAGGAGACCTACTGTGTGTTATGTGCACAAGATGCTCCAGTAGGTCCACTCAGACTCCAGTATCTCGTTCAGGGCCATGAGCGTTGTGCACTCGTTGATCAAAGACACCTTTGGGCACATCGCCGACCAGGCATCTCAACTGGCACATTCCAAACTACTCCACCATCACAGCCTGCGACATCCTGGTGACCATGAGCCTGCTGCTGCCTGGACAGCTGGCAGAGGCGCCTTGGCCAAGGGCCCCAGGGCCAACGCCCAGTACACCAGCCCCAAATAAATTGTCCTTCAGCCTCACAACGTTCAAACGCCAAGGGCCCATTTCAGGGTCACTTCCAGTTTCATCCCCCAAATAGAGGTTGAACACCTTAGCATTACCTTGTTTTTGGTTCCTTTGTTTCAGTTTGGTTTTTGATTCTTCTGTGCATAGTTTAGTTAGATTACTTTTGTGATGGAGAGCATCTTTCTTTCTTTTTAACACGTTTTGGGGCACTTAATCCACATATCCCACATAATCCCACAATTCAGCCTACTTAAGCATTCCACAATCACTACCACAATCGATTTCACATCGTCTATTTTCCCACTATGATTAAATCGCCTTTAAGCAGACTTATTAGTCACCTTCAGTTGTAGTGTTCAGTCCCCTCAATCCTTCATTCTTACTCCCCAAGTCCCCTCACCCTCCCCAACTCCGCCAGCGACCCACCCCGACCCCACCCAGACATCCTTACAGACACTCGCATGTTATTTCATCTCTAGGCATCCACTCCTTTTGTGCTTCACAAACTGAACCCAACAGAAACAATAAAGAATAGAAAGGAAATGAAATGGGAATGATTTTAAAAACCTTAGTAATATATAGATAGAAATAAAAACAAAGAGTAAGAAGAAAGGGCGGCCACCAATATTTTAAAGCCAGGGAAGACGTTTCTGTCACGGACCAGCAAGAGATCTTGCGCCTAGAACAGACTCTGGTCGGGTCCAGAGAGAGGTCAGCAGAACAAGATCCTGGGCTCACCTTTGAGATGAGGAGGCGCAAGGAGTCTCGGGAGGAGGCATCCCTGTGCGGAAGGAAACAAGGGAGGGGGGTTAGGAGACCCGCAAAGAGAGAATCAGGGAACCCCGAAGCCCCAAACCCCAGCCAGGATCCCCTTTCTCCAACAGGGACTCCCACCATGAACCACAACCAATCTGAAAGCAGGGAAATAGGACCGGCCTTGGGGACACCCGCCCACCTCTCACCAAGAGAAGCGCTGGCAGGGTTCCTGGGGGAGAGAAAGGGCGCTTGCAACCTAGTCAGCTGGACTAAAACAGCCTCCGCCCACACACATGTCCTGGAGCCCAGGGCCTCCCACCTGGGACCGCAGGCAACAGGGTGCTCAGGCTGTGGGCGCTTCTCTGGCACCGCAAGCAGAGCACCAGACAGCGGCATCCTCGCTGTGAGCGGCAGTTCAGTATAAGACACCGCCACTTCCGGCCCTGTCTGGGCGTGACCCGGAGGGGGAGGAGCTAGCGGGGTCAGGGAGGAGTAGGGTCTCTGCCTTCAGTCCTCTCACGGCAGCTCTTGCCCCGCCCATTTCTGCTGAGGCACCAACACAGGTGCCTGGCAAGGGTGGGCGGGGCATGGCGGGCCTGGGACGGGGCTCGGGGAGGAGCCAGGGAGAGGCGGTCCGCGCCAAAGGGCCCACAGCAGTGGCTGAGACTCAGATAACAATGGCCGAAGCTCCAGTACTTTCCCCCATAGCAGAGAGCGTGTATGGGTGACATGGGTGAAATACAACAATGTACGTTGGGTGCGTAAGCCTGTGATCAGATTCCCCGGATGTGCATCCTCCTAACTAACTCCAAACACCCAACCATCCAATCCTGCCAAGGTGTTAATGGGTCTGAAGCAAGAACTTAAGGTCCTTGCTTAACCTTTACAGTGATGGTCCATTCTTTGACCTAAAGCACTATCGTGTATGACTGGTTTTGGGGAAAAGAGAAGTACCTAATGGCATGCACGTCTAGGTAAGTTATATGTCATTTTAACAAAATTTAAAAATAAACCTTCAGCAGGAGCAGTGAAAAGGGAATGGAGGAACGTAGATGGGAGAATGGTTGTTAAACGTAATGTCCATAGAGCTGGAATTTATACTATCTTCTTGTTTGATTTCACCGGGAAGCTTTGGGGATAGTTAAACATGAGAGTTATGTTCTTCTATGATGCTTATCATGATTCGTGCACTCTGCTAATTTAATGTATCACTCATTCAAGTTTCTATCAGTCCAAGAGGTCGTTATGGACAGTGGGGAAGACTTTTCCAAGTTGAGTGATCTGAAATTTAAATTTCCTACCTGCAGGTAACTCTTGGCTGCTGAGACTCTCAGAATAAGTGTTTTTGGGAAAGATCAAAGTGAACTATTTCCCGATTAACTTGCATCCAGAAAGATTGTGCTTCTTTCATGCCTGTTATACTTGGGAATTCCTTTATGAAAGTTCAAGTCAGATTCCAAAGTTCCTGGCTGAAAATAGAGAAAGTTGATTTGTAACACTCGGTTATGTTTCCCAATATGGTCAGATAGTTCCCCAGGCTGTACAGAAAACTGTTACCTGACTTTATCAGGAATCCACAAACATCACTTATCAGGCAATATTTTCTGAATTAAACTGGTTTATGTTCCCAGTTCTGCTGGAGCCACCTTATCCTTAGATCTGGGAAAACTTAGCCTAGGTTTTGCAACTAAAGGGTGACTTCTCTGGAAATACTTGCTGTGTTATACTGGGTAGACTAGAGAAACAAATTCACGGTCATTCAAATATGTGCAAGAAAGAGATTTACATCAATGACTAATAGATAACAAGAAAACATTTTATCCCAATCCAGATCAGCTCTAAACATCCAATATTAGCCCATATATCTGATAGTAGTCCAAAATTTCCCCTTCAGACTCACACAGCACATGGAATGATGACGAATGCAGGAAGACCGCAGGCCAGTGGGTGAAAAGTTTTGTGTATCCAATGGTGGTAGAAGCATTTGGTGCTGGCATGGATCTCGTGTGGCTCTTCTAGCTCTCCAAGTTACTCAAGAGCAGGAAGGTGAAGCAGAAAGAGAGGGTAGCCCAGCTCCAGGGAAAAAGAGTAGAAATTCCCAGAATCTACATGAGAAGGTCATGCCCACCAGGAGGCATCATCAAGCTGTGATCTGATTGACAGGCTACCCTCTACCCCTAGACTTATTTCCCAAGTTGAAATGAAACTATGTAGCTACTACACCTGTTTTCATGTGAGGTTTCCTGTTTCTGCGGATAAATCATTAACTTCCCTTTCCCCAACTTCCACCATAAATCCTCATTGTCATCGAGTCAATGCAGACTCACATAGATACTATAGGACAAGGGGGAACTTCCCTGGTGAGTTTCCAAGAATGAAAACGTTTGCTGGAGTAGAACGCTCACTCTTTCTCCTGTGGTGTTATAGGTGGTTCCAAACTGCTAGTCTTAAAGTTAGCAGCCCAACTTCTACCCTCTTCACAAACAGGGGTTTGTTCATTCATTGTAGAGCCACCCACAATAGCATGCAACTAGAGTCCAAACGGTTTCTTAGTTATACAAGCCACTTTCCAGTGGGTTGCTCACCAAAAATTAGTGATTGATCAGCAGAACGGGATGTGCATAGCCACTGCTACCAAGTGCTCCAAAAGTAATCCCTTTAGAAAATCCTGGAGAGAGTGGGAGAAAAATGGGGACCCAAACTCAGACTCACAAAAAAGACCCTCAAGGAATTGCTTTTGGTCACTTTCATGTCCAGAACTGAACTCACCCCCTGCTAGGCGAACCAGTCATGTAAGTAAGATCAAGGACAGGATTTAGCTCAGGGGGAAGAATGGAAACAGGAGAGTCTTGGACAAAGAGGACAGTGTGTTGTTGTTGTTAGTTGCCCTCAAGTAGGTTCCAGCTCACAGAGAACCTAGGTACAATCGGATGAAACACTCCCAAGTCCTGCTCCATCTCACGGTGGATTTTATGTTTGAGCCCATTGCTGCGGCCAATGATCCACACAAGGCTCTTCCTCTTTTCATTTGCCTTTTACTTTACCAGGCATGATATCATTTTCCCAAGATGGATCTCTCCTGATAACATATTCAAAGTACATGAGACAACATGTCACCATCCTGATTTCTGAGGATCATTAGCATGTGTGGTCAATGCTATTGTTAGTCTTGTTAATTCCTGTACAAATCTGCTTGAAACAATGGATGACTACATGAATTGTGATAAGAGGTGTAAGGGCCCCCAATAAAATATTTAATAAAATAAATAAAATTCCATGAGACACTTCTAGCCTAATTGTAAGATTTTTAAAGGTGCAGATTCTGGCAGTTATGAATAAATACCATTTTATTGTATTGTTATTTAAGTTCAAGTTATTTGGGAACTGAGTCAGACAACATATTAAATGTTGTCTGCCTCAGTTCTTAATATTAAAAAAAATTTTCTTGTAGCTCCATTATCAATATTGGTCTACATTTTCTTGAAGTATCATTATCTGACCCTGGTATCAGAATATTACTGGACTCATAGAATGTGTTATTAATTGTTGTCTCTCAACCATTGTTATGTTTGTACCCAATTAACTTGAACTTAAATAACAATACAGTAAAATGCCATGTTGTTAGAACAAAGTGATCTGGTGTTGAGGGCGGGCTGGAGCAGAAGCCCATAGTCCATCCACTTCCTCAATGTATGGCCATACAATTATATGTACATAAGTCAATATCTCTATTTTATGAATTAATATATTTATATATGTACACCCTTATGTTTATACCTCTATCCATAGTTTTGCTTCCTAGATCTTTTCTGTATTTTGTTTTACATTCCCCCTGTTCTACCATCACACTCACGCCTTTTCTGCCTCTTAGTAATGCCTCTTAGCTAAATTGCTATTGCTCCAATACCCCCAGAATCTCTAAGTCCTCCTCATTATTGATTTAATTTCCTAATTGTTCCTCTACCTATGGAATTGTTTGATAAGCACTCCCTTCCCCCACACTCCAGAACCAAGGCCCTCCAAAACCATTGCCTATATGGGTAGGCAAAACAACAAAAGCCAAAACAAAACAGAAAGAATAGATTGAATTATAAAGGGTGGAAAAACTAGCAAAAAACAAACAAACCCAACCCTAAAAACATACATAATCCCAGATCTGTCTGCTGACCTTTATGACTCTCTCCCCGCCGGTCCTGGGGAGTTTAGGGAACTTCTCCTCCTAGCCTGAAGTCTACTTTTGTGGCTCCTCAGGGGCTTTATGGCTTGGCTTGGCTCCCATTGCTGACCTGTTCTGTTCCCTTATTGGTCCACCCCACTGTGGAGGGAGGTGGGGGTCAGACCAGGCTCACTCCACACCATGTATCCCCAGTATGGTCCTCTGACGATGTACTCTCCAGCCAGTGTACATCACTTCTCAAGCTGATGTTCGCCTTACTGTCTTGTCTGTGTGCCCAGGCAGATTTTTGCAAATAATGGTGATAAAAAAATTACCATTCATTGTTAATCCCATTCATTCTATTTATCTCCAAATAAGACACACATAATTAAGGAGACATAATTAAGCTAAACAATCTTTATAATTAATTAATTTGCTTTCATTGGTAATTATGCCCTGGGGTGATGCTGTAGTGCCCTCTTAGTATTCAAAAATTACAAACATGAAAAAATTTAACCAGTCTACACTGAAAGGAGGAAGAGAGAGAGAGAGGTGAGAGAGAGAGAGATCATTTATAATATTTAAGGGTGGTTATGGTTGAACAATGAACAATGAAGTTTGACAAGAGTTTATTTACTGTTGAAAAAACCTTGTTTGATAAATGAGATTAACTGGAAAAAAAGTGTCACCAAGTATTACATTTTATAAATGCAACGAACACGCAGCTCACGATGCTAAGCTCTGGGTTTTGGGTGAGCTCTTATTGTAAGTTAAATATTGTACATGGTCTCTTACTTGACTTGGCTTTTGAATTCTCTCTGCGTACATTTTAGGTTTTTGTTTGCTAATATTTTCATGTGTTCACATGTGTGTATGTGTGTCTGTGTGTGCAAGGCGTTCCCAGAGGTGCCAAGTGTTTCCTAAGAACACCTCCCACAGCAACTTCACCCAATCCAACCCGGGTTTATTCTGCCTTCATCTGGAACAGTAGTTCTCAACCTGTGGGTCGCGACCCCTTTAGGGGTGGAACGACCATTTCACATGTTTCTCCTGATGCATAACAGTAGCAAAATGATAGTTATGAAGTAGCAATGAAAATAATTTTATGAGGGATCAGTTTTCAGGAATCAAAGGACAAAAAATCATATCATTGGCTTCACACCTCCATGACACCATCGCCGAAGACAAACAGGTGCATAAGCAAATGTGGTGAAGAAAGCTGATGGTGCCCGCTATCAAAAGAGATAGTGTCTGGGGTCTTAAAGGCTTGAAGGTGAACAAGCGGCCATCTGGCTCAGAAGCAACAAAGCCCACGTGGAAGAAGCACACCAACCTGTGTGATCACGAGATGCCAAAGGGACCAGGTATAAGGCAGACATCATCCAATATATCATAGTGAATGAAGGGGGAAGTGCAGAGTGGAGACCCAAAGCCCATTTGTTGGCCACTGGAGATCCCCTCACAGAGGGGTTTAGGGGAGGAGATGAGTCAGTCAGGGTGTGATATGGTACCGATGAAGAATACAGCTTTCCCCCAGTTCCTGGATGCTTCCTCCCCCAAACTACCATGATCCGAATTCTACCTTGCAAGACTGGATAGAGCAGAGGTTGTGCACTGGTGCATATAGGAGTTGGAGGCACAGGGAATCCAGGGTGGATGATACCTTCAGGACCGGGGTGTGAGGGGCAATACTGAGAGCGTAGAGGGTGAGTGGGTTGGAATGGGGGAACCGATTATAAGGATCTACATGTGACCTCCTCCCTGGGAGACGGACAGCAGAGAAAGGGGGGAAGGGAGAAATAGGACAGGGCAAGATATGACAAAATAATAATCTATAAATTATCAAGGGCTCATGAGGGAGGGGAGTGGGGAGGGAGGGGGAAAAAAAGGACCTGATACAAAGGGCTTAAGTGGAGAGCAAATGCTTTGAAAATGATTAGGGCAAAGATTGTAACGATGTGCTTTATACAATTGATGTATGTGTATGTATGGATTGTGATAAGAGTTGTATGGGCCCCTAATAAAATGTTAAAAAGAACAGAATTTTATGTTTGGGCATCACCACAATATGAGACACTGTATTAAAGAGTCGTGGCCTTAGGAAGGTTGAGAACCCCTGATTTTCTGGACTCACCAAAGGCTGGAGATTCCAATAAGGAAGGCTCCTGGAGTATAAATTACATCGATTTATTAATGATGCTGAAGTATTACAGGTGATTACCGTTTAATCCGTCCCTCGCCTTCCCTCCTTTATTTCCAGCTCCTGCTCAGGATCAGGACTAGTGCCTGGATGGACCTTATTTTAATTCAGGGTGCTTGTTGGGTCTCAAGTGGGTGTCTTTTTGTTCAAAACCTGAAATATCATTATTCTTATTCTGTACCCCTGGTGACTTAAATTTTCACTCACTTCTCTGTTATGTATTTATCCTTGAACTCCTGACTAGTTTTGCCCTAATGTTGCATGTGCTCTGGCAAACCAAGGGACTGTCATCTCAGTCTTGCATCAGTTAGAAGTTACAAAGTTGAAACTATTCTTTTCTGGGGCCCACATTCCCCAGTTGGAAACCTCCTCTCTGAGGCCCTATGCCACTTGGATCTCTTTATTTACACTGAGATTGGCCCTAGTTATCAAAACCTGAGATGTGTTGTTTGTAGGAGTGCTGGTGTTGGTGATGGCAGTGGCCCAAAGAAAACCCCTGAAGACTTTGAGGAGGTTGATATGGAAGTGTTGAAGTGGAAAGAAAAGATGTTTGGAGACTGTGGGTGATGACGATACCCTGGTGTCCACCTGATGTTTCAACAAATGATAGTCTGTCCACTCTCTAGGGCACAGGACATACAGGAGCCCAAGGCAGGGCAGAGACGTTGAGGGGCTGGAGGGAGAAAACACTGAGCTCAGAAATACTTGGTTTTCCTTTGATCTTTAATACACACCACTTAGGTCAAGTGTTCTCTCTCTGTAGACTAACATGCATATGAGGTCAAACAAAGAGCTACCCTAGCATGGGCTCAGGAGGAAAAAGGTTGTCTGGTCTCTATTACTATCTGTTTATAAGGACAGGGCTCCCTCACATGCAATCATTCTTCAGGCACTAGGGTAAATTTCACCCTTGGGCGGGAAAGCTATCAGTTCTCTACAGACAGGGCTCTAGGTCTCTTGGGAAAGCAGAGCTGTGGTCTAAAGATGCTATTTCTGTGTGTTCTCCTGTGCCTGGTAACAGTTCCCAAAGTGGAGATTCAGATATCTGCCCTGGGTCTTTGGGAATTGTTGTGAATTCACGTGACTGACGTGGACCATCTGTTTTTTCTGCAGGCGTCTTGTCCCAGGTGAAGCTTCAGAAGTCGAGTCCAGTACTGGTGAAGCCCTCCCAGAAGCTGTCACTCACCTGCACTGTCTTTGGTTTCTCCATCACAAGCAGTGGTTACTGCTGGCACTGGATCCGCCGGCCCTCAGTGAAGGGTCTGCAGTGGATGGGACTCATATGCTATAATGGCGGTACAAATTATGACCCATCCCTCCAAAGCCGGCTCTCCATCACTAGAGACACATCAAAGAATCAGTTCTCCCTGCAGCTGAGCTCGGTGACTGCTGAGGACACAGCTGTGTATTACTTTAAGTGCAAGGGAAACACAGTGAGGGGAAGTCAGTGTGAGCCCAGACACAAACTTCCCTGCAAGGAAGACACTGGGCAGCAGGGGGCACACAGGACTCACTGAGCACACATCCCCAGCACTAGACAAGCAGAGATGGATGACAAGGAGGACTCAGGGTTCCTTCCCTCTTTCATCTCTCAGCATGTCCACGGACAGTTTTTGTTTTTCTTTTTAAATCATTTTCCTGGGGGCTCGTACAATTCTTATCATAATCCACACATACATCCATTGTGTCAAGAACATATGTACATGTGTTGCCATCATCATTCTCACATTTGCCTTCGACTTGAGCCCTTAGTATCTGCTGTTCATTTTCCCCTCCCTCCCCACTCTCCCTACCTCATTAACCCTTCATCATTCATAAATTATTGTTATTATTTTGTCATACATTACACTGTCTGACATCTCTCCCCACCATTTTCTCTGCTGTCAATCCCCCAGGGAGGAGGCTATACCTAGATTCTTGTAATCAGTTCCCCCTTTCTACCCCACATTCTCTCCACCCTTCAGGAATCACCACTCTCACCACTGGTCCAGAAGGTGTCATCTGTCCTGAATTCCCTGTGTTTCCAGTTGCTATCTGTGCCTATGCACATCCTCTCATCTAGTCAGATTTGTAATGTAGAATTTATTACTCTCTAAATTTTCTCCTCACTGCCAACTTGAAAGGAGGAACTAGCATTGTCTGTTCACAGTACAAATATTAAAGTTACTCTAATATTTCATTGCCTTCCTTTAGAAACAAGTTTCCTTCTTGAAAAACAGGTTATCATGGTAATTCTCACCCTATCCATGACTCAAAACCTTTGACAATAAAATACAAGCATGCCAGATTCATGCATGCAATGCATGATTTCAAATGTACTCAGTGACCTACTATCGCCCAGGGTCAGGTCTGTGAAGGTTTCCTTCTGTTTTGCTCCCTGTGCACTGTTGTCAGTGAATCGTGCAGTGAATGACTAATGATCTCTATATCTGAGAAAACAATTGTGGTGACTTCTGGGGCTAAATTTGTGACATGTCCTTCGTGATGCTTGCTACCCATTGTCTCCCTGTATGCAGAAACAAGGGTTCCAAACAGAGAGACTCCTGACACTGGGAACAGGTGAACTGGAATGACCTGTCCGGTGGGTGGAGTCATTAGTAAGATCACTCATTGGAGTCACGATAAAGGGAGCACTCATTGGAAGGACAGCTTTGATTCCAAAGGATAGTAAATATGTCACAAGGGGAGGAAATTGCAAACTAATTTCTCAAAATGTTCTTTAGGCCATTTTCAGCAGATGCCAGGCAATGAAGTCGTGATGATTTCCTCTCAGAAGCTGTGGTTTCCCCACCTTGTCAGCACCTTTCTAGGGATACCGTGCACAGTGACTCTTGGGAAACTTCCTGCATTGGCACTTGCCTTCTCTTCATTGGAATGGGCTTTGTCTGTCTGTCACCAGAGATCCAAAGGCAGACTTCAGAATAATAAGTATAGATGAGATCTCAGTTTACACTCCAGGAAACTAACTAGGGCCATTTGTTGTCAAAGTTAGAAATAGTTCATGCAAAAAAAATATTCTCATGCTGAGTGGAAATTTTCTTCACACCCTCTGATGTATCTTGAATCTTTTCATCCTAATAAATACTCAAAAATGCATATTTATTCAATAAATTTCCCTTAGAATGATCTAGAAAATATTTTCTATGCCAATATTATTGTCTGGAATCATATAATTATTAACAAAATTCTCAAGTAATATGGAAAGGATGAAGAAGAAGAAAAGATAAAGCTAATCCATAAGAAAAACAAGAACAAAGCATGGAGTCTTACAAAATAATAATGAAAAAAATTAACAGAAACTTAAAAAAATGAACTCAGGGCACAAAATTTGAGGGGAAAAACTCAATAACTCCACAAAGGGGGAAAAAAACCCAGAAATGCAATGCATTATGACAGCAATAAATGCATACACATCAATAATGACATGGAATGTAAAAGGACTCAATGCACCTCTCAAGAGGCAGTGAAAAGCATAAATCTGCTTGATCCATAAATCTGCTGCACCGCGACGGCTTCATCTCCGATTGTGTCCCCGCCGACCGCACTGCCATCTGCATCTCGTGTTCTCCCCGCAGCCCAGATACATAGTATGACCAATAGGTGTTCCATATCTCAGCTATTTTCTATGGAAAACCAAAGAGATCAGATCCTGATCGCCACTGTTGGCTTTGAAGAATGGGACGTCTTTAGAGAAGCTTGATCTTCGGAGGCCTCATCTTGAGACCTTACAAGTCCGGATTCCGGCAGAGTTCCTCTATCTCATCTCGTTGCTGATTGAAGGTGCCCTCCCCTTCTCCACCCGTCTTCATTACTGGGAGGTAGCAGGAAGTCAGCATCATGGTTGGGTCCAAGGCTACCGATGTGCCCCCGACCGCCACGGTGAAGTTCCTGGGGGCTGGCACAGCTGCCTGCATCGCGGATCTCATCACCTTCCCCCTGGATACCGCTAAAGTCCGGCTGCAGATCCAAGGAGAAATCCAAGGGCCATTGCGGGCCATAGCCAGCGCTCAGTACCGCGGCGTGCTGGGCACCACCCTGACCATGGTGCGCACAGAGGGCCCCCGCAACCTCTACAACGGGCTGGTCGCCGGCCTCCAGCGCCAGATGAGCTTCGCCTCTGTTCGCATCGGCCTTTATGACTCCATTAAGCAGTTCTACACCAAGGGCTCTGAGCATGCCGGCATCGGTAGCCGCCTCCTGGCACGCAGCACCACTGGTGCCCTGGCTGTGGTGGTGGCCCAGCCCACAGATGTGGTGAAGGTCTGGTTCCAAGGTCAGGCCCCAGCTGGAGGTAGCCCAAGATACCAGAGCACTGTGGATGCCTACAAGATCATTGCTCGGGAGGAAGGGTTTCAGGGACTCTGGAAAGGGACCTCACCCAATGTGGCTCGGAATGCCATTGTCAACTGTGCTGAACTGGTGACCTATGACCTCATCAAAGATTCCCTCCTGAAGGCCAACCTCATGACGGATGACCTCCCTTGCCATTTCATTTCCGCCTTCGGGGCCGGCTTCTGCACCACCGTTATCGCCTCTCCGTCAACGTGGTCAAGACAAGATATATGAACTCTGCCCTGGGCCAGTACAGCAGCGCTGGCAACTGCGCCCTTACCATGCTCCAGAAGGAGGGGCCCCGGGCCTCCTACAAAGGGGTCATGCCCTCCTTTCTCCGCCTGGGTTCCTGGAACGTGGTGATGTTCGTCACCTACGAGCAGCTGAAGCGGACCCGCATGGCTGCCTACACTTCCCAGGAGGCTCCCCTTTGAGCCTCTCCTGCTGCTGACCGGACGGAGCACCTCTGGTTTGTACATCAGCCCCAGCCAGGCCCTGCTTTTTGTCTCCTCCTTGCCTTCCCTTTGTCTCTCTTCCTACCCCATCCCCTTGTCACCCCTCCCTCCTTCCCCACCTCTCCTCGCTCTCTCTGCCGCCTCTTCTCATAGCCCCTCCGTCCTGAAGGAGTTGATCCCATCCTGGCACCAGCTAGGACGCCATGCCCCAGTCCCTTGATAAGCTCAGTCTGAGTCTTTGCCCTGCCCCCACAACCCAGCCAGCATGCCACCCATAAAGCAAGCTCAACTGTGAAAAAAAAAAGAAACACAATTAAGACATAAAGACAAATATACTCTAAAAATCAAAGGTAGAAGAAAATATATCAAGAAAATGGAAATTAAAAAAGCAAGGGTAGCAATATTAATCAATTACAATTTTAAAATGTGTTACTGGCTATACAAATTAATAATAAAATAGGACCAAATCTTTAATGAGAGACAAATAAGGGCATTATATGATAAAAGGAACAAAAGAGCAAGATGAAAAATAGTAATAAGTATATATTAATTTAGTGGCAGACCCTCAAAATATATTAATCAAGCTCTTATAGACTTAAAGATAGAACTACATAATTTTACAGTAATAGAGTTAAATACATCCACACTGGGTTTGACAGAACACCACTAAATATCAACTGGATAATAAATCAATACAGTAACAGAAGAACTAAATACCACAATTACTGACCTCTTAGACATGTAGGAAACATACTATCTGGGAAAACGTCAATGTACCTTCTTCTCATGTTCATATGTACCATTCTTCAGAATAAACCATACGTTAGGCTACAATGCTAGCTTTAATACATTTTTAAAAATTGTGATATTACAAATAAATTTTACTTCACCGCATTATTAAATTATATATGAACAATAAGAACATAAAAGAATAAAATCTAACATGGAAAATGAGCAATTGTGTGCATTAAATTACTTGGAAATAGTAGGGATTAAGATTTTAATTCCTTACAAAAACAAAAATAAGCATACCAAAAGCTTTAGTATACTTCAGAAGCAATACTAAGAACACACGTTATGAACAATATATGAAGATATCAAAAAATGAAGCAAAAGTCAGCATGGTAACACAAACCTTCAACAATTAGAACAAAAAAGAGCTAAGTAAAACATCAGTCACCAGAAGACAATAAATATTAAAGAATAGAGCAGAAATAAATGAAAAGGTGAAGATAAACAAGCGGCCATCTAGCTCAGAAGCAACAAAGTCCACATGGAAGAACACACCAGCCTGTGTGATCAAGTGGTCCCAAAGGGATCAGTTACCAGGCATCAAAGAACAAAAAATCATATCATTGACTGCACACCTCCATGATAGGATCGCTGAAGACAAATGGGTGCATAAGCAAATGTGGTGAAGAGAGCTGATGGTGCCTGGCTATCAAAAGAGATAGTGTCTGGGGTCTTAAAGGCTTGAAGGTGAACAAGCGGCCATCTAGCTCAGAAGCAAAAAAGCCCACATGGAAGAAGCACAACGGCCAGTGCGATCACGAGGTGCCAAAGGGACCAGGTATAAGGCATCATGCAAAAAAAAAAAAGATGTAAGTGTGTGTATGTATGTGTATATCTGTGTATATGTATATATGTATATGTATATATGTATATATATACCATATTAAATGAAAGGGGAAGTGCAGAGTGGAGACCCAAGGCCCAAGTGTCGGCCAATGGAGATCCTCTCATAGAGGGGTTTAGGAGAGGAGATGGGTTAATTAGGGTGCGAGGTAGTACCGATGAAGAGCACAGCTTTCCCCCATATTATGGATGCTTCCTCCCCCCAACTACCATGATCCGAATTCTACCTTGCAGGGCTGGATAGGACAGAGGCTGTATACTGGTACATATGAGGGCTGGAGGTACAGGGAATCCAGGGTGGATGATACCTTCAGGACCAAGGGTGTGAGGGATGATGCTGGGAGAGTGGAGGGTGAGTGGGTTGGAAAGGGGGAACTGATTACAAGGATCCACATGTGACCTCTTCCCTGGGAGAGGGACAGCAGAGAAGGGGGGAAGGGAGACTCTGGATAGGAAAAGATATGACAAAATAACGATGTATAAATTACCAAGGGCACATGAGGGAGGGGGGAAAGGGGAGGGAGGGGGAAAAAAAAGAGGACCTGATGCAAGGGGCTTAAGTGGAGAGCAAATGCCTTGAGAATGATTGGGGCAGGGAATGTATGGATGTGCTTTATACAATTGATGTATGTATATGTATGGATGGTGATAAGAGTTGTATGAGTCCCTAATAAAATGTAAAAAAAGAAAAGAGGAGAAAAAAATGATTAAGGCAAAGACTGTACAGATGTGCTTTATACAATTGATGTATGTATATCTATGAACTGTGACAAGAATTGTATGAGCCCCAATAAATTGTTAAAAAAAAAACAATAAAGAGATCTTTTGCAGCAAAAAAAAGAAGAAATAAATGAAAAGGAAACAGGGAAATAATCAATAAGACAAGTTAATTCTTTAAAAATATTAACAAAGTTTGACAAACTACTGGTAAATTTATTAAACTAAAAGGAATAAGAAAAGCAAATATAAAGAATAAGAAATGAAAAGGCCAATATCACAACAGAACCAAAACTATGAAGATCACAACAGTGAATTTGAAACTTTAGAATAAGTGGACATATTTCTAGAAAAACACTACCTATCTTTATTTTTAAAAAATCATTTGCGGGGGTGGGGTGGGGCTCGTACAACTCTTGTCACAAACCATACATCCATCCATCCATTGTGTCAAGCACATTTGTACATTTGTTGCCATCATCATTCTCAAAACATTTGCTTTCTACTTGAGCCCTTAGTATCACCTTCTCATTTTCCCCTCCCTCCCACTTCTGTCTCACTCATGAACCCTTGATAATTTATAAATTATTATTATTTTGTCATATCTCACACTGTCTGATGTTGCCCTTCACCCACTTTTCTCTTGTTCATCCCCTAGGGAGGAGGTTATATATAGATCCTTGAAATCGGTTCCCCCTTTACATCCCCAAATTCCCTCAACCCTCCCAGTATCGCCACTCACTCCACTGTTCCTGAAGGGATCTTCTGAACTGGATTCCATGCGTTTCCAGTTCCTGTCTGTACCAGTGTACATTATCTGGTCGGGATGGATTTGTAAGGTAGAATTGGGATCATGATAGTGGTGGGGGGAGGAAGCATTTAAGAACTAGAGGAAAGTTTTGTGTTCCATATTTGCTACACTGCACCCTGCACTCTTTTTCTCCCCAAGACCCTTCTGTAGGGGCATGTCCAGTTGCCTAGAGATGGGCTTTGGCTCCCAAATCTGTACTTCCCCTCATTCACAGTGATATGAATTTTTGTTCTTTGATGCCTGGTCCCTGATCCTTTGACACCTCGTGATCACACAGTCTAGTGGGCTTCTTCCATGTGGGCTTTGTTGCTTCTGAGCTAGATGACTGCTTGTTTACTTTCAAGCCTTTAAGAAACCAGACGCTATATCTTTTGATAGCTGGGCGCCATCAGCTTTCTTCACCACATTTGATTATGCACCCATATGTCTTCAGTGATAGTATTAGGAAGGTGAGCATTATGGAATGCTAGTTTAATAGAACAAAGTGTTCTTGCACTGAGGGAGTACTTGAGTGGAGGTTCAATGTCAATTGGCTACCTTAATATAAACTTATAAATATATGGACATAGATTTATTCCCCCATCATCATATATAAATATATTTACATATGTACATGCCTGCATTGTGACCTCTATAAATGTCCTTTGCCTCCTAGTTCTTTCCATTATTTCCTTTTACTTTCCTCTTGTCCCACTATCATGCTCAGCCTCCATTTTGGATTCAGTAATCCTACTCAGTTACATTGTCCTTGATCAATCCCTATCAGGCGTCTCACATGCTTCTTGCCACTGATTTTGGATCCCTTCTTGTACCCTTGTCCCCAGGTTTATTAACACCATTTCCTTTCCCCAACCTCCCCCTCTCCTTTGACCCCCCCTCCCCCAGGACCATCGGTCACTTTGTTTTCTCCTCCAGATTGTTTATCTAGCCTATCTTACCTAGATAGACCTGCAGAGATAATAATACACACACAAAATAAGACAGAGCATGACAAAGTGACAAAAGAAAACAAAACAGCAGCAAAAACAAAACAAAGACATAATAGTTCAAGGTCTGTTTGATGACGTTTAGGAGTGTTTTCCAGTGGAGTTTGATGGGGTGCCACGGCCTGGCCCCAACGTCTATTTTTGGTACTCCTTTGGGACTTCCTTGCTCTGTACTCTTGCTGTTCTATTGCCCGGCCTTAGTGTTTTGCCTTGTTGTGGTGGGGTCAGATCGGGTGCCACTCCCACACTGTATCTCCAGTGCTGTCCCCTGTAGGGCTTTGGGTTCATGAGGGTTTTCATGTCTCCTAGTGGGGCCGGCCATATGGTTCTCTCTGTGCATTGACTACTCTGAGCAAGGATATCAGTCCTCAAGGCTTGGTGGGTCAGGATGTGCTCCACTCCCTCTTCCTCACCCTTCATTGCTCCCATGTGCTTTGATCAGACATATCCCTCTCTCTGACCTGTAGCTTCTGTGCTATCTTCTGAAGTAAATTCTTCTGGGGGGAGCAGTGGCTTTCCATGTAGTTGGGATTGGGCCTGGGCCCTGAACACTATCTATCTAAGTATAAAAAGTCTGATGTCCAAGATGTCAACTGAAAATTAAAAAAGAAGAAATAGATCATATGCTATAAAAAATGTTCAAACTGTAAAAATGGTAGACCTCTATGACTGCACTGGAAAACAGTAATCATTGGTTGCTAGATTAATTTGACTCAAACATGCCCTAAATATGAATACACATATACATGTGAATATGTATGGAAGTACAGATATTAATATCAATACAAATAAGAACATGAATATTAGTGTAAATATAATTGACAATATAAACATGAATAACAATTTGAGTGTGAATATGAATATGCATGTCAATGTAAATGTATCTAAATCTAAATACACATATGAATCTAAACATATATGTGAACATAAATATGAATCTAAATATGAAAATTACTGTGAATATCAATATAAGTAAATATATGTTAAAGTGAATAAATAAATACAAATATCATTATATAAAATAAAAATATTTCATGATATGATCGCTGAGGACAAATGGGTGCATAAGCAAATGTGGTGAAGAAAGCTGATGGTGCCCAGCTTTCAAAAGAGATAGTGTCTGGGGTCTTAAAAGCTTGAAGGTAAACACGTGGCCATCTAGCTCACAAGCAACAAAGCCAACATGGAAGAAGCACACCAGCCTGTGCGATCACGAGGTGTCGAAGGGATCAGGTATAAGGCATCATCAGGGGAAAAAAATCATACCATAGTGAATGAAGGGGGAAGTGCAGAGTGGAGACCCAAAGCCCATTTGTCGGACACTGGAGATCCCCTTGCAGAGGGGTCTAGGGGAGGAGATGAGTCCATCAGGGTGGGATGTAGCACCGATGAAGAATACAGCTTTCCTCCAGTTCCTAAATGCTTCCTCCCCCCCAACTATTATGATCTGAATTCTACCTTGCAAGTCTGGATAGAGCAGAGTATGAACACTGGTGCAGATAGGAGCTGGCGGCACAGGGAATCAAGGGCAGTTGAAACCTTCAGGACCAGGGATGTGAGGGGCGATACTGGGAGGATTGAGGGTGAGTGGGTTGGAAAGAGGGAACCGATTACAAAGATCTACATGTGACCTCCTCCCTGGGGGATGACAACAGAAAACGAGGTGAAGGGAGACATAGGACAGGGCAAGATATGACAAAATAATAATTTATAAATTATCAATGGCTCACAAAGGAGGGGAGAGGGGGAAGCGGGGAGGAAGGGGGAAAAAAGGACCTGATGCAAAGGGCTTAAGTGGAGAGCAAATGCATTGAAAATGATGAGGGCAACGAATGTACAGATGTGCTTTACACAATTGATGTGTGTATGGATTTTGATAAGAGTTGTATGAGTCCCTAATAAAATGTTTTTAAAATATTTCAATATATTTGTAATATATTATTTGAATATATGCTCAATATATTCAAAGTATGAGTATATATGTAAAAAGAAATATAAGTATATCTGCCACTTTGAGGGTCCCTTGTACATGTACACCAGATTTATTACTGATAAAAAACAGAAATCTTAAAAAAAAAAGCTATTTCCTGACAGTGTATTTTAATGTAATTTAATGTTCAAGTCAGTGTTTTCCTTTTCGAAAATTTTTGAGAACTCCAATCACGTTCTTTTAAATACCCTTTGCATTTGGGGAACAAAAATAAGACTGAAGGAGAATATCAGGGATGCCGAGTCGATAAAGTAAGGTTTCCTTACTTGCAGTCACTGATACTTTCAATATCTTCCCCCAAACCATAATTTTGGTCATCGACTTTTCAGCAGTCGTCCCTACCCATTGTACAGATATCACAGGCATTTGAGGCAATTGATCCTCAAAGTGACATCACACTACCCTGTAATACAGGTTCCCTGAAGCAGATGTTTATAAAAAGGCTGCATGGTGCAGTGGACTAAGTATTAAGTTACTAACTACAGGTTATGGGTTCAAACCCAGCATCCACTCCTTGAGTCAAAGATTAAATTATGTGTGTCATAATATTGAGAGCCCTGGAAACCTTCTTGGTCTTTCACTTGCCTGCATCCCACTTGCTTCAGGAACCAGCTCTTGGGGAAACCTTCCTGTGGAGTTGTGATCCATGAGTTTAGCAAGCTGTTCCCTGTTCCCATATTGTATACCATTCACAGTGACACTCATATACAAATACCTGGCATCTTTAAATGCAGCTTCTCCACCAGGGGACTCCAGAACCTTCTTAGCCAGGGTGAGCTTCAGAGGCAGCTTTATCAAAATTATTGGAAATAAACTTCCATGGGACTTTTGGTAGTTTTTAAAAAAATGTTAACATTCCCAGTGGTAAAGACTCTAAATGTCTATAATAAAGGTCTTTAGGCTAAAATACATGAGAGTTCACCTTTACAGTGAACTTTGAAACAAATGGCAGAACGCTGTTCAAGGATACAGAACAAAGGGCAAAAGACAGGTAGCTGTTTCCCACACTGCTTCAAGAGGAACCATCTGAGAAAAAACCAGGATCACTCAAGAAAAAGGTAAAGGTGCACTAAGAGCATCAGTGAAAAAGTAGGTCCAGGGAGCAGTGGAATGCCTACTGAAATGCTTCAACAAGCAGATGAGGCACTGGAAGCACTCACTCACCTTTGCCATGTAATATTTAACACAGCTGTGTGGCCAACTGACTAGAAGTGATTACACACACACACACACACACACAATGTCATGTCAAATTGAAGATATAGAAATGAAGAGGTGGATTTTGGAAGCCTGATGATAGCTCCTAGTGGGTGTGGCCTTATCACAAGGATCATCCTGGGAACTTCCTCTCTCTGTTTTCACCTTCTTGTTGAGGGGCCACTGGGAGACCTGCCAAAGCCCTGGAGATGCGTCCACCACAGAACTCTTCACCCACAAGGCTGTGCTTCCTGCACTCTGCATCGTTGCTTGTGGCTGTGTGAGTTTGACGAGGGATTCCTGGACTAGTACTGGACTAATGGACTTGATCTGGACTGGGATGTTTGTTTGATATACAATCACTCCTTGATATAAAGCTCTTTCTTATACCTATAGGAGTGTCATTACATTTTTTTTCTAGTCACCCTGGCCTAACACATATACACACATGTACACAGACTGAGTGAAACAATTTTTCACACAGACACAAATCTTGGAATGACAGCTACAAACGGTGAAAACAATTTGCTTTAACTAAGATCTTTTTTTCAGGGCTTTCAGTGCTAGGGCCCTAAATATCGATGAGACCGGCCATGTATACAGGTGCCAGATCTTAACAAGTAGGGACAGAAATGACACTAAGGAAAAAATTAGGCCTTTGACTTAGCTAGCACCCATGACAACTCATGCCTACACACAGTCACAGGAGAATCAGTGAGACAAGATAGAGGGGGTTAACCTGGGTCAGGGCTATGGAGAAGTTCTTGCAAAGTTACAGCTAAACAAAGTATAAAATTCCCCTAACTAGTTTATATTTCTACCATAAAATAATAGCAGTTTGACACTTTAAGTTCAGACTCAGCTAAACTCAGCTTCTATCTCCACATAGTCAGCCTCTACTGAGTTATTTCTGGTCCCTGACTTGCAATGTAAAGCAATGTAAGGAGTGTCAGACAGAGCGAGGTTGCTGAGAGCACCCTGGCCAGTGCAGGGAGACACAGTTAAGAACACACTCCCTGGTTATGTCCTAGATGGATATTGGGGAGCTAGAGTCCTATGCTCTTAAGTCATACTTGGACATCAGAGATGTCTGCCCCAATTTTGTAAGCTATTCAGTTTGGCAGTAGTGTACCTCTCCCAGTCAGGGTCCTTTCCCTGCTCCTGTAGTCCCACATGTGATTGTGTTTAATTGATCTGCCACTAATTGTTTGTGAGTTTCTTTTGAATTCTGCGAAGGAGCTCAAAAGAACTATGTGGTCAGCATAAGGAGATGCTTTCTGCCAAAGATATAGGTCAGACCTCATTTTTGTTGTTGATGATGTGTAGTGTTTTTGTAATTACTTTCCAAAGTTGTCATACTTCAAGAAGCTTATGAGCACACCTATTTATATATAATATATATACACACTTATATATATATATATAATTGTGAAATTACTCAAACTTTATAAATTGCCAAGCAATCAGAATTTTCTTGTAACTTCCCGGATCCCTCTGTATGTATACTCTCTGAAAATTTCCTTTCACATCAGTACTTTGGATCCTTAGAGATACTACTGCCACTCCCTGGATTGTTTTGTTACTCAAATAAACTCTTTAATTTTTAACAGAAACCCCAGTTTTCTCTTTGACAGGAATGATGGAAGAGGAAATGGTATGCACATTCTTTCTCAAGGCTGTCTATCAATCACTGCTACATCCTGAAAGGAAGGAAGGAAAGAAGGATGAGAGGGAGGGAAGGAGGGAGGGAAGGAGGGAGGGAAGGAGGGAGAGAGGAAGGGAGGAAAGGAAAATAAGCAACAATATATGACAATAGATTTACCATCTTAAGGAAATTTTATTTTTATTAATGTTGTAAATAATCTTTGGTGAAATTTTACCAATATTTATCACCAATAATTATTACCAATAATTTATTACCAATAAAGGAACCAAGAAGAATCAGATTCCAGAATAAGAACAATGAAGTCATTGGACATTCTGTGTGAGACCACTGCCCAAACTCCTTGGCCCTGTGTAACACTGCAAATTTCACACTTCCCCAAGGAATCTCCCCTGGGAGATGACATATTGACACAAGATTATGAAATATACATACCTTATGTATTGCCGATACTTATTCTGCATTTTACTTCCTGATACCCTCTCTTTGTTGACCCATTTCCTCTGAGAATGGGTCCTACTATCATTTAGGACTAAACCTGCTGGGCACACATGCAGAGGAAAGACATTCCCAACCTCCAGGTCACCATGAAACAGGACTTTGGCCAAGGATCCAAAATGTGCTTGAAAGACATCAGATGAAATGGAAAGACATTTAGAAGCAAGAAGTACAAAAAGCCATGTCTTTTCAATAATCACAACCCCACCCTGTGCATATCCATGATTGTTCCTGTGAAACTGGTACATATCCATTAATCCCTAAATTTACTTACTGATCCTTATGCCTAAAAGTATAAATTAAAAAAATTCTCCTTCTCTTTTTATATTCCTTTTTTTTCAGGATCTTATCTTGAGGATTCTCCTTTTGGATCATTCCTTCCACTTTCCAAGTAAAGCTTCCCCATTTCATTGTCATCCAGCCCCTGCCTTTGTTTCTCAGCAGTAATTGGGTTGGAAACTTGGAACACATTTCCTTTTGATGAGTACATTTCTTTTAAAAAAATTTTTATTAGTTGGTTCTTCTTTTTTAAAAAATATCATTTTATTTTGAGCTCTTACAGCTCTTATCACAATCCATACATCCATCTATTATGTCAAGCACATTTGTATATATGTTGCTGTCATTATTTTCAAAATATTTTCTTTCTACTTGAGCCCTTGGTGCAGTGTGTTTTTCAACATGACATTACATATTCATTTCCAACCCCCTTCCCCAAACTATCATTCTAACAGGACCTGTGTAGAATACTGTTGTGTGTTTTGACACATTTTTGCTTATTTCAGGTACCTTTGAATCTGTTCCAACTGATACCAACCTTCTGCAGAACAGAGCACGGTCTGATGCTGCGCCATCATCACACTGGTTATGCTCGGTCTCATGGCTACATCTGTTGCATCAATCCATGTCATTAGGGAGGTCCCCGTTTTTCACTGACCCTCGACTTTACTGAGCATGTAGTCTTTTTATCCAGGTACTGCCCTCTCCTCATAGCATGACCAACGTGTGTGAGGTGAAGTGCTACCATCCGTATCCTTACTTCTAGGAAATTCCGTGCCTGTACTCCCTCTAAGATCAATTTATTTTTATAGTACCCCATGGTATTTTCAAAATTCTTCTCCAAAACCACCATCATTCAAAGTCCATCAAAGTATTCTCCAGCTTTCTTTACCCATCGCCCAGCTTCACTTGTATGTAATGTGAGCGAAAACTCTGACCCATGGCTGTTTTCATGGGCTCCTTCATCCTGAATGTGACATCATAATGCCCTGTAATATATTAGACACCTTAGGGAGGAGATATGAAGAGGCAAGTGACAGTTTGAGGTTATGTATCTGGTTATTAAATGAAAGCTCGATGATTTAAAATCACTAGTTAGTCCTTGCAGAAATAGGAGGTTATCAGACCCAGGGTACATTTATGAACTGTCAAACTGTACCAAGAATCCCACAGAGAAGTTCTGTTCAACCATACAGGGTCTCTATGAGGCAGAAAAGACTCAAGGAGAGAGGGTTAGATTTTTGAGGCAAATATTTCTTTGCTTGCTTGTTGACTTGCTTGCTTGATTCAATGATTTTTTTTCCTCAGTGGAGAAAAGTTCCTGGTGTGTGAATAGCTCTCAGAGCTCACAATGAACAACAGAAAGAATAAGTGAATGAAAATGTGAAGTGTTCATATCAAAGAACACAGATACACCAGGACTCTGATTAATTTCAGCGAGCACACACTTCGATCTGGCAAGATGTGAAACTGAGCCTCTGCTTAGGCATCTGATAACCTCCATGTCTGCAAGCTGCCTTGGTCCAGCATGCGGCAGGAGCCAGTCTTGGAGAAAACTCCTTTTGGAGCAGCAGGACCTATGTGCCCGTGGACTGTTCACAGTCTCCAGACCTTATTCAGCCAATGGTGTTCATAGGCAAATCACTAATGTGATTTCCTGTTTAAATGCTGTCTCCCCACCAGGGACTCAAGTGACTGCTGAATAAGGGTGACCTTGCTCCAAAATGTCTGCTTCCTTCCTCCTTCTCCTCATAGTGCTGTGTCTCCCATCAGGTCAGTGTTGGGGGAAGATGGAATCCTACAAGGCATATGCACAGAGGTAGGGTGTTTTATGTTTATTTCCTATGTCTCCAGGTGGCTTGGTGCAGGTGCAGCTTCAGGAGTCTGGTCCTCAGATGGTTAGACCTTCACAGACCATCACTCTCACCTGCACCATCACGGGGGACTCTGTTTCCAGTACCAGTGCTACTTGGGATTGGATCAGGCAGCACTCTGGAAGCGGCCTTGAATGGATGGGAAGGACTTACTACTACAGCTCAAAATGGTACAGAGAATATGCGCCATCTCTAAAAGATCGTCTAGTCATCAACCCAGACACATCCAAGAACCAGTTCTCCCTGCAGCTGAGCTCCGTGACTGCTGAGGACACGGCCATGTATTACTGTGCAAGGAGCACAGTGAGGGGAAGTCAGTGTGAGCCCAGACATAAGCCTCCCCTACAGGGAAAACACTGGGCAGCAGGGGGCGCACAGGACCCACTGAGCACAGACACCCAGCCCTAGACAGAGACAGATGAAGGATAGGGAGGATTTCCTGTTGGAATCAGGTCTCCATGGAGAGTTTTTCTTTTCCTTAACCTAAATTTTCTCCTCACTGCCCACTTGAAAGGAGGAACTAGTATTCTCTGTTTGCAGAACAAATATTAAAGTGACTCTAATATTTCATTGTCATCCTATAGAACCCACTTTCCTTCTTGAAATACAGGTTATCATGGTAATTCTCATCCCACAGGCATAGCCAGATTCATGCGTGCAGTGCATGATTTCAAATATACTGAGCTCAGTGACATACTACCGTCCAGAGGCAGGTCTGTGAGGTTTCCTTCTGCATTGCTCCCTGTGCTCTGTTGGCACCAAATGACTAGTGATCTCTTTGTCTGAGAAAATAACTGTGGTGATATCTGGGACTAAATATATGCCATGTCCTTAGTGATGTTTGCTACCCATTGTCTCCCTTTATGAGGAAACAAGTGTTCCAGGCACAGAACGACTCCGAAGAAGGAGTGAGCCATGCTCAACAAAACTACCTAGGGCAGGAGCCCGGTTGCCCCCAGGCACTAGGCATGTCAGGCCTCAGCATTGTAAGGAGAGTTCACTGAAGTCCCTGAGTGA
Source organism: Tenrec ecaudatus (assembly GCF_050624435.1). NCBI lineage: Eukaryota > Metazoa > Chordata > Mammalia > Afrosoricida > Tenrecidae > Tenrec > Tenrec ecaudatus. The sequence continues at coordinate 179,069 of NW_027459462.1, forward strand.
AGTTTTCTCCGCTGTCCTACGTCTACGTTCCTAAAATTTACTCTGTGGTTTCTGATGATCCTGGGTTATGAACGGCCACCACTCACCGTTCTCCTTACACTCGTGCGTCTCCATCGACCTTAAAAGAAAGGGAGGACACACAACTGCTGGCTGGTAAATTCAGCAAAGTTTGTCTCAACACAAGAGACAGCTCTGTGGTGACCCGTCTTCCATGGTAAAACATTTCCTAGCGAATAAGGTATCTTCCCATCGCAATGACAATATGAGAGAATTGCCACCGATGGATTTGCCGCTGTGCCTACAAACATCATCTTGAGGCCATACAGTAGTGAAGCACGGGAACCCAGGCGCTTCACCCTTTACCCTAGACCAGTGAAACTCAGAGAAGCACTATAGACCTGTGAGACATGACGTTGCTGGAAGCATCAGTGTACAGAGGCATGGGAACCTCGAAGGAGCTTCTTCCGTGTGAATAAAACGCAGGCTGAACTTCATAGCAGGTTCCAGAATCTCAGGAATTCCACGGGCTGTATTGCTCAGAGCTCGAACCCACTGCTTGGGAAACACTTGAACTGAAAAATCTTGCTGGACTCACGGCTTTCCCAAAGACCCAAGATTCTCAAAGAGCGAGCGTAAGGTTGATGGAAAAAAAACTGCCGGTGGCGCCTTTTTGCCTTGAAACCGGCAAGAAGCAAGATTTTCCTTAAACCATGAATCTCAGAAACATTGTGATCGTGAAGGAAAACCAGGGAGAGCAGATGTACTTCCAATAATCCAACACTTAAATGAAACCTCAAACCTATATCCTATCCTAAAACCAACCCTAATCCTAACCCTAACCTAGGTCAAAACCTAGCCCTAGGTCTAAACCTAAAAAGAGGTGTAACCCTAAGCCTAGGTCTAATTCTGTATACTCCTAAACTTAAACTGAACCCTAACCTAAGGCTCACCCTAAACCAAGCCCTAACCCTAACCATATGTCTACCCTAAGGCTAAGCCTAATCCTAACCCCAAATCTGATGTGAACATGCAGCTCCCCCTACAACTAACCTTACTCCTAACCGTCACCCTTCGCCTGAACCTAACTTAACTCTATCCATCACCTTCAATCCAAGCCTCCATATCACCGTTAATGTAATCCAATCCCTTAAACTAGACAGAGAGCTAAACTTATCCACAACCAAAACGGATGTAACACACAAGCCGCAAGCCTGACCCCAACTCTTAACCTCGCACACTTTCTAACCCTCACACAAATATTAACCCTAACCCATACCTAAACAGTCAAGTTTACCATAAGCCTAAATGAGACAATAGGTTCTTTCATCCTTAAGCACTCTTACCTAAAACCTCACACTCACCCTACATTTCATCCACAACCTTACCATAACCCGAATCCTCACGCAGCCGTCACTCTAACCTGAACTCGAACACTGTCTCTAAACATGCCCACATGCCTGTACCTATGCCCGTTTAAAGTTAACCCTAAACCAAAATCTTCGGTCCCACTATTTTGCAGCATTTTAAAGAAGTACACTGGGAAAGCTTTTTCTGCAAGGAAGAAACTGCAGGCGGCGTGGCTGAAATGAGAATATCATGCTGCACGAGCTCTTTGCCCTCAGATGTAGAAGTGTCATCATTGGGCTTTATAGAGAAACGGGACTTTAATAAGTGATCATCAACCTCTGTGAATTCCCTTTGTTCTAGACGCCTGAAATAAAGAGTTGTCCTGAGTCACATAAACCTCCACCGAGTGGTCTTAATGTGGCGCGGGAACATGCCGATATAAGAGAATTCCGAAGAAGGCTGAACGTCCACAATGGAATGGTCATTGCCAGAAATGAAGTGGCAGTCGGATCAGACTGGGAAACTTAAGCTTCCATTAGACAATGAAGATGTGAGAATCTGGTACGTCCACAATTCACGGTTTCCTTAGATCCATGAAATTCCTTGTTGAATTTCAGTCAGAAAATGAAAACTCCGGAGCCTCTGTTCAGCAGGCCCGGGTTTAGCTCCCAGAGGCACACTGGTGCTCCTCTAGAATTTGGATAAAAATCGTTTTCACGGGAATAAGGAATCTTGATCAAGCCAGGTGGGTCTTGACAAACGAAATTGCTGCTTGTGCTGGCTATATTGACAAGCACCCACCTGTGCTAGTCCATGGCTTATTCAGCACAGGAATCTGCATCAATTGAGCCAAGACGAAGGAAAGCTCAGGGAGGCAGCACCCGTTTAGAAAAGCATTTGTACTTCGAAGAGTCGGCCAATGATGTGAAAAGACATACCCATGGCAAATAGTTTTCATCATGGGCAGAATTTCACGGAGCAATATTGCTGGGAGAGAAAAGGCACCACCTGAGTGAGCCATGCTCAACAAAACTACCTAGGGCAGGAGCCCGGTTGCCCCCAGGCACTAGGCGTGTCAGGCCTCAGCATTGTAAGGAGAGTTCACTGAAGTCCCTGAGTGAAGTTTTCTCCGCTGTCCTACGTCTACGTTCCTAAAATTTACTCTGTGGTTTCTGATGATCCTGGGTTATGAACGGCCACCATTCACCGTTCTCCTTACACTCGTGCGTCTCCATCGACCTTAAAAGAAAGGGAGGACATGCAACTGCTGCCAGGTAAATTCAGCAAAGTTTGTTTCAACACAAAAGACACAGCTCTGTGGTGACCCGTCTTCCACGGTAAAACATTTAATTTCAACTCTCTTTTATACACGTGTGTCTGTGGATTTCAACATTTCAGTGCACAGATTAGCACATTCCCATAGCGGAGTGAACCTCCCTTCCGTCATGTCTATAGGTATTTCTCCTTCCTATGGGCAGCTGGACAGTAATTTATCTGGGGAACGTCTGGTAAACCAGGACAATGTTGCTTCCCCAGCTTTCTGTGATGAAGGGCCAGGCCATTGGTTACCTTTATAAAAGTCTCCTGACACGTCCTAGTGATGTCTGTTATTGGGACCATAGTGGCTTCCTCTTCCTCGGTTGGTCTTGTTGGTAGGTGCTGTCCAGTTGGTCTGCTTCAAAGCAACCCCAATGTACAGGACAAGGAAAGGCTTGCCAGTCCTGGGCCACCCTCATTTCTTTCTGATGTTTGAACCCATCGTTGCAGCTCCCGTGGCCATGCATCCTGCAAACGGCCTGGCCCTTTGTCACTGATCCTCCCCTTTAATCTGACCAAAAGTGTTCGTCATCTGGTCCTCTCTCTGACAAGGTTCTGCCTAGTTTTACTAGTCCTCCACTACCTGACAGTGTATCAACGATTAGCATAAGGTTTTCAGTGGTGTATTTTGTCATCCTCAGTGTGTCCTTATTGGGGGCTCTTACAACTCTTGTTACAATCCATACACCAATTGTATCTGACGTAGTCATACGTATATTGCCATCATTCTTTTCTAGACATTTACTTTCTATTGAGCCCTTGGGATCAGCTCCCCTTTTTTTCCTCCTCCCCCACTCGTGGTTCCTTGATAGATTATAGATTGTTATTATTTTCATATCTCACATCGACCATTGTCTCTTTTATCCTCAGCTTTCTCTTGCTCCTCTCCCTGTGAGGGGTGTGCGGTTATATGTCATTTGGTATCTCTATTCGCATTCCTGTTCCTGGGTTCCATGTGTTGTGAGTTTTATCTCTTGCTAATACCTATGCACTCTAGTCCAGAGTGGGAAGCGGCACTGGGGTGATGATAGTGGGCGGTGATGAGACCTCAAGGGGTCAGAGGCAGATTGTGTGATTCATTGGTGCGATCCATATCTCCTCAGGGGGGCCTCGACCCAGTGGGACACAGCATCTGGGAGGCTTGTGGCTTTCTCCTGAGACAGCATGGTGGCCAAGGGCCCAGGCATTGAGGGTGGGACTCTGGGCCTGGGGTGGCAGCACTTGCAGAAGCCACCCCCTCCCCCAGGCACCCACCTGGATATGGATGAGCACGTGAGACAGTTGGCTGGGAACTTTGAGGGTGGCCTCAGTGTCTCAGAGCAGGTGGGGTCTGGCCTGAGTCAGCTCCCACAGCTCCAACCAGGAAGCCCTGCCCCCAGGCGGGGGTCAGCAGTTATCCCAGCATGCTCATTCCTCCCCCTCAGCTTCTGTCTGGTCAGCCCTTCAGCTTCCTGGCTGGGTTTAGAACTTGTCCTAAGCTCCCAGAGGGCCACCGTCTTGAGATCTTGCTCAGCGCTTCAGGCCTTTCTGCAAACTCTCCTCCCAGGAGCCCATTATCACTAGGAGTTTACCCCTTGCTCTAACGATGCTCCAGGAGGCCTGCTTGGGAAGTGTTGGACTGTTGCCTGGTTCAGTCCCACTAACTGCTCCTCAGGAGAAAGAAGAGGTTCCCTGCTCTTGGAAAGATTTACTGGCTTGCAAACCCTCTGGAGGATCCCCATGAGTCAGTAGGTGGGGTCATTCTAAAGCCCGGCACTCCGCAGGTAGCCACGTTGTGTGCCACCCAGGCATGCTGTGTGTTTGGAAGAGACTGCACACCCTTCAAAGGTAGAAGCTGCACCCCTCCATGGTTCTTGCATGCAGCAAATGCAGGGCCCCTGAGACTCCGGGCCAGCCTCTGGGCTAGGATCATGGGCAAATCGTTATCTCGCCTAAGCTCCATCTGGGCTGGAAACGCAGTAGCTTGTACTGTGACCTGGGTCAGCCTGGGGCTGTGCAAGGCATCCTCAGCCCAGCTCAACTCTTCCCAGAACACCCCTGCAGGTGAAGGGAGCCCTTGGCTTGGGAAAGTGACCCTACTAAGTGGGCTTTGTGACCAGGCTCCCTGATCCACCGACCCAGGTTTGCCTCCTCCACAGGCTGCAGACAGCAGGGGCTGCCCTGAGTTCCCTGAACTCGGGCTATCTCCAGAGACAGTGTGGGCAGGATCTGGAGGGTGTGGAAGTGAGTCGTGCTGGGAAAGTGGATGGAGGAACGGAGGGTAGGGTAGATGCTGGGTGGGCTGAGGGGGCAGGAGATGCCCTGCAGAGTTCTAGATCCAGGGCTGAGGGATGTGGGAACTGTTGGGACCAGCTGGCCCTTTCGTGAGTTTTAGGAGCTGCCTGAATTCCATCCACATTGACCCTCTCCAGCCCCACCTTTGGCAGATGCTGGAAGAGAAGTTCAAGATCTTCCGGGAGAAAGGGCAGAGTGTTGGGCTGCCAGGGTGCAGGCCCTGAGAGAGCTGGCAGGTGCCCTGGAACTCGCCTCCCCCAGCTCCATGGCCCAGAGTCAAGTCCACAGGAGCGGCGTTGAGGCCACATGGGTGAGGCTGGACAAGGCAATGAAAGCCCGCAGAGAGGTGGGTGCTCAGAGGGACAGGCCAGTGACAGCCAAGGGGCTCGGGACAAAGGGGCCTACCCCAGATGTGTGTGCATCGTGTGCGTGTGTGTGTGTGTGTGCTCATGTGTAGGGGTGGGCATGTGGGTGTGTGCATGCATACTTCTGTGTGTATTCTCGTGTGCACATGTTTGTATGAAGGGGCATGGCTGACTCAAGCTCCCAGCATCAATCATCCTTCCCCGTCCAACCACGCTCCTTCCTGCCCCCAGTTTGGAGTCGTTCAGCGCAGGTCACTCCTTGTGGCAGGACCACGAAGTGGGTTCTCCCAATGCTCCCTGAGCACGGGCCGCAGTTTCGTTGGGGGCACAGGCCCTGCTGGTCTTCTTGCTGACTGCCACTCTTAGAGCTCCCTGCCGCCTCTCCCCACACCCTCCTTTCGCGGGATCTGGTGTCTAAGTGCACTGAGCACCTGACAGGTCCTGCAACCGAAATCCTGGGGCTGGGTGGCCCCGGGGCCAGCCCTCTCCTCACTGACTGTTGGAGGTGCTACAGGCAGACCCCCTGACAGGCAGCCCACTCGCTCCCTGAGCCGCCGTCTCATGTGCTCAGGGCTCCCCATCTTATTGCCTTCCTCCCAACATGCGTGTCAAGACCCTTTACTCCCTCGGGCCCTGCCTGTGGCCCCCGGGCCTCATCAGGAACCTGCTGTGATCAGAGGAAACCATCCATCTTCTAACCACCGAAGGGCCAGAAGGCGCGAATGTACAGCGATGATAATAGGTAAAGGTCACGGTAAAGTCACAGAGGACAGGAAAGACAGGGGCGAGAGAATACAATACAGAGTCAGACATGTTTTATTAGGCATGCTCACGTCAGCTCCTCTTGATGGACCACGTGGAACTGGGAGAAGTGGAACCTTTGCTATCTTGGGACGTGTATAGGGAGCCTGGAGACACACCTCTTCAGTAGTGACATGGGTCACAAGGTGGGCGGTATCTATCGTAAGGCCCCTGTACTTGAGCTCACCAAGGTGAGGAAAGCTAATACCTGCATTGGGGGAAGCTACAAGGGGGGCAGAGTGTCACGGTGGGAAGAGAGGGCAAAAGGATCATATCTGCTTCTACACAGAGATACAATCAGCCATGTGCTCACATTAAGGCAGCCTAGCTGTTAACGGAGAATCCATGGGAATGATTTTTAAAGCAGGATAATGTACTTGGACTTTACCTCTAACTTACCAAAGTAGAGGCTTTCCAGCCTCCAGCTGGAATACCAGCTTTCCAGATTCTCCCTCTTATAAGTTAGGGAATAGAGTCTTCGTCCTATTTCCCTCCGTGTTAAAGCCCCACAAATCCCCAAGCCACAGTCTTTGCTCAAAAGGAGGTGGCCCTGTTCTAAGGGAGAAAGTTGCTGGCCCTCCTTCCCGCTGTGCCCTCGACTTCCACAAGGCGGCGCTCGAGCTGTGGGTCCACATGCAGAAGGTGGTCCTGGTGGAGGGTGCTGTCCTTGGCCACGACCTGGTGTCTGTGGAGGTCCTGCAGTGCCAGCACCGCCTCCTGCAGGGGAGGGCCCCAGTCCCTCCCCCCCGCAAGAACCCCTCTTCTGTAGGCAATGGATGGATGAGGAACCCTCACCCCCAGCTGACCCCAGGCAGGACTGCAGCCCGCCCCTTCCCCCTCTGGGATAGGGGTGACGGGCCTGGGTTTGACCTAGGCTGGGGTACAGCCAGGATGGCCTGCAGAGTCCTGGGTGGAGGAGCATTCAGCCTGCTCTCTGCCAGCTGCAGAGGGAGCTGGTGGCTGTGGACGAGGTGGTGGTTCAGATGCGGATGGAGGCCATCCAGGTACACCCTGCGGTCCAGGAGGGCCTGGTCGAGCAGCTGGCTGAGGTGCTGGAGGCCTGGGCCACCTGAACATGAAGGCCTGGGAGCAGGGCCAGCAGCTGGAGTGGGTAGCCCATGGCCACGCCTTCCTCAGGCACTGCCAGGAACTGCTGTATGTGCCACCCCACCTGGATGGGGGCTCGCTCTGTCCCATGCGGGTGGGGGCACCCAGCTCTTCCCTGCCTCCTCCCTGTTCTGCCCTCTGGCCCTGAGACCTGTTCCCATGCCCTGTCCCCCACCCAGCACTCAGGCTCAAGAGAAGCAGGCGCTAGTCTATATCCTCAGAAGGGCCAGCTGGGGCCAAGAAGACACTGGGGCAGGAGCTCTGCCTGAGAGCCCAGGCAGTGCGGCCGACGGGGTAGCAGCTGCTGGACACCAGCTACGTCATGGCCCCAGAGATGTGCGCACTGAGGTCTAGGGCCAGGGTGGTGCGTGGCCAGAGCTCCCTTTCCTGCTGCTCCCTGCTCCACGGTAACCCAGCCCTGCCCCACCCAGGCGACACCCTGCCCCCCTCCCAACAGCCCTCTGCCCCCCAGGTCACAGTGTCTCCGGGAACTGGACAGGCAGCTGCAGGAGCTCCGGATGGCCTGGGCCCTTCACCAGGACCACTGCCAGGTGAGCCAGGACTAGGAGGAGCTGCGGGGAATGCTGGGTCAGGCCGCGGTCTGGCTGGCCTCCTGAGAGGACCTCCTGCTAGACCCTGACTGTGGGGTGAGCAGGGATCCGCCCCTTAGAGGGCCACATGCCTGGCACCAGGACTTGGAAAGGCAGCTGGTGGCCCAGGAGGAGAAGCTCACCCAGCTCCAAATGTAGGTGAGGGTGTGGAGTGCGGGACTGAGGAGGGGTCGAGGGGCCTCCACCTGCGGTGGGGTCTCCAGAGCATTGATCTGCCCTGAGGGGCACACCTTCGGGGAAACAGCCACAGGGTCCTGTCCTCCATGGGCAGTCTGGCTCTGTGGGGTCCATCACAGCTTCTTCTGCCCAACTGCTCCCTCCCCTCCTCTTCCTGGTTTCGCCCTGTGAGAGTTGCCCCCAGAGCAAGCCCTGTGGGACACACAGGGTCACTATGGGTGGAAACCAATCAATAATCTCATGGGTGCAGAGCACACTCTGAGGAACACAGGGTGGTGACACTAGCTACAGAGAATCTGAGTGGAGCAAGGGTTTGTAATCCTTGTGTAGGCTGGGGGTGGGGCTGATAGGGGGGGATTGATACCACAGGATCCTGTGGGACTGAAAGTGAGGACCTGAGGGTGGACGGGCAGAGGGAGTGCCCCATCCTCTGAGGCAGGAAGGTGGTCAGCTAGGGTGAGTACGGAGGAAGATGAGCAGGGGCTGCTGCAGTCACGCAAGTGTCACGTAAGAATCTCACTTTAGTATAAAATGTTTGTCTCCATTGCAAAGCCACCTCTACCAACTAGGATCCCCTCTCTCCCCATCTGGTGTTGACGAGTGAAGAAAATCAAAAACTGAAGCAAAGCAGTCCACAGGACTAACGGACCACCAACACCACAGCCCTCCATCCTTGTCCTGGAGACCAGGAGAGTTAGATGGTGCCCAGCCACCGCCTCAAACTGCTCTGGTTGAGCTCAAACTGGCAACTTGTGCACAGCTTGAAAGCCAATGGAAGGTGACTTCATGAAGAGGGCATTACAAGTTTGACAGGGACTGCTGGACCCCGAGACCAAGGCCCTTCAAATCCAAAACAGAGCGCAGCTCTGGGAATCACCCCTGCCCAAGCAACAGTCGAGCTGATAAAGTGAACACATGGCACCTCTAAGGCAAGTGCTTCCCAGAGCAAAGGGGAGCATTTGCCCTCAAAGTTCAGGAGGGAGGGAGGGGCCAGGGAGAAGGCAAGAAGAGTGCTGTGTTATATTATGAGAGCTGCAAACAAAATGTGTAGAAATTGTTAAACTGCTCTGCATGTTTCCACTTAAAACAAAACCCTCTATATTAAAATTCATATATATATGTGCATTATATATATATATATATATATATATATATATATATATATATATATATATATGTCAAACCTAAGGTCAGAAAAAGGCATGCCCCGGGCTGCTGCTCATGGCAAGGTCAGTGGTCTGAAACCCATCAGAAAGACGCGGCTCGGCTGTCTGCTCCCGTAGTGACAGCCTCAGAGACGCAGGGGCCGTCGTGTGCTGTCCTATAGGGCCTCGATGATAGAAATCGACTCGATGGCAATGTTTTGAGTTCTTTGAAGGTCAGAAACTGTAGACAGTGATCTATAAACGTCCTTCTCTCCTGTAAGGTGTCTGTAACACAATCAAAGGAAAACAATCGGTCTGCTCTCCAGATCTTCAATGGGACCATTTCCAGGGAGCCTGGCCACACACTGCCAGGCTCTGCCTCCTCAGATCCGCTGGCACTGCTAGGAAGGTTGTGGGCCCTGCAGGGGTGGGGTACTCTCCAGCCTGTTCCCCAGCAATAGAGGCACTAGGCCAAGACTGGAAGAGCCCCGGCAGGGGAGAGTGGGGAGGTTGAGGCAGTCACTGTGCCCTGCTTCTGACACTCTTCATGTGGCTGCTATGGTCACCCTTGACCTCAGGGAAGGCCAAGCGTCACCAGGGCAGAAAACACTTCCTTTTTATGGTGAGGGCCATATCGCGTCTCAACTTCACTGCTAATTAGCTGTGGTCTCTAGCAAGTAACCCAGCCTCTCGGTGCACCCAGTTTCCCCAGTGCTATCTGGAGTCCCCAGAAGGGCCAGGTACAGCCAGGCTGCTTGCAGCTGGGCCAGAACCAGCAGCTGCCCTCACCGTGCCCTGAAGCCAGAAGCCCAGAACTCAAAGGCTGAGCTTTGCTGAAGGTCGTCTGACATGGCCTCTCAGCTTAAGTAAGGGGTCCCAACTCCAGGCTGCACAAGTTGCTCCCTGGAACACGTGGCCCGGGCCCCCAATGTGGGCACACAGAAAGCCAGTTCACCTCTCAGGGGTTTGGCAGAGCCGCAGCACAGCAAGGGTCTCCCTGGAAGCCCGTCCAGCCCATGCCCAGCACCTCCCCCAAACTCACCCCTGCTCCAGGCTGCTGGTACTCACTGTAGGTCCTGTCACCACTGCTGGGCCCTGGGGGCAGTGCTGGGCCGCCACTCCAGCAGGCTCTCCGCTAGTGGGGCAGGCTGCCCCCTGGTGGCCACCCATCTTCACTTGGTGCTGAAACATTGCAAACTTGGTTAAGAGAAGCTGAGAAGAGAGGAGAGGGGTCACAGGGGGCCCTGGCTGGTGGGCTGTGAGACACCTCAGTGAGTGACTGGGCAGGGCAAGACTGGACAGCCACAGAACTTGCCCCTCTACGCAGAGAGGGGAATAGGAAGCCACAGCTGTTCTCAGTCCAGACTGATGTTCCCCATCAGCCCCTTGTGCATGCAGCCCCCCCTCCACCACCCGTCTTCCTTCGGCTCCAGGGCACCTTCCTTGCCCCTAGCCCCTTCCTCACTAGGGTGTGCTCATAGTCCTCTCTCCTCTGGCCACCAGCTGCTGGCTGCTCAGCTTGCTCTGCAAGTCCTTGGCTTCCCTCAGGAAGCCCTGCAGTGTCAGCATCCTCTTCAGATCCTGGCCCCTGTGGTGACAGCTGAGTCCCCTAACAGTTAGTGTGCATGTGTCCACACTCTGGAGGACAAGGGACTCAATCAAAGGGGCTGCCTGAAGGACAAGGTTATTCAAGGTCTTTGCCCAGGCTGCTCCTCTGGATTCAGGAAGCAAACCCAGGGCAGGGGGAGTTGGGGCTGGCGAGGGTGTGGCTGTGGGGAAGGGCAGGTGACTGGATCCAGGGAGCCGAGCCCCTGCCCTGCAGGCTCTCCTCAAAGGTTTGTGGGAAGAGGAAACAGTGAAGGACTCATCTTTTCCTGACACATGTCTACAGGCCTCTGTCACGGTTCTCTTCAAGGCAGGGGTAGCATCTAGGGGAATAAGCAACCCCAGCCAGTTTTCTGGTACACCCGGATGCAGTGACCCTCACTGTTGGGCTGCCAACTCCCACAGTGTCTTCAGCTGCTTCCAGAGCCTCCCCTGCATCACACCCAGCTGCTCTGAGACCTCAGTTACAAGGATCTACATATAACTTCCTCCCTGGGGGATGGACAACAGAAAAGTGGGTGAAGGGAGACAAAATATGTAAGATCTGACAAATTATCAAGGGTTCATGAGTGAGGGGGGAACAGGGAGGGCGGAGAAAAATGAGGACATGATGCCAAGGCCTTAAGTGGAGAGCAAATGTTTTGAGAATGATGAGGGCAATGAATGTACGGATGTGCTTTACACAACTGATGTATGTATGGATTGTGATAAGAGTTGTATGTGTCCCTAATAAAATGATTTAAAAAAATTAACTCATTTATATTTCTTAGGACAATGCGTTTTGTATTTCAAAGCAACATTCACGAAAACTATTTTTCACCTTCACTATCTTCTATTTAGTTTTAAACAGTGCAAAAACAATTCTTATGCCTTTTTATGAGATGTAATGCAAGTAGACATAAATTTATGCATAATTAAAAATGTGAATGAACAAAATATTTTGTTAAAGAATTTGAACTTTTGTGAAGATTTCCCTCCTCAAAGGTGTTGTTGGTTGTTATGTGCCATTGAGGCGATTCTGACTCCCTGTGACGGGAAGGAAAGGCACACTGTGCTATAGTGTAAGGGTTTTCAGCGGCTACTTCCTCTGAAGTGGGCAGTGGAACCCTTCTTTGTATTCTGTTCTTAGCCTGGAAGTTTCCCTGACACCTCTTCACTTCGGGTAACCCTGCTGGCATTTGAAATACCAGTCACGTGGCTTCCAGCATCACAGTAACACACAACTCACCACAGCACCACAAATGGACAGACAACAACAGGATAGGAGTCTTCATGGGAGCAGGCAGTCACGTCTTCACTCTCTCAATGGGGATCAGTGAGTTCAAACTGCCAGTCTCTCTGTTACAGCCGCACATGCAACCACTGTGCTGCTAGGTACATTTCCCTAAAATTCTGCCTAGAAAAATCTGTGGAACAGTTCTTCTCTGTCACAGAGGGTCACTGTGAGCCAGGATGGGCTCTGAGACACACAAATGCAACACCATGAAGCCACCTTACTCTGTCCTGCTCTTATTTAACTCTACTCTTTTCTGAGCTATCTTTTCCATATATTCAGAAGAGACTGGCACTGAGCAGTGTTAATTCCACCAAGGCCAGGAAGGAGATCAAAGAGTCACAAAGGACTATCTCTTTGCTCTCATGCCACTGCACTAAGGAGGCTTGGGTGGCAGCTGGAAGCTGCACATTTCACTCCCTGTCCCTACACTCTTGGCTGAGTCTCCTCAGAGTGAGACTGCCCCTTTACCCAGCTCACTGCATTGGCTGTCTTGCTCTGAAAAGAGAATTCGCACATGTGAGTCTGACTGGGTGGCAGATGGGAATCTTAATGCTGCTCTTTGGAATATGAAAGGCCTCGGATCAGAGTGCTGCAGGGGAGTGATGTCTGCAGAAGACCTGCTGGTCTCCCAGTTAGAAAGAAGCCTTCCCCTTTGCCTCAGAGGTGCGTTCACTGTGGGTGGCAAGTCAGATCCTTGGGCTGGCACTCTCAGTAAACAGATCATATGGGCACCTTGAGAAGTGCTTGCTCACTGACCCAGCTCCCGAGGGATGTAAATATACCAACCAGGATGACTAAGGACACCAGTGCCTAGAATGATCACATGCTTTGCATGTGTACAAATGAGGTGGGCAGCCACCTGCGCTGATGGTGGCTGCACAGTGTCTGGAATCACACCTGGCTAGGTGGACCATTGAAAGAGTTGGTGACATGATAATAGGGAGTACACCCCCTTGCCAGTAAAGCTGAGGAAATGGCATTTGAGGAAGCAGGGGCAGCTGGGTCACCAGCATGAAGTCAGCGAGAATGTTGCTTGTGCCTCCTTTGTTCACTGGTGGCTGCTGGCATCTGGGTAGTGAGGACACCATGGCTACTGCCAGAATTCTCCACGGTCCCTGGTTCCACTCTCAAGTCGCTGGCTTCATCACTACCACTGCCATCGAGTTGATTCTGACTCACAGCAACCCAAAAGGACAGAGTAGAACTGCGGCTGGTGGGTCTGGGGGGCTGTGGATCATTATGAGAGCATTTCTATCTCGCAGTAGCTAAAGGGTCCAAAATGCTGGCCTTATGGTTAGCAGCCCAACATAACCCACTTGGTCATGAACCCTTGCCAGCTGATCCAGGGAGTCCATTCCCAAGTGCATATCTAAAAGAATGAAAGACGAGTACCCAGATGGATGCTGCACTAATCATTATGGGCAAAAGGTAAACAATAAGCCAACAATACCCATCAGTAGAAGAATAGAGAAAATATGACCTACACAGAATGGGATATACATATAGTCTGCCACAAGAAAACTAAGGCCTTTGATTCAGACAGACTCTGTAACACAGGTGAACGCAAGACATGTAGTGAAAGACGCCAAACACCAAATGCCATGTATTGTGAGTCCATTTAGAGCAAAAATGCTGGACAGGTAAATCCTGTAGAGCCATAGAGTAGATTGGTGGTTTCCCAGGGTGGGGTGGGAGGGGGAATGGGGAATGACTGCTTAATGGCTGCAGGGTCGATGAAAATGTTCTGGAACTGGATGGTGGAAAGCTTTCACAGTGTCCTTAAAACTACTCTTAAAAAGGGGAGAGAAAGAATCTGCAGAAAGCACAGTTCTGATTGACTCACATGAATGCGGTCACCAAGAATTGGAATCCACTAGAATTGGAATGGCAGCTAGACTATTGTTTCCTTGGGAGGTGCCTCCAGGAAGGACCAGTGGAGAAGGGTAATACTGATAGAGCAAAGGGAAGAGGCCGATAAAGAAATGTCATTGAGTAGGTTCCCAGAGACAGTATAAATCCTCTTGTAGTTGTCCCACCCAAAGGCTGAGGGAACTGGAGTGTGGCTCCACCTATCCACATGTGTCATTGGTTAAAGTGGCATTAGGTCCTGGAGGATGTCAACTCCCCTGTCTGCTCAATGACTGTTCCCTGTGTGGGGAGTTACATGTGCTTCCTGTGAGACCATTGGCATTTATGGGAGTGGTGGGTGCCAAATGCTAATACATGGGCACATTAGCAGCTGCTACAGCAAGTGCTGTACATTTTTAACTGCTTGAGTGACAAGTGGGCCCTACCTCCTGCCTATATTCAGTGGTAGGGTGTTCAGATGGGGGCATCCGAAAAATAATAAGGCCCTATTCTTTGCAAATAGACATTATTATTATTTTAATCTGTCCCAACCCCCTTTCTTATCTGTCCCTGTGAACTACCTCACTGGCTGAAACATCAGTTCCCTGGGGAAGACATCACATTTCAATACGGTCACAATGCTGTTTTCATTGGTTCAGTGGAGACACTGACATAAGATGTGTCAACTAGACGCTTTTTCTGGAGCATTTCCAAACAAAAAACGAAAAAGAAAGTCCCGCTTTTGCAAGTGGCCTGGCATCTAAGAAGCATAATTCAGAAGCACATGTCCCGCCACGTGGAGGAGGCAGTCTATGTTGCGAGATTACAGCATGTGCCCTGAGAGACAGACACAAAGAACACAGGAACATGCCAGTGGTGGTCAGGAACCGTCGACAGAGCCAGCTGTCCTCTTGTTCTCCCCACCTTTCCATTTTCTTAGGATTCTCTCTTCCAAGTATTGGTCTCTTTACCTGTTTACAACCAAATGAGCCCCAAATAAGATCCAGATCATAGAAATAGAAGGAGGAAGTTGGATGGAGACTGCAGTTCATACTCCCCGGAAGCCATTCAGACTCCCTGAAAGAAGGAGAAACTGTGATGGAATTAGCTCTGGATTCCTGACATTTATTGAGGAATGCTCAGGGAATAAGCACCTGTGGGGGGAATCAAGGAAGGGCACAAGAGGGAAATCTCAACAGAGGTCTCAGCCCTGCCTATGGAGAGTGTCATAGTCAGTGTTCCCTAGAGAAACCAAACCAGTTATATAGCTGTAACTGGAGATATTGATATATCCACCAGGGCTCCTATGGTTAATCACTGCACCGGCCACTCATTGCCATCAAGGTGGTCTCAAAGTGACTGTGTAAAACAGTATAGAACTGACCTTTTGGGCGTTGGAGACTGTAACTCTTCAGGAGATTACGAAGCTTCATCTTTCCCTCAAGGAGCCCTTTGTGTTTTCAAACTGATGTCCTTGCTGTTGAATGCCCAAAGGGCCACCCACTACGACACCAGAGCCCCTGAGAGTGAGGCTTATTTCTAGGAATTGGCTCACATAGGGAAATGGCAAGTTCCAAATTCATAGGTCAGGCAACAGCCTAAAGAGCTCTGTAGATGTTCATCCTAAAATCCATAGGTTAGGTGATGGGAAAAGACAAGAATAAGAATGGTCAGAACACACCCTAGGGAAACTCCCTTTCTGCACTGAAGGCCTTTGGCTGATAGGTTTACCCCTTCCCACATTATGGAAGGTATTCTATTTTGCTTGAGTCCAACTCCTTCATAAGAGCAAATAGATGAGGTGAACAAGCGGCCATCTAGCTCAGAAGCAATAAAGCCCACCTGGAAGAAGCACACCAGCCGGTGCGATCATGAGGTGCCAAAGGGACCAGGTATAAGGCATCATGCAAAAAAAAAAGAATATATATATATATATATATATATATATATATATATATATATATATATATATATATATATATACCATAGAGAATGAAGGGGGAAGTGCAGAGTGGAGACCAGAGGCCCAAATGTCGACCACTGGAGATCCCCTCATAGAGGGCTTTAGGAGAGGAGATGGGTCAGTCAGGGTGCGATGTATTACCGATGAAGAACACAGCTTTCCCCCAGATCCTGGATGCTTCCTCTCCCCAACTACTAGGATCCAAATTCTACCTTGCAGGACTGGATAGGGCAGAGGCTGTACACTGGTGCATATGGAAGCTGGAGGCACAGGGAATCCAGGGTGGATGATACCATCAGGACCAGGGGTGTGAGGGATGATACTGGGAGAGTGGAGGGTGAGTGGGTTGGAAAGGGGTAACTGATTACAAGGATCCACATGTGACCTCCTCCCTGGGAGATGGACGGCAGAGAAGGGGGGAAGGGAGACTCCGGAAAGGGCAAGAGATGACAAAATAACAATCTGTGGATTATCAAGAGCTCATGAGGGATGGGGAGCGGGACAAAAAAAGAGGACCTGATGCGGAGGGCTTAAGTGGAGAGCAAATGCTTTGAGAGTGATTAGGGCAAAGAATGTACAGATGTGCTTTATACAATTGATGTATGTATATGTATGGATTGTGATAAGAGTGGTATGAGCCCCTAATAAAATGTTTAAAAAGCAAGAGCAAATAGATGAATGCTTATTTGACCAAAAAACTGGGCACCATAGCCTCGCCACATTGATATGCAAAAGGAGCCATCACAGGGAGCTCTGTAACTGGGACCTGGCCAAGTGGTGACCAGTAGCCTGGGACTTTGTAGCCTAATGTGTTGCAGCAAATTGCTTACTAGTTCTCCTCTAGCTATAGTCTTTGTAACGCCTACCAATGACAGGGTGGAACTATGCCACCGAGGGAAGTAGATAGCATGCTAATAATATCAGTAAAGTGCATGGCATCCTCGAAGAGGTGAGACCATTCAAATAAGACCTGTAGACCCCTAATGTGGGGATTGGTCGGTATGGTCATCCTGGGTGAGTTAACTCAGAAACAGAAAGTGGAGTTTCAAGAGCACCGAGAAAGACGAGCCAGCAGTGGAGTGAGCTCTTTGGACCCAGGATTATTACTCTGAGCACCACCTCTGTCCAGGAGACAGAGATCCCTGACACTGGATGCATCAGGAGACACTGAAAAACAGTGGCAGATAAATAGCTCATGGAAGCAGAGGCAGCAGCACCAAGACCCCAGAACAGGGAGCTCGCCAGCACACAGAATGAGAAAGCTGAGTGTTTTGGGTCAAGGCTTCCAGACAAAGCGGGCTGCCTCAACGCACCTATCAGCAGAGCTGAAAGAACTTTGCACACGGTCCCAAGCAGAGCAGAGGTCAAGGAGCTGCAGGGCACAGGCCAAGGACCAGAAAAAGTTCTGCCTCTGGACACCACTGGGAAGAGACTGTCCTGACTGAAGAACTATATCCCCAGTCATTTCTGATCCTGAATTGTCACCTGCTAGATCCCCAATTAACCCCAGAAACATAAGTATTGTTTGCGAGTTCTGTGTGGCCATTGCCACTTAAGGATTATCAAACCCAGCAGAGAAGAAGAGAGTGTCATGGTACGGATGGTTGGTGTCAGAAACTGTGAAAAGAAAGGAGGGTGGAGGCATTTTGATCTCTGTCTCATAGGAATCAGCCTTGGGCTGTTTATCTTGATTTTCCTCCATTGCCTTTTGTGAAGTTACAGGGGGGTCAAATGCCTCCACTATGCCATTTATACCCCTACAGTGACAAGTCGTTGGATGAAGGTTAGTTTGGGAAAGAGCAGACCATGGATGAGCTCTCATCAGCTGAGGCAATCCCGATAGGGGCCAGACAGCTGGGACCTTTTCTATCAGTGGCTCTCTCCGCAGCTGGGGAAATCAGACTCTTGGCCCTGAGAGGAATCTGGGTGACACACTCATCTATGACAATACCCTGAAGAACAAGCTCCACAAAAACCTGGCTGAGAACTCTCGCCTAGAACACAGGAGTGCATGCCTAGCTAATAATAGCCATTTACTGAAGGCCCTATGATTGGAACTGTGCTTCATTTACAGATGGAAAACTAGAGGAAGGGATTTAAGGTGGCTAAGTTAATAAGTGACAGAGACAAGATTCAAACACAAGTTTGAAGCTGGTACTGTTAGCTTTATTTCCAGGGCTGCATTTTAGATGAGGCAAATGAGACACTTGTCAGGCACACAAGGTAAAGAGGCCTTCCCTCTCCAGTGTGACTTTCCCCATAAGTCTGAATCATGGGCCTGGTGTGTCTTATTTGCCTTCCCTGAGTTTCAGAACCTGGTCTAGTCTGATTTGCTATTTGGAGGAATAAGCCAGAATGCTCAAGTACTCTGAGTCAAGACCCAATCTCCCCTGGAATTGTTCAGTGGGACTTACCAGCCTCTTCCTTCGTGTTTCACTTTTCTAGAAACCTCCATGGAGGACTAGCTCTCATGAAGAGAGCTTCAAAAAGCTCATGGCAAAATTCCATAATTTTTTCATATCATTTTCCACACGCTTTTGGAAGCTCCCTCCTCATCCCTTTCCACAGTCTTTCTCAAGGAAAGAGACTGTTGCTGGTTGATGTCAGATGCCCGAGTCTGTTTTCTACTCAGAATGCTCTGCACAAACTCTATCAACAAATAACGCAGAGTCAAACGTGCTGTGTGTCTTTAAGTTGATGTCAGCTCATAGTGACCCTACTGGACAGAGTAGAACTGCACCCAAAGGTGTCCTAGGCTGAGATCGTTATGGGACCAGCTCATCAGGTCTTTTCCCCTTTAGAGCCCATGGGTAGGTTCAAACTACCAGCCTTTTGTTTAGCCACCCAGTCCTTAGCCATTGTACCACCAGGGCTCTTTAAAACAGGGATTAGGTTGATTAATTTTAAAATCTCCAGGAACATTTGAAAGCTGATTCCCAGAACACCCTTCCCCAGATTGTTGATTAAGACGGGCATTTGGGGACTCATTTCTTTCTCATTTGTGTAAGTGCACTCTATGAGAGGGGTTTCCCTTCATAGATAGGTGATCACATACTATTTTTCCAAATTGAACCACTCTTGGTGGTATAATGGGTTAAGAGTTGGGCTGCTGCTAATGGCAAAGTTAATGGTTCAAACCCACCAGCTACTCCTTGGGAGAAAGATGAGGGTTTTCTGCTCCAGTAAAGATGTGCAATTCTGAAAATCAGCAGAGCCAGTCTATTGTGCCATGTATGAGGTCAACCCCATGGCAGTGGATTTGGTTTTGGTTTGGGTCTGTGGGGGAAGTCCTTAAGTCATTCTTTAGTCACATGGAGGAGTCCCTGGGTAGTGCAGTTGGCTAACATACTGGGCTACTAACTCATAGGTTGGAGCTTCAAGCCCAGCCAGAAGTGTCTCTGAAGAAAGGCCTGGTGCTGCATTTCAAACAACAACAACAAAATCAGTTATAGAAAAAAACAACAGAATGTCGTTCTACTCTGGCCCAAAGGAGTCCCTATGAATCAGAGTTAACTTCATGGCAACTGGCATGGGTTTGGTCCATGGGAAAAAAGAACCCTTCATAATTGCCTCCATGCCCAATAGTTCCTTTCCTGTATCCCTAGACCACCCCAGCACCCTCAGCATCTTGCCTTATAATTGCCATGGGTCCGTCTGTCTTCCCAATGGGCTAGACCGTGATGCAGCCGCTGCCGACACAGAGGGATTGTGCAGTCCCTGCATGATCTACAGTCCTCATGACATATATCTTGAATGAAGATTAAGTGATCCTCTCTAGAGCTTAGCTCAGGTGAATCCACTACCTCAGCTGGAACCGAAGTGGTGCCAGACCAATATCTGTTTTTAAAAGATAGAAGGGCATTCCTAATCTTTGTGGAGAAACAGAGAGGATTTAGTGAAATGTTTCTGCAGTTGAGGCTACAGATGATCTGTTGACATGGTCTAAAAGGTTGTAGGTGGTTTAATGTCTCTCGGTACCATCAACTTTGCATTTTGTCCTGACTTAGCAAATTGGTTGGGATTTCGGCTTACTGACAAGGACCTTCAGAAAGAATGTGGTTGCAGGAGCAAGTTTAAGAAAGGAAAGAGCTTTGAAGCAGCCCTCACTGAGTGCCAATCCAAAACTCTGTAACCCAGCACCTCAGAGGGCTTGACCTGGGATGGACTATGGCAGCAGCACCATGAGCCACTTCCTCCAGTGGCCCTGACTGAAGGCTCAGAACCTGCCTCTGATTGGCAGCTGAGAGATACTAGGACCGTCACCTGCCACATCGAATGTATTTCTCCTGGCAGTAAGAAATCCCCAAAGTACACTATGTTCGGGCAATCTTTCCAGCCTACAAGCAGTTGTTGCTTATCTCTGTTAGCTTTGTGCAGGGGAACAATCAGGCTTTGAAATTGAAAGACTTGCATGCATGTGACCCATGAGGTTAAGAGCCCAACACATAACCACTATATTACCAGGGTTCCTGCCTCTTGAAGGATAGGTAAGCAACAAAAGGACCATTTCTCTTAAAACCTCTGATCTAGAGTGGCACACAACTCCTTCCACTTTTATTCTATTGGCCAAGCACTTTGCTGGCAGGGCAGGGAAGTTTACTCTTTCCTTGGATGACTAGGAAGTGAGTGAAATTTTGTCATCTCATACAAAGGGAAAAGGGAAACATGCTCTATGATCAAATAAGTTTTTTAAAAAGTCAAAATATTCATAGAATCTGCCCAGTGTGGCAAAAGCATGAGCACTCCCATTGTAGAAGAAACACTGCTCTCGGGAACCACACTGTGCCTGGCAAGGGAGGCTGGGAGGATTTATGCTTGCTCACTTTGGCCAAGTCATTAAGCAAGGCTGATCAGTAGAAAAGGAAATCGGGTTTTGTGCGGGGATGTGTCATTGGATATGCAGGCGATTCTCCTTGCGATGTATTGGCCCACAACTTTGGAGTCACATACAGCAGTGACCATGAAGATGGCTTCGGACCTGGCGACACTTCATTTTCGTATATAGAAAGTTGACACAAGCATCTCCTGGTGGTGTAGTGGGTTACACATTGTGTCCCTAACCTTAAACTCAGCAGTTCGAAAACAGCAGCACTCAGTGAGGGAAAGATAAGGCTTTCTACTCCTGTCAAGAGTTACAGGCTCAGAAACTCATGGGGGCAATTCTCCCGTCCTTGAAGGTCGCTATGCATCAGCAGTGACTCGATGGCAGGGAGATTAAGTTGATATTACCTATTTTAGAAAACGGTCCTGGTTATTCAATTAAGTAAGGCAGGTGCAGCCCTGTCACACAGGGTTTGTTTAGATAGCACAGTAGTGTCCACTCACTCATTAGCTCAGTGTGTCTGGAACCCCAATGTGTATTTCCACATGGGACAAGTCAGGTTGAAGACACTGGGGATTTGTGCTTTGTTGAGCAAGCCCTGGAATTGCAAGAGTTCTAAAAGGAGGTCAAAGTTCCTGTTTTTATAACTCTCTCTCACACACACAGACACACACACGCACACACACAGAAAGTGGTGAACTTCACAGAACGTAGTGGGGACTTCAAAGAAAGGGGGGTTGATAGCCGTGAACAGGGTTGGGATGGGTCTTGGTCTATCCATTTGAAAGTCTCTAGGCTAAACAGAAATGTCCTGGTGGTATAGTAGGTTCGGTGTTGGCCTGCTAACCACGAGGTCAGCAGTTCTGAATCCACCAGTTCCTCCATGGAAAAAAGATGAGACTTTCTATTTGAGTAAAGAATTATAGTCTCAGAGACTCATTGGGGCATGTTTATTCTTCCCTACAGGGGCGCTTCGAGTCAGAATGAACTCAGTACAGTATGCAAAGAACAAGCTGTGCTAATACCATTCCAGAGAGACAGTGGTGTTCCAGGGACATTGGTTTTGCCTGGCCCCTGACCCTGAGGAAACAGGAGGTCTTCAGGTCCTCTCCTGCTGCTCTTCTTTACCATCCTCCCATATCCTCCTCTGCACTCCCAAGTGGTGGGCATGATTCATACACACAGAAATCCACTTACTCCTTTGGAAAAGTGGTTTACTTCACCCAAAAATTCGGAGAACTGTGTCGTCTCCCTTTCAAAGTAAATTATACGATGAACATACAATATTGATTGCAGGCATGTGGATTCTTAATCCTCAAGTTCCCATGAAACCCTGCTTTCCATGGCAAATCAGCCCACCATTTCAGCACGCCAGTATTGCCAGGATTAAGGAGCCTCAGCAGCCACCACTGCTCCGCAGCCTGCTTTTCACGGTCACGCGGGGATGTCAGAGTGCCCCACACCTCGTGCACTTGACTCAGTGCTTGCTTGCAGGGGTTGCATTTCGTTAGAGCCCAACTACTTCCGAGCATTGGCAAATTCCCTCAACCAAATGTGGGCAGCGGCCTCATAATGTCACCAGTCATTAACCACCAGCAGGGTTGCGTTATGCTCGTCAGTGCTGTCATGTGCAAGGGGAAAGACAATTCCCACAGGCTGCCAGCTGTGTTTGGGGAGGGAATGCCAGGTGGGGAAGCTGGGGGTCCTCACCCCAGCAGCCACAGTTCCTGGCTCCAGGCCCTGCCCCAGGCTGTGCCAGGACGAAGAGCCTGGACTCTCAGAGACTCCATAGCTCGATTTCCACTCAGGTTGTGTTGTGTTGATCATTCCTTCCCTAGGCTGCCACCCATCTGTCAGTTTGTCATCATGTTGTCATTTGTCTCTAGCTGTGATTGCTGTAAGCGGTGTCACCAGCTACGATTATAACCAGAGCAAGCCACTCTGGACACGCTTCACCAGAGCATCCAAGCTAGGACACACTGGGAAGAAAGACCTGATGATGTACTACTGAAAATGAGTCCATGGAACCCTATGGATCAAAGAGAATATCGTCCAAACAAGTACTGGAAGAGGAGCACCCTAGGTGAGAATACACTCACACTATTCAGTGGGAGGACTCCCTGGGTAGCGTTTGACTAGCACCCAGGAGGTCGGCAGTTAAATCCCACCCAGAATCCAAGAGGTGCCTAAGGAAGGTAGGCCTGAATATCTGCTTCCAAAAGGTCACAGCCTTAAAAACCCTATGGAACAGTTCTACTCTGAAATGCATGGGGGTCGCTATGAGTCAAAATGGACCGAAAAGCAGCTAATAACAACAACACTGTATAAAGAACAACACTGCAAGTCCTTAGGACAAAATACACAGCAGGCAAAATAGCCTCGACCCCACAGAATAGGGCAACTTATTTTCCTTTGTACCAGAGACCGGAACTGTACAACGGAATGAAACCCTGCCTGGTCTTGTGTCATCACCACAGTCGTTGGTCCATGTTGAGCCCATTGCTGTAGCCACTGTGGACATCCATCTTATCAAGGGTC
The DNA here is from genome assembly GCF_050624435.1 of Tenrec ecaudatus. Lineage (NCBI taxonomy): Eukaryota > Metazoa > Chordata > Mammalia > Afrosoricida > Tenrecidae > Tenrec > Tenrec ecaudatus. The sequence continues at coordinate 202,265 of NW_027459462.1, forward strand.
TTCTTCCCTCTTGCTGCCCCTGTACTTTAACAAGCATTATGTCCTTTCTTAAGAACCAGTCTCTCCTGATAGCATGTCCAATGGATGTGAGATGAAGACTTGCCATCCTCACTTCTAAGGGGCATTCTGGCCGTGCTTCCTCCAAGAGGGATTTGCTTGTTCTTCTGACAGCCCAGACGACTTTCGGTATTGTTTGCACATCATTCACATGCATTGATCCTTCTTCAGTTTTCCTTACTCACTGTCCAGCTCTCACATGCATATTGACCATTGAAACTACTTACCTTGAATTCAGAGCTTAGGGTACACTACCCAAAGCCACATACCTTTTGAGCGGCTGAAACATGTCTGCTGCCAGGATCTGTCCAATTTATTTTATTGAAACATCATACTCAAAAGGTGCTTTAGGCAAACATATTTTGTCTTTTGACTACATGTCCCCATAATATAACCAGGCTCAGACCCTCACATTGTAATGATTCAGCTATATGTCTGAGAGGTAAAAAGACCGCCAACCATATAACTTATGGGAGAATAGGTACTGGCTGTCACCTGCAATGCCATTCCTTCAACAAATATTTATTGAGTGTTATTCAAATGACAACATTTGCAAAGCTTTAAGAAGACCCAGATGTAGAGAACACAGTCCCTGCTCACAGGAGACTCACAGATACTGCATCAGGGCATTCAGATCAGGGACACCACAGATAGATGCTGAAAGTAAAATCATAAAAAATAGCAACCACTCACGGAATCCAGGACAGATAAAATCCTCAGGAACAGTAATGGGAGTAGCGATACTGTGGTAGCTTTTTAATCTCCCATCATCTTGCATAGGAGTGGAGTCCAGGCTGTCACTCAGGCCATAGCCAGTGAGGTCTCAATGTGGGCATGGCCTTCTCTTGAGGATTCTGGCAACTCCTGTATTCTTTCCTGGGGGTGAGAGACACCCATGACTTGACATTCCTGCTGACAAGATACATGGATCTACATTGACGGCAGCCAGAGCCTTGAATGGGAGGAGTCATGTGGAGACCCATGCCACTTTCCACCTCCACTGGGTCCATAAGACATTCCACCAACTGCCCTGTGATCTTCCAGCACTTGGTGTCATTGCATGTGTTGCATAAGTCTGAAAAAAATGTACACACTGTTATTGGATATATGGGTTAATTTCGTACTTATGGACGTGGTCTGGACTGGGCTGGGATGTTTTCTTAATATAAAATTATTCTTCTATATAAAGCTTTTTTAAGACACATGAGTGTTTATGAATGTGCTTCTCTAGTCAACTCGAACTGACTCAGATACCATGAGGGCACACGGTGGCTGTGTAGGGAAGGGGAGGAAAAGGGAACTGATAACAATGGAACACACACACACACAGCCTAGGGGCCGAATAACAGAAATATGAGTAGAGGGACACAGAAGACGGTGGGTATAAAGATATTAATTTATATATAATTTAGTAAGGGTGTGAGGGTTGAGGAAAGAGGGAACAACAGGAGCTGATATCAAAGGGGTCAAGTAGAATGATAGTGTTTAGAAAATGATGGTGGCAGCATATGTACAAACTCGCTTGATCTAAATGATTTATGGATTGTTATATTATCTGTCAGAGCCCCCATTAAAATGTGTTCTTTTTTCGATAACAACATAAACTCACTGCCATGGAGTCAATTTTGACTCAGTATAGAACACCCCCTGTGGTTTCCTCGCTTGCTATTCTTTAAGGAAACAGAAAGCCTTTGCTTTCCCCTGCAGAGTGGCTGGTGGTTTCAACTATTGACTTTGAGGTTAGCAGGCACCATAGCACCATGATTCCTAAGGATGCTGATAGAAAGGGAGAACCTTGTGGGACATGATTTAAAATTCTTTAATTATCTAGACTTACTTAACTGGAAGAGTCCCAGAGACTATGACCCTGAGTTACTCTTCAAACCTTGAATTGAAACTGTCCCCTGAAGTCATCTTTAAACTAAATAAGAATTAAGCTCTTAAAGGATTGCATCCTTGAGTATTGCAGTCTTTAAAAAATCAGCACAAAACTAAATGGGCTACAGATAATTCAAAATATATGTGAGAGGGTTGTGGCAGAGAGATTAAGTAAAAAGAAAGGAAACACCTAGAATAGAAAGAACAAGAATGTTAATTCAATATGAAGAGTGTGACCAATGTCACTGAACATTGTGTCCAGAAAGGGTTGAAATGGAACAGATTTTGCTTTGTATGTTTTCACATATCAAAATTAAATATTAGTAGAAAAAGAGAGAGACTCGCATCTGTTTGAGGCAGACTACCAAATACTGGGTTATATATAATGCTAAGTATTGAATATTATCCCATTTTCATATGGCAAGTATGGAAAGCCAAGGATGGAGTGAGGCATTCACAGGGAGATGGCATTTGGATGATCCAGGAAAATGGCTAAAGAAGATGCTCATTCCCGAGTGTTTCCACTGGGTTTGCAAACACATCAGCAAATGAATGTCAAATAATCCGTCTCACCCTCTAACTCAGAGCTGTGCAACCGAACTCTCTTCTATGATGAAAATGTTCCAGAGCAGTGATCCTCAACCTGTGGGTTGCGACCCCCATGGGGAGGGGGGTGGGGTCGAACAATGCTTTCACAGGGGTCATCCGATTCATCACAGTAGCCATATTATAGTTATGAAGTAGCAACAAAAATAATTTTATAGTTGGGGGGAGCACCACACATGAGGAACTATATGAAAGTGTCACAACATTAGGAAGGTTGAGAACCACTGTTCTAAAGGCATGACATCCAATCTGGTAGCTACTACATTTTATCAGGAAAGACCAGTCCATGGAAAGGGACATCATGCTCGGTAAAACTGAAGGTCCACAAGAAAAGAGACTGACAATCAAGGAGATGGGCTGACACCATGGCTGCAACAATGGACTCCAACCTAACAACCATGGCGAGAATTGGCACAAGATCAGGCAGTGTCCTCAAAGTAACATCCTTGATCTTCAGTCTTTTTAAGAGATCTGTTGTACCACATTTAGCCAATGCACCGTGTCGTTTGATGTCTTGACTGATGTTTCCTTGAGCATTGATCTGGCTTAGGGTTTAAAAATTCCCCTTGGCTTCTCAATCATACAGGAGGCCCACACACTGATCATCTTTCCTCATTACACAGAGTGTCATGCCCCACTCACATTGGTCTCCTTGCTGTTCCAGGAAGAAGCTTGGAGAACCCAATCACAAGGCCTTTTGCACTGACTGTCTCCTACCTGGAACACTTTCCCCACCGCCAGATGGCCACTCCTGTGTCTTCCTGCCTTATTCAAGTTCTGCATTGTCAATGAGATCTTCCTTGGCTGCGATGCACTACTTGCCCCAAGTTTCCCATCCAGCGCAGTTTAGTGAGAAAAATCTCACTGCTACCTGCAGGGGGGGAGCCTCGGCACTGGCATCTCAGAAAATGGAGCATAATCAGAACAGAAATGTGACCCTAACTCTCATGCTAAAAGGCTGCTAACTGCAAGGTCTAAACCACCACACAACCAGCCACTTCTCAGGAGAAAGGCTGAAAGTTAGTCTCAGAAACCTACAAGGGAAGTTCTACCCTGTCTTATAGGGTCATTATGAATCAGTATCAACTCTATGGCAGTAAATTTGCATTTGGGGGGGCGCGTTCTAAGGAGCTCTGGGTCACATACCCTGATCAATCCAACTGGCAGCTGCATCAGCTGGCTAAGGCTTCAAAAGACTGAGTACGTAACCCAGGGCTCAGTGCTGTTGGCAGAAACTTGTGGGGGGTCAGAAGGACTTGAGGTGATGGTGTCCTTCTCAGTGGCCAACGATAATCTTCTCCCCGGTCTGGGCATCAGCATCTTCTTTGCAAAATGGGATGATTGCATTAGAGAACCACTAAACTCCTACATACCTGAGCAACCAGGAAGCAATTGTGAATCCTGGAGAGGAGCAAAGACTATGCTGGTGGCTCTGCAAATCTTGGGAAGCCTGGATCCGATGTGGCTGGAACTGTCCACTGCGAGGCACCAAGAATCCCGAGAGCTGTGGTTCAGGTCTCCCCCTTGCCTGTGTACCATGGAAGATTTAATAAATGTTCTCCTCATGCTACCTTTAGGATCCTTGGTGGCAAAGTGGCAAAATCCCTTCACATTGGCCTGCTAACTGCAGGGTTGGCAGTTCAAACGCACCTGCTGCATTCCTGTAGAAAGGGCAGCTTTCAACTCCCACAAAGAATTGTTGTTTCAGAAATCCACAAGGACAGTTGTATCCTGTAACTATGAGTCAGAACTGGCACAATAGCAGTGCGTGAGTGAGCTTTAAACTACATTTGAGACTGGGGTCTATTTTGAATTCCCCTACCTGTCCATTGGGTGTCATGGGAAGAAAGTAGATAGGAGAAAAAAGGGTAGGAGGCAGTGAGGGAGGAGGGTAGAATGTACTGGAGTAACACATTCTGGCAGAAAATTGTGTGTATGTGTGTGTGTGCGTGTTCTATTGTAATTCACACAGAGTATGGGTGGGGGAGGGAACTGAAAAAGTAATTATCCATGAAAAAGAAAATTTTTTTTCTTTGGTGATTTTCCTTTTGTTGAGCTAAGGGATGGAGAATGTACTGCATGGGCGTGACCAGCCACTAGACCAGTGTGCTGTTAACACACCCTCCTGCCTTTGCATACTGGGGGCCTCTCTGTAAACAGAAGTGACTTGTGACTTCTGATTTCCTGGGGCTCTAAAGAGAACCCGAGAATAGAAGTTTTAAATCGTGAACAAAGGGGAGACAAAGGGTTAATGAGAGGACAGAAGTTTGAAGTTTCATTGGATGAACACAGCGCCAGCATCCAACAAACATGCCAAAGGCTGAACTCTGCCCGGAAGTAATGAATGAGCACTGCCTTTAGCCCGTGTCCTCACTCTCCCCGTCTCCTGCACTCCAAGCCAGCCTCACTAAGAGTAGTCAAAGGTGACATGATGGTCCTTTCATCTCTCTCTGACCCCTCACACTGCCTTCACCTCTATCCAAGTTGCTTCATCCTTCCCCCTTCTCCCTGATCTTCCTCTTTGAAAGATCTAATTCACACTAACTGGTAAAAGTCAGTTAGCACACAAGAGAGGAGACATCTCCTTCCTCAGCCTATACTGCAGAAAAGGAAACTCGGGCTTGTGCTCATTTGCCCAAATGGCAAAGGTCCCATCAGGGGCAGGGCCATGATGTGAAAATTCAAGCAAGCAGCCCCAGAGCCAGAGCTCCCAACCTTCATCCACTGCAGTTCAAGTTCATGGGGTGAAGTGGTGAAACGCTAACCAGAAACTGAGAGTCAATGTAGATACCCAAGGCTTACTTGCCAGGGCACTCACTCACTGCCATTGAGTCAATGCTGACTCATAACAACCCTATAGGACAGGGTAGAATTCCCCTGTGAGTTACTGAGGATGTATCTCTTTATAGGAATAGAAAGCCCCATCTTTCCCTTGTGGCGTGGCACATTATTAGATAGAAAGACTTAAAAGATTGGTCCAGGGCCTTCAAACTGAGGCAATCAAGGCCAGACTCATAACAATGACCCCTGTGCTGTCCTCGCTTAGGTGAGCTCCATCAAGGATACATCTAGGCAGGCCCTTGGAGGGGGATGGATGGAGAGGAGTGCAGGCAATCTATTTTGTAAGGCATTTTCCGCAAGGGTAAGATGATCTACATTCTTGGCTAATTATCAAAAGGAATTCAATGGAGGCTTAATCAAACTGGGGAGGCAGCAAATGGACAGAGTTGTCACTGTCATCAGCAATGCAAACCTTAAACCCAACTCAGTGCCACAGAGTGGATTCTGGTTACAGTGACCCTTTAAAGGGAGGTGGAATGGCCCCTTGTGGATTTCGGAGACTATAACTCTTACCAAGATTGGAAACCTTGTTTTTCTCCTCAGGGGTGACTTGTAATTCTGAACTGCTGACCTTGCAGTTAGCAGTCCAATCTGTAACCACTATGCCACCCGCCTTTTGCAAACTGGAGTGCTCACAATTTAAGTTCTAATACAATTATACATGGTTACATTATCAGCAAATTCTATCATTCCGGGAGATGCGCAAATTGCTCGGACCCCGACCAATGGGGCAGCCTGGGTTCTTGTACACTGGTGTTTCCTGGGTTCAGACCCCAGAAAGCTCAGATCCCTCCTGCTTCCCCTCAAACTCCTCTGCCCAGTGCTGACCCCAGGAACCCCAGGGATGCTCACCCTGCTTGGAGTCAGGTGAATGGATTTGGTTCACGACCCAGTCAGAAGTTGAAGTCCTTCCTTGTCATGCTTCAATGTGCAAGACACTAGTACCAGATTTCTAGCTCCCTAGACTGGACTGTATTTCTCTGTGGCAAATCTTTGTTCTGAAACAGAAGAGGAGGCAATGTTGAAAAAGGCATATCACTTTCTTGGCCTGTACTTCTTGCGCTAAATAGTGACCACCCCCACCACCTGGGATCAAAATCCTGCTCAAAGCTGAGGGTTTGCATTAAACAAGGGTCCACTCTATCTTTGCAGAGCAATTTTACTAATTTCCCAAATATCATGATCAACTTTGGATCCACAAAGTGGAAGTACTTAAGGCCTCAAATTTCTCAAGCTCCATTGAAGGTAAATATCTTCTTTTCACCAGCAATCTAACTGAAGAACGGAATATTTTATGAAGAATGTTCTTTAAAAGCCCATAACGGAACCTCAGACCAAAACCCTTGACATATCTGGTGAAAGTGATCAAGCTGAATCACGCTCATATCTGCCACTCCAACTCAGGCTGAGCTTCTCATTAAGTAAAACCTACTCCAATCCCCTTGCATCCTGGGTATTCTTTACAATATCTATTGTGTGAAGAAATCCCTATGGTTGGGTGGCCATTTATGCACAATAGTGTAGTAACTAGAGAAAGTTTTTGTACAGGTGGACAACAAGAGACAGAGCGACACCAATAGCACATCCTAGAGGTACCTTGGCCAAGATAGAGATATTCTAAACAAGAAAACAAGCCAGGGGAATCCTTATTTGCTACTCTCTTAAGCTCTTGTGTTTACAGATGTCCGATTTTAAAGCCTTTGGGAAAGACTGCAGCTTACAGTCATGGAATGGCAAGGGGTCGTGGTAAGAGCCAAGGTGAGGGAAGATGCTTAAAAATGCAAGATGTATCCAGAAAAGAGATGACTGATCAAACCATTTTGTCATCTTGACCTAAATTCTGGATTCCAAGCTTTCTAGGTAATGCTGACTGATGGCAAACAACACACACTGTAATAGTGGGCTTATTGGCTTGGGTTCAAGGATGTCCCATCCATAGTCTCAGGTGTGAGTGACGATTTGTCCCGTCAAGAGGGGTGTAAATCATTTATCACTCTAGAGGATCCAGCCAGAGCAAGTGATCTATGAGAGTCGAGTGGGTTTCAGGATGTTCAGAAAGTTTACAATCAACTGAATCACAATTCAATTCCATGAGAAACTTCAAGGCTAACTGTAAGACAGATTAAAGATGAAGATTCTGGCAGCTAGACAGGAGAGTATTCACGCAATATGAATAGACGCTTTATTCTTTTTGTCTAAGTTCACGTTATTGGGTGAAACATAACAATGATTGTCAGAGTAACCTTACTAATATTTTCTATGAGACCAGTAATAACCTGTAAACAAGGTCAGATAATGATACTTCAAGAAAACTGTAGAGCAATATTGATAATGGATCTACATGAAAAAGTTCTTGAAAACATTGGGAATAGAGTCAGAAAACACATGAAAATAATTACACATGATAATTAAGTAGAATCTATCCTAGAATTGATTTAATATAAGAAAATGAGCACTGTAATATATACCAATTAATGTAAAAAAGAATTAATAATCTAAATAGACACAAAACTTACTAAACAAAGTCAAAGACTTTTCATGCTAAGGAAAAATAACTCTACAAATCTAACATAAAACAAATATAGTTCAAAATGTTAATATGCTAATATACATTCCTAAAAAGAAAAAGTCATACGTGAAAAAACATCACTCCACGTCAGAAAAAGGACAACCATAAATGTCCACTTTTACCAGTGATATTAAAAATTGACTGTATGTTCTAACTAGAGCTACCAGGTTCACTTTTTTTTAAGGAAGAGGCTTCCAAAAAGACATAAAAATTCCTTTAATCATAATTTAATTATCACATCCATAAAATATTCACGATATGCCCTGAATAGCTAATAAATGCTAAAACATTGTAGGCTACATTTAAACACGCTGAAATAACTCTTGGTACTTAACTCCCTAACTATTAATTGTTAATCAGAAGTGGAAGGGGAAGGTGGGGGGAGAAAGAGGGAACCTATCACAATGATCTACATATAACTCTCTCCCCAGGGGGATAGACAACAGAAAAGTGGGTGAAGGAAGACATAGGGCAGTATAAGAGATGAACAAATAATACTTTACAAATTATCAAGGGTTCATGAGGAGGGGGGAATAAAAATGAGAAGCTGACAGCAAGGGCTCAAGTAGAAAGAAAATGCTTTGAGAATGAGTATGCCAACAAATGTACTAATGTGCTTGACACAATGGATGGAGGTGTGGATTATGATAAGAGTTCTACAAGACCCAATAAAGTGATTTAATAAAAAAAGAAATACAGCATGATCAAAATTATAGCATTTATCTTACAGAAAAGGAAGTACAAATGTATTCAGATTAAAACCCTGAAACAGGGAATTTGTTTCCACCCATTCTGTGATGAAAGCATGAATTTAGAGTCCTGTAGTTTTCTGTAGTGTTGAAGGTCCTCATATACTGATGAATTAATAAACTAAACCAAGGCATTCGTGTGCACATATAATATTAGAGTGACTATATAGACACACATATATGTATGTGATACACACACATATATGTATGTGATACACACACATATATCAAGCTGGACAACAGATAGGATTGATACTCACCCAAAAACTGAAGTTTGGGGACTTGAACACACTGAGCCATGGATGCTCTAGGTAGCATTGGACCCATGGGCTTCAGTTGGACTGGGCTGGGATGTTCTCTTGATGAAAAGCTCTCTCTTATGCATATGTCAGTGTCCATAGTTTTATTTTTCTAGAGAACCCAGCCTAAGGCAGATCCCCATCACATTAGTGTCATATGAGGGCGAAAAGGTGTACCTGACATGCTGCTCTTGGAGAAAAACACATCACAAGGAAAGTGTGAAAAGATAATCAACAATTCCCTGACACTGAGCCAGTCCTATGCTCCTCTAGGTCTGTGGAATTTTGGTGGATGAAAATCTATTTATAACAAAAATATCAGAGGGGCCAGCCCCAATCCCAACTAAGAGGACAGCTGCCCCTTCCCCCAGAAGAATTTACTTCAGAGGACAACACTGAAGCTACAGCTCAGGGAAAGGGACATATCTGATCAGAGCACACGGGAGAAAATGAAGGGGGAGGAAGAGAGAGTGGAGCACACATCCTGGCCCACCAAGCTTTGAGGACAATATGCCTGCTCTGAGCAGCCCATGCAAAAAGAAGCACTATGGCTGCCCCGACTATGAGTCATGACATCCCTCACTGACCTATAGCCCTATAGGGGACAACACTGGAGACAGTTTGGGAATTGCATCCGATCTGACCCCACCACACCCAGGCAAAACACTAAGGGTGTTGTGCAACAGAACAGCAAGGGAAGTAGAGCAAGGAAGTCCCAAGAGTACCAAAATAAGACTCGGGGGCCAGGGCGTGGCACCCCATCAGACTCCACAGAAAAGCACTCCTAAAGGTCAACATACAGACCTCTAACTTTTTACAGGCTTTTCTCTTTTTTCCCTTTTTTTCTTGTTGCTGTTGTTTTGTTTTCTTTTGTCATTTTGTTTTGCTCTTTTGTGTGTATGTGTGCTTGTGTGTGTGTGTATGTGTGTGTGTGTGTGCATATTATATCTGCACTTCTAACTAGATAATATAGGCCAGATAAACAATCTGGAGGAGAAAGCAACAGGACCCATGGTTGGGGCGGGGAGCATGACATGGGAGAAGGGGAGGTGGGGGAAAGAAAGTGGTGTTAACCAACCCAGGGAAAAGGGAACAATCAATAAGTGATCCGAAATAGTGGGAAACAGAAAGATTTCTCCAAGTCATCTCCCCCAAATATATGTTAGACTTAGGACACTGCTCACAATTAATGGTAAATAATTGTCAAGTTACCTCCCTGAAGGCAATCAGCTGTCAGAGGACTGTCTAGTCCCACCACATATAGGGCCCATCCCTGCTGTTAAGGACAATGGGATACTTCCCCCTAAAGGCTTCAATTTAGACCCTGAAAGGTGGGTTTACAGTACACCTTACTGATAATGATTTCTACAGTGAACCAGAGAACAGGTCAAACCTGCTCAGTGACATCCAAAGTTAGGCTGCCATGCTGAATCTCGGGTCCGCCCATCTTGTCACATGCACACCCTTACTCCCTCCTCTTCCAACAGCATATGAACCCCTACAGCAGCCCACTCCCATTACTATATTACCTATAGCACAACACTTTCCTGTGATGGATTTCTTCACCTGTAATTAGGGGGCCTGCACATCCCCAGATGATATAAAAGCCTTGGTTAGCAATAAATATTTCTCTCCCCATGTGGACCACCAAGTGAGGCTGAGGTGAACATGCAACTATGAAATGTGTCTGACTCCATTATTTCAATCTCTCTTCTAGCTCTCATGCTCCCTATGACTTTACTATAATCTTTATTTATTATCACTGTACAATTGCACCAACCGACCCGCTGTGATGTGTTAGGGTCTGGCCTTTCCCCTGACACAAAATAAGTGGCAAGGAGGGTGTAAGATGCCTGGTAGGGATTGATCAAGGCAATGTAACTGAGAAGAATTACTGAAACCCTGAAATTACTGAACTACAGAAAGAGCATGATAGTGGGACAAGAGGAAAGTAAAAGGAAATAGAGGAAAGAACTAGGAGACAAAGAGCATTTACAGAAGTCTAAATACAAGCATGTGCATATGTAAATATATTTATATTAGGGTGGGGAAATAGATCTAGGTGCATATATTAATAGGTTTAGTATTACGGTATCAGATGGACATTGGGCCTCCATGCAAGTGCTCCCTCAATGCAAGAACACTTTGTTCTATTACCTGGCATTCCACGATGCTCACCTTCCTAAGATGATAGCTGAAGACAACTGTGTGCAAAGAAAATGTGAAGAAAACTGATGGAGCCCAGCTACCAAAAGATATAGCATATGGGATCTTAAAGGGTTGAAGGTAAACAAGTGGCCATCTAGCTTAGAAGCAAGAAAGCCCACATGGAAAAAGCACACAACCTATGGATTGATTACAAGGTGTCGATGGGATCAGTATTGGGCATATTGTGAATGAAGGGGAGTGAAGATTGGGGATCCAAAGCCCGTCTGTCAGCAACTGGACAGCCCCTTACAGAAGGATCATAGGGAAGAGACGAGCCAGTCAGGGTACAGTGTAGAAACAATGAAAATACAACTTTCCTCTACTTCCTAAATGCTCCTCCTCCCCTCCACTATCATGAACCTAATTCTCTTACAAATCCAGCTAGACCAGAGGATGCACACTGGTACAGATAGGAACCTGAAACATAGGGAATCTGGGACAGAAGATGCCTTCAGGACCAGTGGTGAGAGTGGTGCTATCATGAGGGTGAAAGGAAGGTGGGGCAGAAAGGGGGAACCCATTACAAGGATCTACATAAAACCCCCTCCCTGGGGGATGGACAACAGAAAAGTGGGTGAAGGGAGACATCGGACAGTGTAAGGATGAAAAAATAATGATTTATAAATTATCAAGGGTTCATGATGGAGAGGCAGTGAGCAGGGAGGGGGGAAATTGAGGAGCTGATACCAAGGGCTCAAGTAGAAAGCAAATGTTTTGAGGATGATGAGGTAACACATGTACAACTGTGCTTGACACACAATGGATAAATAGATAATAAATAGATAAAGCTATCATGTTAACCTTGAAAAAACACAGAGCTCTTACAAGGCACAATGCACACATAGCCTCTCTGCACCAAAGGTCAACACTCACATTTATAACACGTAAGGAAACTTAGTAGACTCATAGTCACACTTGCTATAAGAAATCAGTATAACACTAAGAGCCTTATATTCATGGGGAAACATGACATCATGCTCCTGAGAGGAAAGTACTACACTTGTTTATATAACAAAGTATTCCCATTACTCAGCTCACATACTGCAATAGCATCACTGAGTATGAAACATACACAAATATACATATACACACGCACGCACACATCTTTCCATTTTTAATGAAAATATTCATACCTACTGAGGCCAGGTTTCTAAAAGTTTCCATCATCCCGTGTCTCTATAGTTTCCTCTCAGAAAGGTCCAGCAATGCCCATTCTTCCTCGGAGAAATTCAGAGCCACCTCCTCAACAGCCACAGTGTCCTAAAACATCCCGTATATTCTGGCTTGGCAAGGTACCATGCATTCCACTATGTGAAAGGATGAAGAAGACAGTCCTGGGGAAACAGAGACTTCACATGGGCATTAGACACAGGGGTCTTGCTCTAAGGATTTCCATCAGGGTTTAGCTAACCCACTTCACCCACTAGATCAGCTGTTCTGAACCTGTGGGTTGCAACTCCTTTGGGGGTTGAACAACCCTCTCAAAGGGTTCTCCCGTTCATAACAGTAGCAAAATTACAGTAATGAAAATAATTTTTTGGTTGGGGGGTGAGTACACATGAGGAACTGTATTAAAGGGTTGCAGCATTAGGAAGGTTGAGAAACACTGCACTAGACACACTCCCTCACTAATTACATGTTATCCCAAGGACTGCATGCTTCTAGCATAATGAGTTTATCTCTGTACAGTTTGTCTGTGACCAACTGCAGCCTTATTTCTATCTAGCTGTTTCAGAATAGAGAACAGTCAGAACACATAAATCAGATGAATGATCAAAAATAAAAGCCTCGATTCCAAATTCATATCCTCTCTTCCATTGGAGGGAGGATTGAAATTAAAATATTTATCAGAACAGGAAGCACAGGGTGAAAGGAAGATGACAACTAGGAAACACTGCAGAATTTGTGCTTCTCCCTGTCGCCCCTCCTTAGCCATTGGAGAGCTGCTGGTATGAACTAACAAAGTAGGGACCCAAAGCCCTGGAGTCATGGTATCTTCTTGGAGAATTCTACGTGATCAAGAGCTGACGTATTACCTGGTGATAGAGATGATTATTTGGGGAATTATGAAATTTTCTATAGAGTGTCTATGTTACTCGTCTACTTTCCAGTCACTCTGCAGTTGCACGCTTGTGTATTTTGTATTTTCAATGAGATAGGACAAGCTATTGAAAAGGGAAACATGGCAAGAGTGAAAGGTAACAATAGAATATAGATACCCTCTGTACACTGGTACAGATAGGAACATGGAAACAAGGAATCCAAGGTGGATGATCCATTCAGGTCCAGTGGTGAGAGTGGCGATACCAGGAGGATGGAGGGAGGGTGGGGTGGAAAGAGCGAACTGATTACAAGGATCTACATATAACCTCCTCCCTGGGGGATTGACAACAGAAAAGTGGGTGAAGGGACATTTTGGACAGTATAAGATATGACAAAATAATAATTTATAAGTTATCAAGGGTTCATAAGGGAGGGGGTAGTGGGGAGGGAGGGGCAAAAATGAGGAGCTGATGCCAGGGGCTTAAGTGAAGTGCAAATGCTTTGAGATTGATAATGGAAATGAATGTGCAAATGTGCTTTACACAATTGATGTATGGATTGTGATGAGTTGTAATATAATGATTAAAAAAAAGAATATATGCAGATATCTTGAAAATTTTCCCACTGAGACAAAGCTACTGTCATGTAATTATTATGGACTGCTCCCCTCAAAAAATACTGGATACGCACATCAATACACACTAAGCTCATAGGATATACTGACAAAAGAGCACAATATATTCAGTATCATAATAGCATGTCCTTTTTGCTGATTGGGAAAATGTACTTAGGTTCCAATTTTCTTATAAGTTGACTGAACTTCAGTGCATTTCAATGTTAAACTGTTAGGATACTAGGATTTACATACCAGGCTTTGAGATGTTTTTCACATTTTAGATTTTTAAAGATTTTTTTCACATTTGCAGATCATGGAAGGCCGACTAGCTGAACATGATGACCACTAGCATTCTCTCAGCTGTGGGACTGGCCTCCATGACTTGTCATACTTTTGTTCCCGCATCTTTTCAGGAGGGACCAGTCCCTGGAGAAGGACATGGTGCTTGGTGAGGGAGAGAGAGGCAAAGAAGAGAAAGGCCTTCGCCAACATGGATCGACACAGGGGCTGTCGCAATGGCTCCAACGTGGGAACATGTGAGGATGGTGCAGGACAGGGCAGTGTGTCGCGCTGTTACATAGAGGGCTTTAGGGGCTGGAATGGACACGAAGCCACCTAACAACAACATAGAAAAGGTTGCACTTTATGCTAAGATTTCACAGCATGGCCAACTAGCTATGGCATAAAGTCGCATGAGCTGTCACGGTCACTCCACAATTCTGCTACAACAGTGTAACCTAGTGTCGATCCAATAAGCCTTTCAAAATCTCATCCACAGCAGTGCATCTGGTGCCGGGTTTTAAAGCATTCCCATTCCTTCATGATGAACCAAAACCAAATGGACTGAGGTCAAGTACATTTTAACTCATTTTGACCATAAAACAGGGAGTGGAACTGCTCGCTAGTGTTTCCAAGTCTGTAAATCTTCACGGGCCCACGCAGCCTCCTTGGCCTCCCTTGATGGGCCTGGAATGCTGGAGCCACAGAGGGTCTGGCCAGCGGCATCGATTAAACCAGTGAACCACTAGGGCCTCTTTCACACAACATGTTCATGATAAAACACTGCATTTATTCAGCAACCACGATTCTGAGGCAATTTCCAAAAAGATTTGGCCACATTGGCTCATTTAGTCCTCTTGTCACTCACTTTTAAGCAGATGTTGCTCCCAATGGGATAGAGCTGAAGTCACCAACATTACTCACAATTTCAGTATTGCTCAAATGAAAACTTGTTGAACCAGGTCAGCATGCAGGTCCATGTGTGTACAACTAAATGCCTGGCAATTACATTTCTGTTCATATGCCCAGAGCTTTTTATTCTGTCAGTCATCAGTTACAGAGATGATCTGGATCTTCTGTGTAGTACAAAGAGGAGACGAAGAAAACAATCTATTCAATTCAGATAACTGGAACGCATTGTCCTGGAAAAGCCAGGACCCTCAGACAATACTGCTTACCTCAGGGCCGTACAACTGGCTCTTGCATATAAGAAATTATTAGATTGATTGAGCAAATAAAAAACCATTGAGCAAATCAGAACAAAACCAGACCAATGTGTTCTGAGAGGGCACACCATTCCAAAACCAACAGTTCAACCCTGGACACATGAGGTGGCTATGAGTTGAAAACACTCCACAGTAAATAACAAGAACAAAAGCACAAGGCCAAATGATAATAACTCGTATGAGAAATGCAACAGAGGTGGAGCCTAAGCATTAACACATACATATTTACATTTCGTGAGCTAGTGTAGGGAGAAATAAAATGATCATTTTAGGAAACACTAGCCAGAGAACCCTGGCATGATAAGGAAATTCTAACAACATGGGAAGGTTCTGTGATGAATTTGCAAATGCTCAGTTCGATTTCCGTTTCTCAAACATACAGGCTAAGGAGTCAAAGAGCACCTAGGTCTTCAGGGGCCGGAGAGGGAAGCTCCATGGTCAGCCACTAAATGAAAAGCTCGTTAGCAATAAGCATTCATGGAACTTCCCACACTGGAAAATAAGTGGAGCATGAAGAAGCACCAGCAAGAAAGTAAAACAAAAGAGGCAATAGTTAAAAGAAATGCAAATGAGGACGTTCAGGTTTATGACCAATATGTGAAGAGCTCTAAGTCACCATTCCAGTCTCAGAGATAAAAGCTGACCATGTTGAAGTCAGAGTACGGAGGTCACAGGGCATGTTTTTCTTTCTGGTGTACATTTTTAAAAAAAAATTACTGTCATTGAGTCAATTCTGACTCAAAGCAACCCCACAGAGCAGAGTAGAACAGGGCCTGTGCGTTTCTGAAACTGCAACTCTTTAAGGGAGTAGAAAGCCTCATCTTCTACTGTGGACCAGTGAGTGGTTTTGAATGGCTGAACATGTGGGTACCAACCCAACGCATAGCACACTACATCACCATGGGTGCACAGTGTTGTAATAAATTGGAGAAAACTAGATGGTAACTAACAACAAGAAAAGCATCCTTTTAAATGCCTCTAATTAATTACTCTAGTTAGGACCCAGAGCAAACATCTGTCCTCAATACAGAGGGGCGGTGAAAACAGGTACTCTCTCAGCTGATTTCATTGTGAAATCATTCTGTGTACCTGCCTATGGGGCCCTTTTGTTTACAAGTGGTTTTCCTTATCTGCCCTTAGTAGTCTAATCAATTGCATTCATTGAAAACAGTGATTTGAAGGATGTGATGGGATTAACTAATGGGTAGTCCAAAAGAGTTTGTTCCTAGAGGAGAAAATACCAGACCACAGGGTATTAGGAAGAAATGTACTTGCTATGTTTTAAGGATAGTCAAAGCCCAGGTTGAACAAATACATTTTTATAAGGATAAAGGAAGTCAGAAAGGTGTGTCGTTGGGATTTCAATGAAGAAATGCAAAAAGATTGAAATCAATAAAAAAGTAGCATGTTCCAAAATTTCATACCATTGTGTGCTCACTTTCCCTATAAGATCACTAAAGACAAATGGGGGATGAACAACAGAAAAGTGGGTGAAGGGAGACATCGGACACAGTGGATGGATGTATGGATAGTGATAAGAGTTGTCTGAGCCCAACGTAAATGATTAAAAAAAAATAGCATGTTCCAAAAAACTCTCCTCCACTAATATATCAGTTCCCAAAACTGTCAACAAAAAATATTTTATTTTTTGCACTTCACAAGAGTCCACAAAAAATGTGAATCAAATTGCATTTAGCCTCAAATAGCTAATAAGGGGCCAAGAACAAGGGTTGGCATTGTCCGCACATAACTCCCTGCCACCACATCTGGTCCAACTCACAGCAGAGCTATCACAGAGCAGAACTCCCTGTAGGACTCCCACGCCTGCACATCTTTAGTGGAGCAGGCAGACTCATCTTCTCTGCACATTTCTGGTGAGTGTGCACAGCTGCTCTTGCAGTCAGCAGCCCAATATTTAACCCACTGGACAAAAGGACTCCTTTGTTCACGTGTCCCACATACAATAAAGTATCATTACAGGAACTCATGAAAGACCTACAGAAAAAGAAAAGCAGCTCCAGAAAGGCCCACCAATTTGTAAGGGAAGCTAATTCCTGACACATCAGGCTACACAGGGCTCTGCCTGTAAGCACTCACACTTCAAGATGCAGGTCCCTAAATGGAGTCCCTGAGTAGTGTGAGCAACAGAGTGCTCAGCTACCAAACAAATGATTAGAGACTGAAGGCAACCTTAGAAGAAATCAACAACTTCTGAAGTTAGCCAATGAAAATCTTACGGAGCATAGTTTTACTCTGAAACCACATACGGTCACCATATGGAACCCAATGGTAGGCAAAATGATTGATATTTAACAAGTATTACTTAATTGAGATACAAGGAGCTCATTGGTAGCCAATCCTTCATGCCATGAATGCACAAGGGGTTTTTGAAAAAGGCCATGGGAAAATGGAATAAAAATAATGGAATTTTTCCATTTGGAAGCTACTGCATATCTTTTCCTAATAGATTATGCTAAACAGTGCAAAATTATGCTAAATAGAATAATGTCATAAATCTTTTTTAATTCCTCAAATATTGTACATCTTAAAAGTATTTAGGATCCCTGTTCATCTTCCATGATAATTCAGAAAGAATACTAAGCTATTTACATATAGCATCTCTCTTAAAGATCTATTAAAGCTGATATTAATTTTATTCTCTATCTATGGTAAAGAGACCAGTTAGGTTACCGTATATATGTATGATACACATAAAAACTTGAGAGCTGAAAATTTACAGAATGACTTTATTTTTCTGGGTCCTGCAAATTTTACAAATTCAACTGTGTGGTTTTTCATGTTATAGTTAGAAACTCAATCTCCTTGTAGTTTTGAATTTTCCTTCTTTGATAGATTGCCAGGTTTCATAGGTTCTGGCATGTGTGTACATACACACATGTGTGTCTTGCTTAGTTTTTTATGTCCCTGAGCATGATAATGGTTACCATGGATAGGTGTTCATGGAAAGGCTGGAAGTTTGTGTCTACTCAGTCTCCAGGGAAGAAAGCCTGGGTGATGCACTTGAGAAACCAGTCACTGAAACCCCTCGGCAACATCCCTGCACTCTGACTCACATGGAGTCTCCAGGAGTTGGTGTGGGTTTGATGGCAGATGCTTGATTTGGTTCATTCCTTTGGGGGAAAAATGAATTCTGGTATCATTTGCTACTCTGCAGGCTGGCAGTTCAACCTCACCAGCACATCTGCAAAAGGAAAATGAGGCTGGTTGCTTCTGTATAGATTTTGTTATCAGATACCTATGGAGGAACACTATGAGTCAGAATTGACTGTGTGGCAGTGAGTTTGTTTTGGGGGGTGGGACAAAGTTTCTAGGTGGCACAAACAGCTTGCACTAGACTGTTCCCCTGAGACTTGATGGGGGTAAACAGCCCGCATTACTGTGGAAGAACAGGAGATCTGCTTCCACAAACATGATGCTCTAGAAAAACTATGGAACAGTTCTGCTCTATAACACATGACATAGCCATGAGATGGAACTAACTCCATGACACCTAACCAAAGGGGAAATTGAACATGATCACATATTCTTGTCTATGTACACACATGGATATTACATTGAAATTATGACTAAATCAAAAACAAATATAATTCCCATTAAGAATCACCATGTCTGCAATGAATAACATGTCAGTGTGGCCCATCTAAATTAGTACGTGAAGAAGCCCCACTGCTCCAGTGGTTAAAGGACTGGCAGCTCCATGAAGTGGCCATCTGGTAACGCACGATTATAGCCTAGAAACCCCAAGGAGGAGTGGAAGGTGCTGTGACATCACTCACAGAATCCACTGTAGCGCAGTGGACAAAACAAGCCTCTTATCAAGAACGCGTGGATAAAAGGCTAGAACATTCAAGCATTACCATGCAGTGGGGCACAGAGAAAATGGTATCTTATTTTAAATAACATGCTATCTTACTATATATAACAGTTATATATCTGGAGGTTGCCTTCTATTAGAAATAATCATGACACAAATTTTAAAAGGAGGAGCTATTAGTAGGACTCAGTTCTTGAACAGCAAATGCAAACAAATTGAAGAGCTAACATATGAAAAAAAAGTAAATCAAAAGATTAATCAGGGCCACAGGGAAAAGGATCAAATGCAAAGCTTCACTGGAGCTGGCCGCCAGGAAACAGCTGGCGCTCAATCCATCGGGCCCCAAGTGCACTACTTGAACTCTGGTTTATACAGCAAGAAACCACGAACGGGCGGGAATACTTTTCTCCTCCAATCACAACTGTACACGCTGACTAAGGGGGGTGGAGCAGCTAGGGAACTTCCTGCTGATATCCAACATGGGCATGGGCAGCAGCCCACTAACATTTTGAATCTGGTGGGTCCGGGGACCAATGCAGAAATAGCAAGCTTAAGCAATGGAAATATAGAGGTGAGTGTCAGCAGGTTAGCAAATGAGACTTAGGGTCGTTCAGTCACAGTATGCAGCCATTAGGATGTGGATGTATGTCCACTATTAATGATTTCAAAATAAATCATGTGGGGAGAGGGGGGTTGGGGAGGATGGGGACCAACTCAAGCATAAGCTGGAAAATATAGAAGCTAAATTCATCTGGTTAATTAATAAACATCAGGATATTTCAAACGCTTTCTGTATCCAGTAGGATAAATGATGGATTTCAATCTATGTCACTGTGAAAATAAAATAACTGAAATTACCAAAAAGTGCTGACCTTGACCACATGTGCCACTAACTTACATCAATTCTGACTCACAGTGACCCCCGAGAACAGAGTAGAACTGCCCTGTGGATTTTCAAAACTGAAACACTACAGGGGAAGACCTATTATTTCTCCACATTAATACATAAAATGACTTGAAAATAAGTAAGTAAAATAATTGCTGGGTCCTGCAAATCAAAAGGATGTAAAAGGAAACCAAAACTCCCTATTAAAAATATGAGTGGATATTAAATCTGGGCCAGCAAGCTCTAAGAGCCAAGAAGGATCATAAGAGGGTGGCGGCAGGGGGGAAAGTGGCAGTTTAAAGAGAGATGAGCCATCAATGCAACCAATCTCTGAGATGAGGCTTATAGGGGAAACATCCCCCCCCTGGGGCTCTTCACACTCCAAGTGGAAAAGTCCAGCATCCGCAGACACAAATCTAAGGAGCTGTATTAGAGATTAAAGGCTTAGCACTCCAGTGAGTAAAGCGCTATAGGATAGATGGCTGTAGATTAAGCCTCCATTGAATTCTTTCTGATTATCAAGCAAGGAAATAGATTAAATTGGCCCAGGGACAGAGGAACTGGGAAGGTGAATACCATTCACTGATCTCCAGGTCATGCAGAGGGTCCTATAGTCAGGAGCCCTGCCTTAGCATTTGAGCCCTGACTGCCTGGGTCAGAAGGACTTGGAACAATCTTGTAAAATGCTCTATCTGGCAATGAAGGTGGCTCAGTTACAGTCCTGTCCCTGCTTCTGTAGTCCCATTTATAACATGCTGTACTGATGCTCCACCAACCAGAAACGTGTGACCGTTTCCTCTGTTGCAATCTTATTTCATTCGATTCCCGACTTGACTGTTTCCCTGAACTGCACTATGATCTCCATCCGGTGATGGGTCCGCGTCTTTGTATTCTCTTTGTCTCTTTTAATAATTAATAAATGTTCTCCGTAAATTATATTTGAGATTGGAGTTCCTTTTGTAGTCCAAATCAGAGCACAAGCTAGTTTTTGATGGGCAGAAATGGTTAAGAACATGCAGTAGAGTAAAAAGGAGACCGCGTTTTAAATATAGTTTAAAGAGAACATCTATTAAATCTTATGAGACAAAGACAGCACAAGGGCACAAACACATCATCTGAATGAAGGAAGCCACCAACAGGAGGTGGAAATGGCTTCCAAGGTTCACAACTGAGATGTGAGCCAAAGAGGGTGTGGGGGAGGGGCGGGGCAAAGGAAACTCACAAAAGCATGCATCTCAATGGCAGACATTCCATCCTTAGATAGCAGGCTTACAAAATGGGTCCAGGGCCGCCTGACCAATGCAGTCAGGGAAAGGCTAAAAGCAAGTGGCTCCTGACTAGGAGTCCCCTGGACTGTCTCCAGTTTGGTGACCTCCATCAAGGACACACACTCAGGCAAACCTCCAAGAGAAACTGCTTCTCCATGGGCTGCCTGCAGAGGTGGAGCAAAGCCACCCTGCAAAGCCTGAGGGCCAGATTACCTACTACCTTGGTTCCTGGGCAGAAACCACTCAATAGAGGCTCACTCCATGTGGGGCTCTGCAATCTATGCAAGGACCAGATCTGTGCGGGGATTTGGGGCTGTCACTGCTCTGGTACCCCTTTGCAAAGCAGGGTGCTGAGAAGTTAAGCTCTAATACAGACCTCGGTCATCAGTGGGGTGGCCTGATGACTGAAAGGCTGCCTCTCCTTTCAGTAAAGGCCACTCTGGGGTCCCCATGCTCTCATGCCCGCGACCTGACACGAAGGGACAGGCCCCAGGCAAACCCCCCCACCCCCCAAAAAAAAAAAAACACGCAATCGCGCCTTTCTGGACGGAGGAGCTCTGAGCAGGAAAAGCGGCCAGAGTATTCCCGCGCCCGAAGGCAAAGGCCTGCAACCAATTCAATAAGGATTTAACTGGAAATGTCCCAGGGGGTCGCGGCGACCTGGAACACTGTTGTATGGGGTGCGGGAAGTGTAACGTCCACGGGAACCCGGACACAGCTGGGACTCCAGGCCTGCAGGGGATTCCGCGCCAGGGATCAGCACAGAAACACAGAAACTCACCCACAGAAGCTCTTGGGCCGCACTCTTGGATCCTTCTCACTCAGAGGAAATGGGTTCAGCAGGAAACTATCACCTGGGGAGGGGGTGGGGTGGTCTCTGTGGGAAGGGGCGGGGCCTGGAGGTAATGAGGGTGTCGTGGAGGGAGGTTCCTGGAGGTGAGGCTCAGGGCCTGGCAAGGCAAAGGATTCATTCTTAGTAGTTTCTTCTTAGTCTGGAAGCCCTGCTGAAATCTGAGCACTTTGGGTGGCCCAGCTTGCATTTGAAAAGCGTTTGCATTTGAATCCCAACACCACACAAGTCCAGGCACAAAGACAAACTGAAAGAAAAGTGATGGGTGGAAGGCATGCTTCCCTAGTGGGAATTTCCCCAAGAGACACTCCAGCAGCTAGGGCCACAGAGACACACACTTGACAGCATCTGCTGCCATCTGCTCCACCTGACCACATCTCTCCTGCTTTTCACCTGGACGCCTCTGAAACTCAGACACTGATTTCAGGCTCTGCTCCCTGTGCTTCAGGCTCTGCTCCCTGTGTATGATCAGGTGAGCATCAAGATGGGGAATCCCTGAAAATGCCAGTTATCCTGTTGTCTTCTTCTCCTCCCTTGCTCTCTCTCTCTCCCCGTACTGCTAAAGATTTATTTCCCCCCAATCTGTGGGTTCTTATGTTCACATAGGTTTTTATGAAACCTTTCTATGTGAATAAGTGTCTATTTCGACCAAGTTACAGTCAACTAATTGTCCTACACAGAATGTTTCCTTTAATATATTTCATGTGTTGAGGTCTCTCCTTTCTATTTCTATGTTATTGAGGGTTTTTATCAGGAATAGGTAGTAGATATTGTCAAATGCCTTTTACGCATCTATTCATATGATATGGTTCTTATTATTTGTCCTATTTATGTGGTTGGTTACATTAATTTTTTCTAATATTGAAACATTCTTGTATCCCTGGTAATAATCCCACTTAATCAAGTTGAATTATGAACTCAAAGTCAGGGATAGGCGCTCTCTAACTCAATCCATCCCATTTCCACAAATGTAAAGATAAACTGGTCTGATGTATGATCTACTCACTCACCTAAACCAATATTATGTAATCATCAAATATGTTCCTTTATTGTTAAAATATTAGTATAATATATTCTGTTGTAGAGTGTATTTTATAAATAATTTTACCCCATATTCTCTGTAGTCATAAAATTTTCTTTTAAAGTTTCTCATGCATTAATAAAAAGGTTTCTTGTACAAATCTATATTTATTCAATTTTGTCCTTTACTATTGATTCATATTGCAGGTATACATATTAAAACCATGATTATATTTTTTTTCAACAAGATTCTGGAATGATTATTACTTTACTGCTTATTTTAAAAAGAAACACTCTAACATTTCAGTACTTATTGTACATACAGTCCCTGTACAAGAGAGGTTGTTGTTAGGTGTCACTAAGTTAGTTCCAAATCATAGTGACCATATCACCACAGGGAGAAACACTGGCTTGCCCTAAACCATCCTCATAATTGTTCTTATATTTGAGCCCATTGTCTCAGCCTCTTTCAATCTAAAAACTTTTCCTCTTGTTTACCAAGCTCCATGGTTGAAGTGATATATCTCTTGTTTTTGCCTCCGGTTTGCAAATACACAAAACTCTAAAGGTTTTACATATATAGAATAAGAAAATACATTTAAAAGAAGAACAATAAAGTCAGAGCTGTTGTGTGAATTCTGACTCATAGAACCACAGAGAGCAGAGAAACAGCTCCTTAGGCTTTTGTGTTTTACATTTTATAGAACATGTTTCATCTTTACCACAGCAAGTAGTGTCCTTATAGACAATAGTCCAAAACTAGACAGGTGATGCAGTGGTTGATTTTCTCAGTCTCAGACATGTATAAGCACCACCTGGAAGTTAAAATGTACTCGACTATCCAAGAGCTGAAGAACATATTCAGTTTATTTTGTATACAACTGTGTCGATATGGTAGAAGTGTATTGTTAATTGTTTTATGAGGCCCTGAGCACAGCTGTGAGATTCTGGTTGTAAGAGAATGACATCCTGACCCACTATCACAGTGACTCAGGCGTCACCTTTTCTGATGTGGATACTGAATGTCACAGGTTGGTGCTTTTAGCTCAGTGCTGTATGGGATATGTGACTTTGATCATACATGTAATACTAATCTAACCGTTTTTCAGGATAAGAATCTGGTGGGGGGGGGTTTCCCCACTAAGACCTACACATTGCATTATTTCCAACTCATCTGAATTATTTCCTGTATGGTCAGTGTTATGAAGAACAAACTTTCAGATATGTTGGTGGGAATTTAAGCACCAGGAACTACTGTTTTTGATGTCTCTGCCACATCCATATTAACCTCTACCACATCCATATTTTCCTGAATATCTGTGCTTAATGAAGTCTGTCCTGACTGAATTTTCACTTATGTGTTTCCCAATCACACCCATGACTATGCTTCTCCTATTCCGGGTCACGCTGAGACAGGACAGAAGTGGCAGTGTCCTACCCGGAAGTGAGGGTCATAGCTAGGTTCCTACTTGCTGTGCACGGTGTGGAGCCAGAGAAGTGTTGCAGCCTGAGCTCTGTGTAGTCGGCGCGCCCACGTTGGGGTCGTGTTGGTGACCAGTTGGGGTGACCTTGCCGCACACAGCAGCCTGGCTCGGGTGCAAGCACCCTTCTCCCCTCACCTCCTCTTATCCAGTACCTCTCCCCTTGTACGGTGAGATGTGGGAGGGTGTCCCAGAGACTGGTCCCATCCCCCTGTTTGGGGATTGGTTGGAATTCCTTGCGAGAAACCTGTTGGAGAAAGGGGGATCCCAGACTGGCTTTGGGCGTCTGTGTTCCCGATTAGTCGCTTTGCAGGTCTCTCCTAAGCCCCCTGCATTGTCTCCATACAGTGTGCCACCTCCCCGAGACTCCTGGAACATCTTCAGCTCAAAGATGAGCCTCGGGTCCCTTTCTTCTCTCGCTATGAAGAAGTGAACGCTATTCAGGAAGCGAGTGGTTGCAGCTGGTGCACAGAACGTTAGGGCTTCCTCCTGAGGTTTGCCCAATGTTGTGACCTGTGCAGTAACTTTCCCCGGGGAGCGGGGCGCGGGGAGAACCCAGGTCTGGAAATGCCCTGGCTCCTTGCCAGCCAGTAGGGTGTCTGCGGGGAGTACACCCACCCTTGAGGTTGTTGAAGTGATATTCCAGCGCACGCACCGCGCACTGAGACATGATTGGCATTCCCAGGTAGCTGGGCTAAGTCCTTCCAGGACTGGAGGCCTCAAGCGAGGTGACCCAGGTTGGTGGCTATCAGTCAACAGTCTGGCAGGTAGCAAGTAAAAGGAGACAGAGACAGGCCCAGCTGTACAAAGATGGGGTTCAGTGAGCAGGAACTCAGCCAAAGTGAAGGCCAGTCTTTCTTTGGGAAAGCGTATTGGTCTCGATAGAAGGGCAAGAGCCAAGTACGGAAGATCTCCCTTCCCACATACACTCTTCAAGAATTTTGCGTTGTTTCTTTAATTTTTACAAAGCCGGGGGAGTGTGGGAGCTGCTCCTGCTTATTTATTGCCCAAAGGTAAATTTCTGTTTCCTCTGAAGAAGTTTCTAGTAGCTTGTCCTATGTTTAGACTTATGCCGACTCCATTTTAACTGTGTATTCCCACCTGGAGTCATTTTATCTCTATTTTAATTCCCTGAGTGTGTTGCTTTGTTTGGGGACATTTTTTTAAAATTTGTTTTTATCTTGCACACTCATACAAGGTTGTGTCCTCAATTTCAATCCATTCATTTGCATAGGGAAAGTATTTTGAAATCATTTCTTGAGGTAGTTCATCTGCCTGGATTTGTGAAACATATTCTGCTGTGTGACCCTTGGCTTTATATCTGGATCAATCTGTTCTAGTATATTCTCTAGAAACTAGCTAATTCACATCCAGAATACCTGAGACACAAGTGAGTGATTTTTTTTCCAGGTGGACATTTCCAGAGAAGACTGTCTTAGGGACTCAGAGACAAGTCTAGCGATGATCCACTTAAACTGTGATTGTCCTTTTTCCCATAGGTCAATCTCAGGTGCAGTTATAGGGATTGTCCCCCCACCCCCAAACACCCAACTTAACTGCTGTTGAATCAATTAAGATTCATAGAAACTGTACAGGACAAACCATCCATCATTGCCCCTTTGGATTTCTGAGATTGTAAAACCTTCCATGATCAGAAAGCTTTGTCTTTCTCCTGAGGATTAGATGATGGTCTTGAACTGCAGAACTTGCAAATAGTAGTCTATTTTGTAATCTACAACACCACTGGATCTCCTAGGTATGGAGTGTCTGTGTAGTTTTGGCCTTTTTATGACGGATTTGTTTCATTTTTTTAAGTTGAAGAGTAATTTTTAATAAATCATTTTATTGGGGCTCATACAACTCTTATCACAATCCATACATACATCAATTGAGTAAAGCATCCTTATACATTCATTGCCCTCATCATTCTCAAAATTCGCCTTCCACTTGGGTTCCTGGAATCATCTCATTTTCCTTTTTCCCCTACCCCTCCCTCTTTTCTCCCCCCTCCCCCATGAACCCTTAATAGTTTATAAATTATTATTTTATCTTATCTTACACTGTCCGGTCTCTCCCCTCACCTTCCTTCCCGTTTCCCATCACCCAGAGAGAAGGTTACATGTAGATCCCCTAGATCGGTTCTCCCTTTCTATACCCCCTTCCCTCCAGGTGTCGCCACTCTCACCGCTGGTCCTAAGGGGTTCATCCGTCCTAGATTCCCTGTTTCCAGATCCTTACTGCACCGCTGTGCATCCTCTGGTCTAACCAGGTCCCCAAGGCAGAATTGGGATCATGAGAATTGAGGGGAGGAAGCGTTCAAGCACTAGAGGAAGGTTTTGATTTTCATTGTTGCTACACTGAACCCTGAGTGACTCATCTCCTCCCATTTCTTTTAAAATATGGTCAGTAATTTCCATGTCCTTGAAGATAGACACTGGGATCTTGGTCAGAAGTTAATTATAATGGTAATTGCATTATAATTATAGATTGCTTAGAGTGTGTTATTTTCACAAAGCTGAGCCTTCTGCTTCATGAACATGGTCCATTAGTCTCATTATTTGCATTTCTTTTGGTAACTTGGAGTAGTGTTTTTCTTATAGATTTCTTTCTACAAGACTTTGGTTCTCTTAGGTTTATTCCATTTATTTTATCTTTTAGGTAGCTATTGTAAATGATATTATTTTCTGATTTCCTTTTCAGAGCTTTCAACAATTTTCTTCTAGGGCTTTTGGATTTTCTATGTTTAGAAAATCATCAGCAATTACAGAGAGTTGTCATCAGCAATTATAGAGAGTTTTACCTCTTTGTTGCCATTTAGGATGCATTTGTTTTTCATTTGTTGACTTATAGCTATTGTTCAAAGTTTGTGTTAGTCAGGGTGGACTAGAGAAACAAACTCATAGACACTCAAATCTGTTTAAGAAAGACCTTTATATAAAAGAGCAATTGTATATTGAGAAAACATCCTATCCAAGTCCATACGTCCTATATTAACCCATATGTCCAATACCAATCTAAAAATACCGCTTCAGACTCATGCAACACATGCAATGACCCTGGATACAGGAAGATCGCAGGCCAGTAGGTGGAAAGACTTGTGGATCCAGAGGCAATGGAAACTCTCAATGCTGGCAGGGGTCTCTACAGGATCCTCCAGCTGCAGGAATCTAGTGTAGCTCCATGTGTCTTATCAGCAAGAACGTGTCACAGGGAGTGTGAGGTAAAGGGCAGCCTCCCACAACTAATTGCAGGTTTGATAGGCACAATAGTACAGTTGAGATATATAAAGATTATAATAAAGTCCTAGAGAATACGGAGAGATTAGAAGAGAAATTGAAATAATGGAGTCAGACACATTTCCTGGTAGCATGCTCACCTCAGCCCCACTTGGTGGTCCACGTGGAGATGGGAGACAGGAGGGCAGGAGAGAGGAGGAGAGGAAGGAGGACAATGGGAAAGGGAACAGGGGAGCAAGGATGGAGGGAGATGAAGGGAGAGCTGAGAGCCAGGGAGAGTGAGGGGAGAGGGCTTTATATTGTTAACCCAGGCTTATATATCTTCTTTTGGGTGGGGCATGTAAGCCCCCGAATTACAGGTAAAGACATACATCAGAGAAAAGGGTTGTGGTATAGGTAATACAATAGTGGTAGGGGGGGTGATATAGGGGTACATACACTATAGGAAGAGGAGGGATTAAGGGTTTACATGTGATAAGATGGGTGGATCCTAGATTCAGGATGGCAGCCTAACTTTGTATGTCACCAAGCAGGTTTGACCTGTTTCCTGGCTCTCCATGAAAACCATTAACAGTTGGGTGGGTACCCCACCTAGAGTGGAACAGATGCCTGCAGGAGGAATATGTCTAAGCATCTGACCTCCCACCATGAGCTTTCAAATAACCTCTCTTTGTCAGAAATTTGTGTGAGACAAAGCTGGGGGGCATTTTGTATCCCACAACTAGAGTGAGTGTGTATCCCTCCTCCAGCAAGCTATTTATTTCCATAGCATTACCAAATGAGGTCATCAAGCTGTGACCCGATTGACAGGCTAAATTCCACCCCTTCACTTTCAATATTCTCTAGCTGACACCAGATTATTTAACTACCACAGTTTCAGCACAATACGAATTAAGATTGGTATTTAATGATAGCCTTATCTGATTCCAATTTGAAAGGTGAATGCCTTCACTTACTCTGCATTGAGTTCAATGTTTGTCATTGACCTTGCATTTTGCTGTTTTAAGTCCTATCAAAATAAATTTGGACCCACAGCAACACTAGAGAAAACAGAATGAAGCGTAGGTCTTGCTTCATTCTCACAGTTGTGATGTATGAGGCCTTTTTTGCAGTTACTGTGCCAATCTAGCTTGTTAAAGGTTACCTTTTTAAATAACCTTATGTTTCATAAAGCATTAGGTCCTTATCCAAGTTCTGATTTTCCTAACAAATGTCCGAAGTACTTGAGATGAAGTAATCACCTCCTCCCTTCTTTCTATTAAGCATTGCACATCATTCAATATACAATTGTTTGTTCTTCTGGTGGTCCATCCTACCATCAAATTATTCTCCAGTACCATAATTCAGGTACATCGTTTGATCTTTCATCCTTTTCATTCATTGTCCGACTTTGACATGCACATGAGACAATTGGAAACCTCATAATTTGGGCCAGGTACATCTGAGTCTTCAAAGAGACTTCCTTGCTCTTCACCTTTGACGAGGTCTGTGCAGCAGGTTTCCTCAACTAAATGCAGCAGTTGATTGAGTCAAGCTTCCATGAATATTGATTGTAGATCCAAGAGAGATGGACTTCTTCCAAATTTCAATATTATCCCCAGTTATCCTGATACTTTCCATTGGTCCCATATTAGGGAGTTTAATTTTCTTTACATGGAATTTTAATCTAAAGTGAAGGCAGTAATCCCTGCTCTTTATCAGTAAGTTCTACAAGTCATATTGTCTTACAACATGCAGTTTTATGTCATTTGCATGTGCCGGATTATGAACCTGGCTTCCTTCAATCTTGATGTCATAGTTTTCAGTTAGTACAGCTTCTCAGGTTATTTGCTCAGAACAGCGTGTTGCACAGAGAAACTACTACAGCTTTCAATGATTCTGTATTACTGTGATGCACAATGAAAATTCATGGAAAAAACAAACAAACCACACTACAGGTTGTATTAAACATATATGTTTTAGAAAAAATATTCCGTGAAAGTGCTTAAAATGTTTTCCAGAAAATATGGCCAGGTATTCTGTAACCATTCCAAGAAAAGATCTCAAAAACAAAGTCAACCAAATAAACAATAACACCACCAATGTGTAATGGGAATTAACATATTTGTATGTGTATCTTTGCAAATTGAATGTCCCCTTTAGTCAAGTATCTATTCATGTCCTTTGCCCATTTGCATCTCAAAACTCTGTACATGTCCACCATCTCAACTCGTGCTAATTTACATGTTAGGCTAAAGAAAGAGGACTGAATTTTCAAGAGACTATTCAGAGAAATGAGAGAACACAGTAGAAGTAATATCCACTGTCAGCTGGGGGTTAATGAAATCAGAATTCCTTAACACTCTCTAAGCTTTCTGTGTCCAGACATTTTCTCCACTCTTTGGTGTAAGGAACTTGAGTTCTCAATAAATGGAAGCCAATTCCAGAGAAGATGAAGACATTAGACTCTCTTTTCGGTTTGTTGAGAAAAGATTGAAAGTATCTCTACTTTGTTCTCCTTGGGCTCTAACATGCAGATCACTCCTTCAATTTCCAAGTTAAAGTTCAAAACATGGTGAAAGGCACCACACTGGTCACAATTCTCCAGAAACTGTATAACTTGTCCGCAAGTTTTTATTTTCTTTCTTATATTCTTTGGCCTGGAAGTTATGTCTCTCATAATAGCAAGAGACTCCAAAAATGGGTTAACATAAAAGAGACTTACATTAGTTGTCAGCATGGTTTTTTTCCTCCCTGTCCTGGGTGCCCTGTGACAGGTACAGCATCAGGATTTGAGCCCAGGAGTGATGAATCCCTCACAAATCCTCTCCCTAAGATTTGCTGTCTCTTGTGGCTCCATATTTCTGGACCTGAATCTACCACAACCAGCAGAAAAGTTTGCAGCACTTGTTATCAATATGTTTGAGCATCAGGAAACAATTACCTGCCTTAATGCAGCTGACTCTCAAGCGCCAAAAGCATATCCACCAAGCAGTTCTCCCCGCAGCTGAGCGCAATGACCACTGAGGGCACAGCTGTCCATTACTGTGTGAGAGGAACAGTGAGAGGACTCAGTGCCATCCAGGCACAACCTTCCCTGTAATAATGACCTTAGTCTATAGGGATCACATGAGCTGCACAGAGCACAGGAGCCAGACTTCTGGGCAAGGGCAATGGGGGAGGCATGGGAGCAAGGAGCTTCCTCTTAGTATCTAGGGTTTCCTTTCCCTCCAAAACATTTTCTCTGAGAATCTTGTCTTCCTAAATATTACAAAACACCACATCAATTTCAATATTCATTCATTTATATGTTGTATGCATAAACACATTTAAATATATGTATGCATAAATGAATCCTGGTGGTGTGTTGGTTACTCATTAAGCTGCGACCTGAAATTTCAGGAGTTCTTAAGTACTAGCTGTTCCACAGTAGAAAAACAGGGCTTTCTTCTCCCTAAAGAGTTACAGTTTCAGAAGTGCTCAAGGACAATTCTACGCTGTCTATAGGGTCATGATGAGTCTGCACTGGCTCATGGCAGTGAGTGTGAGTGATGAATATATGGATATATACTATATTATTTGTGTCATGAACATGTGTTTAATGATTTTCACATCCTGGATGGCTGTACTGGATTAAATGAAATCACAAGACAACAAACCGTGGGGTTCATCTGAAGAGAACTTAAAGAGGAATTCATAGCAACACACAGTTGTATAGTGTAGAAGTAAAACTCTGAGATTGATTACTTCAGTTTCCAACTAATGGAACTAGAAAAAGGTGAGTATGCATAGGTAATATCCATGGCATAGGTAGCATGGGCCTGGGAGAGACAATAAAAAAGTAACCAAGATAAATGAAATAACAGGAACACAACCAGTAAGCTGATTATATGAAAACTGACTCTTTTAGAAGATGAAGAAAAGTGATAAATAGCCAGGTTTCCTGACTATCACAAAAGCAGGAGGACTGGAATCTCTCAGATCAGAAACCGGAGAGGAGACACCATTCTGCATGTTTTGTGGACATGCTTTATGAAGAACTTCCTGTCCACACTGTACAAATATCACTGAAATATGGAAATGCTTAGAAGGAAAGAAAATCAATAAGGTTCCCACACAAGAAACAGGTAATAGAACGGTCCACTATCATCATGTGAATCCACACCATAAGGGGAATCAGAGAGGATGCATTGTGAATGCTCATACCACTCAATTAGAAAGTTTGTTATGTATGTAATATAAAGTTTACAAATTGAAAACTATTTTTAAAAAAGATTGATAATTGATAGCAATTAAAGCAATGCTTGATAAACAACCTGCTTAAGAGCTGTTTTCTGTTGGGAGTGCTCGTTCAGTCTGAGGGAGAACTCTTGTCCATATTCTCTACTCATCTGCTTCTAAATATCAGGGGACATGCAAATGCAGCTCTCTGCCTGCTGATAAAACAACCACAGGCCCTGATGTGGGACTTCTCAGAGGACAGTACCCGTTTCTGGGGTCTCTGCTGTTAATATTTTGAAAGCAAGAGCTAGTCCAGAGGACACATAATGAATTTGGTACCAAACGTGGCTTTCATTTTGGCCATTTTACATGGTAATCATTGTAGAGCTTGCTGTGTGTGTGTATAATTGTGAGTGCATGTGTTTGTATATAAGTCATCTAATCAGAGTGTCTGTTTGCAGGTGTTCAGTGTGAGGTGCACCTGGTGTAGTCTGTGGGCGATCTGAGAAAGCCTGGAGAGTCTTTGAGACTCTCTTGTGCAGCTTCTGGATTCACCTTCAGTGACCATGGATGAGCTGGGCCCGCCAGTATCCAGGGAAGGGCCTGCAGTGGGTCGCAGGCATTAGTACTGGTGTTAGTACATACTATACAGATTCAATAAAGGGCCAATTAACCATCTCCAGAGACAACGCCAAGAACACGCTGTATCTGCAGATGAACAGCCTGAAAGCCGAAGACACAGCCATGTATTACTGTGCAAGAGACACAGTGAGGGGAAGTCAGTGAGAGCCCGGACACAAACTTCCCCTGGTGGGAGGATATTGGTCTCCAGGGGGTACGCAGGACCCACAAAGCACAGAACTCAGACCCAGGAGCAGCTGGAGCTCAAGGCTGGTTTCCTGTGGTTATATGTGGATTCTCAGAAATCTCAGTTCCTTGTGGGAAATCTCTAATTTAAAAAATAATACTTCTGTGCCTACTCCTGGCATCTGTGAATTCAAAGTTATATTGTAACCAAAACTATATTCTGTCCCACAGCAACAATCCGCTTCTTAACCTTTAAGGACAGGAAATGGTTTGCCAGCGGTCCCTGCATCAGAGTTCTCAAGACGCTCAGATAAAATATTTTCCAATCAGACTTCAGGAAAATGGTGCCTGGGTAAAGGTATCTATTAAGTGTTTGAGTATTGGCTGAAAGTCTAACAGTATGTTCTTTCAGCACACTCTGAGGAATTCTGGCAATCATCTAGCTAATAATTTAATAAAAGATAGGCAGTCTGCCTATTTTATATTGAATTGTTTCTTCAAATGACACAATTTTTGTTGTTGCTGATTTTTGCTTTTTTTGTTTTCCTTTTTTTTACCCCAGGGTAGAGTGCGAACGCAGGGCTCTACTACCACAAATTATTCAGTCAAGTTTCCAACATTTGGGGAAATCTCAGGGGTCAGGACAGCTTTGGTTGTTTTTCCTAACCTTTGTGGCTGTGTGTGTGTGTGTGTGTGTGTGTGTGTGTGTGTGTGTGTGTGTGTGTATCTTTTCTGGAATCCCATCTGAAAATACATAAATTCGCCAACTGTATTTTATTATCTGGGTGTTAATATCCTATATCAGTCTATCCTTCAGAACCTGCAGCCCATGATAGTCCAGGAAACACACTACCTTTTTGTGAAAATTCAGGATTCAGGGAGAGCTTAGGGCCAAATGGGATCATTCAGTTCTTCATGCTGGATGTTGTATCTTCACCTTCACAGCCCCAAAGAATGTCGGCCACTCCTTCTGGTTTCACCCAGAGGGTCCACATTTGTCCTATTAATGAGCTCATCCTCCTCCTAGTGGCTTTGCTAGTATTTTGTTGTTTGATACCGGTAACATTCCCAGTATCCATTGACACACAACCTTAAGTGAAGAATTTCAGCTATTTTGGTATAAGATCCTGTATGAAATGTAAGATTAGGTGTGAATAACTTTATTAATGATGACTTTGTGGATACTACATGTCTTCCTGTGTCAAAGGTAATTTTTTTAGTGTTGCATGTACTCTTTCCACACTAGAATAACTCTTGAGTAGATGTAGGAGTGTAGTTGTCAAAGAAAAGTTCTTCCTTCTTAGTGACTTACAAAAGCCACTCCTATTTACAGCACACATTGAATGGGAGCTATTTTTGGCTGAATTCAATGAGATTTCTAGATTTAGCTGACCTTCAAATATTTGAATATCTAATTTTACATAATCTATTGCAGAGAGAAAATGAGTATCTGACAATTTAAATGCTCTTGGTTTTGTTCTGAGTATCTTAGAAAGATATAAGTCCCTGAGAGGAGAGGACTACTGCCTTTATTCCCAAAGCTGTTCTCAAACTTAATTAGTGTCTCCCTCCTCAACCATCTTCTTCATCACTTTCTGTGGCCTCAAAGAATAGGCCTTGTTCTAGAAGAATGGAGAAGTCACGGAAGGGAATGTGTTCTATGAGGAAGCAGCCAACATTCTCATCTCAGATTGACCCCTTTTAAACTTTATTACAAAGTTACCACTCACATGCAAATCTGCACATAGTCCATTGGATATAGTCTCATGATGTATTTACTCAAATTTAGCTCTTATTCTGATTTAATACACCTGGGAAAATAGGCCTCATTGCCAATATGTCAGTTTCTTCCTCTTCTTGGGGAAACTCTCAGAGGTGAAACGCTCAGGGATTGAAGCATGGGGTTTTGTGACTGCTTTATCTGTGAATCAGGCTCATTCTCTCCAGGAGAAGCATATGCAAATAAAGGCCCTCCTTATGCTGATAAAAAAAACACCCCATTCCCAACAAAACAGTTCTAGGAGAAGATCCTCAGTACCATAATCTACAAGAGTCGCTGTTCTGAAATTTGTATGAACACAGAATCATCATGGAGTCTGTATTAGCTGGGTTTTTCAGGCAGCTATTTTAATAAGTAATGCTATTGAGAGCAAGTTTGTGTGAGTGGGTATGAGTTGCACATAGTTGACATGTGTGATCGTTTTCATGACCGGCATATATTTTGTTTGAAAATGGCAATTGCAATGTGCAACTGGTTGAGTCTGAAGGAAACTTTAGGGAGCATAAGACATTTTTGAGATTCTAATGTGCAAACTCTGGATTTACATTTAGTAACTTTTCCATGACCTGTATGAGCCAAGTTCCAGGCCTGCAGGGTGTCTTATTAGTACTGTTGATATCACATATTGTACAGATTCCATGAAAGCTGGTTTACCATCTCCAGAGAAATTGCCAAGAACACAACGTATCAGCGAAAGGACAGTCTAAAAGTCAATCACACGTCCATGTATAATGGTGGGGAAGAAACACAGAGAGAAGTCAAAGTGAGTACAGACACAAACCTCCTATGCATGGAGGGAGATGTGTTGCAGGGCTCTGTAAGGGCATGAACAGAAGGAATGATTCTGGATCATGTGCATTTGGAGAGGGAGTTTCTAGTCTGGATCTCTATTGTGATCCAGGGTTCTTCATCTCACTATTTCACACGGGAATTTATGTTTTGTTTTCTTTTTATGATTCAGTTCCTACCCTTAATATCTGTGAATTCAAAGTTGTATTGTAAGAAAATAAAACATTCTCATAGAGAGAAAAACAACCAACCCAAATGAGCTTGTCCCATAGGGAGTAGAAATTTTCCAGAGGTGATCAGCGTGTATTTTGAGAAGGTCAGTGTTTTAGTCCTGGTGGACTGGAGAAACAAATTCATAGACACTCCTATGTGTATAGGAAAAAGCTTTATATAAAGAGCAACGGTATATTGAGAAAACACACCAGTCCAGTGCAGATTAAACCCATAAGGCCAATATTAGCCCATATGTCTGATACCATTCTGTAAATTCCTCTTCAGACTCATGCAATACATGATACAATGCCAGGTGCAAGAAAATCACGGGTTAGTGGGTGGAAAGTCTTGTGGATCCAGTGGCATTAGAAGCATCTTACTGCTGGCGTGGGCCTCCACGTGACTCCTCCAGCTCCAAGGTTCTGGCTGCCATTAGCATAGCTCCATGTGGCTTGTCAACAACAATGCCTCACAGGGAGAGAGTGTATCTAGCCTTCAGTGAGCTATTCATCTCCTTTGCACCTCCAAATGAGGTCATTAAGGCGTGACCTGATTGACAGGCTAGACTGCACCCCTTCGCAGGTTCACAGGAGATCATGTAACTGCCACAGTCTGAATATCTTTCAGGAAGACTCAGTAGAGTGCTAACCATTAAGGCCTCAATTAATGGCTGTAAAGTTGGTGGTTTGAAACGTGGTGTCATTTATTCAAGTACAATATATTGTAAAAAGTTGCTTTCACCCAAACTAAAATTCTGTTGACATTGATCAGTTCCAAGTCATAGTAATTCTAGAGGACAGACTAGAAGTGCTCCTACAAGATTTCCAAGCCTGTATTTCCTTATGAGATTATTCCACCACAAATTCTCCCACACAGCAGTTCGTGGGTCTGAATGACTGAATTTTCATTTAACAGCTAGGCAAGTCATAACTGTCCCATTAGGATTGGTAGTTCTTACTTATCTATCAGTTATTTTTAAAAAATATTATATCCTGTCAAACAATCTTCATAGTTTAGAATTATGTTTTTCATCAAGCCTTGCTGTTTTTCATCCAGATTCTTCCCCTAGATCAGGGGTCAGTAAATTTCTTTTTTCAAAAAGACCTCTGAAAACTATAATTGATTATTCCATTGGTCATATAGACTTGGAGACAATTATTCAACCTTACTGATTGTGAAAACAACAGCAGGAAAGAGAAAAGGGCATAGCTGTGTGCTAATAGAATGTTATTCACAAAGACAGGCACTGGGCCATGAGCCTGTTAACCAAAGCCCTTCAATGAGGGTCTGTGTAAGTAACAGATGATCTTCTGTTTCTTTTCTAAAACAGTTTTATTGGAATTTCATGCACATGATATAATTCAATCATATCAAGAAGAGGCATATACCTGTCTTGATTTTCTCTGCAGTAGGAGCAGCTTGCCTGCCACTACCCCTCATCCCCTAAAATTTTTTGCCAGTGCCAAATTCTTCTCCACTCATCCCTTGGTCAGGAATGCCTCCCAGCTGATGAGGTGTCCCATCTGTGGCGCAGAAACATCCTAGACACTGACAGAAGAGCGCTTCAGCAGCTTGGCATCCCTACATTCCCTGACTTGATTGATCCCTAGTCACAGCTTCCAAACCAGCATATCTCAAAGGACATTGACACAGCAGCCAAGCTCATTGGGGCTGCCACAGTTGGAGTGGCATCTCTGGAGCCCGCATTGGGACTGGGTTTGGGAGCCTCATCCTTGCTTATGCCAGGAACCCTTCTCTGAAGCAGCCGCTCTTCTCCTATGCCATCCTGGGCTTTGCCTTCTCGAAGGCCCTCGGGCTTTTCTGCCTGATGGTGGCCTTCCTCATCCTTTTTACCATGTGAAGGAGCCATATCTACCCCCCACATTTCTCTGTCCCAAGTCTCTCTGCCCAAAATTTCCCTTCCCTGCACCTCCCCGGACAGCCTGGGGAAAATAATTGGCTCAAGGTTTGACAGAGACAAATAAATACTGTATTAATAAAGATGCTTCTTTTTTAAAAAAAGTGGGGGGCATACAATCATCATCACTATCGATTAAATTTTTTCTTCCTTTTGTTCATATCATTACATTTTTGGCAAAATGTACACAGGAAAACATTCTCCAATTCAACCACTGTTATATGTACAATTGAGTATCTTTGATGATACTTTTCATGTTTACAACCATTATTGATATCCTTTTCAAAATTATCCCATCACCAATAATATAAACTGAATCCCCCCTAAGCAACAACCATTTCACCTTCACCCATGGTAACCACTGGTCAAGCTTTGTTTGTTTTTATATAGTTTTAAAAATAGATGTATATAATATTCACATATCAGGCATCAAAGAACAAAAAAATCATATAATTGGGTGCATACCTCCATGATACAATCACCGAGGACAAACAGGTGCATATGCAAATGTGGTGAACAAAGCTGATGGTGCTGGCTATCAAAAGAGATAGTGTCTGGGGTCTTAAAGGCTTGAAGGTAAACAAACGGCTATCTAACTCAGAAGCAACAAAGCCCACATGGAAGAAGCACACCAGCCTGTGTCATCAAGAGGTGTGCAAGGGATCAGGTATAGGCATCATAAGAAAAAAAAAATCTTACCAGAGTGAATGAAGGGGAAAGTGCAGAGTGGTGACCCTAAGCCCATTTGTTGGCCACTGTAGATCCCCTTGCAGAGCGGTCTAGGGGAGGACTTGAGTCAGTCAGGGTGTGATATAGCACTGATGAAGAATACAGCTTTCCTCCAGTTCATAAATGCTTCCACCCCTCCCTCCACCCCACCCCACCCCACTACCATGATCCAAATTCTACCTTGCAAGTCTGGATAGAGCAGAGGATGTACACTGGTGCAGATAGGAGCTGGAGGCACAGGGAATCCAGGGAGGATGATACCTTCAGGACCAGGGTGTGAGGGGTGATACTGGCAGGGTAGAGGGTGAGTAGGTTGGAAAGAGGGAACCGATTACAAGGCTCTACATGTGACCTCCTCCCTGGGGGACAGAAAAAAGAAAAGGGGGTGAAGGGAGACTCTGAACTGGGCAAGATATGACAAAATAATAATTTATAA
This sequence comes from Tenrec ecaudatus, assembly GCF_050624435.1. Classification (NCBI taxonomy): domain Eukaryota; kingdom Metazoa; phylum Chordata; class Mammalia; order Afrosoricida; family Tenrecidae; genus Tenrec; species Tenrec ecaudatus. Next base: position 241,084 of record NW_027459462.1, read on the forward strand.
ATTGTCAAGGGAACATGAGGGAGGAGGGAGCTTTGAAAATGATGAGGGCAAAGAATGTACAGATGTGCTTTATACAATTAATGTAAGTATGGATTGTCATAAGAGTTGTCTGAGTCCCTAATAAAATGTTTTTTAAAAATAGTATTCATTTACATAGATGTTTAAAATGTTGTACTATATGTATATATGCATATATATAATAATGAATTCTTTGGTTCTCTCCCCCTCCCACATTCATTGTTTGCTCCCGAAAGTTCCTCACCCTTCCTACTCCTCTACTCCCCTAGGGCCCTATAGACCATTGCATCAGTTATTGTCTCTAGGGATCCGCGCCTTCTGTGCTTTACAAACTTTGAAACCCAATAGAAACAACAAAAAACAAAACCAAAATAAAACAGCAAGAAGAAAATAATAATAATATAAAGATAAAAATGAAAATGAAGAATAAAGAAGGAAAGACTACCATCAATATTTTAAAGTTCAGCAAAAAAAAAAAAAAAATCCTGTCATGGAACAAGTGAGAAATGCTTTACCTTAGAGCAAGTACAGGTTGGATCGAGAGGTAGGTCAACTGACCAATTGTCATATTATGCCATGGTCTGATCCACCGTGATCAAGTTCGCAGTTATCTCTGTCTGAGAGTAAAGCTTTTCAAGGGGATCTGCCAGAGGTTTAATATGACTAAATATTCTTCAGATGGATTTTTTTGAGTTCTCACTGTTCACCTACCCTTCGACAAATGGGATGTTCATAATTTGAGCTCTGAAGGTTTTTCCTTCATCACATTTGAATTGTCACTATCTTTGGGTCACACATGCTGGTGTGCTTCTTCATTGTGGACTTCCTTGACACCTGACTTAGATGGCTGCTTGAAGACAAGCCATTTAGATCCCAGATAATTGATACCCTGGTACCATCTGCTTTCTTCACCCCACTTTGCTGTAATGCCCTTATCTTCATTGATTTTTCAATGAAGGTAAGTATTGAGCAGAGCCATGTTAAGATCCTGTACCCAGAATATGATCACCTAGAGGATGGATCTAGCTAAATCCTGTCATATACCATGGGCACCTCTACCTAGTGCCTGGAAAGTGAAGATGTGAAACTCCACAACTATGTTAGTCTGGGTGGACTAGGGAAAAAATTCACAGACATTCATATGTGTACAAGAGAGAACTTTATATCAAAGAGAAATTGTACATTAAGAAGGCATAACCGCCCAGTCCAGTTCAAGTCCATAAGTCTGATATTAGCCCAGATATCTGACACCAGACTATAAATTCTTCAGACTCATGCAACACATGCAATGATGCCGAATGCATGAAGAGCACATGCCAGTGGGTGCAAAGTCTTGTGGATCCAGTGGAGATGGGTGGAAACATCTCAAAGCTGTTAAGAGTCTCCACGTGGCTCCTTCAGCTCCAGGCCTCTAGCGTAGCTCCTTGTGCATTGTTGACAGGAATGTCTCACAGGGCATGAGACTGTGTCCTGCCTCCAGCGAGCTATTTTTCTCCTCAGTGCCTCCAAATGATGTCATCAAACTGCACCCAGATTGACAGACTAAACTCCATCCCTTCATCTTAAGTCTCAAATTGACAGCAGATTATACAACTACCACAGCAACCATGGAGGCAGATAAAGAGCAGGACAGGAAAAGCGAAGTAGGTACCTTCTCTATTTGTTTTGTACTCTACTCTTATTTGTATCTTTATGTCATTATAATTTTTCTTTATGTTTAATTATATCTTTGTTTTTAATTGTTTTTGTTATTATTTCCAAGTTTGGAAGTAAAGGAGTGGATGAATAGAGACCATAACTGAGGCAATGGGTTATATGGAAGGGGGAGGAGTAATCAGTGGATCTGTGAAGCAGGAGGGAGCATTAAGCTTATTTTGAAAATGGGCATACAACTTTTTTTTAGAAGTGTTTTAAGTATGGAAATGTGAATGTTATATCAGGAAAAGAAAGAAAGAAAGAAAGAAAGAAAGAAAGAAAGAAAGAAAGAAAGAAAGAAAGAAAGAAAGAAAGAAAGAAAAAGAAAGAAAAGAAAAAAGGAAGGAAGGAAAGAAGGGAGGGAGGGAGGAAGGAAAGAAAGAGAAAGAAAGAAAGAAAGAAAGAAAGAAAGAAAGAAAGAAAGAAGAAAGAAAGAAAGAAAGAAAGAAAGAAAGAAAGAAAGAAAGAAAGAAAGAAAGAAAGAAAGAAAGAAAACGATCTATGGTTACCATGTGTGAAGTGGGAAGAGATTTGGCTTAGGGGGGCATTAAATTAAGTTTAACTGCAGTGAAACAATATGCAGGGGGATAAAAATAATGGTTGTACAACCTGAAAAGAATACTCAATGGCACTGAATTACACATGTAGAAGGCGTTGAATCGGTGAAAGTTTTGTTGCATACAGTTTTGCAAGTATGTGAAATATATTACATGAATAATGATTACAGAGGGGGAGAAATTGTTCTATAATTGACTGTGGTAAAGATTATACAACTCTTCTTGATATGGTTGAAGTATTGAATTATATAAGGGGGAAAGTTCTAATAAAAGTGTTTTGTTTTGAAGTGGATGCTCAGAAATGTTCAACATTTTACCTTCCACTTTAACTCAACAGCCTGCACATCTCATGGGCTACCCTTGTCCTAAGGGTAGAACTAGGCTGCCCAGAGAAAAAGTGGAACATTCCTAGGAAAATAGTATCCCCAGGAATTCCCTTCATTATGGCTCACACCTCAGGCCAACTGTCTGCATTTCTACAAATCTACCCATGGTTTTCAGGAAGAAATTGTTTGTCCACAGTCAGTGCAAATGATGAAGGGTAGAGATTGACCTCACAGAACACAGGTCAGGAAAATCCCCTCTAGAGGCCATTACTGCTCCTACTCAGAGCCATCTTCTTTCTGCTTCCACAAGCACAGCACACGTGGATCGCCTACAGTAAAATATGGTAACAGAGCTCCAAGTCACACATGAAAGTCAGGTATCTTAGGCCTTCATCCTTACCATGTTAATCAGAGATGCCTGTGGAGGTGACACCCTTCTGGATTCTTCTTGGTGACATGAATGTCCTACCCTGTAAGCACCTTCATGTCAAAAGCAGTTCTTTTCATCTTAGAATGGTTTTAAATTATATTTCCCCCCGTATTCCTAGGTGTGATCGTGCAGGTAGAGCTGCTACAGACCAGTCATGAGTTGGGAAAGCTATGTGCTATGTCTCAAAGTGCTATGTCTAGCTTCCAGGTCTGAAAATATCAATGTTTCTAGATCTAAAAGGCTCTGGGAAACACGACCTGTGTTAGGTGGCACAGAAGCCTTGTGATGAGTCTTAGCAACAACTCAGTTTTCACATATTGATGCATTGCAACCACTATAGCTCAACCAGCTGCATGTGTTTTAACAATCTGAAACCTGAGGACACTGACATGTAAAATGTAGGAAACGTACTAGGAGACACAATGAAGGCTTAATGGTCAAACATCTCAAGCATCACAACCCTAATTGTGCAGCAGAGGGAGCTCAGGGTACATGGGACACAATCTTTGCCACAGGAGCAGGTGCAGGGGGTGCCAAGTGTTTCTTTGCTCTTGTGTCTGGAGTTTTCCAATTCACCCATGTGGAAGAGCACTTCAAGGAACCTTCAGCAACTAGGTTCGCATGCCTCTTATTTTCCTGGAGGGCAGATCCTAAAAATTAAAAGCCCATATTCTTCCTCAAAAGACAGTGGAGAAAGAAATCACACTTGGGACAAGTTGAAATCAATCCCAGAAGGACTGGTAGTCTCTCTATGCCGTTAAATTCTGACCTCCATGTGCTTCACTCAACACAATCAGTTTCTCTCCATCCTAATTATTTTTTCCAAATTACTTTAGGTTGAAATTGTATGTGTGTGAATCCCAGCCCAAGTATCTCCTGTGAAGAGAAAACCAAACAAAACCTGATTTTGCCATTTCTGAAATAATTGACAGTTGTATATTATTTTTGTCAATATTTATTATTTTAATAGGTAATTATTCTCTTGAGAAAAACATATCCTTTAACCAGGATTTGTCAAATTATTTTTTTTACATTTTATTAGGGGCTCATAAAACTCTTATCACAATCCATAAATATACATACATCAATTGTATAAAGCACGTCTGTACATTCTTTGCACACCAGCCTGTATGATCATGAGGTGTACACGTGATCATGTATCAGACATCAAAGACCCAGAACAAAATAATATCTTTGTGAATGAAGAAGAGTGTGCAGTGGAGACCCAAAGCCCATCTATAGACAATTGGACATCCCCTTACAGAAAGGTCACAAGAAAGAGAAGAGCCAGTCAGGGTGCACTACAGCACCGATGAAACAAACAACTTTCCTCTAGTTCTTTAATGCTTCTCCCCCCACTATCATGGCCTCAATCCTACCTTATAAATCTTAGTAGACCAGAATATTTACACTGCTACAGATAAGATCTCGCAACACAGGGAATCCAGGACAGATAAACCGCTCAGAACCAACAATGAGAATAGAGATATCAAGAGAGTAATGGGAAGGTGGGAGTAGAAAGAGGAAATCAATCACAAGGATTGACATAGAACTCCCTCCCAGTGGGACAAACAGCAGAAAAGTAGGTGAAGTGAGACAGCAGACAATGCAAAATATGAAAATCATAATTTATAATTTATCAAGGTTCATGAAAGAGGGAGAGTGGGAGAGGGAGGGGAAAATTAGGAACTGATATCAAGGGCTCCAGTACAAAGCAAACGCTTTGAAAATGATGATGGCAGCATATGTACAAATGTGCTTGACAATGGATGAATGCATGAATTGTGATAAGAGCCCTAAGAGCCCCCAATAAAAGTATTTAATAAAAAAGAAAGCATTAGTATTGTAAAGCATAATACCTAGATTTGGAGAGCACAATCAACTCCTCAAGCATGGGAGACTTCCTTTAGTTTTTGGAAGATGCCCTGGAAATGTCCCGATGTGTTATGCAAATTCACAGACAGCATTGGCTTCTCTGGGTATGTAGAGACCTTCAGCATCTACAGAACTTCTAAGTTTAACTCAGTACCTTAAAATTCTTGGTGTGCAAAAGATTTGTGAAGGGAAGGCAAGCTTGATTCAAGGCAAGACAAACCTGCAGGGAAGGAGCGAGACTCAGGAGCCGCTGTCATATTCAGCTCAAGGGGACAATTAAGGGAAGGTCTAGAAGGGGCTGGGGAGGGTTTTACTTTTAGCATATGAATTTTCTTTTCCAAAAGATAATTTAAAAGAGAATTAGACAAGGGAAGCTTGTGTCAGATTAAATATATATTTCTAGGGGAATATTTATTTAACTGCCTCAAGAAATGAATAAGCACCACACTTAAGGGGTGGAGAGGAGGAGGGCATATTTCAAGGCACTGTCTCTAACTGTAGGTTGACATTTCCATTAAGTCAATTCTTTCTCTTAACAACCCTATAGAATAGGGCTGCCCTTGTAGGCTTCTGAGTCTATAAATCTTCATGGGTGTGTAGAGAATTCTTCCCCCTGCAGAGCCATTGGAGATTTAGAATGACTGACCTTGCATTTAGCAGCACACTGCATAATGAACCCCACACGCAGGGCTTTCCAAGATATCTAGAACATTCTTATCTACTCTTGGAGTGACTCTCTTAGAAGTCATTCAACATTACTTATGACTATATAGGCAGAAGGTATGCAAATAGACCCCTCCCCTGCTAAGGAAAACCATCCAAGTCCCAACTCTGAAGCTCTTGGACAGTTGCTCCACCTCTGGAATTCCAAGGTACCCCCATTCAAGACTGAACAAATCAAGTCACAGTGGAATCTCTATTGAGCTCAATTTTCCTTTTTGGAATTTCAAAAGATGCTTTGATGCAGAGAAAGTGTGCATGAGGGGGCATGAGTGAGAGGCAGTAAATATGATTTTCAGGATCAGGATGTCTGTGTGTTTGCAGGTGTCCAGTGTGAGGTGGAGCTATGGCATCTGAGGGAGACTTGAGGCAGTCGGAGGCTTCTCTGATATTCTCCCGTACAGTCTCTGCATTCATTGCCTGTATTTATAATATACACTGGATCTGCCTAGCCCCAGAGAAGGGGCGGCAGTGGGTTTCATACATGAATAGTGTTGGTAGGACCCTCCGAAGGGCCAATTCACCATCTCCAAAGACAATGGTAAGGACATACTATAACTTCAAATGGACAACCTGAACTTCAAGGACACAGTTTTGTATTTCTGTGCAAAAGATGCACAGTATGGTAGTTACATAATCTGGTGTGAATTTGGGACTTCAGAGGATAAAGAGGGAAGGGTTGGAGTCTGTCAATTGGATCATAGCCAATGAAGCCTCTGCGTGGGCATGGCCTTCTGAGAATTCTGGGAAATCCCGTATTCCATCTTGGAGGTGGAAGAGAGACTCTCTAATCCCTGGGAGACACCCTACTGACAAGGGTGACTCTCTGTGAGACATCCCTGAATAGAAGCCACATGGACCTACCCCATGCAGCCCTGGGTTCTGGAGAAGCCATGTAGAGACCCGTCTCCGCTGAAAAGCTTACAATGCCACTGGATCCAAAGACTTTCTGCCCACTGGCCTGTGATCATCTTGCATTCTGGATCATTGCATGTATTTCATAAGTATGAAGAGGAATTTATACATTGGTATCCGACACATGGGCTAATAATGGACTTATGGGCTTGGACCTAACTGGGGTTAAGATGCTTTCTAAATGTACAATTGCCCTTTATATTAAATCTCTTATACACAATATACGTGTGTCTATGGATTGGTTTCTCTAGTCTACCCAGACCAACGCACACAGTGAGGAGAAGTCAGAGTTAACCCAGACATGAATGTACCCTAGTGGAAGAGGTTAGGCTGCAGGAATCCCTCAGGATCTGCAGAGCACAGGACTCAGACCCAGGAGCAGGTCCAAATGGAGCTTCACTACTGGCTTCCTGTTGTGTCTGGGGATTCTTCTCCTTCTCAGCATCCCTTAGGGAATCAGTGCATCTCCTCCCGTCTTTCTGAAACACTCACCCAATCTCCCTCTGATGATAGGATGATTTCAAACTTAGCTTGTTTCGTTTTTTCCTTGAATTGTCTCAAATTTCCCATGTAATTGGTAATTCGTGCATCTAGGACAAATTCTGTTCAAATCATCGGCTTCATCAAAAACTTTATCCCTTGCTTTCAATAACCCTCCTGTATTCCCTCCTTCCTCGGGATAACAGTCCCTGCTGTGCAAAGGATCTCACTTTATTATCTTTGTATGTGTGTGTGTGTGTGTGTGTGTATATATATATATATATATATATTTCCAGACAACATACTACATGAACTTACCACCAGTAGACCAATCCTAGATCAAGTCACCTCTCTCCATTCATCCAAACTGAGACTTTCTTCTCTGAGTTCATTCATTTTATTCATTCACAGCTCCTGTCTGTCCTTGTCCACCACAGGCTAATTTGAGAGTCAGTTTTTTTCTCCAAAGGCTGTTTAATTTAGCAGTTGTGCATATTGATACAAGAGTAGGAAAAGGGAGATAAGACACATTTTATGCTTAGTCTCAACATGCCTCCCCAGACCTCACCTCCCTTCCTGCCCTATGTCCCCTTGTGCATGGGCTATAAGAGTCCTATTCTGTACAGGGCACCCACAGGTTCCCTTCAAGTTCTGTCAGAATATCCTTCTCTAGAGACATGCCCAGGGACTGATTTTCTGTCAATCAGTACTGTGACTGCTGTAGTTATGATCACATATTTCTGAGTCAGGCACACACAGAGGGAAAGGCTATGGGAACCCAGACACATACACCCATACAGGGAGAGGGCGGGGCTCAGGGGTCACTCAAGCCCACAGATAACAGGGACCCTCAGGGGAGAAATGTAGAGGAGCCTAAGAAGGATTAGTTAAATTAGGTACCTATTTCCTCTACCTGCAGAGAAAATGTCTCTGCCACACACCTCCACATTCTTGTAGCTCAGTGTGTATATTCTTGTATGCACTTTGTCTGTTTTTTTGTATGTGCTAGTACACATGAACTACTCTGTGCCTTAATATGTTATACTATGTGACAGAACTTGTAGTCTGTTCTGCATTGATTCTATTATTATAATTCTAGTATATTTTAGTGTGTCTTTGTGGGTTTTTTCTTAAGTAAATGCATGTATATTTATTAATCTGAGGGTATTGTATGAAGATTTGTTAGTTCTAGTATATGTGCTGATTTGTTCATAGTAGGCATGTGTATGTTAATATGACTGTTAAAACACAAATGTCATTATGTGAGTTTCCTGCTTGCGTGTGTTCAGTCCAACCCATGTGAGCTCTTCAAACTTTATGAGCTCACATCTCCTTGAATAAAATACTTTATTGAGTGTTAAGAAATTACTAAGCTTGGGGGAATCCATTAGAGGCCCATAGTAATATGCACAGCAGAGTACGCTAATCAGTGAAACTTCTTTTTAAAGTGGACAATAAGAAACAGAAGGACATGAACAGCAAATCCTAGAGGTGAACTAGTCAATGCAGAGATATCCTTAACTAGGAAACAGGCCCAGAGGGATGTTTATTTTCTCCTCTCTGAAGCTCTTGTGTTTATGGATGGCAATGATAAAGCCTTTGTAAAAGAATGCACGCTACACTCAAAGGATATCTAGTTGTAGGTACATGGGTGATGCCAAGAGCCATCGTGAATGCAGAAGTTTAAAGGTAAATGAGATGGATCAAGGAAAAGGATGACTTATCTTCCATCATCTTTACCCAGAGAATGGGGTTCAAGCTCTCTAAATAAGGTTAACTGATGAAAAACAACACAAACTATTGGAGAGGGCTTACTCCTATTCCTTTCAAACAACTAAAAGAACTCAAGGTTGCTTGTGCCCAATATGGCCCAACTGCCTCTTTTACTCAATCTTTATTAGATACACTTTCCTTCGAGGTGCTTCCCGCCACAGAATGGAAACAATTGGCTTTTGAAAATGCAAATACTCCCTGCCAGGCAGCGCTGAGACCTTTTGGAAAACAGGGCAACCTGTCTGATTATATCAGACTATGCTCAGACATTGACCCTTTCTTTACTCAGGGGCTTGCGATAGCAGCTGCTTTGTAAGGAAAAACAGTAAAGGAGGGTTAATGATACTATGGAACTTATGGGAGCCCTGCAGGCTGGGCTCCCTTCCCCCTCTGCTATTCCAGCCAATACATATAAGATCATTTTAGATTTAAAAGATTGTTTTTATACCACACCCTTGGATCCAAAATATTGTAAAAGATTTGCCTTTAGTGTCCCTTCCACCAACTTCAAAGAGCCTATGAAGAGATATCATTGGCTTGTTTTGCTTGGAGGAATGGCCCCAACCCGCTATTAATATGGGGAGGAGGGCATGTTTGGGTTTTTACACAGGATGCTGATGGAGCATGGGGGCTGCCTGAATGGTTGGTGCAGTTTGCAAACCATGCAGATGGTAATTTGCCTCAGAGTGCTTCTGGGGACATGGCTCAGTGAGAAGTACTAGGCTTAAGTTTCTGATCCACCACTCTTACTTCCTGCTGTCTGGGAAGGTCTGGAAATCAAGATGTGGGTTAATGACTCACGCCCTCCCTGTACAAAGTGAAGGAAATGTTATTCCACCCACTCCACAGTCTTTTTCCTCATGTAGACTAGAGATTCAAAAGAATAATAAAACCATATTGTGGAGATCATGTCTCACAGACAAGCCCATCAGGTATAACGTCACAAAAGAGAGATATATCATCGATTGGTCTGTCAACCAGGACAATACTCAAAAAAAAAAAAAAACACTGCCAAATGGGAAAAGGGGCTGTCTGCAGGACTTTGGTGGTCAGACTTGGGTTTTCCACAAACTCAGTGGTGGAAAATAGGGGCTGCTTAGGGGGACATGAAGCTTATGGGCCCTACCTCCAGACCACAGGGAAATGTTACTGCCTGCGTACCATCGCCTTATGTACTTTTGGCAGGGAATATTACTATAGATCATGATGATTCTAAGTTTAACAGGTCTTGTAATAACTGCAATTTGTCTAATTGTATTACCTGGTCCCCTGAAGGTATTGTCATCGCCATTTTATATCAACCTTCTTTTGTTATGCTGCCAGTGAATATTACTGGGCCTTGGTATTCAGAAAGAGGGTTACAGGTATTAGAAGAGACTGAAAAAGCATCAACCAGATTTAAGTGTTTTGTAGGTTTGCTTATAGCAAGTATTTTAGCTATATTAAGTTTAGTTGCTACTGCTACTACTGCAGCAATTGTACTTTCACAAATCTTACAAACTGCCCACTGTGGAAATGAATTATCCAAAGATGTGACTAATGTTTTGGGTACTCAAGAAGATATAGACAGGAAGTTAGAACAAAAAGTAAATGCTCTTTATGACATGGTCATGTATTTAGGAGACGAGGTGCAGGGGCTTAAGGCCAGGTCTAGTCTACAGTGCCATGCTGTACATACATGGATCTGTGTTACACCTAAATAGTACACTAACAGTCAGTATAGCTGGATTAAAGTGTAGAATCATCTTCAAGGTACTTGGCACAATGCTAATGAGTCTTTAGATTGATTACAACTCCATCAAGAAATATTAGCCATAAAAGATGCTAAGTCTCTTTATTTTGATGTCGACAAGGTTGCTGAGGATTGGCTCCAGCATTTTCAAGATTCTTTCCTTTCGTTAGGAAATCTCAGAGGCCTACCTCACATGCTTTTTCTCTAGTCACAGCGGGAGTGTGTGTATTGTTTATCTTATGCATACTCCCTATGATACTGCGCAAGGTTATGGTTGAATTATTGGCTTTAGGAACAAAATTACAGGAAGTACACCTGCATACTTCACTCCCTCCCCAAACAGGAGTATAAGGCAGAGGCTGGTTAGTCAGACGGGTAAAATCGAGTCTGAGTATTCCAACCTAAGACAGGTCATAGTCTCCTGCAGACAGTGACTGATGACGGGTAAGGGCGATTTCAGGACTTCACAACCTAAGACAGACACAGTGATCTGCTGACGTTTTGAGTAAAGACGTCTTCAGTAAATAAAAAAGCGGGGGCTGTTGAAGGCCATTAAGACTCAGCTTTGAAACAGCTGATAAGTCTCATGAACTATGTATCAGTGTTTGCTGATTTCTTCTGTGACTTTACGTTTTGAACATACTGTTAAGAACAAGAACAACAACAACAAAAAAAGAACAAGAAAGTATGCAAAGTCTGGGAAGATAGGTTGTTTAATTTTCTCAGGGATGTCTGCCTTGGCAGAAGACAAAATTGCTATGTGTAGCAAATGTGCTTGCTTAACAATGAGATAATAAACCCCGGGTTGTTTCTGCATGGATAAAAGGAGTATGTAAAACAAACCCGAAGCTTCAGTATTCACTGTTGCCCTCCCAATACTTTTAATCTCTTCTTTTTACCCTAATAATCATTCCCCCTCTTTCAGGACGGTTTGACTCCTGAGCTGGCTCCGACAGCCCCTCCTTGATCAAAATTCTTAATCTAAAGCTTGAGTAAATTTTAACTCCTTCCAGAAAAAAATTGGTTGGTGTATAGAAAAAAGACCAAACAAACAAATATCCTGAATACTGAAAGTATAACAGTCAAGAGATCAATCGTTGCATTAGATAAATCTGCTGAAAAATGCCTCTTTAGAGTATTGAAAGGAAAAGATATTACCTGGAGGACTGGTTTCACCTGACCAAAGCAGGCTATTGTCAATTGACTCTTGTGCATTTGAAAGATGAACAAAGGAAGGCTGAAGAAGAATGAATATATTAGAATTGTAGTTCTGGACAAGAATGTCCCACATACCATGGACATGCAAAGGACAAACAAGTCTGTTTTGGAGGATGTAATGTCAGAGTGCTACTTAGAGGCAAGGATGGTGAGAGTTCATATTATATACTTTGGACATATATCAGAAAAGATCATTCCTCGAAAAGGATATTTTGTTTGGTAAAGATGACGGGCAGTGAAAAACATGAATCCCACTACCAAATGGATTAACAAAGTGACTGCGACAAATGGTTCACCAAACCCGAAGAATGATATTCCTGCTCAAATTGCCTAATGCACAGAGAGGACCATAGGGCCATCCCAATCACAAGACACGGCATCCCTTAATGACCCACAGCGCTATGAGGGACAACACTGTGGCACACTGTGGGAAATGTGCTCGATCTGACTTCACCACACTGGGGCAAAACTCTAAGGGCATGCAACAGAGCAGCTAGAGGAGCAAAGCAATGAAGTGCCCGGGAAATACAAAACAACAGACTGAGTGGCCAAGGCATGGTACCACATCAGACTCAACCAACAGTAAAATACTCCTAATGATCAACGAACAAACCTGGAATGATTCTTAAGTCTTTTCTCTTTTTTCCCGGTGGTTGCTTCCTTTTTTGTTGTTGTTGTTGTTATTTTGCTCTGTCTTGTTTCTGTGCTTATTATTGTCTCCGCATGTCTATCTAGATAAGATTGGCAGGATAAACACACCAGAGGAGACAACAATGGGGCTGATGGTTCTGGGGGGGGGGGGGATAAAGGAAACAGGGAAGTGGGGGAAAGGGAGTGGCTGTAAGCCTGGGGTCAAGGGCACAAGTGATCTAAAATCGACGTTGAGGAGAGTGTAGGATGCCTGGTAGGGCGTGATCAAGGGCAATGTAATGAGAGGAATTACTGAAAACTGATGAAGGCCAAACATGATAGTGGGACAAGAGGAAAGTAAAAGGAAATAGAGGAAAGAAGTAGGAGACAAAGGGCATTTATAGAGTTCTAAATACAGTCATTTACATATGTACACATATATATGACAAAAGGGTAACATATCTATGTAAATATATTTAAATTTTAAGTATAAAAGTAGCAGATAGACATTGGACCTCTACCCCATTACTCTCTCAATGAAAGAAGACTTTGTTCTAATAACCTGGCATTCCATGATGCTCAGCTTCCTGACACAATCGATTAAGACAAAATGGTGCAGAAGCAAATATGGTGAAGAAAGTTGATGCTGCCTGGCTATCAAAAGATATAGCTTCTGGGGTCCTAAAGGCCATCAAACTGAGAAGCTACAAAGTCCACATGGAAGAAGCACACAAGCCTGTGTGATCATGAGGTGTCAATAGGATCAGGTATCTGGCATCAGAGACACAGAACAAAAAATCCTATCAATTTGAAAGAGGGGTAGTGTGGAGTGAGACCCAAAGTCCATCTGTAGGCAATTGGACACCCCCTTACAGAAGGGTGTGTTACACAGAAACAAAACCAGGACACTTGTGAATATATATAGATATGTGCATACATACATCTATTACATATACAATATATAATCATTATATATAAAACCATTATATATAATCATTATATATTATTATATATTCTATATAATGGATAGACATATAAAGCACAAAAGAATATAGCAGCTAATTTGTTCACACAGCTGTCCAGAGTGCTCAGTTCAACTCACTTCCGTGAAACATTTAATATACTGGAAGTCCTTCAACTCATGAGGGCCACTGGGTCCAAGGTCAAGGAAGCAGACAGGTGAGTCTTATGTACGGCAATGCAGGCAGTCTGGACACAGGCAGCAAACAAAGGGCAGATCATCAACAAAGAGCAAGAAGATAGGATCCAACAGTCCCAAGCTCAAGTGATGCATACATCAGCAACATGATGAAGCACTTCTCAAAGGAACCTCAAGCTCTAGCGACATGATCCACAGGTTGTTAGGCCAACACTTAGTGTAGCTCACAAGTTGTGGCAGAGAACTAGCAGGCGCATCCTGATCTGATGAGAAGAGTGCAAGAGAGAGAGAGGCACGGTTTGCCTAGCCATTTATCTCTTTGCCCTCCAATCAAACTGCAACATTATTTATACCATGTTCCTATGAGCCAGGTTGGCACAATAAACTAACCTATCAGAATGGGTCACAAGGATGAGCCAGTTAGGGTTCAGTATAACACCTATGAAACATACAACTTTTCTCTAGTTGTTTAGTGCTCCCCCACCCCACAATCATGACCCCAAATCTACTGTACGAAACTGGCTAGACCAGAGAATGCACATGGGTACCGAAAAGAGCTAGAAACACAGGGAATCAAGGGCAGATAAACCCATCAGGACCAATAATCAGAGTGGCAATACCAGGAGAGTAAGGGGTAGGTGAGGGGTGAAAGGGGAAATGAACACAATGATCTACATATAACCCCTTCTCAGGGGGATGGACAACAGAAAAGTGGGTGAAGGGAGACATCAGACAGTATAAGACACGAAAAAGCAATAAAAATTATAATTTATCAGGGCTTCATGAGGGAAGAATAAAATGAGCTGATACAGTGCTCAAGTAGAAAGAAAATGTTTTGAAAATGATGATAGCAACATGTACAAATGTGTGTAACACAATTGATATATGCATGGATTGTAATACAAGCTGTACAAGCCCCTGATAAAATGAGTTAAAATAAATAATTTTTTTAAAAACATGCGTTCATCCTCAATTATGAGGATGGCACAGGAGAGTGCAATGTTTTGTTCTGTTGTGCAATGGGTCCCAGTGAGATGGCACTGACTCAATGACAGCTGATATGACAACAGTCTCAGAAACCACAAATATACACCCAGCGCAAACACAAAGACATTAGTGTGTTATGTTTACAAAAGATATTATTTCTCTCATGAAAAAAAGGGAAGAGGTTTCTTCAGTTAAAAAAAGTTGGAACAAACAAGGTGACAACAAAATCACTGAGGCATTTCCACCCCTCATTAGTCCATTCTTTTGGTGAGCTGAAGGCAGTTCTCTAAGGGCCTCACAGCATGCCAGGTGGCAGAGTACTTTCAGGAACATGGGCTCTAGTCTAAAACAACACACTCACTAAGTGGTGAGCAGCTATTTGTCTGTCTAGGAAACTGTAAATCATGCAGTCCTGTACACTGAGGGTTCAGCTGGAAGTTCAGAGGATCCAGCAGAGCAAGAGACTGACAGTAATTACTCACTGGATTGCAGGATGCTTAGAAGGTCTATAATCAATTGAATCAAAATAAAATTTCTTGAGAAACTTCCAGCCTAACTGTAAGATAGATGAAAACTAAAAATTCTGGCAGCTAGAGTATTCACATAAGATTAATAAGCACTTTTTTACTGTTTTGTAGCTTAAGTTCAACTTATTGGGTTCCAACATAACAATAGTTTTTAGAGAGCACTTAGTAACATTTTCTATGAGACAAGAAATAACCTGATACCCATGTCAGATGACGATATTTTAAGAAAACTATAGACGAGTGTTGATAATGGATCTGAATGAAAAAGTATTTTTAAAATAGGAAACTGAGTCAGACAATATATTAAAATAAGCATGCATCAAGATTAATTCTAATTCATCCCAGAATTGATTTAATACAAGAAAATGAACACTCAAATATGCCTAGTGATGGGGGAAAAGTCAATTATCTAAATTGACACAGAATGAATAATAAACAAAGTAAAAAGCTTTTCATGTTAAAAAAAACAACTACAAATCTAACATGAAATAGGTAAAACTCAATATGCTAATATACATTCTTGTAAAAAAAAACTTTGAAAATGTCACATGTAAGAGAAAGAGAAAAAAGTTCACCCCACCGCAGAATCAGGATAAACATACATATCCATTTTCACCACTCATATTAAAAATGATACTAGCTAGATTGATCAGAAAAAAGGAATTAATAAAAAGAAGAAAATGACTTCCAAAAAGAAGAAAAGAAAATTCCTTATTCATCATAAATTGAAGATGTCATGTAAAAAAGTTGCCAATTGAAGGCAAACAAGCAGCCATCTAGCTCGGAAACAACAAAGCCCACAGAGAAGTGCGCAACCTAAGCGAATACAAGGTGTTGAACGGACCAGGTGGCAGACACCTAGAACAAAAACCATCATTGTGTGATCACCTTCCTCTAATCTCTGGGGGATGGGCAATGGGAAGGTGGGTGAGGGGAGAGGCCTGGAAGTATAAGATAACATAATAATTTATAAACTATTAAGGGTTCATGGGGGAGGGGAGAGCGGGGAGGGAAGGGAAGGGATAAAAAGGAAAACGAGCTGATTCCAGGAACCCAAGTGGAAGGAGAATTTTGAGAATAACGAGGGCAACGAATATTTATGCATTGTGATGAGGGTTGTATGAGCCCCAATTAAAAGATTTATTAAATTTTTAAAAAGTTGTCAAATAGGTCATAATTACTATATATAGGTAGTAAATGTTAAAATGTTCTAGGCAACATTTCAACACACAAAAATACTTGGTACTTAAATCCCTAATGATAAACTGCTAATCTCCAACTCCCAAACCATTAACCCTTACATATTAAGATGCTGACCATCTTTCAAACACACCTATACCCTTCTAAAACACAAGAGGAGGAGGAGGTGATGCTGTTTGCCAGAGAGCAGGGAGAGCCGGCCAGCCTGCCTGCAGGGCTAAAATGGGCAAAAGCAGTACTAGGAGATTTATATATGCAGTTAGCAGGTAGCACACATTTTGCCCTAACAAAACTACTGGTAAACATCCTTAGTCATTATCAAAAAGGATACTACAAAAACATGTGTATGGTACACACACATGCACTTATGTACACACCAAAATCACATAAATAATGAAATTGAAAATAGTTTTTTGTGTGTGTGAAACATTTTGAAACAATGATAAGATCTACAAAAATAAAATGGGATCCAACTCAACTATTCAAGTTTGTGAGACAGGTGGGAAAGCCTGGGGACCCCAGGGTGGGAGAGTGCCGACAGCGGGCCAGGGATCCAAACGGCATGCTGACACACAAGTGCACAATGTGAGCATCTCCAACCCATTTTCCTAACAGGACCTCCTCATTGACCACCTATGTAGTGTCGAGAAAAACAAGTCCCCACTCAGTGGCTGGCCTACACACCTTTTCCAGCAGGTGGCTGCCCGGGGTTAAAGGCTAGGGGCGATCAGGGAATGTGGAGGCAGCTCCAATCATTCCCTCTCACCTACTTCCTCTCTCCTGTCCTCCCTCCTCTCCTCTACTCCTGCCCCTCACCCCTCCACCCCCATCTTACAAGGAAGATTAGATCAAATCATCCAACATTGAAGGATTAAAAAGTGACATCACTATGAACACTTGGCCACCACAAGCCAGTTATCCCTGTGGTAACTTTTCCAACACTTCCTGCTGAAAACCCAACAGGTCAGAGGGATCTAGAGGTCCTTCTTTCATGGTCTAAATTCCTACTAAAAATCAAGATCCAGTGAGCTTCAACAATTTCTGCTCCAGGGGAGGTTTCTGTCCTCCCTCAGCTCGCCTTAGGACACCTACATTACCTTTACCAGGTGTACCGTCCCAGTCAAAAAACCCACCTGACCCTGCTAAGTCCCTGCCTGCTCCAGGGAGGAGTCCCAAGGAGGCTGCAGCTAAGGCTCAAAGGGAGCACAGCAAGAAATGCCAATGCAGCGGCAAGGAGACCTACTGTGTGTTATGTGCACAAGATGCTCCAGTAGGTCCACTCAGATTCCAGTATCTCGTTCAGGGCCATGAGCATTGTGCACTCGTTGATCAAAGACACCTTTGGGCACATCGCCGACCAGGCATCTCAACTGGCACATTCCAAACTACTCCACCATCACAGCCTGCGACATCCTGGTGACCATGAGCCTGCTGCTGCCTTGACAGCTGGCAGAGGCGCCTTGGCCAAGGGCCCCAGGGCCAACGCCCAGTACACCAGCCCCAAATAAATTGTCCTTCAGCCTCACAACGTTCAAACGCCAAGGGCCCATTTCAGGGTCACTTCCAGTTTCATCCCCCAAATAGAGGTTGAACACCTTAGCATTACCTTGTTTTTGGTTCCTTTGTTTCAGTTTGGTTTTTGATTCTTCTGTGCATAGTTTAGTTAGATTACTTTTGTGATGGAGAGCATCTTTCTTTCTTTTTAACACGTTTTGGGGCACTTAATCCACATATCCCACATAATCCCACAATTCAGCCTACTTAAGCATTCCACAATCACTACCACAATCGATTTCACATCGTCTATTTTCCCACTATGATTAAATCGCCTTTAAGCAGACTTATTAGTCACCTTCAGTTGTAGTGTTCAGTCCCCTCAATCCTTCATTCTTACTCCCCAAGTCCCCTCACCCTCCCCAACTCCGCCAGCGACCCACCCCGACCCCACCCAGACATCCTTACAGACACTCGCATGTTATTTCATCTCTAGGCATCCACTCCTTTTGTGCTTCACAAACTGAACCCAACAGAAACAATAAAGAATAGAAAGGAAATGAAATGGGAATGATTTTAAAAACCTTAGTAATATATAGATAGAAATAAAAACAAAGAGTAAGAAGAAAGGGCGGCCACCAATATTTTAAAGCCAGGGAAGACGTTTCTGTCACGGACCAGCAAGAGATCTTGCGCCTAGAACAGACTCTGGTCGGGTCCAGAGAGAGGTCAGCAGAACAAGATCCCGGGCTCACCTTTGAGCTGAGGAGGCGCAAGGAGTCTCGGGAGGAGGCATCCCTGTGTGGAAGGAAACAAGGGAGGGGGGTTAGGAGACCCGCAAAGAGAGAATCAGGGAACCCCGAAGCCCCAAACCCCAGCCGGGATCCCCTTTCTCCAACAGGGACTCCCACCATGAACCACAACCAATCTGAAAGCAGGGAAATAGGACCGGCCTTGGGGACACCCGCCCACCTCTCACCAAGAGAAGCGCTGGCAGGGTTCCTGGGGGAGAGAAAGGGCGCTTGCAACCTAGTCAGCTGGACTAAAACAGCCTCCGCCCACACACATGTCCCGGAGCCCAGGGCCTCCCACCTGGGAGCGCCGGCAACAGGGTGCTCAGGCTGTGGGCGCTTCTCTGGCACCGCAAGCAGAGCACCAGACAGCGGCATCCTCGCTGTGAGCGGCAGTTCAGTATAAGACACCGCCACTTCCGGCCCTTTCTGGGCGTGACCCGGAGGGGGAGGAGCTAGCGGGGTCAGGGAGGAGTAGGGTCTCTGCCTTCAGTCCTCTCACGGCAGCTCTTGCCCCGCCCATTTCTGCTGAGGCACCAACACAAGTGCCTGGCAAGGGTGGGCGGGGCATGGCGGGCCTGGGACGGGGCTCGGGGAGGAGCCAGGGAGAGGCGGTCCGCGCCAAAGGGCCCACAGCAGTGGCTGAGACTCAGATAACAATGGCCGAGGCTCCAGTACTTTCCCCCATAGCAGAGAGCGTGTATGGGTGACATGGGTGAAATACAACAATGTACGTTGGGTGCGTAAGCCTGTGATCAGATTCCCCGGATGTGCATCCTCCTAACTAACTCCAAACACCCAACCATCCAATCCTGCCAAGGTGTTAATGGGTCTGAAGCAAGAACTTAAGGTCCTTGCTTAACCTTTACAGTGATGGTCCATTCTTTGACCTAAAGCACTATCGTGTATGACTGGTTTTGGGGAAAAGAGAAGTACCTAATGGCATGCACGTCTAGGTAAGTTATATGTCATTTTAACAAAATTTAAAAATAAACCTTCAGCAGGAGCAGTGAAAAGGGAATGGAGGAACGTAGATGGGAGAATGGTTGTTAAACGTAATGTCCATAGAGCTGGAATTTATACTATCTTCTTGTTTGATTTCACCGGGAAGCTTTGGGGATAGTTAAACATGAGAGTTATGTTCTTCTATGATGCTTATCATGATTCGTGCACTCTGCTAATTTAATGTATCACTCATTCAAGTTTCTATCAGTCCAAGAGGTCGTTATGGACAGTGGGGAAGACTTTTCCAAGTTGAGTGATCTGAAATTTAAATTTCCTACCTGCAGGTAACTCTTGGCTGCTGAGACTCTCAGAATAAGTGTTTTTGGGAAAGATCAAAGTGAACTATTTCCCGATTAACTTGCATCCAGAAAGATTGTGCTTCTTTCATGCCTGTTATACTTGGGAATTCCTTTATGAAAGTTCAAGTCAGATTCCAAAGTTCCTGGCTGAAAATAGAGAAAGTTGATTTGTAACACTCGGTTATGTTTCCCAATATGGTCAGATAGTTCCCCAGGCTGTACAGAAAACTGTTACCTGACTTTATCAGGAATCCACAAACATCACTTATCAGGCAATATTTTCTGAATTAAACTGGTTTATGTTCCCAGTTCTGCTGGAGCCACCTTATCCTTAGATCTGGGAAAACTTAGCCTAGGTTTTGCAACTAAAGGGTGACTTCTCTGGAAATACTTGCTGTGTTATACTGGGTAGACTAGAGAAACAAATTCACGGTCATTCAAATATGTGCAAGAAAGAGATTTACATCAATGACTAATAGATAACAAGAAAACATTTTATCCCAATCCAGATCAGCTCTAAACATCCAATATTAGCCCATATATCTGATAGTAGTCCAAAATTTCCCCTTCAGACTCACACAGCACATGGAATGATGACGAATGCAGGAAGACCGCAGGCCAGTGGGTGAAAAGTTTTGTGTATCCAATGGTGGTAGAAGCTTTTAGTGCTGGCATGGGTCTCGTGTGGCTCTTCTAGCTCTCCAAGTTACTCAAGAGCAGGAAGGTGAAGCAGAAAGAGAGGGTAGCACAGCTCCAGGGAAAAAGAGTAGAAATTCCCAGAATCTACATGAGAAGGTCATGCCCACCAGGAGGCATCATCAAGCTGTGATCTGATTGACAGGCTACCCTCTACCCCTAGACTTATTTCCCAAGTTGAAATGAAACTATGTAGCTACTACACCTGTTTTCATGTGAGGTTTCCTGTTTCTGCGGATAAATCATTAACTTCCCTTTCCCCAACCTCCACCATAAAAACCTCATTGTCATCGAGTCAATGCAGACTCACATAGATACTATAGGACAAGGGGGAACTTCCCTGGTGAGTTTCCAAGAATGAAAACGTTTGCTGGAGTAGAACGCTCACTCTTTCTCCTGTGGTGTTATAGGTGGTTCCAAACTGCTAGTCTTAAAGTTAGCAGCCCAACTTCTACCCTCTTCACAAACAGGGGTTTGTTCATTCATTGTAGAGCCACCCACAATAGCATGCAACTAGAGTCCAAACGGTTTCTTAGTTATACAAGCCACTTTCCAGTGGGTTGCTCACCAAAAATTAGTGATTGATCAGCAGAACGGGATGTGCATAGCCACTGCTACCAAGTGCTCCAAAAGTAATCCCTTTAGAAAATCCTGGAGAGAGTGGGAGAAAAATGGGGACCCAAACTCAGACTCACAAAAAAGACCCTCAAGGAATTGCTTTTGGTCACTTTCATGTCCAGAACTGAACTCACCCCCTGCTAGGCGAACCAGTCATGTAAGTAAGATCAAGGACAGGATTTAGCTCAGGGGGAAGAATGGAAACAGGAGAGTCTTGGACAAAGAGGACAGTGTGTTGTTGTTGTTAGTTGCCCTCAAGTAGGTTCCAGCTCACAGAGAACCTAGGTACAATCGGATGAAACACTCCCAAGTCCTGCTCCATCTCACGGTGGATTTTATGTTTGAGCCCATTGCTGCGGCCAATGATCCACACAAGGCTCTTCCTCTTTTCATTTGCCTTTTACTTTACCAGGCATGATATCATTTTCCCAAGATGGATCTCTCCTGATAACATATTCAAAGTACATGAGACAACATGTCACCATCCTGATTTCTGAGGATCATTAGCATGTGTGGTCAATGCTATTGTTAGTCTTGTTAATTCCTGTACAAATCTGCTTGAAACAATGGATGACTACATGAATTGTGATAAGAGGTGTAAGGGCCCCCAATAAAATATTTAATAAAATAAATAAAATTCCATGAGACACTTCTAGCCTAATTGTAAGATTTTTAAAGGTGCAGATTCTGGCAGTTATGAATAAATACCATTTTATTGTATTGTTATTTAAGTTCAAGTTATTTGGGAACTGAGTCAGACAACATATTAAATGTTGTCTGCCTCAGTTCTTAATATTAAAAAAAATTTTCTTGTAGCTCCATTATCAATATTGGTCTACATTTTCTTGAAGTATCATTATCTGACCCTGGTATCAGAATATTACTGGACTCATAGAATGTGTTATTAATTGTTGTCTCTCAACCATTGTTATGTTTGTACCCAATTAACTTGAACTTAAATAACAATACAGTAAAATGCCATGTTGTTAGAACAAAGTGATCTGGTGTTGAGGGCGGGCTGGAGCAGAAGCCCATAGTCCATCCACTTCCTCAATGTATGGCCATACAATTATATGTACATAAGTCAATATCTCTATTTTATGAATTAATATATTTATATATGTACACCCTTATGTTTATACCTCTATCCATAGTTTTGCTTCCTAGATCTTTTCTGTATTTTGTTTTACATTCCCCCTGTTCTACCATCACACTCACGCCTTTTCTGCCTCTTAGTAATGCCTCTTAGCTAAATTGCTATTGCTCCAATACCCCCAGAATCTCTAAGTCCTCCTCATTATTGATTTAATTTCCTAATTGTTCCTCTACCTATGGAATTGTTTGATAAGCACTCCCTTCCCCCACACTCCAGAACCAAGGCCCTCCAAAACCATTGCCTATATGGGTAGGCAAAACAACAAAAGCCAAAACAAAACAGAAAGAATAGATTGAATTATAAAGGGTGGAAAAACTAGCAAAAAACAAACAAACCCAACCCTAAAAACATACATAATCCCAGATCTGTCTGCTGACCTTTATGACTCTCTCCCCGCCGGTCCTGGGGAGTTTAGGGAACTTCTCCTCCTAGCCTGAAGTCTACTTTTGTGGCTCCTCAGGGGCTTTATGGCTTGGCTTGGCTCCCATTGCTGACCTGTTCTGTTCCCTTATTGGTCCACCCCACTGTGGAGGGAGGTGGGGGTCAGACCAGGCTCACTCCACACCATGTATCCCCAGTATGGTCCTCTGACGATGTACTCTCCAGCCAGTGTACATCACTTCTCAAGCTGATGTTCGCCTTACTGTCTTGTCTGTGTGCCCAGGCAGATTTTTGCAAATAATGGTGATAAAAAAATTACCATTCATTGTTAATCCCATTCATTCTATTTATCTCCAAATAAGACACACATAATTAAGGAGACATAATTAAGCTAAACAATCTTTATAATTAATTAATTTGCTTTCATTGGTAATTATGCCCTGGGGTGATGCTGTAGTGCCCTCTTAGTATTCAAAAATTACAAACATGAAAAAATTTAACCAGTCTACACTGAAAGGAGGAAGAGAGAGAGAGAGGTGAGAGAGAGAGAGATCATTTATAATATTTAAGGGTGGTTATGGTTGAACAATGAACAATGAAGTTTGACAAGAGTTTATTTACTGTTGAAAAAACCTTGTTTGATAAATGAGATTAACTGGAAAAAAAGTGTCACCAAGTATTACATTTTATAAATGCAACAAACACGCAGATCACGATGCTAAGCTCTGGGTTTTTGGGTGAGCTCTTATTGTAAGTTAAATACTGTACATGGTCTCTTACTTCACTTGGCTTTTGAATTCTCTCTGCGTACATTTTAGGTTCTTGTTTGCTAATATTTTCATGTGTTCACCTGTGTGCATGTGTGTCTGTGTGTGCAAAGCGTTCCCAGAGGTGCCAAGTGTTTCCTAAGAACACCTCCCACAGCAACTTCACCCAATCCAACCCGGGTTTATTCTGCCTTCATCTGGAACAGTAGTTCTCAACCTGTGGGTCGCGACCCCTTTAGGGGTGGAACGACCATTTCACATGTTTCTCCTGATGCATAACAGTAGCAAAATGATAGTTATGAAGTAGCAATGAAAATAATTTTATGAGGGATCAGTTTTCAGGCATCAAAGGACAAAAATTCATATCATTGGCTTCACACCTCCATGACACCATCGCCGAAGACAAACAGGTGCATAAGCAAATGTGGTGAAGAAAGCTGATGGTGCCCGCTATCAAAAGAGATAGTGTCTGGGGTCTTAAAGGCTTGAAGGTGAACAAGCGGCCATCTGGCTCAGAAGCAACAAAGCCCACGTGGAAGAAGCACACCAACCTGTGTGATCACGAGATGCCAAAGGGACCAGGTATAAGGCAGACATCATCCAATATATCATAGTGAATGAAGGGGGAAGTGCAGAGTGGAGACCCAAAGCCCATTTGTTGGCCACTGGAGATCCCCTCACAGAGGGGTTTAGGGGAGGAGATGAGTCAGTCAGGGTGTGATATGGTACCGATGAAGAATACAGCTTTCCCCCAGTTCCTGGATGCTTCCTCCCCCAAACTACCATGATCCGAATTCTACCTTGCAAGACTGGATAGAGCAGAGGTTGTACACTGGTGCATATAGGATTTGGAGGCACAGGGAATCCAGGGTGGATGATACCTTCAGGACCGGGGTGTGAGGGGCAATACTGGGAGCGTAGAGGGTGAGTGGGTTGGAATGGGGGAACCGATTATAAGGATCTACATGTGACCTCCTCCCTGGGAGACGGACAGCAGAGAAAGGGGGGAAGGGAGAAATAGGACAGGGCAAGATATGACAAAATAATAATCTATAAATTATCAAGGGCTCATGAGGGAGGGGAGTGGGGAGGGAGGGGGAAAAAAAGGACCTGATACAAAGGGCTTAAGTGGAGAGCAAATGCTTTGAAAATGATTAGGGCAAAGATTGTAACGATGTGCTTTATACAATTGATGTATGTGTATGTATGGATTGTGATAAGAGTTGTATGGGCCCCTAATAAAATGTTAAAAAGAACAGAATTTTATGTTTGGGCATCACCACAATATGAGACACTGTATTAAAGAGTCGTGGCCTTAGGAAGGTTGAGAACCCCTGATTTTCTGGACTCACCAAAGGCTGGAGATTCCAATAAGGAAGGCTCCTGGAGTATAAATTACATCGATTTATTAATGATGCTGAAGTATTACAGGTGATTACCGTTTAATCCGTCCCTCGCCTTCCCTCCTTTATTTCCAGCTCCTGCTCAGGATCAGGACTAGTGCCTGGATGGACCTTATTTTAATTCAGGGTGCTTGTTGGGTCTCAAGTGGGTGTCTTTTTGTTCAAAACCTGAAATATCATTATTCTTATTCTGTACCCCTGGTGACTTAAATTTTCACTCACTTCTCTGTTATGTATTTATCCTTGAACTCCTGACTAGTTTTGCCCTAATGTTGCATGTGCTCTGGCAAACCAAGGGACTGTCATCTCAGTCTTGCATCAGTTAGAAGTTACAAAGTTGAAACTATTCTTTTCTGGGGCCCACATTCCCCAGTTGGAAACCTCCTCCCTGAGGCCCTATGCCACTTGGATCTCTTTATTTACACTGAGATTGGCCCTAGTTATCAAAACCTGAGATGTGTTGTTTGTAGGAGTGCTGGTGTTGGTGATGGCAGTGGCCCAAAGAAAACCCCTGAAGACTTTGAGGAGGTTGATATGGAAGTGTTGAAGTGGAAAGAAAAGATGTTTGGAGACTGTGGGTGATGACGATACCCTGGTGTCCACCTGATGTTTCAACAAATGATAGTCTGTCCACTCTCTAGGGCACAGGACATACAGGAGCCCAAGGCAGGGCAGAGACGTTGAGGGGCTGGAGGGAGAAAACACTGAGCTCAGAAATACTTGGTTTTCCTTTGATCTTTAATACACACCACTTAGGTCAAGTGCTCTCTCTCTCTGTAGACTAACATGCATATGAGTTCAAACAAAGAGCTACCCTAGCATGGGCTCAGGAGGAAAAAGGTTGTCTGGTCTCTATTACTATCTGTTTATAAGGACAGGGCTCCCTCACATGCAATCATTCTTCAGGCACTAGGGTAAATTTCACCCTTGGGCGGGAAAGCTATCAGTTCTCTACAGACAGGGCTCTAGGTCTCTTGGGAAAGCAGAGCTGTGGTCTAAAGATGCTATTTCTGTGTGTTCTCCTGTGCCTGGTAACAGTTCCCAAAGTGGAGATTCAGATATCTGCCCTGGGTCTTTGGGAATTGTTGTGAATTCACGTGACTGATGTGGACCATCTGTTTTTTCTGCAGGCGTCTTGTCCCAGGTGAAGCTTCAGGAGTCGAGTCCAGTACTGGTGAAGCCCTCCCAGAAGCTGTCACTCACCTGCACTGTCTTTGGTTTCTCCATCACAAGCAGTGGTTACTGCTGGCACTGGATCCGCCGGCCCTCAGTGAAGGGTCTGCAGTGGATGGGACTCATATGCTATAATGGCGGTACAAATTATGACCCATCCCTCCAAAGCCGGCTCTCCATCACTAGAGACACATCAAAGAATCAGTTCTCCCTGCAGCTGAGCTCGGTGACTGCTGAGGACACAGCTGTGTATTACTTTAAGTGCAAGGGAAACACAGTGAGGGGAAGTCAGTGTGAGCCCAGACACAAACTTCCCTGCAAGGAAGACACTGGGCAGCAGGGGGCACACAGGACTCACTGAGCACACATCCCCAGCACTAGACAGGCAGAGATGGATGACAAGGAGGACTCAGGGTTCCTTCCCTCTTTCATCTCTCAGCATGTCCACGGACAGTTTTTGTTTTTCTTTTTAAATCATTTTCCTGGGGCTCGTACAATTCTTATCATAATCCACACATACATCCATTGTGTCAAGAACATATGTACATGTGTTGCCATCATCATTCTCACATTTGCCTTCGACTTGAGCCCTTAGTATCTGCTGTTCATTTTCCCCTCCCTCCCAACTCTCCCTACCTCATTAACCCTTCATCATTCATAAATTATTGTTATTATTTTGTCATACATTACACTGTCTGACATCTCTCCCCACCATTTTCTCTGCTGTCAATCCCCCAGGGAGGAGGCTATACCTAGATTCTTGTAATCAGTTCCCCCTTTCTACCCCACATTCTCTCCACCCTTCAGGAATCACCACTCTCACCACTGGTCCAGAAGGTGTCATCTGTCCTGAATTCCCTGTGTTTCCAGTTGCTATCTGTGCCTATGCACATCCTCTCATCTAGTCAGATTTGTAATGTAGAATTTATTACTCTCTAAATTTTCTCCTCACTGCCAACTTGAAAGGAGGAACTAGCATTGTCTGTTCACAGTACAAATATTAAAGTTACTCTAATATTTCATTGCCTTCCTTTAGAAACCAGTTTCCTTCTTGAAAAACAGGTTATCATGGTAATTCTCACCCTATCCATGACTCAAAACCTTTGACAATAAAATACAAGCATGCCAGATTCATGCATGCAATGCATGATTTCAAATGTACTCAGTGACCTACTATCGCCCAGGGTCAGGTCTGTGAAGGTTTCCTTCTGTTTTGCTCCCTGTGCACTGTTGTCAGTGAATCGTGCAGTGAATGACTAATGATCTCTATATCTGAGAAAACAATTGTGGTGACTTCTGGGGCTAAATTTGTGACATGTCCTTCGTGATGCTTGCTACCCATTGTCTCCCTGTATGCAGAAACAAGGGTTCCAAACAGAGAGACTCCTGACACTGGGAACAGGTGAACTGGAATGACCTGTCCGGTGGGTGGAGTCATTAGTAAGATCACTCATTGGAGTCACAATAAAGGGAGCACTCATGGGAAGGACAGCTTTGATTCCAAAGGATAGTAAATATGTCACAAGGGGAGGAAATTGCAAACTAATTTCTCAAAATGTTCTTTAGGCCATTTTCAGCAGATGCCAGGCAATGAAGTCGTGATGATTTCCTCTCAGAAGCTGTGGTTTCCCCACCTTGTCAGCACCTTTCTAGGGATACCGTGCACAGTGACTCTTGGGAAACTTCCCGCATTGGCACTTGCCTTCTCTTCATTGGAATGGGTTTTGTCTGTCTGTCACCAGAGATCCAAAGGCAGACTTCAGAATAATAAGTATAGATGAGATCTCAGTTTACACTCCAGGAAACTAACTAGGGCCATTTGTTTTCAAAGTTAGAAATAGTTAATGCAAAAAAATATTCTCATGCTGAGTGGAAATTTTCTTCACACCCTCTGATGTATCTTGAATCTTTTCATCCTAATAAATACTCAAAAATGCATATTTATTCAATAAATTTCCCTTAGAATGATCTAGAAAATATTTTCTATGCCAATATTATTGTCTGGAATCATATAATTATTAACAAAATTCTCAAGTAATATGGAAGGATGAAGAGGAAGAAAAGATAAAGCTAATCCATAAGAAAAACAAGAACAAAGCATGGAGTCTTACAAAATAATAATGAAAAAAATTAACAGAAACTTAAAAAAATGAACTCAGGGCACAAAATTTGAGGGGAAAAACTCAATAACTCCACAAAGGGGGAAAAAAACCCCAGAAATGCAATGCATTATGACAGCAATAAATGCATACACATCAATAATGACATGGAATGTAAAAGGACTCAATGCACCTCTCAAGAGGCAGTGAAAAGCATAAATCTGCTTGATCCATAAATCTGCTGCACCGCGACGGCTTCATCTCCGATTGTGTCCCCGCGGACCGCACTGCCATCTGCATCTCGTGTTCTCCCCGCAGCCCGGATACATAGTATGACCAATAGGTGTTCCATATCTCAGCTATTTTCTATGGAAAACCAAAGAGATCAGATCCTGATCGCCACTGTTGGCTTTGAAGAATGGGACGTCTTTAGAGAAGCTTGATCTTCGGAGGCCTCATCTTGAGACCTTACAAGTCCGGATTCCGGCAGAGTTCCTCTATCTCATCTCGTTGCTGATTGAAGGTGCCCTCCCCTTCTCCACCCGTCTTCATTACTGGGAGGTAGCAGGAAGTCAGCATCATGGTTGGGTCCAAGGCTACCGATGTGCCCCCGACCGCCACGGTGAAGTTCCTGGGGGCTGGCACAGCCGCCTGCATCGTGGATCTCATCACCTTCCCCCTGGATACCGCTAAAGTCCGGCTGCAGATCCAAGGAGAAAGCCAAGGGCCATTGCGGGCCATAGCCAGTGCTCAGTACCGCGGCGTGCTGGGCACCACCCTGACCATGGTGTGCACAGAGGGCCCCCGCAACCTCTACAACGGGCTGGTCGCCGGCCTCCAGCGCCAGATGAGCTTCGCCTCTGTTCCCATCGGCCTTTATGACTCCGTCAAGCAGTTCTACACCAAGGGCTCTGAGCATGCCGGCATCGGTAGCCGCCTCCTGGCAGGCAGCACCACTGGTGCCCTGGCTGTGGTGGTGACCCAGCCCACAGATGTGGTGAAGGTCTGGTTCCAAGGTCAGGCCCCGGCTGGAGGTAGCCCAAGATACCAGAGCACTGTGGATGCCTACAAGATCATTGCTCGGGAGGAAGGGTTTCAGGGACTCTGGAAAGGGACCTCACCCAATGTGGCTCGGAATGCCATTGTCAACTGTGCTGAACTGGTGACCTATGACCTCATCAAAGATTCCCTCCTGAAGGCCAACCTCATGACGGATGACCTCCCTTGCCATTTCATTTCTGCCTTCGGGGCCGGCTTCTGCACCACCGTTATCGCCTCC
The DNA here is from genome assembly GCF_050624435.1 of Tenrec ecaudatus. NCBI lineage: Eukaryota > Metazoa > Chordata > Mammalia > Afrosoricida > Tenrecidae > Tenrec > Tenrec ecaudatus. The sequence goes on from NW_027459462.1 coordinate 270,487, forward strand.
CCGTCAACGTGGTCAAGACAAGATATATGAACTCTGCCCTGGGCCAGTACAGCAGCGCTGGCAACTGCGCCCTTACCATGCTCCAGAAGGAGGGGCCCCGGGCCTCCTACAAAGGGGTCATGCCCTCCTTTCTCCGCCTGGGTTCCTGGAACGTGGTGATGTTCGTCACCTACGAGCAGCTGAAGCGGGCCCGCATGGCTGCCTACACTTCCCAGGAGGCTCCCCTTTGAGCCTCTCCTGCTGCTGACCGGACGGAGCACCTCTGGTTTGTACATCAGCCCCAGCCAGGCCCTGCTTTTTGTCTCCTCCTTGCCTTCCCTTTGTCTCTCTTCTTACCCCATCCCCTTGTCACCCCTCCCTCCTTCCCCACCTCTCCTCGCTCTCTCTGCCGCCTCTTCTCATAGCCCCTCCGTCCTGAAGGAGTTGATCCCATCCTGGCACCAGCTAGGACGCCATGCCCCAGTCCCTTGATAAGCTCAGTCTGAGTCTTTGCCCTGCCCCCACAACCCAGCCAGCATGCCACCCATAAAGCAAGCTCAACTGTGAAAAAAAAAAGAAACACAATTAAGACATAAAGACAAATATACTCTAAAAATCAAAGGTAGAAGAAAATATATCAAGAAAATGGAAATTAAAAAAGCAAGGGTAGCAATATTAATCAATTACAATTTTAAAATGTGTTACTGGCTATACAAATTAATAATAAAATAGGACCAAATCTTTAATGAGAGACAAATAAGGGCATTATATGATAAAAGGAACAAAAGAGCAAAATGAAAAATAGTAATAAGTATATATTAATTTAGTGGCAGACCCTCAAAATATATTAATCAAGCTCTTATAGACTTAAAGATAGAACTACATAATTTTACAGAAATAGAGTTAAATACATCCACACTGGGTTTGACAGAACAACACTAAATATCAACTGGATAATAAATCAATACAGTAACAGAAGAACTAAATACCACAATTACTGACCTCTTAGAAATGTAGGAAACATACTATCTGGGAAAACGTCAATGTACCTTCTTCTCATGTTCATATGTACCATTCTTCAGAATAAACCATACGTTAGGCTACAATGCTAGCTTTAATACATTTTTAAAAATTGTGATATTACAAATAAATTTTACTTCACCGCATTATTAAATTATATATGAACAATAGGAAGATAAAAGAATAAAATCTAACATGGAAAATGAGCAATTCTGTGCATTAAATTACTTGGAAATGGTAGGGATTAAGATTTTAAATTCCTTACAAAAACAAAAATAAGCATACCAAAAGCTTTAGTATACTTCAGAAGCAATACTAAGAACACACGTTATGAACAATATATGAAGATATCAAAAAATAAAGCAAAAGTCAGCATGGTAACACAAACCTTCAACAATTAGAACAAAAAAGAGCTAAGTAAAACATCAGTCACCAGAAGACAATAAATATTAAAGAATAGAGCAGAAATAAATGAAAAGGTGAAGATAAACAAGCGGCCATCTAGCTCAGAAGCAACAAAGTCCACATGGAAGAACACACCAGCCTGTGTGATCAAGTGGTCCCAAAGGGATCAGTTACCAGGCATCAAAGAACAAAATATCATATCATTGACTGCACACCTCCATGATAGGATCGCTGAAGACAAATGGGTGCATAAGCAAATGTGGTGAAGAAAGCTGATGGTGCCCGGCTATCAAAAGAAATAGTGTCTGGGGTCTTAAAGGCTTGAAGGTGAACAAGCGGCCATCTAGCTCAGAAGCAAAAAAGCCCACATGGAAGAAGCACAACGGCCAGTGCGATCACGAGGTGCCAAAGGGACCAGGTATAAGGCATCATGCAAAAAAAAATATGTAAGTGTGTGTATGTATGTGTATATCTGTGTATATGTATATATGTATATGTATATATGTATATATATACCATATTAAATGAAAGGGGAAGTGCAGAGTGGAGACCCAAGGCCCAAGTGTCGGCCAATGGAGATCCCCTCATAGAGGGGTTTAGGAGAGGAGATGGGTTAATTAGGGTGCGAGGTAGTACCGATGAAGAGCACAGCTTTCCCCCATATTATGGATGCTTCCTCCCCCCAACTACCATGATCCGAATTCTACCTTGCAGGGCTGGATAGGACAGAGGCTGTACACTGGTACATATGAGGGCTGGAGGTACAGGGAATCCAGGGTGGATGATACCTTCAGGACCAAGGGTGTGAGGGATGATGCTGGGAGAGTGGAGGGTGAGTGGGTTGGAAAGGGGGAACTGATTACAAGGATCCACATGTGACCTCTTCCCTGGGAGAGGGACAGCAGAGAAGGGGGGAAGGGAGACTCTGGATAGGACAAGATATGACAAAATAACGATGTATAAATTACCAAGGGCATATGAGGGAGGGGGGAAAGGGGAGGGAGGGGGAAAAAAAAGAGGACCTGATGCAAGGGGCTTAAGTGGAGAGCAAATGCCTTGAGAATGATTGGGGCAGGGAATGTATGGATGTGCTTCATACAATTGATGTATGTATATGTATGGATGGTGATAAGAGTTGTATGAGTCCCTAATAAAATGTAAAAAAAAGAAAAGAGGAGAAAAAAATGATTAAGGCAAAGACTGTACAGATGTGCTTTATACAATTGATGTATGTATATCTATGAACTGTGACAAGAATTGTATGAGCCCCAATAAATTGTTAAAAAAAAAACAATAAAGAGATCTTTTGCAGCAAAAAAAAAGAAGAAATAAATGAAAAGGAAACAGGGAAATAATCAATAAGACAAGTTACTTCTTTAAAAATATTAACAAAGTTTGACAAACTACTGGTAAATTTATTAAACTAAAAGGAATAAGAAAAGCAAATATAAAGAATAAGAAATGAAAAGGCCAATATCACAACAGAACCAAAACTATGAAGATCACAACAGTGAATTTGAAAATTTATAATAAGTGGACATATTTCTAGAAAAACACTACCTATCTTTATTTTTAAAAAATCATTTGCGGGGGTGGGGTGGGGCTCGTACAACTCTTGTCACAAACCATACATCCATCCATCCATTGTGTCAAGCACATTTGTACATTTGTTGCCATCATCATTCTCAAAACATTTGCTTTCTACTTGAGCCCTTAGTATCACCTTCTCATTTTCCCCTCCCTCCCACTTCTGCCTCACTCATGAACCCTTGATAATTTATAAATTATTATTATTTTGTCATATCTCACACTGTCTGATGTTGCCCTTCACCCACTTTTCTCTTGTTCATCCCTTAGGGAGGAGGTTATATATAGATCCTTGAAATCGGTTCCCCCTTTACATCCCCAAATTCCCTCAACCCTCCCAGTATCGCCACTCACTCCACTGTTCCTGAAGGGATCTTCTGAACTGGATTCCATGCGTTTCCAGTTCCTGTCTGTACCAGTGTACATTATCTGGTCGGGATGGATTTGTAAGGTAGAATTGGGATCATGATAGTGGTGGGGGGAGGAAGCATTTAAGAACTAGAGGAAAGTTTTGTGTTCCATATTTGCTACACTGCACCCTGCACTCTTTTTCTCCCCAAGACCCTTCTGTAGGGGCATGTCCAGTTGCCTAGAGATGGGCTTTGGCTCCCAAATCTGTACTTCCCCTCATTCACAGTGATATGAATTTTTGTTCTTTGATGCCTGGTCCCTGATCCTTTGACACCTCGTGATCACACAGTCTAGTGGGCTTCTTCCATGTGGGCTTTGTTGCTTCTGAGCTAGATGACTGCTTGTTTACTTTCAAGCCTTTAAGAAACCAGACGCTATATCTTTTGATAGCTGGGCGCCATCAGCTTTCTTCACCACATTTGATTATGCACCCATATGTCTTCAGTGATAGTATTAGGAAGGTGAGCATTATGGAATGCTAGTTTAATAGAACAAAGTGTTCTTGCACTGAGGGAGTACTTGAGTGGAGGTTCAATGTCAATTGGCTACCTTAATATAAACTTATAAATATATGGACATAGATTTATTCCCCCATCATCATATATAAATATATTTACATATGTACATGCCTGCATTGTGACCTCTATAAATGTCCTTTGCCTCCTAGTTCTTTCCATTATTTCCTTTTACTTTCCTCTTGTCCCACTATCATGCTCAGCCTCCATTTTGGATTCAGTAATCCTACTCAGTTACATTGTCCTTGATCAATCCCTATCAGGCGTCTCACATGCTTCTTGCCACTGATTTTGGATCCCTTCTTGTACCCTTGTCCCCAGGTTTATTAACACCATTTCCTTTCCCCAACCTCCCCCTCTCCTTTGACCCCCCCTCCCCCAGGACCATCGGTCACTTTGTTTTCTCCTCCAGATTGTTTATCTAGCCTATCTTACCTAGATAGACCTGCAGAGATAATAATACGCACACAAAATAAGACAGAGCAAGACAAAGTGACAAAAGAAAACAAAACAGCAGCAAAAACAAAACAAAGACATAATAGTTCAAGGTCTGTTTGATGACGTTTAGGAGTGTTTTCCAGTGGAGTTTGATGGGGTGCCACGGCCTGGCCCCAACGTCTATTTTTGGTACTCCTTTGGGACTTCCTTGCTCTGTACTCTTGCTGTTCTATTGCCCGGCCTTAGTGTTTTGCCTTGTTGTGGTGGGGTCAGATCGGGTGCCACTCCCACACTGTATCTCCAGTGCTGTCCCCTGTAGGGCTTTGGGTTCATGAGGGTTTTCATGTCTCCTAGTGGGGCCGGCCATATGGTTCTCTCTGTGCATTGACTACTCTGAGCAAGGATATCAGTCCTCAAGGCTTGGTGGGTCAGGATGTGCTCCACTCCCTCTTCCTCACCCTTCATTGCTCCCATGTGCTTTGATCAGACATATCCCTCTCTCTGACCTGTAGCTTCTGTGCTATCTTCTGAAGTAAATTCTTCTGGGGGGAGCAGTGGCTTTCCATGTAGTTGGGATTGGGCCTGGGCCCTGAACACTATCTATCTAAGTTTAAAAAGTCTGATGTCCAAGATGTCAACTGAAAATTAAAAAAGAAGAAATAGATCATATGCTATAAAAAATGTTCAAACTGTAAAAATGGTAGACCTCTATGACTGCACTGGAAAACAGTAATCATTGGTTGCTAGATTAATTTGACTCAAACATGCCCTAAGTATGAATACACATATACATGTGAATATGTATGGAAGTACAGATATTAATATCAATACAAATAATAACATGAATATTAGTGTAAATATAATTGAAAATATAAACATGAATAACAATTTGAGTGTGAATATGAATATGCATGTCAATGTAAATGAATCTAAATCTAAATACACATATGAATCTAAACATATATGTGAACATAAATATGAATCTAAATATGAAAATTACTGTGAATATCAATATAAGTAAATATATGTTAAAGTGAATAAATAAATACAAATATCATTATATAAAATAAAAATATTTCATGATATGATCGCTGAGGACAAATGGGTGCATAAGCAAATGTGGTGAAGAAAGCTGATGGTGCACAGCTATCAAAAGAGATAGTGTTTGGGGTCTTAAAAGCTTGAAGGTAAACACGTGGCCATCTAGCTCACAAGCAACAAAGCCAACATGGAAGAAGCACACCAGCCTGTGCGATCACGAGGTGTCGAAGGGATCAGGTATAAGGCATCATCAGGGGAAAAAAATCATACCATAGTGAATGAAGGGGGAAGTGCAGAGTGGAGACCCAAAGCCCATTTGTCGGACACTGGAGATCCCCTTGCAGAGGGGTCTAGGGGAGGAGATGAGTCCATCAGGGTGGGATGTAGCACCGATGAAGAATACAGCTTTCCTCCAGTTCCTAAATGCTTCCTCCCCCCCAACTATTATGATCTGAATTCTACCTTGCAAGTCTGGATAGAGCAGAGTATGAACACTGGTGCAGATAGGAGCTGGCGGCACAGGGAATCAAGGGCAGTTGAAACCTTCAGGACCAGGGATGTGAGGGGCGATACTGGGAGGATTGAGGGTGAGTGGGTTGGAAAGAGGGAACCGATTACAAAGATCTACATGTGACCTCCTCCCTGGGGGATGACAACAGAAAACGAGGTGAAGGGAGACATAGGACAGGGCAAGATATGACAAAATAATAATTTATAAATTATCAATGGCTCACGAAGGAGGGGAGAGGGGAAAGCGGGGAGGAAGGGGGAAAAAAGGACTTGATGCAAAGGGCTTAAGTGGAGAGCAAATGCATTGAAAATGATGAGGGCAACGAATGTACAGATGTGCTTTACACAATTGATGTGTGTATGGATTTTGATAAGAGTTGTATGAGTCCCTAATAAAATGTTTTTAAAATATTTCAATATATTTGTAATATATTATTTGAATATATGCTCAATATATTCAAAGTATGAGTATATATGTAAAAAGAAATATAAGTATATCTGCCACTTTGAGGGTCCCTTGTACATGTACACCAGATTTATTACTGATAAAAAACAGAAATCTTAAAAAAAAGCTATTTCCTGACAGTGTATTTTAATGTAATTTAATGTTCAAGTCAGTGTTTTCCTTTTCGAACATTTTTTGAGAACTCCAATCACGTTCTTTTAAATACCCTTTGCATTTGGGGAACAAAAATAAGACTGAAGGAGAATATCAGGGATGCCGAGTCGATAAAGTAAGGTTTCCTTACTTGCAGTCACTGATACTTTCAATATCTTCCCCCAAACCATAATTTTGGTCATCGACTTTTCAGCAGTCGTCCCTACCCATTGTACAGATATCACAGGCATTTGAGGCAATTGATCCTCAAAGTGACATCACACTACCCTGTAATACAGGTTCCCTGAAGCAGATGTTTATAAAAAGGCTGCATGGTGCAGTGGACTAAGTATTAAGTTACTAACCACAGGTTATGGGTTCAAACCCAGCATCCACTCCTTGAGTCAAAGATTAAATTATGTGTGTCATAATATTGAGAGCCCTGGAAACCTTCTTGGTCTTTCACTTGCCTGCATCCCACTTGCTTCAGGAACCAACTCTTGGGGAAACCTTCCTGTGGAGTTTTGATCCATGAGTTTAGCAAGCTGTTCCCTGTTCCCATATTGTATACCATTCACAGTGACACTCATATACAAATACCTGGCATCTTTAATTGCAGCTTCTCCACCAGGGGACTCCAGAACCTTCTTAGCCAGGGTGAGCTTCAGAGGCAGCTTTATCAAAATTATTGGAAATAAACTTCCATGGGACTTTTGGTAGTTTTAAAAAAAATGTTAACATTCCCAGTGGTAAAGACTCTAAATGTCTATAATAAAGGTCTTTAGGCTAAAATACATGAGAGTTCACCTTTACAGTGAACTTTGAAACAAATGGCAGAACGCTGTTCAAGGATACAGAACAAAGGGCAAAAAACAGGTAGCTGTTTCCCACACTGCTTCAAGAGGAACCATCTGAGCAAAAACCAGGATCACTCAAGAAAAAGGTAAAGGTGCACTAAGAGCATCAGTGAAAAAGTAGGTCCAGGGAGCAGTGGAATGCCTACTGAAATGCTTCAACAAGCAGATGAGGCACTGGAAGCACTCACTCACCTTTGCCATGTAATATTTAACACAGCTGTGTGGCCAACTGACTAGAAGTGATTACACACATACACACACACACACACACAATGTCATGTCAAATTGAAGATATAGAAATGAAGAGGTGGATTTTGGAAGCCTGATGATAGCTCCTAGTGGGTGTGGCCTTATCACAAGGATCATCCTGGGAACTTCCTCTCTCTGTTTTCACCTTCTTGTTGAGGGGCCACTGGGAGACCTGCCAAAGCCCTGGAGATGCGTCCACCACAGAACTCTTCACCCACAAGGCTGTGCTTCCTGCACTCTGCATCGTTGCTTGTGGCTGTGTGAGTTTGACGAGGGATTCCTGGACTAGTACTGGACTAATGGACTTGATCTGGACTGGGATGTTTGTTTGATATACAATCACTCCTTGATATAAAGCTCTTTCTTATACCTATAGGAGTGTCATTACATTTTTTTTCTAGTCACCCTGGCCTAACACATATACACACATGTACACAGACTGAGTGAAACAAATTTTCACACAGACACAAATCTTGGAATGACAGCTACAAACGGTGAAAACAATTTGCTTTAACTAAGATCTTTTTTTCAGGGCTTTCAGTGCTAGGGCCCTAAATATCAATGACACCGGCCATGTATACAGGTGCCAGATCTTAACAAGTAGGGACAGAAATGACACTAAGGAAAAAATTAGGCCTTTGACTTAGCTAGCACCCATGACAACTCATGCCTACACACAGTCACAGGAGAATCAGTGAGACAAGATAGAGGGGGTTAACCTGGGTCAGGGCTATGGAGTAGTTCTTGCAAAGTTACAGCTAAACAAAGTATAAAATTCCCCTAACTAGTTTATATTTCTACCATAAAATAATAGCAGTTTGACACTTTAAGTTCAGACTCAGCTAAACTCAGCTTCTATCTCCATATAGTCAGCCTCTACTGAGTTATTTCTGGTCCCTGACTTGCAATGTAAAGCAATGTAAGGAGTGTCAGACAGAGCGAGGTTGCTGAGAGCACCCTGGCCAGTGCAGGGAGACACAGTTAAGAACACACTCCCTGGTTATGTCCTAGATGGATATTGGGGAGCTAGAGTCCTATGCTCTTAAGTCATACTTGGACATCAGAGATTTCTGCCCCAATTTTGTAAGCTATTCAGTTTGGCAGTAGTGTACCTCTCCCAGTCAGGGTCCTTTCCCTGCTCCTGTAGTCCCACATGTGATTGTGTTTAATTGATCTGCCACTAATTGTTTGTGAGTTTCTTTTGAATTCTGCGAAGGAGCTCAAAAGAACTATGTGGTCAGCATAAGGAGATGCTTTCTGCCAAAGATATAGGTCAGACCTCATTTTTGTTGTTGATGATGTGTAGTGTTTTTGTAATTACTTTCCAATGTTGTCATACTTCAAGAAGCCTATGAGCACACCTATTTATATATAATATATATACACACTTATATATATATATATATAATTGTGAAATTACTCAAACTTTATAAATTGCCAAGCAATCAGAATTTTCTTGTAACTTCCCGGATCCCTCTGTATGTATACTCTCTGAAAATTTCCTTTCACATCAGTACTTTGGATCCTTAGAGATACTACTGCCACTCCCTGGATTGTTTTGTTACTCAAATAAACTCTTTAATTTTTAACAGAAACCCCAGTTTTCTCTTTGACAGGAATGATGGAAGAGGAAATGGTAAGCACATTCTTTCTCAAGGCTGTCTATCAATCACTGCTACATCCTGAAAGGAAGGAAGGAAAGAAGGATGAGAGGGAGGGAAGGAGGGAGGGAAGGAGGGAGGGAAGGAGGGAGAGAGGAAGGGAGGAAAGGAAAATAAGCAACAATATATGACAATAGATTTACCATCTTAAGGAAATTTTATTTTTATTAATGTTGTAAATAATCTTTGGTGAAATTTTACCAATATTTATCACCAATAATTATTACCAATAATTTATTACCAATAAAGGAACCAAGAAGAATCAGATTCCAGAATAAGAACAATGAAGTCATTGGACATTCTATGTGAGACCACTGCCCAAACTCCTTGGCCCTGTGTAACACTGCAAATTTCACACTTCCCCAAGGAATCTCCCCTGGGAGATGACATATTGACACAAGATTATGAAATATACATACCTTATGTATTGCCGATACTTATTCTGCATTTTACTTCCTGATACCCTCTCTTTGTTGACCCATTTCCTCTGAGAATGGGTCCTACTATCATTTAGGACTAAACCTGCTGGGCACACATGCAGAGGAAAGACATTCCCAACCTCCAGGTCACCATGAAACAGGACTTTGGCCAAGGATCCAAAATGTGCTTGAAAGACATCAGATGAAATGGAAAGACATTTAGAAGCAAGAAGTACAAAAAGCCATGTCTTTTCAATAATCACAACCCCACCCTGTGCATATCCATGATTGTTCCTGTGAAACTGGTACATATCCATTAATCCCTAAATTTACTTACTGATCCTTATGCCTAAAAGTATAAATTAAAAAAATTCTCCTTCTCTTTTTATATTCCTTTTTTTTTCAGGATCTTATCTTGAGGATTCTCCTTTTGGATCATTCCTTCCACTTTCCAAGTAAAGCTTCCCCATTTCATTGTCATCCAGCCCCTGCCTTTGTTTCTCAGCAGTAATTGGGTTGGAAACTTGGAACACATTTCCTTTTGATGAGTACATTTCTTTTAAAAAAAATTTTTATTAGTTGGTTCTTCTTTTTTAAAAAATATCATTTTATTTTGAGCTCTTACAGCTCTTATCACAATCCATACATCCATCTATTATGTCAAGCACATTTGTATATATGTTGCTGTCATTATTTTCAAAATATTTTCTTTCTACTTGAGCCCTTGGTGCAGTGTGTTTTTCAACATGACATTACATATTCATTTCCAACCCCCTTCCCCAAACTATCATTCTAACAGGGCCTGTGTAGAATACTGTTGCGTGTTTTGACACATTTTTGCTTATTTCAGGTACCTTTGAATCTGTTCCAACTGATACCAACCTTCTGCAGAACAGAGCACGGTCTGATGCTGCGCCATCATCACACTGGTTATGCTTGGTCTCATGGCTACATCTGTTGCATCAATCCATGTCATTAGGGAGGTCCCCGTTTTTCACTGACCCTCGACTTTACTGAGCATGTAGTCTTTTTATCCAGGTACTGCCCTCTCCTCATAGCATGACCAACGTGTGTGAGGTGAAGTGCTACCATCCGTATCCTTACTTCTGGAAATTCCGTGCTTGTACTCTCTCTAAGATCAATTTATTTTTATAGTACCCCATGGTATTTTCAAAATTCTTCTCCAAAACCACCATCATTCAAAGTCCATCAAAGTATTCTCCAGCTTTCTTTACCCATCGCCCAGCTTCACTTGTATGTAATGTGAGCGAAAACTCTGACCCATGGCTGTTTTCATGGGCTCCTTCATCCTGAATGTGACATCATAATGCCCTGTAATATATTAGACACCTTAGGGAGGAGATATGAAGAGGCAAGTGACAGTTTGAGGTTATGTATCTGGTTATTAAATGAAAGCTCGATGATTTAAAATCACTAGTTAGTCCTTGCAGAAATAGGAGGTTATCAGACCCAGGGTACATTTATGAACTGTCAAACTGTACCAAGAATCCCACAGAGAAGTTCTGTTCAACCATACAGGGTCTCTATGAGGCAGAAAAGACTCAAGGAGAGAGGGTTAGGTTTTTGAGGCAAATATTTCTTTGCTTGCTTGTTGACTTGCTTGCTTGATTCAATGATTTTTTTTCCTCAGTGGAGAAAAGTTCCTGGTGTGTGAATAGCTCTCAGAGCTCACAATGAACAACAGAAAGAATAAGTGAATGAAAATGTGAAGTGTTCATATCAAAGAACACAGATACACTAGGACTCTGATTAATTTCAGCGAGCACACACTTCGATCTGGCAAGATGTGAAACTGAGCCTCTGCTTAGGCATCTGATAACCTCCATGTCTGCAAGCTGCCTTGGTCCAGCATGCGGCAGGAGCCAGTCTTGGAGAAAACTCCTTTTGGAGCAGCAGGACCTATGTGCCCGTGGACTGTTCACAGTCTCCAGACCTTATCCAGCCAATGGTGTTCATAGGCAAATCACTAATGTGATTTCCTGTTTAAATGCTGTCTCCCCACCAGGGACTCAAGTGACTGCTGAATAAGGGTGACCTTGCTCCAAAATGTCTGCTTCCTTCCTCCTTCTCCTCATAGTGCTGTGTCTCCCATCAGGTCAGTGTTGGGGGAAGATGGAATCCTACAAGGCATATTCACAGAGGTAGGGTGTTTTATGTTTATTTCCTATGTCTCCAGGTGGCCTGGCGCAGGTGCAGCTTCAGGAGTCTGGTCCTCAGATGGTTAGACCTTTACAGACCATCACTCTCACCTGCACCATCACGGGGGACTCTGTTTCCAGTACCAGTGCTACTTGGGATTGGATCAGGCAGCACTCTAGAAGCGGCCTTGAATGGATGGGAAGGACTTACTACTACAGCTCAAAATGGTACAGAGAATATGCGCCATCTCTAAAAGATCGTCTAGTCATCAACCCAGACACATCCAAGAACCAGTTCTCCCTGCAGCTGAGCTCCGTGACTGCTGAGGACACGGCCATGTATTACTGTGCAAGGAGCACAGTGAGGGGAAGTCAGTGTGAGCCCAGACATAAGCCTCCCCTACAGGGAAAACACTGGGCAGCAGGGGGCGCACAGGACCCACTGAGCACAGACACCCAGCCCTAGACAGACACAGATGAAGGATAGGGAGGATTTCCTGTTGGAATCAGGTCTCCATGGAGAGTTTTTCTTTTCCTTAACCTAAATTTTCTCCTCACTGCCCACTTGAAAGGAGGAACTAGTATTCTCTGTTTGCAGAACAAATATTAAAGTGACTCTAATATTTCATTGTCATCCTATAGAACCCACTTTCCTTCTTGAAATACAGGTTATCATGGTAATTCTCATCCCACAGGCATAGCCAGATTCATGCGTGCAGTGCATGATTTCAAATATACTGAGCTCAGTGACATACTACCGTCCAGAGGCAGGTCTGTGAGGTTTCCTTCTGCATTGCTCCCTGTGCTCTGTTGGCACCAAATGACTAGTGATCTCTTTGTCTGAGAAAATAACTGTGGTGATATCTGGGACTAAATATATGCCATGTCCTTAGTGATGTTTGCTACCCATTGTCTCCCTTTATGAGGAAACAAGTGTTCCAGGCACAGAACGACTCCGAAGAAGGCTGAACGTCCACAATTGAATGGTCATTGCCAGAAATGAAGTGGCAGCCGGATCAGACTGGGAAACTTAAGCTTCCATTAGACAATGAAGATGTGAGAATCTGGTACGTCCACAATTCACGGTTTCCTTAGATCCATGAAATTCCTTGTTGAATTTCAGTCAGAAAATGAAAACTCCGGAGCCTCTGTTCAGCAGGCCCGGGTTTAGCTCCCAGAGGCACACTGGTGCTCCTCTAGAATTTGGATAAAAATCGTTTTCACGGGAATAAGGAATCTTGATCAAGCCAGGTGGGTCTTGACAAACGAAATTGCTGCTTGTGCTGGCTATACTGACAAGCACCCACCTGTGCTAGTCCATGGCTTATTCAGCACAGGAATCTGCATCAATTGAGCCAAGACGAAGGAAAGCTCAGGGAAGCAGCACCCGTTTAGAAAAGCATTTGTACTTCGAAGAGTCGGCCAATGATGTTAAAAGACATACCCATGGCAAATAGTTTTCATCATGGGCAGAATTTCACGGAGCAATATTGCTGGGAGAGAAAAGGCACCACCTGAGTGAGCCATGCTCAACAAAACTACCTAGGGCAGGAGCCCGGTTGCCCCCAGGCACTAGGCATGTCAGGCCTCAGCATTGTAAGGAGAGTTCACTGAAGTCCCTGAGTGAAGTTTTCTCCGCTGTCCTACGTCTACGTTCCTAAAATTTACTCTGTGGTTTCTGATGATCCTGGGTTATGAACGGCCACCATTCACCGTTCTCCTTACACTCGTGCGTCTCCATTGACCTTAAAAGAAAGGGAGGACACACAACTGCTGGCTGGTAAATTCAGCAAAGTTTGTCTCAACACAAGAGACAGCTCTGTGGTGACCCGTCTTCCATGGTAAAACATTTCCTAGCGAATAAGGTATCTTCCCATCGCAATGACAATATGAGAGAATTGCCACCGATGGATTTGCCGCTGTGCCTACAAACATCATCTTGAGGCCATACAGTAGTGAAGCACGGAAACCCAGGCGCTTCACCCTTTACCCTAGACCAGTGAAACTCAGAGAAGCACTATAGACCTGTGAGACATGACGTTGCTGGAAGCATCAGTGTACAGAGGCATGGGAACCTCGAAGGAGCTTCTTCCGTGTGAATAAAACGCAGGCTGAACTTCATAGCAGGTTCCAGATTCTCAGGAATTCCACGGGCTGTATTGCTCAGAGCTAGAACCCACTGCTTGGGGCACACTTGAACTGAAAAATCTTGCTGGACTCACGGCTTTCCCAAAGACCCAAGATTCTCAAAGAGCGAGCGTAAGGTTGATGGAAAAAAAACTGCCGGTGGCGCCTTTTTGCCTTGAAACCGGCAAGAAGCAAGATTTTCCTTAAACCATGAATCTCAGAAACATTGTGATCGTGAAGGAAAACCAGGGAGAGCAGATGTACTTCCAATAATCCAACACTTAAATGAAACTTCAAACCTAAATCCTATCCTAAAACCAACCCTAATCCTAACCCTAACCTAGGTCAAAACCTAGCCCTAGGTCTAAACCTAAAAAGAGGTGTAACCCTAAGCCTAGGTCTAATTCTGTTTACTCCTAAACTTAAACTGAACCCTAACCTAAGGCTCACCCTAAACCAAGCCCTAACCCTAACCATATGTCTACCCTAAGGCTAAGCCTAATCCTAACCCCAAATCTGATGTGAACATGCAGCTCCCCCTACAACTAACCTTACTCCTAACCGTCACCCTTCGCCTGAACCTAACTTAACTCTATCCATCACCTTCAATCCAAGCCTCCATACCACCGTTAATGTAATCCAATCCCTTAAACTAGACAGAGAGCTAAACTTATCCACAACCAAAACGGATGTAACACACAAGCCGCAAGCCTGACCCCAACTCTTAACCTCGCACACTTTCTAACCCTCACACAAATATTAACCCTAACCCATACCTAAACAGTCAAGTTTACCATAAGCCTTAATGAGACAATAGGTTCTTTCATCCTTAAGCACTCTTACCTAAAACCTCACACTCACCCTACATTTCATCCACAACCTTACCATAACCCGAATCCTCACGCAGCCGTCACTCTAACCTGAACTCGAACACTGTCTCTAAACATGCCCACATGCCTGTATCTATGCCCGTTTAAAGTTAACCCTAAACCAAAATCTTCGGTCCCACTATTTTGCAGCATTTTAAAGAAGTACACTGGGAAAGCTTTTTCTGCAAGGAAGAAACTGCAGGCGGCGTGGCTGAAATGAGAATATCATGCTGCACGAGCTCTTTGCCCTCAGATGTAGAAGTGTCATCATTGGGCTTTATAGAGAAACGGGAGTTTAATAAGTGATCATCAACCTCTGTGAATTCCCTTTGTTCTAGACGCCTGAAATAAAGAGTTGTCCTGAGTCACATAAACCTCCACCGAGTGGTCTTAATGTGGCGCGGGAACATGCCGATATAAGAGAATTCCGAAGAAGGCTGAACGTCCACAATTGAATGGTCATTGCCAGAAATGAAGTGGCAGCCGGATCAGACTGGGAAACTTAAGCTTCCATTAGACAATGAAGATGTGAGAATCTGGTACGTCCACAATTCACGGTTTCCTTAGATCCATGAAATTCCTTGTTGAATTTCAGTCAGAAAATGAAAACTCCGGAGCCTCTGTTCAGCAGGCCCGGGTTTAGCTCCCAGAGGCACACTGGTGCTCCTCTAGAATTTGGATAAAAATCGTTTTCACGGGAATAAGGAATCTTGATCAAGCCAGGTGGGTCTTGACAAACGAAATTGCTGCTTGTGCTGGCTATACTGACAAGCACCCACCTGTGCTAGTCCATGGCTTATTCAGCACAGGAATCTGCATCAATTGAGCCAAGACGAAGGAAAGCTCAGGGAGGCAGCACCCGTTTAGAAAAGGATTTGTACTTCGAAGAGTTGGCCAATGATGTGAAAAGACATACCCATGGCAAATAGTTTTCATCATGGGCAGAATTTCACGGAGCAATATTGCTGGGAGAGAAAAGGCACCACCTGAGTGAGCCATGCTCAACAAAACTACCTAGGGCAGGAGCCCGGTTGCCCCGAGGCACTAGGCGTGTCAGGCCTCAGCATTGTAAGGAGAGTTCACTGAAGTCCCTGAGTGAAGTTTTCTCCGCTGTCCTACGTCTACGTTCCTAAAATTTACTCTGTGGTTTCTGATGATCCTGGGTTATGAACGGCCACCATTCACCGTTCTCCTTACACTCGTGCGTCTCCATCGACCTTAAAAGAAAGGGAGGACACACAACTGCTGGCTGGTAAATTCAGCAAAGTTTGTCTCAACACAAAAGAGACAGCTCTGTGGTAACCCGTCTTCCACGGTAAAACATTTAATTTCAACTCTCTTTTATACACGTGTGTCTGTGGATTTCAACATTTCAGTGCACAGATTAGCACATTCCCATAGCGGAGTGAACCTCCCTTCCGTCATGTCTATAGGTATTTCTCCTTCCTATGGGCAGCTGGACAGTAATTTATCTGGGGAACGTCTGGTAAACCAGGACAATGGTGCTTCCCCAGCTTTCTGTGATGAAGGGCCAGGCCATTGGTTACCTTTATAAAAGTCTCCTGACACGTCCTAGTGATGTCTGTTTCTGGGACCATAGTGGCTTCCTCTTCCTCGGTTGGTCTTGTTGGTAGGTGCTGTCCAGTTGGTCTGCTTCAAAGCAACCCCAATGTACAGGATAAGGAAAGGTTTGCCAGTCCTGGGCCACCCTCATTTCTTTCTGATGTTTGAACCCATCGTTGCAGCTCCCGTGGCCATGCATCCTGCAAACGGCCTGGCTCTTTGTCACTGATCCTCCCCTTTAATCTGACCAAAAGTGTTCGTCATCTGGTCCTCTCTCTGACAAGGTTCTGCCTAGTTTTACTAGTCCTCCACTACCTGACAGTGTATCAATGATTAGCATAAGGTTTTCAGTGGTGTATTTTGTCATCCTCAGTGTGTCCTTATTGGGGGCTCTTACAACTCTTGTTACAATCCATACACCAATTGTATCTGACGTAGTCATACGTATATTGCCATCATTCTTTTCTAGACATTTACTTTCTATTGAGCCCTTGGGATCAGCTCCCCTTTTTTTCCTCCTCCCCCACTCGTGGTTCCTTGATAGATTATAGATTGTTATTATTTTCATATCTCACATCGACCATTGTCTCTTTTATCCTCAGCTTTCTGTTGCTCCTCTCCCTGCGAGGGGTGTGCGGTTATATGTCATTTGGTATCTCTATTCCCATTCCTGTTCCTGGGTTCCATGTGTTGTGAGTTTTATCTCTTGCTAATACCTATGCACTCTAGTCCAGAGTGGGAAGCGGCACTGGGGTGATGATAGTGGGCGGTGATGAGACCTCAAGGGGTCAGAGGCAGATTGTGTGATTCATTGGTGCGATCCATATCTCCTCAGGGGGGCCTCCACCCAGTGGGACACAGCATCTGGGAGGCTTGTGGCTTTCTCCTGAGACAGCATGGTGGCCAAGGGCCCAGGCATTGAGGGTGGGACTCTGGGCCTGGGGTGGCAGCACTTGCAGAAGCCACCCCCTCCCCCAGGCACCCACCTGGATATGGATGAGCACGTGAGACAGTTGGCTGTGAACTTTGAGGGTGGCCTCAGTGTCTCAGAGCAGGTTGGGTCTGGCCTGAGTAAGCTCCCACAGCTCCAACCAGGAAGCCCTGCCCCCAGGCGGGGGTCAGCAGTTATCCCAGCATGCTCATTCCTCCCCCTCAGCTTCTGTCTGGTCAGCCCTTCAGCTTCCTGGCTGGGTTTAGAACTTGTCCTAAGCTCCCAGAGGGCCACCGTCCTGAGATCTTGCTCAGCGCTTCAGGCCTTTCTGCAAACTCTCCTCCCAGGAGCCCATTATCACTAGCAGTTTACCCCTTGCTCTAACGATGCTCCAGGAGGCCTGCTTGGGAATTGTTGGGCTGTTGCCTGGTTCAGTCCCACTAACTGCTCCTCAGGAGAAAGAAGAGGTTCCCTGCTCTTGGAAAGATTTACTGGCTTGCAAACCCTCTGGAGGATCCCCATGAGTCAGTAGGTGGGGTCATTCTAAAGCCCGGCACTCCGCAGGTAGCCACGTTGTGTGCCACCAAGGCATGCTGTGTGTTTGGAGGAGACTGCACACCCTTCAAAGGTAGAAGCTGCACCCCTCCATGGTTCTTGCATGCAGCAAATGCAGGGCCCCTGAGACTCCGGGCCAGCCTCTGGGCTAGGATCATGGGCAAATCGTTATCTCGCCTAAGCTCCATCTTGGCTGGAAACGCAGTAGCTTGTACTGTGACCTGGGTCAGCCTGGGGCTGTGCAGGGCATCCTCAGCCCAGCTCAACTCTTCCCAGAACACCCCTGCAGGTGCAGGGAGCCCTTGGCTTGGGAAAGTGACCCTACTAAGTGGGCTTTGTGACCAGGCTCCCTGATCCACCGACCCAGGTTTGCCTCCTCCACAGCCTGCAGACA
Organism: Tenrec ecaudatus; assembly: GCF_050624435.1. Taxonomy (NCBI): domain Eukaryota; kingdom Metazoa; phylum Chordata; class Mammalia; order Afrosoricida; family Tenrecidae; genus Tenrec; species Tenrec ecaudatus. Next base: position 288,775 of record NW_027459462.1, read on the forward strand.
GCAGGGGCTGCCCTGAGTTCCCTGAACTCGGGCTATCTCCAGAGACAGTGTGGGCAGGATCTGGAGGGTGTGGAAGTGAGTCGTGCTGGGAAAGTGGATGGAGGAACGGAGGGTAGGGTAGATGCTGGGTGGGCTGAGGGGGCAGGAGATGCCCTGCAGAGTTCTAGAACCAGGGCTGAGGGATGTGGGAGCTGTTGGGACCAGCTGGCCCTTTCGTGAGTTTTAGGAGCTGCCTGAATTCCATCCACATTGACCCTCTCCAGCCCCACCTTTGGCAGATGCTGGAAGAGAAGTTCAAGTTCTTCTGGGAGAAAGGGCAGAGTGTGGGGCTGCCAGGTTGCAGGCCCTGAGAGAGCTGGCAGGTGCCCTGGAACTCGCCTCCCCCAGCTCCATGGCCCAGAGTCAAGTCCACAGGAGCAGCGTTGAGGCCACATGGGTGAGGCTGGACAAGGCAATGAAAGCCTGCAGAGAGGTGGGTGCTCAGAGGGACAGGCCAGTGACAGCCAAGGGGCTCAGGACAAAGGGGCCTACCCCAGATGTGTGTGCATGTGTGTGCGTGTGTGTGTGTGCTCATGTGTAGGGGTGGGCATGTGGGTGTGTGCATGCATACTTCTGTGTGTATTCTCGTGTGCACATGTTTGTATGAAGGGGCATGGCTGACCCCAGCTCCCAGCATCAACATCCTTCCCCGTCCAACCACGCTCCTTCCTGCCCCCAGTTTGGAGTCGTTCAGCGCAGGTCACTCCTTGTGGCAGGACCACGAAATGGGCTCTCCCAATGCTCCCTGAGCACGGGCCGCAGTTTAGTGGGGGCACAGGCCCTGCTGGTCTTCTTGCTGACCGCCACTCTTAGAGCTCCCTGCCGCCCCTCCCCACACCCTCCCTTCGCGGGATCTGGTGTCTAAGTGCACTGAGCACCTGACAGGTCCTGCAACCGAAATCCTGGGGCTGGGTGGCCCCGGGGCCAGCCCTCTGCTCACTGACTGTTGGAGGTGCTACAGGCAGACCCCCTGACAGGCAGCCCACTCGCTCCCTGAGCCGCCGTCTCATGTGCTCAGGGCTCCCCATCTTATTGCCTTCCTCCCAACATGCGTGTCAAGACCCTTTCCTCCCTCGGGCCCTGCCTGTGGCCCCCGGGCCTCATCAGGAACCTGCTGTGATCAGAGGAAACCATCCATCTTCTAACCACCGAAGGGCCAGAAGGCGCGAATGTACAGCGATGATAATAGGTAAAGGTCACGGTAAAGTCACAGAGGACAGGAAAGACAGGGGCGAGAGAATACAATACAGAGTCAGACATGTTTTATTAGGCATGCTCACGTCAGCTCCTCTTGATGGACCACGTGGAACTGGGAGAAGTGGAACCTTTGCTATCTTGGGACGTGTATAGGGAGCCTGGAGACACACCTCTTCAGTAGTGACATGGGTCACAAGGTGGGCGGTATCTATCTTAAGGCCCCTGTACTTGAGCTCACCAAGGTGAGGAAAGCTAATACCTGCATTGGGGGAAGCTACAAGGGGGGCAGAGTGTCATGGTGGGAAGAGAGGGCAAAAGGATCATATCTGCTTCTACACAGAGATACAATCAGCCATGTGCTCACATTAAGGCAGCCTAGCTGTTAACGGAGAATCCATGGGAATGATTTTTAAAGCAGGATAATGTACTTGGACTTTACCTCTAACTTACCAAAGTAGAGGCTTTCCAGCCTCCAGCTGGAATACCAGCTTTCCAGATTCTCCCTCTTATAAGTTAGGGAATAGAGTCTTCGTCCTATTTCCCTCCGTGTTAAAGCCCCACAAATCCCCAAGCCACAGTCTTTGCTCAAAAGGAGGTGGCCCTGTTCTAAGGGAGAAAGTTGCTGGCCCTCCTTCCCGCTGTGCCCTCGACTTCCACAAGGCGGCGCTCGAGCTGTGGGGCCACATGCAGAAGGTGGTCCTGGTGGAGGGTGCTGTCCTTGGCCACGACCTGGTGTCTGTGGAGGTCCTGAAGCGCCAGCACCGCCTCCTGCAGGGGAGGGCCCCAGTCCCTCCCCCCCGCAAGAACCCCTCTTCTGTAGGCAATGGATGGATGAGGAACCCTCACCCCCAGCTGACCCCAGGCAGGACTGCAGCCCGCCCCTTCCCACTCTGGGATTGGGGGTGACGGGCCTGGGTTTGACCTAGGCTGGGGTACAGCCAGGATGGCCTGCAGAGTCCTGGGTTGAGGAGCATTCAGCCTGCTCTCTGCCAGCTGCAGAGGGAGCTGGTGGCTGTGGACGAGGTGGTGGTTCAGATGCGGATGGAGGCCATCCAGGTACACCCTGCGGTCCAGGAGGGCCTGGCCGAGCAGCTGGCTGAGGTGCTGGAGGCCTGGGCCACCTGAACATGAAGGCCTGGGAGCAGGGCCAGCAGCTGGAGTGGGTAGCCCATGGCCACGCCTTCCTCAGGCACTGCCAGGAACTGCTGTATGTGCCACCCCACCTGGATGGGGGCTCGCTCTGTCCCATGCGGGTGGGGGCACCCAGCTCTTCCCTGCCTCCTCCCTGTTCTGCCCTCTGGCCCTGAGACCTGTTCCCATGCCCTGTCCCCCACCCAGCACTCAGGCTCAAGAGAAGCAGGCGCTAGTCTATATCCTCAGAAGGGCCAGCTGGGGCCAAGAAGACACTGGGGCAGGAGCTCTGCCTGAGAGCCCAGGCAGTGCGGCCGGCGGGGTAGCAGCTGCTGGACACCAGCTACGTCATGGCCCCAGAGATGTGCGCGCTGAGGTCTAGGGCCAGGGTGGTGCGTGGCCAGAGCTCCCTTTCCTGCTGCTCCCTGCTCCACGGTAACCCAGCCCTATCCCACCCAGGCGACACCCTGCGCCCCTCCCAACAGCCCTCTGCCCTCCAGGTCACAGTGTCTCCGGGAACTGGACAGGCAGCTGCAGGAGCTCCGGATGGCCTGGGCCCTTCACCAGGACCACTGCCAGGTGAGCCAGGACTAGGAGGAGCTGCGGGGAATGCTGGGTCAGGCCGCGGTCTGGCTGGCCTCCTGAGAGGACCTCCTGCTAGACCCTGACTGTGGGGTGAGCAGGGATCCGCCCCTTAGAGGGCCACATGCCTGGCACCAGGACTTGGAATGGCAGCTGGTGGCCCAGGAGGAGAAGCTCACCCAGCTCCAAATGTAGGTGAGGGTGTGGAGTGCGGGACTGAGGAGGGGTCGAGGGGCCTCCACCTGCGGTGGGGTCTCCAGAGCATTGATCTGCCCTGAGGGGCACACCTTCGGGGAAACAGCCACAGGGTCCTGTCCTCCATGGGCAGTCTGGCTCTGTGGGGTCCATCACAGCTTCTTCTGCCCAACTGCTCCCTCCCCTCCTCTTCCTGGTTTCGCCCTGTGAGAGTTGCCCCCAGAGCAAGCCCTGTGGGACACACAGGGTCACTATGGGTGGAAACCAATCAATAATCTCATGGGTGCAGAGCACACTCTGAGGAACACAGGGTGGTGACACTAGCTACAGAGAATCTGAGTGGAGCAAGGGTTTGTAATCCTTGTGTAGGCTGGGGGTGGGGCTGATAGGGGGGGATTGATACCACAGGATCCTGTGGGACTGAAAGTGAGGACCTGAGGGTGGACGGGCAGAGGGAGTGCCCCATCCTCTGAGGCAGGAAGGTGGTCAGCTAGGGTGAGTACGGAGGAAGATGAGCAGGGGCTGCTGCAGTCACGCAAATGTCACGTAAGAATCTCACTTTAGTATAAAATGTTTGTCTCCATTGCAAAGCCACCTCTAGCAACTAGGATCCCCTCTCTCCCCATCTGGAGTTGACGAGTGAAGAGAATCAAAAACTGAAGCAAAGCAGTCCACAGGACGAACGGACCACCAACACCACAGCCCTCCATCCTTGTCCTGGAGACCAGGAGAGTTAGATGGTGCCCAGCCACCCCCTCAAACTGCTCTGGTTGAGCTCAAACTGGCAACTTGTGCACATCTTGAAAGCCAATGGAAGGTGACTTCATGAAGAGGGCATTACAAGTTTGACAGGGACTGCCGGAACACCGAGACCAAGGCCCTTCAAATCCAAAACAGAGCGCAGCTCCGGGAATCACCCCTGCCCAAGCAACAGTCGAGCTGATAAAGTGAACACATGGCACCTCTGAGGCAAGTGCTTCCCAGAGCAAAGGGGAGCATTTGCCCTCAAAGTTCAGGAGGGAGGGAGGGGCCAGGGAGAAGGCAAGAAGAGTGCTGTGTTATATTATGAGAGCTGCAAACAAAATGTGTAGAAATTGTTAAACTGCTCTGCATGTTTCCACTTAAAACAAAACCCTCTATATTAAAATTCATATATATATATGTGCATTTTATATATATATATATATATATATATATATATATATATATATATATATATATATATATATACATTAGTCAAACCTAAGGTCAGAAAAAGGCATGCCCCGGGCTGCTGCTCATGGCAAGGTCAGTGGTCTGAAACCCATCAGAAAGACGCGGCTCGGCTGTCTGCTCCCGTAGTGACAGCCTCAGCGACACAGGGGCCGTCGTGTGCTGTCCTACAGGGCCTCGATGATAGAAATCGACTCGATGGCAATGATTTGAGTGCTTTGAAGGTCAGAAACTGTAGACAGTGATCTATAAACGTCCTTCTCTCCTGTAAGGTGTCTGTAACACAATCAAAGGAAAACAATCGGTCTGCTCTCCAGATCTTCAATGGGATCATTTCCAGGGAGCCTGGCCACACACTGCCAGGCTGTGCCTTCTCAGATCCGCTGGCACTGCTAGGAAGGTTGTGGGCCCTGCAGGGGTGGGGTACTCTCCAGCCTGTTCCCCAGCAATAGAGGCACTAGGCCAAGACTGGAAGAGCCCCGGCAGGGGAGAGTGGGGAGGTTGAGGCAGTCACTGTGCCCTGCTTCTGACACTCTTCATATGGCTGCTATGGTCACCCTAGACCTCAGGGAAGGCCAAGGGTCACCAGGGCAGAAAACACTTCCTTTTTATGGTGAGGGCCATATCGCTTCTCAACTTCACTGCTAATTAGCTGTGGTCTCTAGCAAGTAACCCAGCCTCTCGGTGCACCCAGTTTCCCCAGTGCTATCTGGAGTCCCCAGAAGGGCCAGGTACAGCCAGGCTGTTTGCAGCTGGGCCAGAACCAGCAGCTGCCCTCACCGTGCCCTGAAGCCAGAAGCCCAGAACTCAAAGGCTGAGCTTTGCTGAAGGTCGTCTGACATGGCCTCTCAGCTTAAGTAAGGGGTCCCAAGCTACAGGCTGCACAAGTTGCTCCCTGGAACACGTGGCCCGGGCCCCCAATGTGGGCACACAGAAAGCCAGTTCACCTCTCAGGGGTTTGGCAGAGCCGCAGCACAGCAAGGGTCTCCCTGAAAGCCCGTCCAGCCCATGCCCAGCACCTTCCCCAAACTCACCCCAGCTCCAGGCTGCTGGTACTCACTGTAGGTCCTGTCACCACTGCTGGGCCCTGGGGGCAGTGCTGGGCCGCCACTCCAGCAGGCTCTCCGCTAGTGGGGCAGGCTGCCCCCTGGTGGTCACCCATCTTCACTTGGTGCTGAAACATTGCAAACTTGGTTAAGAGGAGCTGAGAAGAGAGGAGAGGGGTCACAGGGGGCCCTGGCTGGTGGGCTGTGAGACACCTCAGTGAGTGACTGGGCAGGGCAAGACTGGACAGCCACAGAACTTGCCCCTCTACGCAGAGAGGGGAATAGGAAGCCACAGCTGTCCTCAGTCCAGACTGATGTTCCCCATCAGCCCCTTGTGCATGCAGCCCACCCTCCACCACCCGTCTTCCTTCGGCTCCTGGGCACCTTCCTTGCCCCTAGCCCCTTCCTCAATAGGGTGTGCTCATAGTCCTCTCTCCTCTGGCCACCAGCTGCTGGCTGCTCAGCCAGCTCTGCAAGTCCTTGGCTTCCCTCAGGAAGCCCTGCAGTGTCAGCATCCTCTTCAGATCCTGGCCCCTGTGGTGACAGCTGAGTCCCCCAACAGTTAGTGTGCATGTGTCCACACTCTGTAGGACAAGGGACTCAATCAAAGGGGCTGCCTGAAGAACAAGGTTCTTCATGGTCTTTGCCCAGGCTGCTCCTCTGGATTCAAGAAGCAAACCCAGGGCAGGGGGAGTTGGGGCTGGCGAGGGTGTGGCTGTGGGGAAGGGCAGGTGACTGAGCCAGGGAGCCGAGCCCCTGCCCTACAGGCTCTCCTCAAAGGTTTTTGGGAAGAGGAAACAGTGAAGGACTCATCTTTTCCTGACACATGTCTACAGGCCTCTGTCACGGTTCTCTTCAAGGCAGGGGTAGCATCTAGGGGAATAAGCAACCCCAGCCAGTATTCTGGTACCCCCGGATGCAGTGACCCTCACTGTTGGGCTGCCAACTCCCACAGTGTCTTCAGCTGTTCCAGAGCCTCCCCTGCATCACACCCAGCTGCTCTGAGACCTCAGTTACAAGGATCTACATATAACTTCCTCCCTGGGGGATGGACAACAGAAAAGTGGGTGAAGGGAGACAAAATATGTAAGATCTGACAAATTATCAAGGGTTCATGAGTGAGGGGGGAACAGGGAGGGCGGAGAAAAATGAGGACATGATGCCAAGGCCTTAAGTGGAGAGCAAATGTTTTGAGAATGATGAGGGCAATGAATGTACGGATGTGCTTTACACAACTGATGTATGTATGGATTGTGATAAGAGTTGTATGTGCCCCTAATAAAATGATTTAAAAAAATTAACTCATTTATATTTCTTAGGACAATGCCATTTGTATTTCAAAGCAACATTCACGAAAGCTATTTTTTCACCTTCACTATCTTCTATTTAGTTTTAAACAGTGCAAAAACAATTCTTATGCCTTTTTATGAGATGTAATGCAAGTAGACATAAATTTATGCATAATTAAAAATGTGAATGAACAAAATATTTTGTTAAAGAATTTGAACTTTTGTGAAAATCATAGAAAGCATATAGCATTTTATTGAAGGGTTGGGATTTTTTTCCTCTATTTTATTCTAGTATTTGGTCTGAGGTTCTTACGGCATATTCTGATTGTTGTCATGTAAGAGAATGTACATTCCACATAAGAGAAAACTTTCCTTATAATATTTTCCTATCCATTGCTTCCTGCTGAATCTCTCATTTGTTCTTTTATCATTTTTTCCTATAAAAAACCCAGGCTGCTTAATTTTATTCTTATTAATCATTTATATAAGTTAGGAAAATATTTATTATATGTACATTTTTATTAAAAATCTTTTATTGGAGACTCTTACAACTTTTGTTGCAATCCATATTGATTGCATCAGGCATTTTGTACATATGTTGCCTTCATTCATTGATAGACATTTCTTTCTTTTCTTTTTTAAAATCATTTTATTGGGGCTCATACAACTCATCACAATCCATACATACACCAATTGTGTAAAGCACACTTATACATTCGTTGCCTTCATCATTCTCAAAATTTGCTTTCTGCTTGGGTTCCTGGAATCAGCTCATTTCCCCTTTCCCCTATCCCCTTATCACCCTGCTCCTCTTCCCTCATGAACCCTTAATAATTTATACATTATTATTTTCTCTTATCTTACACTGCGCGGCGTCTCCCATCACCCAATTTTCTGTTGCCCATCTCCCAGGGGGGAAGTTATATGTAGATCCTTGTGATCGGTTTCCCATTTCTATACCCACTTCCCTCCCAGTATCGCCACTCTCACCGCTGGTCCTGGGGGGTTCATCTGTCCTGGATTCCCTGTGTTTCCAGTTCCCGTCTGTACCGCTGTGTATCTTCTGGTCTAACCAGGTTTGCAAGGTAGAATTGGGATCATGAGATGTGAGGGGAGGAAGCGTTTAATAACTAGAGGAATGTTGTGAGTTTCATTATTGCTACACTGAACCCTGAGTGACTCATCTCCTTCCCACTACCCCTCCGCAAGGGATGTCCAGTTGTCTACAGGTGGGCATTGGTCCCCCGTCATGCACTCCCCTCATTCACGATGATATAATCCCACCTCCCGCCTTTGTTGCTTGAAAACTGGTCCCCTCAGCCCTTCATGATCACACATTTTGGTGTGATGCTTCCATGTGGGCTTTGTTGCTTCTGGGCCAGCTTGTTTACTTTCAAGCCTCTAAGACTCGGGACGCTATATCGCTTGATAGCCGGCCACCATCAGCCTTCTTCACCACACATACTTATGCACACATTCATCTTCAGCGTTTATGTGGGGAAGGTGATCACACAATGATGGTTTTTGTTCTTTGGTGTCTGCTACCTGATCCCTTCAACACCTCGTGCTCACTTCGGCTTGTGTGCTTCTTCTCTGTGGGCTTTGTTGCTTCTGAGCTAGATTTCAGCCTGTTTGCCTTCAAGCCTTTAAGACCCCCAGAGTTTCATTATATTGTGCAGAGAGTGGCTATGAGCCAAACCCACTAGACTGCACCCAACAACAGTAACAACAGGACTTGTGCTTCTAACAATATGCTGAAGAAGACCTTAAGAGAATCTCCCCTTCGTTTAGAGCAGCGGCTCTCGACCTGTGGGTCGTGTCTACTTAGGGGGTCAAACAGCCCTTTCATGGGGTGGCCTGAATTATAGCAGTAGCAAAATTACAGCTATGATGTAGCAACAAAAATAATTGTATGGTTGGTTGGTCACGACTACATGAGGAACTGGATGAAAGGGTCGTGAGTAAGAATGTTGAAAACCACTGTCCAAGAGGAAGACTCAATTCTTGATACAGTTGAAGGGCAACAAAATAGACTCAGCCCCAATATAGATGGGATAGCACAGTGGCTGCAACAATAAACACAAGCCAAAGAAACACTGCAAGGATGGCACAAGACAGGACAGTGTTTCATTATATTGACATAGAGTTGCTATGAGCAAAACCCACAAGAAATAAAACAGGACTTGTTTTTCTAACAATGTACCTAAGTAGACCTTAAGAGAATCTCCTATTAGTTTAGCGCATCGGGCCTCAAACTGAGGGTCGTGACCCCTTTTGGGGGATGAATGACGCTTTCACGGCAGTGGACCGTTCATTAAAGTGGAAAAATTAGAGTTATGATGTAGCAATGAAAATAATTTCATGATTTGGCAATCACCACTACATGAGGAATGGTATGAAAGAGTCGTGGCATTAGGAAGGTTGAGAACCACTTCCCTAGGGCAAGACACAAATCTGGTACAGAAGGGAAGGAAGAGAGCGGCAGTCTCCAACAAGTTGGATTAGCACAGTGGCTGCAACACTGAGGCCAAGCACACAAGCACGGTGAGGGTGGCTAAGGGCAGGGCAGCGTTTCATTATATTGTGCATAGAGTTGCTAAGAGTCAAAACCCACTCGACGGAACTTAATGACAATAACTACAGGACGTGTACTTCTAACAATATGCTGAACTAGATCTTAAGAGAAACTCCTCTAAATTTAAAGCAGTGGTTCTTAACTTGTGGGTCACGACCCCCTCTCACAGGTGTTGCCCAATTCATAACAGTAGTGAAATCACAGTAATGGAGTAACAATGAAAAAAAATTACTTTTGGAGGATCACCACAACATTAAGAATTGTATAAAGGAGCCATGCCATTAAGAAGGTTCAGAAACACTGCCCGAGAGGAATACACAAAACGTGGTACTGCAGAAGGGCAGCAAGTGAGAGGCAGACCCTACAAGATGGAATAGCTCAGTGGCTGCAACAATGAGTGCCATCAACGAACCACTGTGAGGATGTCACAGGACGGGGCAGCGTTTCATTATGTTGTGCGTAGAGTTGCTGAGAGTCAAAACCCACTCGACGGCAACTAACAGCAACACAAAAAGAACTTGAGCTTCTAACAATATGCTGACGTAGATCTTAAGAGAAACTCCTCTTAGTTTAGTGCAGGCTTCTCAGCCTATGAATCACGAACCCTTTTGGGGAGTGAGTGGGTTGAATGACCCTTTCACAAGGGTTGCCTGATTCATAAGATTAGCAAAATTACAGTTATGAAATATCAGCGAAAATTTTGTATGACTGGGGGTCCACCACTATTTTGGGAATTGCATGAAAGGGTCGTAGATTTAGGAAGATTGAGAACCACTGTCCGAGAGGAAGACACAAATGTTGGTAGAGTAGAAGGGCAGCAAAGGAGAGGCAGCCCCTCCAAGTTGGAATAGCTCAGTGGCTGCAACAACCAGCACAAGCAAAGAACCACTGTGAGCAATGCACAGGATGGGCGAGCGTTTCGTTATATTTTGCCTAGAGTTACTATGAGCCAAAACCCACTTGAAGGCACCTAAATACAATAACAACAGGACTTTTGCTTCTAACAATGTGCTGAAATATATCTTAAGAGACATTCTTCATAGTTTGGAGCAGAGATTCTCAACCTGTGGGTCATGACTCCACTAGGGTGATGAACTACCCTTGCACAGGGCTGGCCCAATTCATAGCAGTAGCTACATTACACTTATGAAGTAGCAATGACGATAAATTTATGACTGGGATTGTACCCACTACATGAGGAGTGGTATAAAAGGCCTGTGGCATTATAGGAAGGTTGAGAGCCACTGTCCTTGAGCAAGACAGAAATCTTGGCAGAGCAGAAAGGCAGCAAATGAGAGGCAGACCCCCCAGATGATAGATTAGCGCAGTGGCTGCAACAATGAGTGCAGACAAGAAACCACTGTGAGGATGGCACAGGACAGGGCAGCGTTTCATTATCTTGTGCGTAGAGTTGCTGAGAATCGAAACCCACTGGGCAACACCTAACAACAATCACTGTAGGACTCATGCTTTTCACAATATGGTGCTGTAGATCCTAAGAGAAACTCCTCTTAGTTTAGAGCAGTGGTTCTCAACCTGTGGGTCACGAGCCCTTTGGGGGGGTCAAATGACCCTTTCACAGTGGAGGCCTGATCCATAACTGTAGCAAAATTAAAGTTATGAAGTAGCAATGAAAATAATTTTATGATTGGGGGTTCATCACTACATGAGGAAATGAATGAAAGGGCAGTAGAGGGGCAGCAAAAGAGAGGCAGCCCCCCAAAAGTTGGATTAGCCCATGGCTGCAACAATGACAACAAGCAAAATAACCACTGTGAGGGTGGCATGAGACGGGGTCACGTTTCATTATATTGTGTATAGAGTTGCTATGAGCCAGCACACACTCAAAGGCACCAAACAATAACAACAGAACTGTGCGTCTATGAATATGCGGAAGTAGACCTTAAGAGAAACTCCCCTTAGTTTAGACCAGTGGTTCTCAAACTGTGTCACAGTGCCTTCAGAAGACTAATGAACCTTTCACATGGGTGGCCTGATCCATAACAGAAGCGAAATTACAGTTATGATGTAGCAATGAAAATATTTTATGGTTGGGGAGTCACCACTACATGAGGACTGGTATGAAATAGTAGTGGCATTCAGAAAGTTGAGAACCACTATTCTTGAGGAAGACACAAATCTTGGTATGGAAGGGCAGGAAAAGAGAGGTAGTCCCTAACAAGATGGATTACCACACTGGCCGCAACAATGAGCCCAAACAGCAGAATCATCGTGAGGATGCACAGGGCAGGACAACGTTTCATTACATTGTGCATAGGGTTGTTATGAGCCAAAACCCACTCGAAGGCAGCCAAAAACAAGAACAGGATTTGTGCTTCTAACAATATGCTGAAACATACCTTAAAAAGAAACTCCTCTTAGTGTAGAATAGCAGTTCTCAAACTGTGGGTCGTGATGCCTTTTGGGGGGTGGGGGGGGAGAATGACTATATCACATGGTGGCCTGATTCATAACAGTAGCATAATTTTAGTTATAAAGTAACAAGGAAAGTAATTTTATGATTGGGGGGGGGGTCACCAATACAGGAGGAATGGTGTGAAAGAGTCGTGCATTAGGAAGTTTGAGAACCACTGCCCTAGAGGAAGACACAAATCTGGGTACAGTTGAAGGTCAGCAAATGAGAGGCAGTCCCCCAAAAGATGGATTAGCACAGAGACTGCAACAATGAGTGAAAACAAAAGAAAAGTGTGAGGGTGTTAGAGGATGGAACAGTGTTTCATGATACTGTGCATAGAGTTGTTATGAGCCAACTATGAGCCAAACCCACTCGACAGCCTCCTAACAACAATAAGAACAGGACTCGTGCGTGTAATAATATACTGAGCTAGACCACAGGAGAAACTCCTCTTAATTTAGAACAGCGGTTCTCAACCTGTGATTTGTGACCACTTTGGTTGGTTGAACAACCCTTTCACAGGGTGACTAGATTCATAAGACTTGCAAAATTACAGTTATGGAATAACAGTAGAAAAAAACCTTTATGCTTTGGGGACCACCACTACACATTGGGAAGTGTATGGAAAGGTCGTAGAAATAGGAAGCATGAGAAACACTGCCCTAGAGGAAGACGCAAGTACAGTAGAAGGGCAGCAGAAGAGAGGAAGTCCCTACAAGACGGATTTGCACAGTGGCTGCAACAATGAGCGCAAGCAAAGAACCACCGTGAGAATGATGCAAGACTGGGCAGGCCTTTATTATATTGTGCCCAGGGTTGCTATCAGCCTAAACCCTCTCCACGGCCCGAACAACAATAACAGGAGGAATCATACATCTAACAGTATGCTCAACTAAACCTTGAGAGAAACTGCTCTTAGTTTAGAGCAGCCATTCTCAACTTGTGAGTTGAGTGGTAAATCCTTTGTGGGTGTTCGAATGACCCTCCTATAGGCGTGGCCAGATACGTAACAGTAGCAAAATTACAGTTATGAAGTAGCAACAGTACAATTTTTTTGGTTGGGGGGTCATTACTAGACGAGGCACTGTATGAAAGGGTCGTGGCATTAGGATTGCTGAAAACCATAGTCCTACAGGAAGACACAAGTCTTGATACAGTTGAAGGGCCGCAATATAGAGTCAGCCCCCAAATAGATGGAATAGCATAGTGGCTGCAGCAATGAGCTCAAGCTAAGGGAACACTCTGAGGATGGCACAAGATGGGGCAGCGTTACATTATATGGAGCATAGAGTTGCTATGAGTCAAAACCCACTCGACTGCACCTGACAACAAAACAACAGGACTTGTGTTTCTTATAATGTGCTGAAGTAGACCTTAAGAGAAACTCCTATTAGTTTAGTGCAGCTGTTCTCAACTTTTGGGTCACGAGCCCTGTTGGGGGATGAATGAACCTTTCATAGTGGTCGCCCAGTCATAACAGTAGAAAAATTAGAGTTACAAAGTTGCAATGAAAATAATTTTATGATTTGGCAGTCAGCACTATATGAGGAACGGTATGAAAATGTGGCATTAGGAAGGTTGAGAACCACTGCCCTAAAGGAAGACACAAATCTTGGTAGAGTAGAAGGGCAACAAAAAATAGCCAGCCCCCCCAAATATGGCTCCAACAATGAGCACTAGCAAACAACCACTGACAGGATGGCACAGGTCTGGGAAGCATTTCATGATATTGTGCATAGAGATGCGATGAGCCAAACCCCCCTCCGCAGAACTTAACAACAATAACAACAGGGCTTGTGTGTTTAACAATATGCTGAAGTAACTCTTAAGAGCAACTCTTCTTAGTTTACAGCAGGGTTCTCAACATTGGGTCGTGAACACTTTCAGGTGGGGGGTGTTTCCAAACACCCCTTCACAGTGATGGCCTGATTCATAACAGTGGCAAAAGTACAGTTATGAAATATCAATGAATATAATTTTATGATTGGGGTCCACCACTACATTGGGAACTGTACGAAAGGGCCACAGAATTAGGATGTATGAGAAACATTGTCCTAGAGCAAGACACAAATGTTGGTACAGCAGAAGGGCTGCAAAAGTCAGGCAGCCCCTACAAATGGAATTGATGCAGCAGTGAGCGCAAGCAAAGGACCACAGTGAGGATGGCACGAGATTGGGCCGAGTTTCATTATATTGTGCATACAGTTGGTATGAGCCAACACACACTCAAAGGCACCAAACACTAATAAAAAGAACTTGGGCTTCTAAGAATATTCTGAAGTAGACCTTAAGAGAAACTCCTATTCGTTTAGACCATTGGTTCTCACACTGTGTGTCGAGACACCTTTGAGGAGACTAACGAACCTTTCACATGGGTGGCCTGATCCATAACAGAAGCAAAATTACAATTATGATGTAGCAATGCAAATATTTTATGGTTGGATGTCACCACTACACGAGGAATGGTGTGAAGTGGTTGTGGCATTTGGAAAGTTGAGAACCACTGCTCTAGAGGAAACACATATCTTGGTACGGAAGGGCATGAAAAGAGAGGCAGTGCCCAACAAGATGGATTAGCACAATGGCTGCAAAAATGAGTGTGAGCAAAAGAACCACTGTATGGAAGGCACAGGACGGGAAAGCATTTCATTACATGGTGCATAGAGTTGGTATGAGCCTAAACCCATTCGAAGGCACCAAACAACAGGATTTGTGCCTCTAACAATATGCTGAAGAAGACTTTAAAAGAAACTCTTAGTATAGAGTAACAGTTCTCTAACTGTGGGTCACAACGTCTTAGGAGGGAACAATGAGCATTTCACATGGGTGACCTGATTCATAACAATAGCAAATTTATAGTTATGGAGTAACAAGGAAAATTATTTTATGATTGGGGGGGGGTCACTAGTACATGAGGAATGGTGTGAAAGAATCATGACATTAGGAAGGTTGAGAACCACTGCCCTAGAGGGAAACATAGATCTGGGTACAGTAGAAGGGCAGCAAAAACAGGCAGCCCACAGCACGATGGAATACAACAGTGGCTGCAACAATCCGCGCAAGCAAAAGAACCACTGGGAGGATGGCGCAGGACAGGACACCTTTCCATCATATTGTGCTTAGAGTTGCTAGGCGTCGAAAGCTACACAACAGAATCTAACAATAACTATAGGATTTGTGCTTCTGACAATAGGATGAAGTAGATATTAAGAGAAACTCCTCTTACTTTAGACCAGCGGTTTTTAACCTGTGGTTCGCGACCACTTTTCGCGATCGAATGACCCTTTCACAGGTGTGAAATGATTCATAACTGTAGGAAAATTACAGTTATGAAGTAACAATAATGTTATGATGGGGGTCACCACTACATGAGGAACTGTATGAAAGGGTCATAGCATTAGGAAATTTGACAACCACTGCCCTAGAGGAAGACACAAGTCTTGGTACAGTAGAAAGGCCACAAAAAAGAGGCAGCTACCCAAAAGTTCGATTAGCACAGTGGCTGCAACAATGCGCACAAGCAAAAGAACCACTGTGAGGATGGCATAGGATGGGAAAGCGTTTCATTATATTGTACATAGAGTTACTATGAGCCAAAACCCACTCGATGGTGCCTAACACCAATAACAACAGAACTTGTGCATCTACCATTATGCTGAATTCTATCTTAAGAGAATCTCCTCTTAGTTTAGAGCAGGGGATCTTCACCTGTGTGTCGCAACCCCTTTGTGGATATGGAATGAAAATTTCACAGGGGTGTCGTGACTCATAACAGTAACAAAATTACAGTTATGAAGCTGCAATGAAATCATTTTATGGTTGGGGGGGTCACCACTAAATGAGAATCGGTATGAAAATATCATGGCATTCTGAAAGTTGAGAACCACTGCTCTAGAGGAAGTCCCAAATCTTGGTATGAAAGGGCAGGAAAAGGGAGGCGGTCCCCAACAAGATGCATTAGCACAGTGGCTGCAACAATGAGCGCAAGCAGAGAACCACTGTGAGGATGTCACAGGACAGGGCGGCGTTTCATTATATTGTGCGTAGAGTTGCTATGAGACATACCCACTCGACGGCACCTAACAACAACAACCAATGGACTTGAGCTTCTAACAGTATGGTGAAATAGACCTGAAGAGAAACTCCTCTCAATTTAGAGCAGCGGTTCTCACCATGTGTGTCGTGACCCCTTTGGGGCTTAGACGAACCCTTTACAGGGTTGCACTATTCATTACTTGTAACAAAACGAGAGTTACGAAGTAGCAAAGAATAAAATTTTATGATTGGGGGTCTACCACTACAAAGGAAACTGTATGAAAGTGCCGTGGATTTAGGAATGTTGAGAAGCACTGTCCTAGAGGAAGACACAGATATTGGTAGAGTAGAAGGGCAGCAAAGGAGAGGCAGCCCCTACAATTTGGAATAGCTCAGTGGCTGCAACAATGAGCGCAAGCAAAGAACCACTGTGAGGAATGCACTAATGGGGCAGCGTTTCGGTACATTGTACATAGAGTTGCTGTGAGCCAAAATCCACTCGACGGCACTTAACAACAACAACAACAGGACTTGGGCGTCTAACAATATACTGAACTACATCTTAAAGAAACACCTCTTAGTTTAGAGCAGCGGTTCTCAACCTGTGGATCGGGACCTCTTTGGGGGTTGAGCTACCCATTCACAGGGGTCGGTCTCTTCTTCATATTAGCAAAATTACAGTTATGAAGTAGCAACGATAATAATTTTACGAATGGATGTTCACCACAACATCAGGAACTTCATTATAGTGCCAAGGAATTAGGAAGGTTGAGAACCACTGGTTTAGAGCATAGGAAATCTGATGCAATACTGCATATTTTAACACACATGAAGGTGGAAAATAAAGGAAATTGGGAGAGGACAGTAGTATCAAATTCCTATGAGTCAGAATTGTTCTATATCATAGAGTAGCTATGACAATGAGAAGAAATGACAAAGTCAAAGAGCTGAAGAGAAAATTCCATAGGACAGGTGGCAACAGCTTTATGCTCTTGTTAGACCCTCGAGGCCTCCTTATCTTTTGTTGGCTTTCTTAAGTCCATCCCCACCATTGTGAATAGTCTTCATTAAACTCTCTTTAATTAAACCTTCGGCATGGTTTTTTTTTCTGCTGGAACCCTCAGAGATATCATTTAATTTTCTTGATTGCAATTCATCTCTAGAATACAGAAATCTTTCAAGAGTTTGTTTTATGTTGTGTTTTCATCCACAATAACATTTCCTTCCAGATTTGTTTGTCCTTGAGACATGATCAATAGTTCTTTCCTCTCCAATGAAACCCAAGTGATACGCTGCCTGACTGCCTATGAAGTTCATGTGTAGTCTACATGGAGATCCCAACCTTTCCCTAGACAAGTGTTTCTCAACCTTCTGAATGCCATGATTCTTTCATACAGTTCCTCAGGTTGTGTTTACCCCGATCATAAAAGTTATTTCATTGCTAATTCATCACTGTAATTGTGCTACTGCGATGAACCAGGCAACCCCTGTGAGAGTGTCATTGGACCCCCAAAGGTGTCGTGACCCACTGGTTGAGATCCACTACCTTAGACCAACGTATGGCCCGAGGGCTGTATAGGGCCCCCCAAATAATCAATAGCTGCCAGCATCACACATCTCACCAACGAGAAGCATTTGTAGCCATCACCTTAGGGGTGAGTTCATTAAATATTTGACCTGTATGGCCCCATGAATGATGTTATAAATCACCACATGGTCCTTGGCAGAAAATCAGGTTTCCAGCTCCTGCTCCAGACCAAAGGTTCCCAAACTTATTCTGCCTACTGCCCTCTTTTCAGAAAAAGAAATTACTCAGAACCCCCCAGCAATGAAATAATTTTGTACTATAGCCCACCATCCAGGATAAAATGTAGATATCTGCTTTGTAGATCTCTGGATTTTTCTGTGCCCAGTAGGTGGGTGGTGTTGCCCACTTTGGGAAACGAGACTCTAGGAAAATCAGGTGTGTTTTCACTCTCTCTGCAAGAATTTCAGTTGAGGAGCAAGATCTGTCTTGAAAGAAGTGTATCCAGATTGCTCCTTAGAGGCAAGGATGGCTAGACTTTATCTCACATCCTTGGGCATCAGGAGCTATGAGGAGCAACATCATGGAAAAGGCCATCATGCTTGGTAAAGGGGCACCCAAAAGGGGAGGACCCTCACCAAGATGGATGGACACAGTTTCTACAACAACACACTAAAACATAACAATTGTGAGGCTGGCACAGGAGCACGCAGTGTTTCTTTCGGTTGTATGTAGAGTCGCCACGAGTTGAAACCAACTTGACAGCATCCAACAGAACCAGATGTGGAGAAAGCATGGCCTGGTCTGTGTACAGTGGCCCCACCGAGGTTCCTCATCAGTTGTGTTTGAATGGGCCAGGTGCTCCCACAAACCTCCTCTTCAATAGACAACTTAGAATGTTTTCTTTCAGCCCAGGAACCATCTTGAAATTTAAAATGACAATTTGACACTGAGTTGATTGCGATTCATGGTGAGTCATAGGACTTTCAATGGGCATAACCTTTCAGAAACAGATGGCCAGGCTTTTCTTCCAAGGTATTTCTGGGTGCGCTTGAACCTCCTCAGTTTCTGTTAAAATGGCCAAGTGTTTTAACCATTTGTACTCTCCAGGGATGACTCACAGCTCTATATATCCTTAAAACTGACATCTCTCCTCTCTTTGGAAAGCCATAGCAATTGTTCTGTTTCAGTAGATTTACCTTCTTTAAATATAGGAATGACATATACTTCTACCACCTCACAGAAAATGTCAGAAACTCGTAGCTCACATTTAATAATGGCGTGGGTGATTACATATTGGGCTGCTAATCCCAAAGCCAATAGTTCAAAACCACCAGCCACTCTCAGCGAAAAACATGAAACTTTCCAATCCTATAAAGTTACAATCTCAAATACCCACAGGAGCAGTTGGACCCTGTCCTATAGGGTAGAACTCAGGTCATGAGGAGTCAGAGTGGATTCGATGGCAGTGAGTTTGGTTTGGTTTTTGGACTCCCCTCCTACCACAATAGCTCACACTTACTAAGTGCATGTTATGTACAAGTATCCTAAGCATTGCATGTACATTCACTCATTTCATCCCACGGGTGGTGGTGTGGGTGAAGCATTAGAACTGCTAACCAGAAGGTCGGTGGTTCAAACCCACCAACTGTTCTTCGGAATCAAGATGGGGCTGTCTGAGCTCATAAAGATTTTCAGGGTCGGACGTCTGCAGGGACATTTATTACTTAATCCTGCTGAGTTGCTATGAGTCTGAATGAACTCTAGAGAAGTGGGGTTTTGGTGACTTTTGCAACCCCTTTAAGAGGAGCGCTGGCGGGGCAGTAGAGAAGCCCTTGACTATTTACCACTAGCTCAGCGAAGCCCTCAGTAGCTTCCCATGAGAATGATGCGTCAATTTGCTCCAGTATCAGTCACAGCCTATGGGAACGCCTATAGAATGGTTCCACTCTGTCCTCCAGGCTCACTATGAGTTGGAATCGACTGACCCATTGGTAGTGCATCAGCTTCCGTCTATAGGTGAGAACACGAATGCACAGAGAGGTGAAGCCATCTGGCCCAGGGGTAACCAGGTTATCCAAGGGAGAGCTGGAATTTAATCCCAGCAGACCAGCCTCAGAGACTACAGGCTTAGCTCTACCGTCTGCTGATATCTGGACTAAGAGTGGTTGGATTTTGCCTCCTTTGCCCTACACATCATCTCCACTGTCCCCTATCAAGCAAAATTACCTTGAGCATTGAACAGGCACCCTCCAGCCCTGCCCGATTGCACACACGCAGGGGAGAAAAGGATGGGGAGATCACTAGGCTGTTTTAGCTGCCACCTCTACTCGCACTGCACCAACACACCCACAACGAAATCAGAGAAAGAATTCTTGGCCTTGTAACCACTCCTCAGCCATGACACCTTGGAGAGAGCCAAAGCCACTCTCTTGGACACCCACTCGACTGCTACCTGGGAACTTCCAATGGAGCACTTGGGGACAAAGGAGAGGGAGCATACCTGCAATGTAATTAACATTATGACAACTTGTACCCCCCTTGGAGAATGACACCATTAGCTGCTTCAATTGTGCATGAAATGTAAATTACATGACTCAGGGGTATCACGTCTGAGCAGCCATGATGCTAAGTGATGAGGCTCTCCATCGAGCAGCCCCTCCCCAAGCAGCAGGAACTAAGAAACCAAAGCCCCGAGGCCGACAGCTGAGACCGAGGTCCTGTGGTCTTTGAGTGTGCCTACTTCACAAGCCCACAAGGGAGGATCTTTCCGGGTGGCCCTGGATGCCAGGCTGGGATGTCCCAGCCACCTGCTGTCATCACCCTGGCCCTCCCATTTTCTTTAAAGGGAGTCGAACGCTGGACAGCACTCTTTCCTCTCTATCTCTCAGAAAAATTAGGGAAAAGGGGTGGTGGCTGTGGTTGTGGTAATATCCTTCTTGCTAAGCAGTTTTGGTGATGCTGTGGGTTAAGCATCCCACTACTAATCTCAAAGCCAGCAGTTCAAACCCACTAGCTGCTCTGAGAGGGAGAAAGATGAGGCCGTCTGACAATGGACAAATTTATAATGTCAGAAACCCACAGAGGCAGATCCAAACTCATCCCCCAGATTACTTCCATATCCATTCTGCCTCCCATTCATTATTCTGTCTGGCTCAAATTACTCCGTGTTCACTCCCTGGC
The DNA here is from genome assembly GCF_050624435.1 of Tenrec ecaudatus. Lineage (NCBI taxonomy): Eukaryota > Metazoa > Chordata > Mammalia > Afrosoricida > Tenrecidae > Tenrec > Tenrec ecaudatus. Next base: position 309,200 of record NW_027459462.1, read on the forward strand.
CAGCCCCCCACAGTTCCCTATCCCCTTTCACCACGAACTCTCTGGACACTACTCGAAATCAGCTTGAGACACTGGATCAGCCACACTTCTTTGTGGCCCATGAAAGAACTTTCCAAAACCTCCTGTCACAAGCAGGTCCACTTGCTTTTAGAGAAGAGGCATAGGCGAAATTGTATGTTTCCACCTTGAGAGGGGCAAGCACCACCATGTACAATTAGTAGGTGACCACCAGTGTGTCACTTTTGTGGTCACCACACATCTCCTTTGGGGACCCATTTGCCCCTCTCCTAGCACCCTGATCCCTGGTGCCATGGCTAGACTGGGATGGGAAATCCATGTGCTCAACCAGGAACTTCCAGGTGGAATCAGAGCCACTGTCCCCTCTGCAGAGCCTCTGTGAGGACAGGGAGTTTGGAAACACAGCCTAAAGCTGCAGTAGTATAAATTTAAGAAATGATCACGCATTTACCCTAATGTCAACTGTACAAATCCCACAACCACCCTTCAAATGCCCTGCCACTGAGCAGAGTCAAAAGCAGGAAGAGCCAAAACCTACATATGGGTACAGGAAGACCTCTGGAATGTGTCTCTGTGGGGGGCCGGGGAAGGGGGAGAGTGGAGTTGAGGAGGCTCAGGGGCTCAGGCTCAGGCTGGGAAAGAGCCAGAGTTCCTAGTTCGACTGTCTCTTTGTCTCTCTGACTAACCACCCACCTCCCACCCAGTCCAGGAGATTCTTTGAACAGGGCCCACAGGGTCAGAGGTGAGAGCTGTCAGCTCCTGTTACTACCCTGACTTGGGAAACCTCTCTCATTCTGGAAATTCATATATTTTCTTGGGCTTTGATCAAGATCCAGGTCAAGCCTCCCCTCCCCCTTTGCTCACAGAGGCACTTGGTCAGAATGGCAAATAGCCCTCAACTGTGCCATGCACTCCGCCTCTTCATTCCCTGTTCCCTTCGAACCATCTGCTGCAAAAAAATCACAAAACAGCCCGATGGAGGGCAGGTCAGTGCTTCTTTTTTAGACTTCCCTCTCATTCTTTCTCTGGTCGCATCATCATTTCAGGTACAGCAAACCCATTACTGTCCAGTCAATTCTAACTCATGGAGGCCCTATGTAAGTTTTCCAACGTTGTCCAACATTACTGGAACAGACAGCCTCATCGTTTTCCTTGAAGCAGCTGGTGGTTTGAACTGTCAACCTTTGAGCTAGCAGTTCAACATTTACATGACATCCCTTCAGTGTGGTGAATCATAGTCTGCAGACACCGTGGGCAAGAATCATTGTTCTGGCTTATTTTCATAAGGTGGGATTCTAGGTAGGCAGGTGTGACGCAGGTGTAACTGGAAGTCGACTTGATGGCAACAAACAACAACACTGATGTCATTGTTTCGGGACTTGGGAACTGAGACCTCTGAGGCATGGAGCTAAGTAACAGCTACTTCAGGTTTGTTAGTTACTTCATTGCTGAGCTCTGTTCTAGATACTGGGAATACAGCTAGAAGGAAGGTGGCATCTCTGTTCCTGGGGTTGAGAGATGAGAGGGGTTGGGAAACTTCCTGTCCTGTTAGTAGCGGGTGTAGACATTGTTTCTGCTGTTAGATGCCATTGAGTCAGTTCCAACCCCTAGCCACCCTATGGATAATATAACGAAACACAACCCAGTCCTGCCCCATCCTCTCAATAGTTGTTATGTTTGAGCCCCTTGTTGCAGCCACTGTGTCAATCCATTGGCCGAAGTTCTTCTTCATTTTCACTGCCTCTCTGCTTCACCAAGCAGGACATCCTTCCTCCCCCAGGGACTGGTCTCTCCCTAACAGTATGCCCACGGTACGTGAGGGGAGGCCTCACAATCCTGGCTTCTAAGGAGTATTCTGGCTGTACTTCTAACCCACATTTGTTTGTTCTTTGGCAGTTCATAGTACTTTCAATATTCTTCACCAGCCTCCCAATTCAAATGCATTGATTCTTCTCTGATCTTCCTTTTCAATGTCCAACTTTCACGTGCATAGAAGGCCATCGAAAATATGACTAAGATGGCTTTAGTCAGGTGCACCTTAATGTAACATTCTTGCTCTTAAACCCTTGGAAGAACACTTTTGAAAGAGGTCTCTGGCGGCAGCACGCGGCCCCTTTAAGGGTGAGGAGGAGGGGCGCACAGGTGGAAGCCCATGGCCCCTTTAAGGCTTGGCCTACTTTGCAGCAGCTGGAGCCTATTGAGAACATGACAGGAGGTCAGCCAGCACTTCCTATAGAGGTCAAGGGCTCAGGAGCTGAGCGAGCCAAGCTCTGAAGGCTGTGAGCCAGCCTCAGAGCCGCACTGCCTCCATGGGCCATAATGACCTGATGCGCAAGGCCTAGGACTTCAAAGACCAGGTGTGGCCTGTGCAGCCTTCCCGCCCCTTCCCAGACCCCTGCCCACCAGGAAGGGCCTTGCTACCATGACCCCTGATGTGGGTCTGGAACCCACCAGGCATTTGGCCAGCCACCATGATCCCCGCCCTGCCCAGCTGACACACCCAGGACCACACTCCAGACCCCTGACCCCTCCCTGGGCCTGCTCACTACCAAGACTCTGCCCTGGGCCCGCTGCCCACCCAGGAACCTGCATCAGGGCCTTTGCCAACCCTGGGTCCAGTCCAGGCCGGGCACATGCATGGGATCCCTGTTCCAAGTCCCTGCCCACCTGGGACTGGGCCTGCCACAAAGACCCTGCCCGATGCCCTCTGCCTACCCAGGAAACACCACCTGCCCAGCTAGCCCCTGGCTCATCTGGGCACTGCCCCAGGCACCCTGCCTGCCCAAGATCTTGTGTTAGCCTGACTGGCCATGGAGGATGGAGAGGAAGAGGGACCCTGCCCAGGCCCCTGCACCCTATCCCACTTGGGATGCCCTGGGTTGGTCCAGCCCCAAAGGTGGCTCCCCTCCCCCAGGCCCACATACCCAGAACTCCATTGGGCCCACTGCTTACCTGAGGCCTCCCCATCAAGGGCCTGGGATATGTAACCCCAGCCTGGGATGGGCTCCTAGCTTGCTAGGGCCCCATGCCACTCTCCTTAAGCCCCAACTACTTAAGATCCCTAGAAAGTGCCTGTGGGGGCCCTTGTTGAGTCACACTCTGGCTGTAAGGGGCTAGGCTGTAGCTCTTGAAACTTGTCTTCTCCATTCTGAATCTTTAGGACATTGGTCCTTCCACAGGGCAGTTCTACAGAAGTGGCAGGGAACTCTATTCCCGAGTGGCGTTGGCCAGGTTTGAGTGGGGGGTGCCCTGGCAGGGACCCCAACTTGGGAGAACAGCCCATCTCCCCTTTCTCTTTCCCAGCTGCAAAAAGAGAAAAAAGAAAGAGATCTCAAACAGCAGATTTACCCAATACAATACATCCCTTGAGTTCTTGACCGGGGCTCACATGATCATTTATTGTGGACTCCAGAAAGAAGATAGCCCTGATCACTTCAGTCTTTTCTCCATTTATCCTGATCATGTTGTAGATGACAGGGTCATAATTACATATAAATATGTCCCTGGAACCCAGCTCCTGGGGAGTCCCAAACAACTTGATGTAAAGAAAATAAGAGAGAGAAAACAAGCACTCTGAGCTCTTGTTTGGACGGAGAGTTCTTTGTGAATAGAGAGCTGCAAGGATATTGGAGTTCCTGAAGGGGGGCAAACAGTTCCACACACAACTATTTAACAAATCATTTGCTGTTGGAACCCACCCAGGGACACCATGGAGGAAAGGCCTGGCAACCTGCTTAAAGCCTATAGTCTTGAAAGTCCTATGCAATGCACACATGGGGGCACCATGAGTCAGAATCAACTCTCTCATGCCTGTTTTGGTTTGGGGTGAGGAGCTATTAGAAGCAATGGGGTATAATGTTCAATCCCAAAAAAGGAAGGATTTGGTCACCATTAAAGTGACTTCTGACCAAATTACTAACAATCATAGGGACTTTTGTGGGAGAAAGATGAGGAGTGCTACTGCTGTAAATATTTCGTGTCAAAAACCCACAGACAGTTCTACCCTGTCCTATACAGTCGCTGACTTGCTGTCAACTGGATGGCACTAAGATAGCACCTATCAGCTGAAAGGTTGCCATGCGGCAGGACTTGTGCCAAGTCCACTATGGTTATGCCTATGATCTTTGTGGGAGACAAAGCCCTGCTTATGTTTAATGTCTCTGTTGTCAGATCGCTCCATTGTCCAGTCCTGGCTCTATGTCCTTCGAGCTCCATGACCTGGGACAAATCATTGAACCCCCTTTGCGCTGCTGTGTGTAGAAGGGAAGTGAAAAATAGTGCTTAGGTTGTGTGTTCGAGGTTGAGATTGAATACATCAATACATAGAAAGACCTTGTTGTTGTTGTTAGTCTCCAGTAAGTCAAATTTGACTCCTTTTGACCATAGGTCTGATAGGACAAATCACTGCCAGATCCTATGCCATCTTCCTGCCCATTGGCTGGTTTGAGGTCATTGTTGCGGTTATGGTGCCAGTCCGTGTCATGAAGCGTTTCCCCAGATCCACATGATGTCCTCTTCTCGCAACTGGTCTTTCCTAACGACATGACCAAAATCAGCATGACAAAATTTTGCCATTCTTTCTTCTAGGAACATTCTGTGAAGAGTGTCCTGGTTCAATTTCCTCCAGGACTGACTTGCTCGTTCTCCTGGCCACACACAGTATACTCCACAAACGGTCTTTGCCATCACTGCCATTCAAATGCCTCAATCCTTCTGAGAATCCTGGTCCTCACTGTTGTCCCCATTAGAAACTCCATTTCTCACAGCTTGCTTCAGATCTGCTGAAGTGGAATCTGAGTTTCTGTTAGGCCCCAAGGGCATTGTATTTGTGTGCCTGCTAGAAGCACGGCTGGGGAACAATGTCTGGCCCATAGTAAGTGCTTTATAATTATTGGTTGTGATCAGTGTCATTCTTTATTACTCCATCTAATCTTTCCAGCACACTCACAGGTCAGGAAACCAAGATTCTGAGCCTGTCAGTGCCTTTGCTGAGGCTACCCCTCAGGAGAGGGCAGGGGCTCCATGCAAATTGAATATAGGATCAGGCCAACATTTGGATCACTCTGAATGGAGACACAGACAATGCTCATTAACCAGTCACTCCCCATTGCTTTCGTCACCCAATCCTTATCAACCGTGACTCTGCTTGCTGTCTATGGATTTCCCTATGGATTCTGCATATTTTATATCAATCTCATTATGGTCTGACATGTTTCACTCAGCAGAAGGTGTTCAAGGTCCCTGCATGGTGTAGCATGTTCCAAAACATCATTCCTTTTTAAAGGCTGAATAATATTCCATTGTATGACTTAGATATTGTTTGGTTTATCCATTCTTCGGGCCCCGGGCACTTTGGTAATAGTCACCTTTCAGCTATTGTGGGTAGTGCTGCAGTGAACTTGTATACCACTATCTCTATGAGTCTCTGTTATTCTTTGAGGTGTATGCTTAGATGTAGAATTGTGAGGTGGTCAAGGATTTCCTCTTCCTTGGATCCATGATCAATGCTCATGCAAGCAGCAGTCAAGAGCTTAAAAAATGCATTGCATTGTATTGGCTAAATATTCAAAAGACCTCTTTAGAGTATTGAAAAGCAGGGATGTTATTTTGAGAACTAAGGTGCATCTGACACAAGCCATAGTATGTTCAAACACTTCCTATGCATGTAAAATTTGGAGATTAAATAAGGCAGGCCAAAGAAGAATCGATGCATTTGAATTATGGTGCTAGGAAAAAAGAACCATAGAAAGTAGTATGGACTACCAGAAGCACCAATAAACTTGTCTTGGAAGAAGCACAGGCCAAATGCTCCTTAGAAGTAAGGATGGCCAGATTTTGTCACCCTTTGGATGTGTACTTTCAACATGTTGTCAGGAGAGACCAGGCCCAGGAATAGGACTTCATGTTTGGTAAAGTGGAAGGGCAATGGAAAAGAGGAAGGCTCTCATGAGAAGGATGGACATGGGGGCTGCAGTAATGGGCTCAAACATAAGAACAATTGTGATGATGGTACCGGGTGGTGTTGTGCTCTGTTTGACATAGGGTTGTTATGAGTGGGAACCAACAGGACCGACCCTAACAACAATAGTAAATCTCTGACTTGTTAAGAAGAAACAAGCATTTTTCATTTCCTCTATGAGCCAGGCACTGAGAAGACACTGAAGGTCCAGATAGAAACAGCACTTGGCCCCTACCCATGATGGGTACCCAGTCTAGGCGTGAGGCAGCAGATCTCCACTTTTGGATGAGACCTATGCAGCCCCCTTGGGGTTCTAGTGTGTGCTGGAGAGACTCCAGTTAACTTTGCCTTTCTCTATACCCGCCTTTAGGGAAGTGGAAGAACTTTAGAATAAAGCATCCCCCGAGATTTCTGTTGCACAATTAGACAAAAGGAAACCAATGGTGGCTAAAGAGAGCGAACAGAGAATCCAGAGCTTTGTCTGGGTCCTTGGCCATGCAGCTCTCAATCAGCACAGTTGAGTTCAGGAAGAAGGAAGCGAAGATCCTCAATATCTGGATCCAGTAGGTATAGAAGGCGTAGCTTCAAAGATAAAGAAGGATAAACCCTCTTTCGCTTTCAGGAGGAACTCACCCAGGGAGAACTCATTCAGGTGGGACTGCACTAAAGCCTTAGAACTGGGACGGTCCATAGGAGCATGTTTACTGCCAGAATGGTGGCTTCCCATTCAAGAGCTTCTATCATATTCCAGCTCATGAATGGTCCTCCGAGTGCCTTGGTTCTTTTGCTGTGACTTCTGTGGCATCACTTGAACACTCCATCCCCTCCAGCCAGGAGCAGTGGCAGGAAAAATCTATTAGGGAGAAGTGAGAGAGTGAGCTAGGAGATATTCCGTACACAGATTGCAGTCTCCTTCAGCAAATGCCCTGTGGGGTGGGGACTTAACTTTTCTGATTCTCTCCTGTTAGAAGTCAACACGGAGCTAAAGAAGCATGAATGGAAGAAAGCAGGATGATGAGCTGACAGCTTTTCCATAAGGAAATAATAGCCAGAAGGGCTCCAAGTTGGGATGAGGGGATGGTGGGGAGGGGAACACACGTGCTGCTACCAAGAGGATAGTGAGAAGCAAGAGACCAGTAGAGGCTAGTCTCAAAGCCATCTCCAATAACATTTCCCCAACAGGCTGTTTTCCTCTCCCCACTCTAAACACGTCAGCCTTCACCTCCACCAAGCACCAAAACCCCCAATGCAGCCTTTATCTTTCCATTCCTCCCACCAATTGGTCCAGGTTGCTATGGGAACTCTGGGAGTAGTAACGGGTTCCCTCTATTACTACCTACCTCCCTGATTTCAGCACAGATCAATCAACCCGTCCCCGCAGCCCCATATCTAAGGGGAAGGTCCTAGGGGAGAGTAAGGAAAAGATAGATTCAACACAGGACAAGAACAAGAGTGAAAAACTTACAAAGAGAGCGAGTGATGTAATTCCAGAGTATTAGTCAATTCCTTTTGTCCTTCCAGCTACCATCCTCTCGCCCAGCTTAACTCCCTGAAGGAGGAAGGATCTCTCAGTGGGTGTCTGCCAAGGTGAGGTTCCAGGCCACTTGGGGGCTTCTGAGGCTTCCCTTCCAAATTTGCCTTCCCTCCCTTCAAAAGAAAGTCACTGGAACTCACCAGCCAGAGTTGGCAAGGCTACCACTGAGTTGCCCAGTTAAGGTTTATGTCCTGGGGAAGACTGTAGCTCACAAAATGCCTTCAGGGATTGTTTCTTCCCTACAAGCTCTTCCAGAATCTTGTCATTCTGCATCCCAAGTTGGAGTCTATGTTTCCTCCTTTGAACCCACGCCGGCCTTATGGCTCTCCAGGAGTCAAGTTTGGCAGGTGAGGTGCGGTTTGACTTCTGAGGTAATACAGCTCCCACCTGGCTCTTTCTCTGTACAAGACCCTCGGAGTCCAGTCCCCTTGCTGTGAGGAAGTGTGATGAAGAGGCCACGTGCAGATGCTGACACTAGTCCTCTTAAAGTCCCAGCAAACACCAGTGGCCATTGTCAAGTACACCAGTGGGGAAGCTGTGTGAGATGTCTCCATCATAAGCCATTGCTAGACGGCAACCGCACAGAAGAATCTGCTAGCTTAGTACTGCCAATCCCCAGAACCATAGGAAATGATGACTGATGAGGAAGATAATAATTGACTCCAATTTTGTTTCAAATTGGAAGAAATGTGCTGCACAGCACCGGAGTTGTAGCTCTGGAGCCACAGTCCCGATGCAGATGTATTAAATAATTTATTATCTAGTGATTGTTCCTGGTCCTCACCCTTCCCAGCTTCCCTGTGCCCACCCAGTCCAAGCAGCTGCTTCATCACTTATTCTGTAAAAGTATGTGAGGGTAAGTCAGAAAGCATTGCTCTAAAACCACAGACACTTTATTAAGCAAAAATATCAAAATGTGAAGTGACTGTTTCTAGACATAGCCACCATCTTGATCTACATCCGGGGAGGCAAACTTTTGAGATAGAAGAGCCCACTTTGTCTCTCACAACAATTGAAACATTCTTTGAGATAAAAAAATATAGTTTTGCAACTTCAATCACCATTATCTGAATAATAACTGTCCTTGAATAGGTTTCCATTTTACTTCAGAGCCACATGCATGGACCGAGAGACCCGCAGTGTATCCCTGACCCCTGCTCTATAGACTTCAGTAATTGTTCTCTGAGGGATTCTCTGCTCATATACACTTCTAGTCACACGACATACCATGACCAACAGGGTCGTTCAAACCCTCTCCAGAGATTCTGCAAGGGTGTGAGTGTGTGTGTGTGTTTGCGTGTGTGTGTGTGTGGAAAAAGAACACGAAGTCAGAAGACATCCAGTGATTATGGAAGGGTATGAGTGTGAATGTGTGTGTGCGTGTGTGTGTGTAAAAAGGACACGAAGTCAGAAGCCCTCTACAGATTCTGAAAGGATGTGTGTGTTTGTATGTAAAAAGGACATGACTTTAGAAGCCCTCCAGAGATTCTGCAAGGGGGTGCGTGTGTGTGTGTATGTGTGTGTGTGTGTGTGTGTAAAGGACAAGATGTCAAAAGCCCTCTAGAGATTCTTCAAGGGTATGAGTGTGAGTGGGTGTGTAAAAAGGACACGAAGTCAGAAGCCCTCTGAAGATTCTAAGGGTGCATGTATGTGTGTGTTTGGAAAAAGGACATGTAGTCCGAAGCCCTAAGGAGATTCTGGAAGGGTATGATTGTGAGTGTGTGTGTGTGTGTGTGTGTGTGTGTGTGTAAAAAACAAGAATTCAGAAGCCCTCTATACATTCTGCAAGGGTGTGTGTGTGTCTGTGTGCGTGTAAAAAGGACAGGAAATCAGAATCCTTCCAGATATTCTGCAAGGGTGCGTGCATGTGTGTATATGTGTGTGTGTTAGTGTGTAAAAAGGACACGAAGTCAGAAGCCCTCCAGAGGTTCTGCAAGTGTGTGTGTGTGTGTGTGTGTGTGTGTGTGTGTATGTATAAAGGACAGTAAATCAGAAGCCTTCTAGAGATTCTGCAACGGTGTGTATGTGTGTTTGTGTGTAAAAAAGACACAATATCAGAAGCCCTCTAGTGATTCTGCCTGGGTATGAGTGTTAGTGTGTGTGTGTGTATGTGTGTGTGTGTGTGTGTGTAAAAGGAAACAAAATCAGAAGCCCTCTAGTGATCCTGCAAGGGGTGTGTGTGTGTGTGTGTGTGTGTAAAAAGGACATGAAGTCAGACGCCTTCCAGAGATTCTGTAGGGGCATGAGTGTGTGTGTGTGGGTGTGTAAAAAGGACCCAAAATCAGAAGCCCTGTTTGTGAACCCTGGCTCTATTCCTTAGTGGTCCTTATCTCTCAATTTTGGATGCCCAGATACCTGAGGGTGTCATGGTTCTGTGTTGGGGTTCTAATGGCAAGGACAGCAGTTAGGCCCCACCAGGCACTCCAAAGGAGAAAGATGACACTTTGTGGTCCCCTAGATAGTTCGTATCGGAAACCCACAGGGGCAGTTTTGCTGTGTTCTGTAGGGTCACTGTGAGTCAGAATCGACTCAGCGACAGTGAATGTGGTTGAGTGTTTGAGCACAGTTCCTTTCATCCTCTGTGCAGGCAGCTCTGTTTTAAAGGAGTTAGGTAAGTCCCATGTATTAGACTCTCCTTCAGAGCAACTGGGCAGGTGTGAGTCTGCGTGTTTCTAACGTCATCTTGTTTTCCTCATTCAAGGGATGTGGAGAGCAGGGGTCTTCAAATCGGTTTAAAGAGAGAAAGGAGATAAAAAAGAGAACAAAGAAAAAGAGGGTGAAAAAGGATTGGAGGGGGGGCGGGCTCTGAGGAGAAGAGGATGATGCTCAGGCTTCTAAGGCTGTCAATCTGCCTGGTAGCCAACTGTGAGCTTACCTGGTGCACCTCCAAGATCCCAGAATCCCTAGTTGACAGTGGAATTTGCATAGCGAACTGGCTCTTTGAGCCAAGCCGGAGGCCTCTGTCTGTAGAAGAGACCAAGCCCTGTGCTGCAGCTCCTGCTCCCATCTGCAAGCAGTGGGGTCCAAATGCGGGTCCTGTGTCTGCTTCCTGTTGTAAAAGGCAGTGTTGGGACAAGTAGCTTTCTACTGAGTCTCTCCTCCATCTACGCAGTCGACCCCCTTACCTGGGGGAGCAGGCTCCAGGCTTGCTGTGGCCAGCTAATAGTAAGTAGTAGGCACAGCACTAATGAAGAGAGGGGACAGCTGGGCAGAGGGCCTAAACCTGCTGAGCGCCATGGCCCCTGAGACACTGGCGAGCTGTTGGCTCCCAGCTCCTTGTCCCTGACTCTTACCTGCCTTCCTCTCTCGAGTTCACTCTTGAATTTCAGTCTCCATGCAATCTCACCCAGCCTTGCTGCCTGACTGGAGAGGGAGCCTGGAGGCTGTTAGAATGGCGCTGCTCAGTCTCTTTGGGCTAAAGAGTCTGACTTGGGCCAGCAGCTCCATGAAGTTCCCTCCCTCAGGTAGTTTTCTGCCTCTCCATCCCCCTTAGTCTCCCTGCAGGCCTGGCCCTGGGCCCTGACCTTCCACTTGCTTCCTCATCCAACATGTGGAGGGCTGGCTCTTGCCAAGTACACACATGGGTGCAGACATGAGAGATCCCACTCTCTCCTGGAAATCAGGAGGTCTATAAACAAAGGCACAGTTGAGGCCTGTTCTTACCCAAATCATGTGCATCCTTCTCTCTGCCCTCTGCCCTGGGGTAGGGACAAGGGCTCTGGGAAGACCGGCCACCCCATCACTGGGCACCCAGGGCTCCCTACAGGCCCTTGCACCGTGTGGGGCTACAGAAGGGGAGAAAGGCAGAAGAGTGCTGCCAGGAGCCAGCTGCACTCTGGCAACATGGGGTCCTCTGGGTTGGGCCACAGAGGTGGGGTGCTAAGCCTGTGCTCCCCTCTCCCTCTCCCCAGGTGTGTGGTTGTGCTCTTCAATCCCCGGAAACACAAGCAGCACCACATCCTCAACAGCTCCAGGTAAATGGGCTCTGGGGCTTTGGGGAGTGCCACCTTTCCCCAGGGACGGCCAGAGGGGTGCCACCTGCTTCTCTGTAGCATTGGGCCCTGTTGGGCCCCAGGCCTGCAAGGAAGCAGCACAGGGAGGGCGGGTTTGCTGCCCTTGTTTTGAGAGGGGACTGTGAGAGGCCAGACCTGGGCCAGGTTGCCAGTGCCCCTCTTGAGCCTGCCCCCATTCCTTTCAGGAAAACCATCACTGCCCTTGCCTTCTCTCCTGATGGCAAGTACCTGGTCACCGGCGAGGTGAGTGAGGAAGGAAGCTCAGGCACTGCAGAGGGGGTGGCCTGGCCTTAGCAGAGAGTGACAGCCCTCATAGGACTGGTGCCAAGTTTGATTTTCTGTACTGGTGTCCACTTTGGGTGTTTGGTCTGCCCTAGAGCAGTGTTCTTAGGCTGTAGCCTGCGTCAGAAGTGCTATGGTGGCCCCATAGTACAGACTGCTGACTCTCTGGCTCAGCAGGTCTGGGTTGGCTCTCTTCAGTTTGCAATGCTAACAAGGAGTTCCCGGTGAGGCTGAAGCTGCCAATTTGGGAACCACATTTTGAAAAACACCTCCTTAAAACATTCCTTATCCCTGGAGTCCCCCTGCTGGTCAGAGTGTGTAACAGGGCTGCCCTCCCATAGACTTGCCCTGTGAGGCTGTGGGAGCAAACCGCAGGAGTGGTGGTTCTTGCCCATTCAAATCACGCCAGGAACCCATCCCTGAGAGTCCCTGTTCCCCAACACTGATCACATTCCCTCCGGGGGTGTCCTTGATTCATGTGCAGGCACATTAGGTTAGGTGTCCTTCATTTATGTGCAGGCTCTTGTCCAGTGGCTGGGAGGGCCAGGCCTCCGTGGATGGGGAGGGAGCTGGCTGCCTCTGGCCTTTACTTCGTGGTCTTCGTCCCCGCAGAGTGGACACATGCCTGCTGTGCGGGTATGGGACGTGTCGGAGCGCAGCTAGGTGGCAGAGCTTCAGGAGCATAAGTATGGCTTGGCGTGTGTGGCCTTCTCACCCAGCGCCAAGTACATTGTCTCAGTGAGCTACCAGCATGACATGATCGTCAATATCTGGGCCTGGAAGGTGAGTGGGCTGCTGGCCTCAGGACAGGCAGGGCCAGGAGGGGAGCCAAGAAACTGCTGACAGGTGGCCTTCACTTCCGCCTGCTGGCCTCAGTCCCTCTCTAGAGAACTCTGAGCAGAAAGGAGCAACTGTGTATCTAGGATGCTGAAGAAGGGGCAGAAGGAGAGGTCAAGTTCACAGCTTGTCTAACCTCCTTCAGTGTGTAAGTTTCTTTTCCCTCAGCTCCTAGAAGCAGAGCCTTGATTTCCCTTGACTTTCTCACCAGAAAAAACATTGTAGTGGCTTCCAACAAGGTGTCCAGTCGGGTGACAGCAGTATCCTTCTCTGAGGACTGCAGCTACTTTGTCATTGCAGGCAACCGGCACATCAAATTCTGGTACCTTGATGACAGCAAGACCTCAAAGGTGAGGCAGCAAGTAGCCACCAGGGTGGGGTCTGCCCAGATCTGTTCCACCTGTGCCCCCTTCTGCATGCTCAAAAGCCCCTTGGAAGTCTCAGCTGGGCCAGGTGCTATGTCAATCTGCAAGGGAAGCCTTTTCCCTCTCTCCCAAGGCCTGCTTTCCAGGGGGTAGCCTGCAGGGTGGGTGGGTGGGTGGCACCTGTGGTGTGCCTCCACAGGTGAATGCCACTGTGCCCCAGCTGGGCCGCTCCGCGCTACTGGGGGACCTGCGGAAAAACCTGTTCATTGATGTAGCCTGTGGCCGCGGGAAGAAGGCTGACAGCACCTTTTGTATCACATCCTCGGGGCAGCTGTGCAAGTTCAGTGACCGGAGACTGGTGGACAAGTGGGTGGAGCTGAGGGTAAGTGAATGCTTTGTCGGCACCCTCCTGTCTGTCACCTCCAGGCTCCGGGGTTCCTCAGGCTAGCATCGGGGTCTGAATGCACGCTGGGGGAGGCCCCAGGTGGAGGAAGGTGTTTGGGAACCTCTCAGCTCGCTTGCGCTCTCTGTCTCTGCCTCTTCCTCTGCTTTCCTCTTCTGCTCAGCACAAAGATAGCATCACAGTAAGTGTGCTGGCCCTGTCTGCTGCCTCTGCTGCCTTTCTCTTGGCCAGCCTTTTCTGAGTGTGTCTTTGCCTAAAACTCAGGTGCCTTATACGGCTTGCTGACTCCTTCCCCCTAATTGCACGGAGCTGTGGGCCATCTGGCTAGCTGCTGTTAGAGGGAGTGGCAATGAGGGGCTACGGCCAGGGCAGGTGGCCTGCCTTGCACTTGTCCTTGCCTCTTGGCTCATGGCTGTTGAGGTGTCGGGTGAAGGAGTGCGCAGACACCCTTGCTGACTGGGGCTTCTGTGCTCACAGACCACAGTGGCCCACTGCATCTCGGTGAGCCAGGACTACATCTTCTGTGGCTGTGCTGACGGCACCGTGCGCCTTTTCAACCCCTCCAACCTGCACTTCCTCAGCACGCTGCCCGCCCCATGCCCTGGGGACAGACATTGCCAGCATCAGAGGCCAGGTGAGCGGTGTGGGTGGGCCCCTGAGTCCTGTCAGAGCCCCACTCTGTGCCAGGCCATCCTTGGCATGCTGCAAGGAGAGGAGGGCACACATAGGCCTCTGGGAAGACCCTTGCAGTCAAGCACAGGTGGGTCTTTTAGCATTTCTTGCTCACTGTGGGCAACCGTGGTAATCTGAGTCTGCCGTGTGGTAATGCATTGTCCTGTAAAGACCACAGCTAAGACAGACGGGCAGTTCCTTAGGGTTTCTGAGAGAGACTGGAAACCTGATGGAGCAGGCCTTTCTCCCTCAGGGTGGTCCTGGGTTGCAGCTGCGGTAGGAGGGGCTTATTGTAGCCTCGGGCCTTGGGTTGGGTGATTGCAGGAAGTGAAGTTTTGCTCTGGTTTCAGTGCTGTCAGGAAGCGGGGCAGTTCTGCAGTTGGGTATATTAATTTCTCTTTCAGGGCAGGACGGGACTAAATCTGCAATTGTTAGGAAATGATATATGACCATGGTTGTGGCTTGCACAGTGTCCTTCCTTGTCCTCTGACGTGAGTCTAGAAGGGCCTGACATCTGCTTGGCTGCATCACGGCCACACACTGTCCCCGCCTGACGTTGGGGGCTATGAAATAACTTGTGTTCTTTTGGAGAGCCCCATGGCAAGGAATGCCAGGCCAGCTGCTGCGTTCTTTCTCCAGTGACTGCTGGCCAACCTGCTGCTCCTCCCTTGAGTGCCCCATTTCACTAGCGCTCACTCACCAGTTTGCCCTGTCTGCCCTGGACACCCCGCCCCCCTCTTTCCTCAGTCACCTTTTCGCTGCAGTGGCCAATGCGAAGTATCCGGACACCATCTCCTTGACCTTTGATCCTGCAAATCAGTGGCTGTCTTGTGTGTACAATGACCATAGTATTTATGTCTGGGATGTGAAGGACCCAAGAAAGTGGGCAAGGTTTATTCAGCTCTCTATAATTCCTCCTGCTTCTGGAGTGTAGAGGTACGTGGGCCAGATCTGCTGAGACTGACCGTGTTTCCTAGTCTACTATTAGGAGCTGGAGTTCCTCAAGTGTGGAATTTGTTTCCTCCAGCACCCTTGCTCCCCCAGCAGTGCCCCTTGGTCCCTGCGTATCTGTTAACTGGCTCTGAGGATGGGAAGGGATTTTAGTGCTGACTCATCTCAGACGTTTTTCAGTATGCCCCTGTGCAGTCTTAGCTTTGCCTCTTTGGACATGTTCCTGAACTTGACCAAACCTTAGTTTCTGCAATTGTGAAATGACATACTTGATGCATTTGATTTTTATGAAAAGGAGACAATGTAAGTGGGAGATTTAGAATGCCTAGTACTTACTAGGTGCTTGGTTAATGTATATTACTTTACTTGTTAAAGACAAGAGCTAATCATTATGACTTGCGTGCTCTGGGAAAAGCCTGGGGCTAAGTCTTGACCAACCTTTTCTCTACTCTCATCCCGTCCCATCTCTGTGGGCAGCCAAGGTCTGACCCAGGTCCCTCTGGTCCTTGTGCTCCTCCAGGTCTACACTGAGGTGAAGGACAGTCAACAGGCCTGCCTGCCCCCGAGCTCCTTTATCACCTGCTCTTCTGACAGCACCATCCGCCTGTGGAATACAGAGAGCTCTGGGGTGCATGGCTCCACCCTGCACCGAAACATCCTCAGCCACGTGAGCTTGGTGCCCCCACACCACAGTCTCAGGATCTGAGTCTCCAGAACAGACTGTTCCAGATGTTTCTCAAAGTGTATGAGTGTGAGTGTGTGTGTGTGTGTGTGTGTGTGTGTGTAAAAAGGACCCGAAGTCAGAAGCACTCTAGACATTCTGCAAGGGTGTGTGAGTGTGTGTGTGGGTGTGTGTGTGTGTAAAAAAGACCCGAAGTCAGAAGCCCCTTACAGTTTCTGCAAGAGTGTGTGTGTGTTTGTGTTTGTAAAAATGACATTAAGTCAGACACCCTCCAGAGATTCAGAAAGGGTTTGTGTGTGTGTGTGTGTGTGTGTGTGTGTGTGTGTGTGTGTAAAAAGGGCACGAAGTCAGAAGCGCTCTAGAGATTCTGCCATGGTGTGTGTGTGTGTTTGTGTAAAAAGAACAAGAAGTCAGAAGCCCTCTAGAGGTTCTGCAAGGGTCTGAGTGTGAGTGTGTGTGTGTTTGTAAAAAGACACGAAGTCAGAAGCCCTCCAGCGAGTCTGCAAGAATGTTTGTGTATTTGTGTAAAAAGGAAACCAATTCAGAAGCCTTCTACAGTTTCAGCAACGGTGTGTATGTGTGTGTGTCTGTAAAAAGGAGAAGAAGTCAGAAGCTCTCTTAAAATTCTGCAAGGGTATGAGTGTGAGTATGTGTGTGTGTGTGTTTAAAAGGACACGATATCAGAAGCTCTCTAGAGATTCTTGAAGGCTGTGTGTGGGTGTGACTGTAAAGGACACAAAGTCAGAAGCCCTCCAGAGATTAGGAACGGGTGTGAGTGTTTGTGTGTGTCTGACTAAAAAAGACACAAATTCAGAAGCCCTCCAGAGATTCTGCAAGGGTATGAGTGTGAGTATGTGTGTGTGTATAAAAATGATACGATGTCAGAAGCCCTCTAGAGATTATGCAAGGTTGTGTGTGGTTGTGTGTGTAAAGGACACGAAGTCAGAAGCACTCAAGAGATTCTGCAAAGGTGTGTGTGTGTGTGTGTGTGTGTGTGTGTGTGTGTAAAAAGAATGAAGTCAGCAGCCCTCCAGAGATTCTCCAAGGGTGCGTGTATGTGTCTGTGTGTGTAAAAATGAAACAAAATCAGAAGCCCTCTAGTGATTCTGGAAGGGTGTGTGTGTGTGTGTCCTAAAAAGGACACGAAGTCAGAAGCCCTCCAGAGATTCTGTAGGGGCATGAGTGTGTGTGTGTGTGTGTGTGTGTGTGTAAGTAAAACCTACAGTCAGATGCCCTCCAGAGATTTTGCAAGTGTTTTTGCGTGTATGTGAGTGTAAAAAGGACATGAAATCAGACACCCTACAGAGATTCTGCAAGGGTGCGTGTATGTTTGTGTGTGTAAAAAGGACACGAAACTAGAAGCCTTATACAGATTCTGGAAGTGCGTGTGTGTTTGCGTTTGTAAAAAGGATATTAAGTCAGAAACCCTCCAGAGATTCTGAAAGTGTGTATGTGTGTTTGTGTGTGTAAAAATTACACGAAGTCATAAGCCCCCTAGAGATTCTGCCATGTGTGTGTGTGTGTTTGTGTAAAAAGGACACGAAGTTAGAAGCCCTCTAGAGATTCTGCAAGGGTCTGAGTGTGAGTGTGTGTGCGTGTGTTTGTAAAAAGCACACGAAGTCAGAAGCCCTCCTGAGATTCTGCAAGATTGTGTGTGTATTTGTGTAAAAATGAAACCAAATCAGTAGCCTTCTAGAGATTTGCAAGGATGTGTGTGCGTGTGAGTGTAAAGGACACGAAGTCAGAAGCTCTCAAGGGATTCTGCAAGTGTATGAGTGTGTTTCAAAAGGGCACGAATAAGAAGCCCTCCAGAGATTTTTCAAAGGTGTGAGTGTTTGTGTGTGTGTGTCAAAAAAGGAAATGAATTCAGAAGCCCTCCAGAGATTCAGCAAGGGTGCGTGATAGTTTGTGTGTGTGTGTGTAAAAAGGACAGTAAATCAGAAGCCTTCTAGAGATTCTGCAATGGTGTGTATGTGTATGTGTAAAAAGGAGAAGTCAGAAGCCCTCCAGAGATTCTGCAAGGGTGCGTGTATGTGTGCATGTGTGTGTGTGAGTGTGTAGAAAGGACACAAATTCAGAAGACCTGCAGATATTCTGCAAGGGTGTGTGTGCATGTGTGTGTACAAAGGACACGAGGTCAGAAGCCCTCCAGATATTCTGAGAGAGTGTGAGCGTGTGTGTGTATCTATAAAAAGGACACGAGATCAGAAGCATTCTAGAGATTCTGCAAGGGTGTGTGAGTGTGTGTGTGTGTAAAAAAGAGAAAAAGTCAGAAGCTCTCTAGAGTTTCTGTAAGAGTTTGTTTGTTTCTGTTTGTAAAAATGACATTAAGTCAGACACCCTCCAGATATTCAGAAAGGGTGTGTGTGTGTGTTGTGTGTGTGTAAAAAGGGCACGAAGTCAGAAGCCCTCTAGAGATTCTGCCGTGGTGTGTGTGTGTGTGTTTGTGTTAAAAGAACAAGAAGTAATAAGCCCTCTAGAGATACTGCAAGGGTCTGAGGGGGAGTGTGTGTGAGTGTGTGTGTGTGCGTGTGTGTGTAAAAAGGGCACGAAATCAGAAGCACTCTAGAGATTCTGCCGTGGTGTGTGTGTGTTTGTGTTAAAAGAACAAGAAGTCATAAGCCTTCTAGAGATACTGCAAGAGTCTGAGGGTGAGTGTGTGTGAGTGTGTGTGTGTGCGTGTGTGTGTAAAAAGTGCACGAAGTCAGAAGCCCTCTAGAGATTCTGCCATGGTGTGTGTGTGTGTGTGTGTGTGTTTGTGTTAAAAGAACAAGAAGTCATAAGCCCTCTAGAGATACTGCAAGGGTCTGAGGGTGAGTGTGTGTTAGTGTGTGTGTGCGTGTGTGTGTAAAAAGGGCACGAAGTCAGAAGCCCTCTAGAGATTCTGCCGTGGTGTGTGTGTGTGTTTGTGTTAAAAGAACAAGAAGTCATAAGCCCTCTAGAGATATTGCAAAGGTCTGAGGATGAGTGTGTGTGAGTGTGTGTGTGTGCGTGTGTGTAAAAAGGACACGAAGTCAGAAGCCCTCCAGAAATTCTGCAAGATTGTGTGTGTGTTTGTGTAAAAAGAAACCAAATCAGTAGCCTTTGAGAGATTTTCAAGGATGTATGTGGGTGTGAGTGTAAAGGACATAAAGTCAGAAGCTCTCAAGAGATTATGCAAGTGTATGAGTGTGTGTGTGTGTGTGTGTTTGTGTGTGTGTCAAAAAAGACATGAATTCAGAAGCCCTCCAGAGATTCAGCAAGGGTGCGTGATTGTGTGTGTGTGTGTGTGTGTGTAAAAAGGACAGTAAATGAGAAGCCTTCTAGAGATTCTGCAATGGTGTGTATGTGTATGTGTAAAAAGGAGAAGTAAAAAGCCCTCCAGAGATTCTGCAAGGGTGCGTGCATGTGTGCATGTGGGTGCGCGAGTGTGTAAAAAGGACACGAAGTCAGAAGACCTGCAGATATTCTGCAAGGGTGTGTGTGCGTGTGTGTGTACAAAGGACACGAGGTCAGTACCCCTCCAGAGATTCTTCAAGATTCTGTGTGTGTTTGTGTAAAAAGGAAACCAAATCAGTAGCCTTTGAGAGATTTGCAAGGATGTATGTGGGTGTGAGTGTAAAGGACATAAAGTCAGAAGCTCTCAAGAGATTTTGCAAGTGTATGAGTGTGTGTGAGTGTCTGTGTGTGTGTCTGTGTGTGTAAAAAAGGACACGAAAACAGAAGCACTATAGAGATTCTGCAAGGGTGTGTGAGTGTGTATGTAAAAAGGACACGAAGTCAGAAGCACTCCAGAGTTTCTGCAAGAGTGTTTGTGTGTTTGTGTTTGTAAAAAGGACATTAAGTCAGACACCCTCCAGAGATTCAGAGGGGTTCTGTGTGTGTGTGTGTGTGCGTGTGTAAAAATGGGACGAAGTCAGAAGCCCTCTATAGATTCTGCTGTGGTGTGTGTGTGTGTGTTTGTGTTAAAAGAACAAGAAGTCATAAGCCCTCTAGAGATACTGCAAGGGTCTAAGGGTGAGTGTGGGTGAGTGTGTGCATGTATGTGTGTGTAAAAAGGACACGAAGTCAGATGCCCTCCAGAGATTCTGCAAGATTGTGTGTGTGTTTGTGTAAAAAGAAACCAAAACAGTAGCCTTTGAGAGATTTTCAAGGATGTATGTGGGTGTGAGTGTAAAGGACATAAAGTCAGAAGCTCTCAAGAGATTCTGTAAGTGTATGAGTGTGTGTGTGTGTGTGTCAAAAAAGACATGAATTAAGAAGCCCTCCAGAGATTCTGTAAGTGTATGAGTGTGTGTGTGTGTGTGTGTGTGTGTGTGTGTGTGTGTGCTGGGAACGTGGATGGAGGAATGGAGGGTAGGGTAGATGCTGGGTGGGCTGAGGGGGCAGGAGTTGCCCTGCAGAGTTCTAGAACCAGGGCTGAGGGATGTGGGAGCTGTTGGGACCAACTGGCCCTTTCGTGAGTTTTAGGAGCTGCCTGAACCCCATCCACATTGACCCTCTCCAGCCCCACCTTTGGCAGATGCTGGAAGAGAAGTTCAAGGTCTTCCGGGAGAAAAGGCAGAGTGTGGGGCTGCCAGGGTGCAGGCCCTGAGGGAGCTGGCAGGTGCCCTGGAACTCGCCTCCCCCAGCTCCATGGCCCTGAGTCAAGTCCACAGGAGCTGCGTTGAGGCCACATGGGTGAGGCTGGACAAGGCAATGGAAGCACGCACAGAGTTAGGTGCCCAGAGGGACAGGCCAGTGACAGCCAAGGGGCTAGGGACACAGTGGCCTACCCCAGATGTGTGTGCGTGTGTGTGCATGCTCATGTGTAGGGGTGGGCATGTGGGTGTGTGCATGCATACTTCTGTGTGTATTCTCGTGTGTGCATGTGTGTATGAAGGGGCATGGCTGACTCCAGCTCCCAGCATCAATCATCCTTCCCCGTCCAACCACGCTCCTTCCTGCCCCCAGTTTGGAGTCGTTCAGCGCAGGTCACTCCTTGTGGCAGGACCACGAAGTGGGCTCTCCCAATGCTCCCTGAGCACGGGCCGCAGTTTCGTTGGGGGCACAGGCCCTGCTGGTCTTCTTGCTGACCGCCACTCTTAGAGCTCCCTGCCGCCCCTCCCCACACCCTCCTTGCTCGGGATCTGGTGTCTCAGTGCACTGAGCACCTGACAGGTCCTGCAACCGAAATCCTGGGGCTGGGTGGCCCCGGGGCCAGCCCTCTCCTCACTGACTGTTGGAGGTGCTACAGGCAGACCCCCTGACAGGCAGCCCACTCGCTCCCTGAGCCGCCGTCCTCATGTGCTCAGGGCTCCCCATCTTTTTGCCTTCCTCCCAACATGCGTGTCAAGACCCTTTCCTCCCTCGGGCCCTGCCTGTGGCCCCCGGGCCTCATCAGGAACCTGCTGTGATCAGAGGAAACCATCCATCTTCTAACCACCGAAGGGCCAGAAGGCGCGAATGTACAGCGATGATAATCGGTAAAGGTCACAGTAAAGTCACAGAGGACAGAAAAGACAGGGGCGAGAGAATACAATACAGAGTCGGACATGTTTTATTAGGCATGCTCACTTCAGCTCCTCTTGATGGACCATGTGGAACTGGGAGAAGTGGAACCTTTGCTATCTTGGGACATGTATAGGGAGCCTGGAGACACACCTCTTCAGTAGTGACATGGTCACAAGGTGGGCGGTATCTATCGTAAGGCCCCTGTACTTGAGCTCACCAAGGTGAGGAAAGCTAATACCTGCATTGGGGGAAGCTAAAAGTGGGGTTGGGTGTCACGGTGGGAAGAGAGGGCAAAATGATCATATCTGCTTCTACACAGAGATACAATCAGCCATGTGCTCACATTAAGGCAGTCTAGCTGTTAACGGAGAATCCGTGGGAATGATTTTTGAAGCAGGATAATGTACTTGGACTTTACCTCTAACTTACCAAAGTAGAGGCTTTCCTACCGTGGAATACCAGCTTTCCAGATTCTCCCTGTTATAAGTTAGGGAATAGAGTCTTCGTCCTATTTCCCTCCGTGTTAAAGCCCCACAAATCCCCAAGCCACAGTCTTTGCTCAAAAGGAGGTGGCCCTGTTCTAAGGGAGAAAGTTGCTGGCCCTCCTTCCCGCTGTGCCCTTGACTTCCACAAGGCGGAGCTCGAGCTGTGGTGCCACATGCAGAAGGTGGTCCTGGTGGAGGGTTCTGTCCTTGGCCACGACCTAGCGTCTGTGAAGGTCCTGCAGCTCCAGCACCGCCTCCTGCAGGGGAGGGCCCCAGTCCCTCCCCCCCCGCAAGAACCCCTCTTTGTAGGCAACAGATGGATGAGGAGACTTTACCCCCAGTGGACCCCAGGCAAGACTTCAGCCTGCCCATGCCCCCTCTGGGATGTGGGGTGACGGGCCTGGGCTTGAGCTAGGCTGGGGTACAGTCAGGATGGCCTGCAGAGTCCTGGGTGGAGGAGCATTCAGCCTGCTCTCTGCCAGCTGCAGAGGGAGCTGGTGGCTGTGGACGAGGTGGTGGTTCAGATGCGGATGGAGGCCATCCAGGTACACCCTGCGGTCCTGGAGGTCCGGGCCGGGCAGCTGACTGAGGTGCAGGAGGCCTGGGCCACCTGGACATGAAGGCCTGGGAGCAGGGCCAGCAGCTGGAGTGGGTAGCCCATGGCCATGCCTTCCTCAGGCACTGCCAGGAACTGCTGTATGTGCCACCCCACCTGGATGCGGGCTCGCTCTGTTCAATGCGGGTGGGGGCACCCAGCTCTTCCCTGCCTCCTCCCTGTTCTGCCCTCTGGCCCTGAGACCCGTTCCCATGCCCTACCCCCCACCCAGTACTCGGGCTCAAGAGAAGCAGGTGCTAGTCTATATCCTCAGAAGGGCCAGTTGGGGCCAAGGAGACACTGGGGCAGGAGCTCTGCCTGAGAGCCCAGGCAGTGTGGCCGGCGGGGCAACAGCTGCTGGACACCAGCCACGTCATGGCCCCAGAGATGTGCGCGCTGAGGGCTAGGGCCTGGGTGGTGCGTGGCCAGAGCTCCCTTTCTTGCTTCTCCCTGCTCCACGGTAACCCAGCCCTGCCCCACCCAGGCGACACCCTGCGCCCCTCCCAACAGCCCTCTGCCCCCCAGGTCACAGTGTTTCCGGGAGCAGCACAGGCAGCTGCAGGAGTTCCGGACGGCCTGGGCCTTCATCAGGACCACTGCCAGGTGAGCCAGGACCAGGAGGAGCTGCAGGGAATGCTGGGTCAGGCCGAGGTCAGGCTGGCCTCCTGAGAGGACCTCCTGCTAGACCCTGACGGTGGGGTGAGCAGGGATCCGCCCCTTAGAGGGCCACATACCTGACACCAGGACTTGGAAAGGCAGCTGGCGGCCCAGGAGGAGAAGCTCACCCAGCTCCAAATGTAGGTGAGGGTGTGGAGGGCGGGACTGAAGAGGGGTCGGGGGGCCTCCACCTGCGGTGGGGTCTCCAGAGCATTGATCTGCCCTGAGGGGCACACCTTCGGGGAAACAGCCACAGGGTCCTGTCCTCCATGGGCAGTCTGGCTCTGTGGGGTCCATCACAGCTTCTTGTGCCCAACTGCTCCCTCCCCTCTCCTCCTGGTTTCCCCCTCTGAGAGCTGCCCCCAGAGCAAGCCCTGTGGGACACACAGGGTCACTATGGGTGGAAACCAATCAATAATCTCATGGGTGCAGGGCACACTCTGAGGAACACAGGGGAGGTGAGCTTGAACCTCATGGGCAAAGATGACGGAAGATAAGTTATCTCTTTCCTTTATCCATCTCATTTACCTTCAAGCTTCAGCCGTCACCTTGGCTCTTGGCATTACCCATTTACCTACAACTAGGCATTCTTTGAGTATAGCATGCATCCTTTTACAAAGGCTTTATCATTGCCATCTGTAAACACAAGAGCTGCAGAGAGGAGAAAATAAGCATCCCCCTTGTCCTGTTTCCTAGTTAAGGCTGTCTCTGCATTGACCAGCTCACTTCTAGGATTTGCTGTTCATGTCCCTCTGTCTCTTATTGTCCACTTCAAAAAGAAGTTTCACTGATTAGCACACTCTGCTGTGCATATTACTATGGGCCTCTAATGGATTCCCCCAGCCTAAGTCATTTCTTAACACTCAGTAGATTATTCAAGGAGATGCGAGCTCATAAAGTTTGATGAAGAGCCAGATGAGTTGGAGTGAACACACACTAGCAGGAAACTTACAAAATGACATTTGTATTCTAACAGTCATATTAACATACACATGCATATTGTGAACAAATTAGCACATCTACTACAACTAACAAATCTTCATATAATACCCTCAGATTAATAAACACACATGCATTTACTTAAGAAAAACCACAAGGACACACTAAAATATACTAGAATTATAATAATAAAATAAATGCAGAACAGACTACAAGTTCTGTCACATTGTATAACATCTTAAGGCAATGTGCTAGCACACACAAAACACACAGACATAAAGTGCATACAAGAACATACACTGAGCTACAAGAATGTGGAGGTCTGTGGTAGGGACATTTTCTCTGCAGGTAGAGGAAATAGGTACCTAATTTAACTAATCCTTCTTAGGCTCCTCTACATTTCTCCCCTGAGGGCCCCTTTTATCTGTGGGCTTTCAGTGACCCCTGAGCCCAGCCATATCCCTGTATTGGTGTTTGTGTCTGGGTTCCCACAACCTTTCCCTCTGTGTGTCCGACTCAGAAATACACGATCGTAACTACAGCAGTCACACTGCTAATTGAGGGAAAATCAGTTCCTGGTCATGTCTCTAGAGAAGTATATTCTGCTCTCAATAATATGTGGAGGCATAGCCACCCACAGAACTTGAAGGGAACCTGTGGGTGCCCTGTGCAGAATAGGACGTGTATAGCCCATGCACAAGGGGACATAGGGCACGAAGGGAGGTGAGTTCTGTGGAGGTACCTTGAGACTAAGCATAAAATGTGTCTTGTCTCCCTTTTCCCACTCTTGTATCAATATTCACAACTACTGAATTAAACAAACAGCCTTTGGAGAAAAAAAAAACGGACTCTAAAATCAGTCTGTGGTGGACAAGGGCAGACAGGAGCTGTGAATTAATAAAATGAATGAACTCAGAGAAGAAAGTCTCCGATTGGATGAATGGAGACAGGCGACTTGATATAGGATTGGGCTACTGGTGATAAGTTCTTGTAATATGTTGTCTGGAAAAATATATATACACACAAGCTAATAAAGTGAGATCCTTTGCACAGCAGGGACTGTTGTCCCAGGGAAGGAGGGAATACAGGAGGGGTATTGAATGCAAGGCATAAAGAGCTTGATGAAGCAGATGATGTGAACAGAATTCATCCTAGATGTAGGAATTACCAATTATATGGGAAATGTGGCGCGATTCAAGGGGAAAACGAAACAGAAACTAAGTTCAAAATCATCCTATCGTCACAGGGAGATTGGGTGAGTGTTTGAGAAAGATGTGAGGAGAAGCACTGATTCCCTGAGGGATACCGAGAAGGAGAAGAATCCCCAGACACAACAGGAAGCCAGTGGTGAAGCTCCATCTGCACCTGCTCCTCGGTCTGAGACCTGTGCTCTGGGTCCTGAGGGCCCCTGCAGCCTAACCTCTTCCACTAGAGTACATTCGTGTCTTGGTTAACTCTGACTTCCCCTAACTGTATGCGTTGGTCTGGGTAGATTAGAGAAACAAATCCATAGACACACGCATATTGTGTATAAGAGATTTAATATAAAGGGCAATTGTACATTAAGAAAGCATCTCAACCCCAGTTAGGTCCAAGCCCATAAGTCCATAATTTGCACATATGTCGGATACCAATGTATAAATTCCTCTTCAGACTTATGAAGTACATGCAATGATCCAGAATGCAAGATGATCACAGGAAAGTGGGCAGAAAGTCTTTGGATCGAGTGGCATTGTAAGTTTCTCAGTGCTGACGGGGGCTCTACATGGGCTTCATGAGGTAGATCCACATGGCTTCTACTCAGGGATGTCTCACAGGGGGTCACCCTTGTCAGTAGGGTGTCTCCCAGGGATTAGAAAGAGTGTCTTCCCCTCAAAGATGGAATATGGGATTTCCCAGAATTCTCAGGAGATCGAGATGCCCACACATAGGCGTCATTGGCTATGATCCAATTGACAGACTCCAACCCTTCCCTCTTTATCCTCTCAAGTCCCAAATTTACACCAGATTATATAACTACCACACTGTTGAGTCTTTTGCACAGAATTACAAAGCTATGTCCTCGAATTTCATATTGTCCATTTGAAGTTATAGTATATCTTACTATTGTCTCTGGAGATGGTAAATTGGCCCTTCAGAGAATCTATGTGGCTTTTCCTACCAACACTATTAATGTATGAAACCCACTTCCGCCCATTCTCTGGGCCTAGGCAGACCCTCTGTGTATTATACACACAGACAGTGAATGCAGAGACAGCAGGGGAGAGTCTCAGAGAAGCCTCAGGCTGCCTAAAGTCTCCCTCAGATTCCATAGCTCCACCTCACACTGGACACCTATAAACACACCGACATCCTGATGATGAAAATCATAACATATTCACTGCCTCTCACTCACGCCCCCTCATACACACTTTATCTGCATCAAAGCATCATTTGAAATTCCAAAAAGGAAAATTGAGCTCAATACAGATTCCATGGTGACTTGATGTGTTCAGTCCTGAATGTTGGCACCTGGGAATTCCAGAGTTGGAGCACCTCTCCAAGAACTTCAGAGTTGGGACTTGGATGGTTTTCATCAGCAGGGGAGATGTCTATTTGCATACCTTTTGCCTATATAGTCATAAGTAATGTTGAATGACTTCTAAGAGAGTCACTCCAAGGGTAGCTAAGGATGTTCTAGATATCTTGGAGAGCTCTGCGTGTGGAGTTCATTATGCGATGGGCTGCTAAATGCAAGGTCAATCATTTTAAATCTCCAATGGCTGTGCAGGGGAAAGAATGCTCTCCACACCCATGAAGGTTTACAGACGCAGAAGCCTAGAAGGGCAGTCCTATTCTATCCTATAGGGTTGTTATGAGAAAGAATTGACTTAATGGAAATGTCAACCTACAGTTAGAGACACTTCCTTGAAATGTGCCCACCTCCTCCCCACCACTCTGTGTGGTGCTTATTATTTTCTTGATGCAGTTAAATATTCCCCGTAGAAATATATATTTAATCTGACACAAGCTTCCCTTGTCTAATTCTGTTTTAAATTATCTTTTGGAAAGGAAATTCATATGCTAAAAGTAAAACCCTCATCATCACCTTCTAGACCTTCCCTAATTGTCCACTAGAGCTGAATATGACAGTGGCTCCTGAGTTTTGCTCCTTCCCTGCAGGTTTGTCTTGCCTTAATCAAGCTTGCCTTCCCTTCACAAATCTTTTGCACACCAAGAATTTTAAGGTATCAAGTTACACTTAGATGTTCTTTAAATGCTGAAGATCTCTACATCTCCCAGAGAAGCCAATGCTGTTCGTGAATTTGCATAACACATCAGGACGTTTCCAGGGCATCTTCCTAAAACTAGAGGAAGTCTCCCATGGTTAAGGAGTTGATTTTGTTCTCCAAATCTAGGTATTATGCTTTACAATACTAATGCTTTCTTTTTTATTAAATACTTTTATTGGGGGCTCTTATGGCTCATATCACCATCCATGCATTCGTCCATTATCAAGCTCATTTGTACATATGCTGCCATCATCATGTTGGAAGTGTTTGCTTTCTACCTGAGCCCTTGATATCAGCTCCTCATTTCCTCCCTCCCTCTCCCACTCTTCTTCCTTCATGAACCTTGATAAATTATAAATTTTTATTTTACATTTTCCACTGTCTCCCTTCACCCATTTTTCCATTGTTTGTCCTACTGGGAGGGAGTTATATGTCAGTCCTTGTGATTGATGCCCCCTTTCTACTCCCATCTTCCCATTATCCTCTTGGTATCTCTATTCTCATTATTGGCCCTGAGGGTTTTATCTGTCCTGGATTCCTTTTGTTGTGAGATCTTAGCTGTAGAAGTGTACGTGCTCTGGTCTAGTCAGATTTGTAAGGTAGAATTGAGGTCATGATAGTGGGGGGAGAAGCATTACAGAATTAGAGGAAAGTTGTCTGTTTCAATGGTGCTGTAGTACACTCTGACTGACTCTTCTCTTTCTTGTGACCCATATGTAAGGGGATTTCCAATTGTCTATAGATGGGCTTTGGGTCTCCACTGCACACACTTCTTCATTCACATGGATATGATTAAAATTTTTTTTTTTTGTTCTGGGTCTTTGATGCCTGATACATGATCACATGGACACTTCATGATCACACAGACTGGTGTGCTTCTTCCATTTTTGCTTCTCAACTACATGTCTGTTTGTTTTACTTCAAGCCAGTAAGACCAGAGCCACTATATCTTTTGATAGCAATGAACCATCAGCTTTCTTCACCACATTTGCTTATGCACCCAATTTGTCGACCGCCATCGTGTTGGGAAAGTGAGCATCACAGAATGCAGGGTTTTAGAACAAAGTGTTCTTACATTTGGGGAGTACTTGAGTTGAGGCCCAGTTTCCATCTTCAACCTTAATACCTAACATATCTATTTCCCTGCCATTACATATAAATATATTTACATCGGTATATGCCTATATTTAGACCTCTGTAAATGCCCTTTGCTTTCTAATTTTTCCTCCATTTCCTTTTACTTTCCTCTTGTCCCACTAACATGTTCAGTCTTAATTTGAGTTTCAGTAATTCCTCGCTCTGACTTTGCCCTCGATTAATCCCCACTAGGCATCCTATGCTTTCTCTCCAACGATTTTAGTTCATTTGTTGTTAACTTGACCTTGGGTTGGTTGATCCCCTCACCCCCACCTTCTATTCTCCCACCTCTCCTTCTCCCATGTCCCCCCGGGACCACTGGTCCTGTTTTTCCTTCTCTGAATTGTTTATCCAGTCTTCTATCTAGATCGACATGCAGAGACATTAATAAGAACAAAAACATGGCAAAGCCAAACAAAACAACAGAGGAAGACAAAACCAACCGAACAAACAGAAATAACAACAAAAAGATAGCCAGTGACAAAACAAGAAATGCATATAAATCGTTGCAGGCTGGTTTTTGACTTTTAGGAATGCTTTCAAGTCGAGTCTGAAGGGGTGCTGTGTCACACTGTCCCCAACATCTAATTTTGGCATTCCCCGGGGACTTCATTGCTTTGCTTCCCTTGCTGTTGCATGCCCTTAGTATTTTGCCCCAATGTGATGGGGTCTGATCAGACACAAGTCCCACCCTGAGTCTCCAGTGTTGTCCCCCATAGTGATATGGTTCAGTTAGGGACATCATGTCTTGTGGTGTGACTGGCCCTATGATCCTCACTGTGCCTTATCTGCTATGAGCAGTAATATCGTCCTTGGGGATTAGTGGGTCAGGATGTGTTCTTCTCACACTCCTACCCTCTTCGCTTCTCCCGTGTGCTCTAATCACAGATGCACATGTCCCCAAGCTTCAGCTTCAGTTCTGTTCTCTGAATTGCCTTCTTTAGGTAGGGGTGGGGGGAAGGGAAGGGGGAGAGTCCACATAGTTGGGATTGGGGCAAGCGCCATTATATGATTTCTAATGACTATGAGACATTTTGATGCTTTATTAAGAATCTCAAAATGTCAGTTTCTCCAAGTTTCAAAAATACATGCAACTGTCAATTATTTCAGAAATGGTAAAATCAGGTTTGCTTTTGTTTTCTCTTCACAGGAGATATTTGGGCTGGGATTCACACACATATAGTTTCAACCTACAGTAACTGGTAAAAAAGAATTAGGATGGAGAGTAACTGATTGTGTTGAGAGAAGCACATGGAGGTCAGATTTTAACAGCCTAGAGAGATTATCGGTCCTTCTGGGATTGATTTCAACTTGTCCCAAGTGTGATTTCTTTCTCCCCTGTCTTCTCAGGAAGAACAAGGAATTTTAATTTTTAGGATCTTCCCTTCAGGAAAATAAGAGACATGAGAACTGTAGTTGCTGAAGTGTCCTTGAAGAGGTACTCCACGTGGGTGAACTGGGAAACTCCAGACACAAGAGGAAACAAACTTGGCATCCCCTGCACTGGCTCCTGTGGCAAAGATTGTGTCCCATGTACCCTGAGCTCCCTCTGCTGCCCAGTTAGTGTTGTGATGCTTGAGATGTTTGACCATTTAGCCTTCACTGTGTCTCCTGGTAAGTTTCCTACATTTACATGTCATTGTCCTCAGGTTTCAGATTGTTCAGTTAATGTACACCCAGCTGGTTGAGCTGTTGTGGTTTCAATGTATCAATATGTGAAAACTGAGTTGTTGCTAAGACTCTCATCACAAGACTTCTTTGCCACCTAACACAGGTTGTGTTTCCCAGAACCTGATAGATCTAGAAACTTGATATCTGCAGACCTGAAAGTTAGACATAGCACTTTGAGACATTGCACATAGCTTTCCCAACTCATGACTGGTCTGTAGCAGCTCTACCTGAACAATCACACCTAGGAATAAAGGGGGGGGGGATATAATTTAAAACCATTCTAAGATGAAAATCATTGTTTTTGACATGAAGGTGCTTACAGGGTAGGACATTCATGTCACCAGGAAGAATCCAGAAGGGTGTTACCTCCACAGGCATCTATGATCAACATGGTAAGGATGAAGACCTAAGAAGTCTGACTTTCATTTGTGACTTGGAGCTCTGTTACCATATTTTACTCTAGGTGATTCACGTGTGCTGTGCATGTGGAAGCAGAAGGAGGATGGTTCTGAGTAGGAGCAGCTGAGTAATGGCCTCTAGAGGGAATTTTTCTGACCTTTGTTCTGTGAGGTCAATCTCTACCCTTCATCATTTGCACTCACTATGGACAAACAATTTCTTCCTGAAAACCATGTGTAGATTTGTAGAAATGCAGACAGTTGGCCTGAGGTGTGAGCCATAACGAAGGGAATTCCTGGGGATACTATTTTTCTTGGAATGTTTCACTTTCTCTCTGGGCAGCCCAGTTCTACCCTTAGTACAAGGGTACCCCATGAAATGTGCAGGCTGTAGGGTTAAAGTGGGAGGTAAAATGATGAACATTTCTGAGAATCCGCTTCTCTTCAAAACAAAACAAATCACTTTTATTGGCACTTTTCAAGTTATCGTATAATTCAATACCTCAATCATATCAAGAAGAGTTGTACAATCTCTACCACAGTCAATTATGGAACAATTTTCCCCTCCATAATCATTATTCATGTAATATATTTCACATACTTGCAAAAATGTATGTAACAAAACTTTCACCAGTTCAACAACTTCTGCATGTGTAATTCAGTGCCACTGAGTATTCTTTTCATGTTGTACAACCATTATTTTAATCACCCTGCATATTTTTCCACCACCATTAAAATTAATTCACTATCCCCTAAGCAAAAACTCTTCCTCCTTCACACATGGTAACCATAGATCAAGTCCCCCCCCCTTTCTTTTGTAATGTTCCTGATATAACATTCAGATTTCCATACTTAAAACACTTCTAGAAAAGAGTTGTATATCCATTGTCAAATAAGCTTAATGCTCACTCGTGCCTCACAGATCCACTAATTACTCCCTAATTCCCCTCCCCCTTCCATATAAACCATTGCCTCAGTTATTGTCTCCATGCATCCACTTCTTTTTTGCTTCCAAACAGGGAGACAATAGCAAAAACAATTAAAAACCCAAAAAAGAAACATAAAGAAAAATAATAATAACATAAAGATACAAATTTAAGTAGAGTATAAAACAGAGAAGGCACCTACTTCTCTTTTCCTGTCCTCCTCTTCATCTGCCTCCTTGGTTGCTGTGGTAGTTGCATAATCTGTTGTCAATTTGAGACTTAAGAATGAAGGGGTGGAGTTTAGTCTGTCAGTGCGGGTGCAGTTTGATGACCTCATTTGGAGGCATTGAGGAGATAAATAGTTCCCTGGAGGCGGGACACAAGCTCATGCCCTGTGAGACATTCCTGTGAACAAGACACATGAAGCGACACTAGAGCCCTGGAGCTGAAGGAGCCACGTGGAGACCCTTGACAGCATTGAGATGTTTCCGCCTCCACTGGATCCAAAAGAATTTCCACTCACTGGCATGTGGTCTTCCTGCATTCGACATCATTGTATATGTTGTGTGAGTCTGAAAAGAATTTATAGTCTGGTATTGGATATATGGGCTAATTTCAGACTTAGTGACTTCAACTGGACTGGGCAGGTATGCTTTCTTAATGTACAATTGCTCTTTGATATAAAGTTCTCTCTTGTACACATATGAATGTCTATGAATTTTTTCCCTAGTCAACCCAGAGTAACACAGTTGTGGAGTTTCACATGTTCACTTTCCAGGCACTAGGTAGAGGTGCCCATGGTTTATGACAAGATTTAGCTAGATCCATCCTCTAGGTGATCATATTCTGGGTACAAGATCTTAACATGGCTCTGTTCAATACTTACCTTCATTGAAAAATGAATGAAGGTAAGGGCATTACAGCAAAGTGGGGTGAAAAAAAAGCAGATGGTGCCAGGCTATCAATTATCTGGGGTCTAAAAGGCTTGTCTTCAAAGAAGCAGCCATCTAAGTCAGGTGTCAAGGAAGTCCACAATGAAGAAGCACACCAGCATGTGGCATCCAAAGATAGTGACAATTAAATTCAAATGTAATGAAGGAAAAAGTCCCAGAGCTCAAATGATGAACATCCATCTTGTCGAAGGGTAGGTGAACAGCGAGAACTCAAAATCCATCTGAAGAATATCTAGTCATATTAAACCTCTGGTACATCCCCTTGAAAAGGTTTACCATCAGACAGAGATGATTGTGAACTTGATCACAGTGGATCAGACCATGGCATAATATGACAATTGGTCAGTTGACCTACCTCTCGATCCAACCTGTACTTGCTCTAAGGTAAAGTATTTCCCACTTGTTCCATAACAGTATTTTTTTTTGCTGAACTTTAAAATATTGATGGTAGTCTTTCCTTTCTCATTCTTTATTTTCATTTTTATCTTTATATTATTATTATTTTCTTCTTGCAGCTTTATTTTAGTTTTGGTTTTGGTTGTTTCTATTGGGTTTCCAAAGTTGTAACGCACAGACACGGATCCCTAGAGACAATAACTGATGCAATGGTCTATAGGGCCCTAGGGGAGTAGAGGAGTAGCAAGGGTGAGGAAATTTTGGGAGCAAACAATGAATGTGGGAGGGGGAAAGAACATAAGAATTCATTATGATATATATGCATATATACATATATATTTTACAACACTGTAAACATTAAGTCAGTGAATATTTTTTTAACATTTTATTTTATTTTTTCAATCTTTTTATTGGGGCTCATAAGGCTCTTATCACAATCTGTACATACATCAATTGAGCAAAGCACCCTTACACATTCGTTGCACTCGTCATTCTCATAATTCACCTTCCACTTGGGTTCCTGGAATCAGCTCGGTTTCCCTTTTTTGCCCCTGTCCCCCTCCCTCCCCGATGCCACCCCTGGTCCCTTGATAGATTATAAATAATTATTATATCTTATCTTACACTCCCCGGCGTCTTCCCCTTACCCACCTCCCCATTGCCCATCTCCAAGAGAGGAGGTTACACATAGGTCTCCGAGATCGGTTCTCCCTTTCTACACCCTTTTCCCTCCTGGTGTCGCCACTCCCACCGCTGGTGTTGAGGAGTTTGTCTGTCCTAGATTCCCTGTGTTTCCAGATCCCTACTGCACCGCTGTACATCTTCTGGTATAACCAGGCCCGCTAGGTAAAATTGGGGTCATGATAATTGGGAGGGGAGGAAGCGTTCAGGAACTAGAGGAAGGTTTTTAGTTTCATTGTTGCTACACTGAACCCTGAGTGACTCATCTCCTCCCCACTACCCCTCTGGAAGGGATGGGATGTCCAGCTGTCTACAGTTGGGCATTGGGTCCCCATCATGTACTCCCCCTCTTTCACGGTGATATGATTCTCACCACCACCCCACATTTGTTGTTGGAGACCTGGTCTCCTCTGCCCTTCATGATCACCTATATGTTGGTGTGCTGCTTCCGTGTGAGCTTGGTTGCTTCTGGGCTAGATGGCCGCTTGTTTGCTTTCAAGCCTTAAGTCCCCAGACGCTATGTCTCTCAGTAGCCGGGCACCATCAGCTTTCTTCACCACACTTGCTTATGCACACTTTCGTCTTCAGTGATTATGTGAGGAAGGTGATCACACAATGATTGTTTTTGTTCCTTGGTGTCTGCTACATGGTCCATTCAACACCTTGTATTCGTTTAGGCTGTGTCCTTCTTCTCTTTGGGCTTTGTTGCTTCTGAGCTAGATGGCCGCTTATTTGCCTTCAAGCCTTTAAGACCCCAGACGCTATATATTTTTTATAGCCGGGAACCATCAGCTTGTCTGCTAGCTTAAGGTGGGTCTCTTGCAGGAAGCAGATTGATGGGTTATGTTTTCTAATCCAGTCCTCCAGCCTCTTACTTTTAATGTACAAATTGAGCCCATTGGTATTCAGAGTGATTATTACTATCTCTGGCTTCATAGTTTCCATACCCTGTTTTGTGTTTTGGGTCTTTACTTATCTCCCTTCATATCAGTGTGCTGCGTTTGAGTGAGGGTTTCTATCATGTCCTCTTTTCCATCTGAGACCCTGTTGTCCTGGTACTTGTTGCTGGCATGTTAACTTCTAGATGGAGATGGGATATATGGTGGCCTCCCGATGGTTCTAGTTGGAGCTTGATCTTCTGGCCATAGTGAGTCCGCCAGTATCTTCTGCAGGGTCGGGTGACTTGAAGCATATTTTTGAGTTCTTCCTTGTCCTGGAAGACCCTTACCCTCTATCTTAATGGATAACTTGGCAGGGTATAGGATTCTGGGTGAGGCATTTTTATCTTTCAGTTTTTGGAAGATGTTGCTCCATTCTCTCCTCCTTCATGGTTTCTGCTGATAAGTCTGAGCATATTCTTACCTGCGCTCCTTTGTATGTGACTGTCTTCTTTCTCTTGCTGCTCATAAATTTTCTCTTTTTCCTCTAAGTTGGATATTTTTACTATTATATGTCTTGGCATGTTGCTCTTGGTGTTTACCTTAGCCGGCGTCCTCTCTGCTTCCTGTATGAAAGTCTGATTCTCCTTTGCTAGGTTGGGAAAATCTTCTTCCAGAAATTCCTTTGCTATCTTTGCTGTCCATTTTTGTGTTATGTTGTGTTCCGGTAGACCGATTATTCGAACATTATTCCTCTTCATAGCATCTGTCATTGATCTCAGGCTGTCTTCTGTTTCATTAATTTTCCCATCTGATTGTTTTTCTTGCTTGCTTCGTTCGGTTTGAGTGTCCTCAGTTCACTGATACGGTTCTCAGCCTCCTCAAGCCTAGATGTAGCTTCTGTGACCTTTTGTGTGGCCTCTGCTACCTCCTCTGTTAGTTTCTGCAGTTCCCTTTGGTGGGTAGAATTCATCCCCTCTATTGTGGACTTCATCCCCTCTATTGTGTATTTCATCCCTTCTATTGTTGCATCCTTATTCTGGGTTGCTTCTCTTAGCTCCTGTATTACTGCAAGCAGAGTTCTGAAGATTTCCTTTTGTGGCTGATCCATATCTGTTTCTTCTATGAGTGACATTAGGTCTGTTTAAGTGCCTCGTTTCTCTTCTTTCTTTGTTGGGAGTGATGTGGTCTGTTGATTTTTTCTTGATTCTTTCATAGGCCCCATGCTTCTGGGAGACCGAGGTAACCTTATCTATGTTATTGTTAAGGATTCTTTCAGGCAATTGCCTATGACCTACTGTAAGGGTGGGTCAGACTGCTGTGTAGACCGAGTTCCCTGTCGGGTTGGTAACCCGCAGTGCAGAGATGTATCAGCAGCTGGAATGGGGGCTGGAGCCTCAGTGAGTGTCCTCAGGCTGCTTTGACCAGGTGTGACAGGGTACCCTTAGCAACCCCCTTTATGGGGAGTGGAGGTTAGTAATAAAAAGGATTTAAAAGGTTAACGATTTAAAAATAGTTTTTAACAAAATATTGGGAAGGAGGAAGAAAAAAATTGGAGGGAGAGGGAGGAGAATCTGTAATAGAAGAGGGACAAGCTGTGATACTAGTAGAGGTGGAAGGAGAAGAAAAAAAAGAGAGAAGGAGAATCTATAGAAAAGGGGCAGAAGAGAAATAAAAGCATTAATGAAAAAGTAGGAAGGAAGGAGAGAGAGAGTACAGCACAGAAAGTAAAATAACGGGAAGAAGAAATTAAAAACAAAACAAAAAACACAAAAAGGCAAAAAAAAAACCTATGCTAGATGGAGGATGTGTAGATGTGTATATCTGAAAATTTCCCCCTTTTCCTCTAAGCGCTGGTGATGCCTAATAGAGCGCAGAAGTGGGTGAGTTCGTGTTGTCCCAAGATATGGTGCTGATCTATGTGATGGTGGGAATGCTCTTCAGCTCAGCAAGCCCTTCTAGGTCCAGCCGCTCCCCACTGGCAGTCCTTGTGCTCTAGCTGGGAAGTGCTAGGACAGCTAAGGGTACTGTGGGGGGGCACAGGCCACTGTGCCTTCTCCTGTGGTGGCTGGGGAGGGCTGCGGCAGGCTTAGGGCAGGCACTGGGGACCCCACAGGGCCCCTAGGTGGTGAGAGCCGGCTGGAGCTCACTGACGGCTCCGCAGGGACTGCAAAGCTGAGTCCTAGGCTCCACCGCAGTTGGAATGTTTGATCTGCCCGGGCTGTGAGCGGGCACGGGAAGGCCCCTTGGACAGCAGCACGAAACGGCAGGGGGCAATGGCCCCTGTTCTCCGCCCAGGCTCAGAGCTCAGAGCCGTGTGGACAATGGCGGCTTGGCGCGAAACCGCAGGGGGCAATGGTGCCCGTCCTCTGCCCCCACTCAGAGCTCAGAGCTGTGCGGACAGCAGCGGCTTGGTGCGAAACCGCAGGGGGCAATGGCGCCTGTCCTCCGCTCAGGCTCAGAGCTCAGAGCAGTGGCTGCCGGGGTCCCTGCAGCACCCTGGGGAAGGCACCCACTCTTGTGCCTGGCACCGGGAGGGGCCCTCGGGCAGACTCAGCAGCGCGGGCCACGGCGCTCTGCGGAAGCGCAGGGTCCGGGACAGGCGCGGGTTGGGCTATGGCTCCCGCCGGCGGGAAATGCTCAGTGCAGGGTCCTTGCCGGGAGTGGAGCTGTTGCTAGGCTGCAGGGGGTGGGTGGGGGTGGGCGGCCGGCACACAGAGGGCCGGTGGAGAGGTCCTCGGCAGCAGTGTGAGTGGTGGTCACCCGTGGGGGTCGCCAGACAACCTGCGGGTCTGCCCCCCAGAGCTTGGATAAATGGAGGGAGGGACACGGCCCCAGGGCAGATCTCTGCCTTGAAGGGAGAGGGGAACCACGGGAGAGGAAAACTTCTCTCCTAGTGGGGATCCGCGAGTGGGCCGCTGGTGTAGGGGAGCGCGTGACCTGCTGCGCTGGTCTAAGCAGGGCAGGCAAGCGACTCTGGGCGGGGGTCCGGTTTGGGGATGGAGCTTAGGCTAGTCGCCAGTGAGATGGTGGCAGCTTAGTGACCAGAGATGTCCCACGAGTCCGGTCCTGTTTCACCTAGACCCCTGCTCAGGACAAATGTGTGGGGTGGTACTGGGGTGCTGTCCCAGGGGGATATTTCACTCACCAGACCACTACTATTCAGCTACCTGGACACCAAATCTGCTTTGTTTGGAGGAGCTCTCAGAGTATGCAGGTGTCCAGGTCGGCCATCTTCCTGGCTTTAAACATTTTATTAGGGACCTATACAACTCTTAACACAATTCATACATACATCAATTGTATAAAGCACATCTGTACATTCTTTGCCCTAATCATTTTCAAAGCATTTGCTCTCCACTTAGACCCTTTGCATCAAGTCCTCTTTTTCCCCCTCCTTCCCCGCTCCTCCGCCCCCCTCTAATGTGCCCTTGATAATTTATAAATTATTATTTTGTCCTATCTTACCCTGTCCGGAGTCTCCCTTAACCCCCTTTTCTGTTGTCTGTCCCCCCAGGGAGGAGGTCATATATAGATCTTTGTGATTGGTTCCCTCTTTCCAACCCACTCACCCTCTACTTTCCCAGTGTCGCCCCTCACACTTTTGGTCCTGAAGGTATCATCCACCCTGGATTCCCTGTGCCTCCAGCTCCTATCTGCACCTGTGTACATCCTCTGCTCTATCCAGACTTGCAAGGTAGAGTTTGGATCATGGTAGTTGGGGGGGGGGGGGAAGGAAGCTATTAGGTACTAGAGAAAAGCTGTATTCTTTATCTGTGCTACATTACACCCCGACTGACTCATCTCCTCCCCTAGACCCCTCTGATTGGGGATCTCCAGCGGCCTACAAATGGGCTTTGGGTCTCTACTCTGCACTTCCCCCTTCATTCACTATGGTAAGATTTTTTTTCTGACGCCTTATACCTGATCCCTTCAACACCTCTTGATGGCACAGGCTGGTGTGTTTCTTCCATGTGGGCTTTGTTGCTTCTGAGCTAGATGGCCATTTGTTTACCTTCAATGCTTTAAGACCCCAGACCCTATCTCTTTTGATAGCCGGACACCATCAGCTTTCTTTGCCACATTTGCTTATGCACTTGTTTGTCCTTGGCGATCATATCATGGAGGTGTGCAAACAATGATATGATTTTTTGTTCTTTGATGCCTGATATGTGAATATTATATACATCTATTTTTAAAACTACATAAAAACAAAGCTTGACCAAGGGTTACCGTGGGTGGAGGAGATAGGGTTGTTGCTTAGGGGGAAGTCAGTTTATATGAATGGTGGCGGGATAATTTTGAATAGGATATCAATAATGGTTGTAAACATGAAGAGTATAATCAAAGACACTCAATTGTACATATAATAGTGGTTGAATTGGAGAATGTTTTCCTGTGTACATTTTGCCAAAATAAAAATGTAATGATATGAACAAAGAGGAAGAAAAAATTTTAATTGATAGTGATGATAATTGTATACCCCCCACTTTATTAAAAAAAAGAAACATATTTATTAATAAAGTATTTATTTGTCTTTCCTCTGTCAAACTCTGAGCCAATTATTTTCCCCAGACTGCCCGGGGAGGTGCAGAGAAGGGAAATTTTGGGCAGACAGACATGGGACAGAGAAATGTGGGGGGTGGATATGGCTCCTTCACATGGCAAAAGGGATGAGGAAGGCCACCATCAGGCAGAAAAGCCTGAGGGCCTTCAAGAAGGCAAAGTCCAGGATGGCATAGGAGAAGGGTGGCTGCTTCAGAGAAGGGTTCCTGGCATAACCCAGGATGAGGCTCCCAAACCCAGTCCCAATGCGGGCTCCATAGATGCCACTCCAACTGTGGCAGCCCCAATGAGCTTGGTTGCTGTGTCAAAGTCCATTGAGATATGCTGGTTTGAAAGCTGTGACTAGAGATCAGTGAGGTCAGGGAATGTGGGGCTGCCAAGCTGCTGAAGCGCTCCTCTGTCAGTGCCTGTGCTGTTTCTGCGCGACAGACAAGGGTCACCTCATCAGCTGGGAGGCGCTTCTGACCAGAGGAGGGGTGGAGAAGAATTTGGCGCTGACAAAAATTTTTAAGGGATGAGGGTAGTGGCAGGCGAGCTGCTCCTACTGCAGAGAAGACTGACGTGTATGCCTCTTCTTTGTATGATTGAATTATATCATATGTGCATGAAATTCCAATAAAACTGTTTTTAGAAAAGAAACAGAAGATCATCTGTTACTTACACAGACCCTCAGTGTAGGGCTTTGGTTAACAGGCTCATGGCCCAGTTCCTGTCTTTGTGAATAGCATTCTATTATCACACTGCTATGCCCTTTTCTGCTGCCTGCTGTTGTTTACACAATCAGTAAGGTTGAATATTTGTCTCCAAGTCTATATGACCAATGCAATCATCAATTATAGTTTTCAGAGGTGTTTTTGAAAAAAAAAATTTACTGACCCCTGATCTAGGGGAAGAGTCTGGATGAAAAAGAGCAAGGCTTCATGAAATACATAATTTTAAAGTATGATGATTTTTGACAGAATATAATACTTAAAAATTCACTAAAAATATGTCAGAACTACCAACCCCAGTTAGACAGTGGTGACTTGCCTAGCTGTTAAATGAAAATTCAATCTTTCAGAACCACCAACTTTTCTGTGAGAGAATTAGTGGTCGAATAATCTCATAAGGAAATACAGGCTTGGAAATCTTATGGGAGCAGTTCTAGTTTGTCCTATAGGATTACTATGAGTTGGAACTGATCAATGTCAACAGAATTTTAGTTTCGGTGAAAAACAACTTTTTACACTATATTATACTTGAATAAATGACACCAAGTTTCAAACCACCAACTGTACAGCCATTAGTTGAAGCCATAAGAGTTAGCACTACCCAGACACTCCACTGAGTCTGCCTGAAAGATTCTTCGACTGGCAGTCACATGAACTCTTGTCAACTTAAGAAGGGGTGGAGTCTATCCTGTCAATCAGGTCGCATCTTAGTGACCTCATTTGGAGGTACGAAGGAGATAAATAGCTCACTGAAGGCTAGATACACTCTCTCCCTGTGAGGCATTGCTGTTGACAAGCCACATGGAGCTATGCTAATGGCAGCCAGAACCTTGGAGCTGGAGGAGCCATGTGGAGGCCCACGCCAGCAGTAAGATGCTTCTAATGCCACTGGATCCACAAGACTTTCAACCCACTAACCTGTGATCTTCTTGCACTCAGCGTTGTATCATGTGTTGCATGAGACTGAAGAGGAATTACAGGACGGTATCAGACATATGGGCTACTATTGGACTCATGGGCTTGTCTGGACTGGAGTGATATGTGTTCTCAATATGCCATTGTTCTTTATATAAACTTTTTTCCTATACAGGTAGGAGTGTCCATGAATTTGTTTCTCCAGTCTACCAGGACTAGCACATTGACCTTCTCAAAAGAGATGCTGATTACCCCTGGAAAATTTCTACTATCTATGGAACAAGCTCATTTTGGTTGGCTGTTTTTCTCTCTATGAGAATGTTTTCTTTTCTTACAATACAACTTTGAATTCACAGATATTAAGGGTAGGCACTGAATCATAAAAAAACAAACAAACATAAATTCCTAGTGTGAAATAATGAGATGAAGAACCCTGGATCACAATAGAAACACAGACTAGAAACTCCCTTTCCAAATACTCATGATCCAGAATCCTTCCTTCTGTCCATGCCCTTACAGAGCCCTGCAAAACAGCTCCCTCCCTCCCTGCATAGGAGGTTTGTGTCTGTATTCACTCTGACTTCTCTCTGTGTCTCTTCCCCACCATTATACATGGATGTGTGATTGACTTTTAGACTGTCCTTTAGCGGATACAGTGTGTTCTTGGCAATGTCTCTGGAGATGGTAAAACAGCTTTCATGGAATCTGTACAATACGTGATATAAACAGTACTGATAAGATACCCTGCAGGCCTTGAACTTGGCTGCTACAGGTCATGGAAAAATTACTAAATGTAAATCCAGAGTTTGCACATTAGAATCTCAAAGATGTCTTATGCTCAATCAAGTCTCCTTCAGACTCATCCAGTATATGCCGGTCATGAAAACGATCACACATGTCAACTGTCTGTAACTCATGCCCACTCACACACACTTGCTCTCAATAACATTACTTATTGAAATAGCTGCCTGAAAAACACAGCTTAGTACAGACTCCATGATGAGTCTGTGTTCATACAGATTGCATAATAGGGACTCTTGTAGATTATGGTACTGAGGATCTTCTCCAAGAACTGTATTGTTGGGATTGGGGTGTTTTTTTTTTTATCAGCAGAAGGAGGGCCTTTATTTGCATATGCTTCTCCTTGAGAGAAAGAGCCAGGTTCACAAATAAAGCAGTCACAAAACCTCATGCTTCAATCCCTGAGCGTTTCACCTCAGAGTTTCCCCAAGAAGAGGAAGAAACTGACATACTGGCAATGAGGCCTATTATCCCAAGTGTATTATTCAGAGTGAGTAAGACCTCAATTTGAATAAATACATCATGAGACTATATCTGATGGGCTATGTTGGTATGCATGCGATTTGTAAGTTTGTAATAAAGTTTAAAAGGAATCAATCTGGGATGAGAACCTTGACTGCTTCCTCAGAGAACACATTCCCTTCCATGATTTTTCCATTCTCCAAGACCAAGCTCCTGTTCTTTCAGGCCAC
The DNA here is from genome assembly GCF_050624435.1 of Tenrec ecaudatus. Lineage (NCBI taxonomy): Eukaryota > Metazoa > Chordata > Mammalia > Afrosoricida > Tenrecidae > Tenrec > Tenrec ecaudatus. The sequence goes on from NW_027459462.1 coordinate 351,060, forward strand.
AGAGAGTGATGAAGAAGATGGTTGAGAAAGGTGAGGATGACTAGGATGACTTTAGGAATAAAGGCAATTGTATTCTTCTCTCGGGGACTTACATCTTTATAAGACACTCAGAACAAAACCAGGAATACTTAAATTGTCAGATACACATTTTCTCTTCTGCAATAGATTATGGAAAATCATTAGATACTCAAAAGTTTGAAGGTCAGCTAAATCTAGAAATCTCATTGAATTCAGCCCAAAGTGGCTCCCATTCAATGTATGCTGTAAATAGGAATGGCTTTTGTAAGTCACTAAGAAGGAAGAGCTTTCCTTTGACAACTATACTCTTACATCTGCTCAAGAGTCATTCTAAGGTGAAAAGAGTACCTGCAACAATGAAAAATTCACCTTTGGCACAGGAAGACATTTCTTGTCCACAAAGTCATCATTGATAAAGTTATTCACACATAATCTTACATTTTATACAGGATCTTATACCAAAATAGCTGAAATTCCTCACCTACAGTTGTGTGTCACTGCATACTGGGAATGTTACCGGTAACAAACAGCAAATTAACTAGCAAAGCCACCAGGAGGATGAGAAGCTGATTAACAGGACAAATGTGGATTCTCTGGGTGAAACCAGAAAGAGTGTCCGACATTTTGTGCGGCTGTGAAGATGAAGATACAGCATCCAGCATGAAGAACTGAATGATCCTGTTTGGCCCTAGAATTCTCCCCGAATCCTGAATTTTCACAAAAGTTAGTATGTTTCCTGGACTATCATGGCCTGCAGGTTCTGAAGGATAGACTGATAGAGGATATTAGCACCCAGGTAATAAAATGCAATTGGTGAATTTATGTGTTTTTCAGATGGGATTGCAGAAAAGACACACACACACACACACACACACACACACACACACACACAGAAACATTAGGCCACGAATGTTAGGAAAAACAACCAAAGCTGTGCTGACTCCTGAGATTCCCAAATTTTGGAGACTTGACTGCAAAATTTGTGGTAATGGGGCCCTGAGTTTGCGCTCTCCCCTGGCAGGAAATAAAAGGAAAAACAACAAAAGCAAAAATCAGCAACAACAAAAATTGTGTCATTTGAAGAAATTCAATATAAAATAGGCAGACTGCCTACCTTTTAATTAAATCATTAGCTAGATCATTGCCAGAATTCCCCACAGAGTGTGATGGAAGCACATACTGTTAAGACTGTCAGCCAATACTCAAGCACCATTTTCCTGAAGTCTGACTGGAAAGTATTTTATCTGAGCGTCATGAGAACTCTGATGCAGGGACCACTGGCAGAGTCATTTCTTGTCCTTAAAGGTTAAGAAGCTGATTGTTGCTGTAGGACAGAATATATTCTTTTGTTACAATATAACTTTTTAATTCATAGATGCCAGGAGTAGGCACAGAAGAATTATTTTTTTTGAATTAGAGATCTGTGAGGAACTGTGAGATTTAGAAGAATCCACATATAACCACAGGAAATCAGCCTTGAAGCTCCAGCTGCTCCTGGGTCTGAATCTTGTGCTCTGTGCATCTGGAGTGACCCCTGGAGACCAGTATTCTCCCTGCAGGGGAGGTTTGTGTTTGGGCTCTTACGGACTTCCCCTCACTGTGTCTTGCACAGTAATACATGGCCGTGTCCTCGGCTTTCAGGCTGTTCATCTGCAGATGCAGCGTGTTCTTGGCATTGGCTCTGGAGTAGGTGAATCGGCCCTTTACTGAATCTGTATAGTATGTACTACCCCCAGTACTAATGCCTGCGACCCACTGCTGGCCCTTCCCTGGATACTGGCGGACCCAGGTCATCCAGTGGTCACTGAAGGTGAATCCAGAAGCTGCACAGGAGAGTCTCAGAGACCCCATGCTTTCTCAGATCGCCCCCAGACCCCACCAGCTGCACCTCACACTGGACACCTGCAAACAGACACTCTGATTAGATGACTTACACACCAACACACGCACACACTATTATACACACACACAGTAAGCTCTACAATGATTACCATGTAAAATGGCCAAAATGAAAGCCAAGTTTGGTACGAAATTCATTATGTGTCCTCTGGACTAGCTCCTGATTTCAAAATATTAACAGCAGAGACCCTTGAAACTGGCACTGTCCTCTGAGATGTCCCACATCAGAGGTTGTGGTTGTTTTATCAGCAGGCAGAGAGCTGCATTTGCATGTCCCCTGATATTTAGAAGCAGATGAGTAGAGAATATGGACAAGAGTTCTCCCTCGGACTGAGAGAAACACGAGCACCTCCAACAGAAAACAGCTCTTAAACTGGTTGTTTATCAAGCATTGCTTTAATTGTTATGTATTATCAATCTTTTTAAAAATAGTTTTCAATGTGTGAACTTTATATTACATACATAACAGACTTCCTGTGTCGTATGAGCATTCACAATGCATCCTCTCTTGTTCACCTTACGGACTGGATACACATGATAGTAGACCGTTCTATTACCTCTTTCTTGTGTGGGAACCTTACTGATTTTTCTTTCCTTCTAAGGCATTTCCATATTTCAGTGATATTTGTACAGTGTGGACAGGAAGTTCTTCATAAAGCATGTCCACAAAACATGCAGAATGGTGTCTCCTCTCTGGTTTCTGATCTGAGATTCCTGCCCTCCTGCTCTTGGGATGATCAGGAAACCTGGCTATTGATCACTTTTGTTCATCTTCTAAAAAAGTCACTTTTCATATAATCAGATTACTGGTTGTGTTCCTGTTATTTCATTTATCTTGGTTACTTTTTTATTGCCTCTCCCAGGCGTGTGCTACCTATGCCATGGATATTACCTATGCATGCTCATCTTTTTCTAGTTCCATTACTTTTAAACTGAACTAATCCATCTCAGTTTTACTTCTATACTATACAATTCTGTGTTGCTATGAATTCCTCATTAAGTTCTCTTCAGATGAACCCCACGGTTTGTGATCTTGTGATTTAATTTTCATTTAATCCAGTACAGCCATCCAGGATGTGAAAATAATTAAACACATGTTCATGATACAAATAGTATATATCCATATATTCATCACTCACACTCACTGCCATGAGTCAATGCAGACTCATAATGACCCTATAGACAGGGTAGAATTGTCCTTGAGCACTTCTGAAACTGTAACTCTTTATGGGAGAAAATAGACCCGTTTTTCTACTGTGGAACAGCTAGTGCTTAAGAACTCCTGAAATTTCAGGTCTCAGCTTAATGAGTAACCAAAACACCACCAGGGTTTATTTATGCATACATGTATTTAAATGTGTTTATGCATACAACATATAAATGAATTAATATTTAAATTGATGTGGTGTTTTGTAATATTTAGGAAGACAAGATTTTCAGAGAAAATATTTTGGAGGGAAAGGAAACCCTAGTTACTAACAGGAAGCTCCTTGCTCCCATCCCTCCCCCATTGCCCTTTCCCAGAAGTCTGGCTCCTGTGCTTTGTGCAGGCCATGAGATCTCTATAGACTGAGGTCATTATTGCAGGATAGGTTGTGCCTGGATGGTACTGAGTCTTCTCATTGTTCCTCTCACACAGTAATGGACAGCTGTGCCCTCAGTGGTCATTGCGCTCAGCTGCCGGGAGAACGGATTGGTGGACATTCTTTTGGCGCTTGAGAGTCAACTCTATTGAAGCGGGTAATTGTTTTCTGCTGCTCAGACATACTGATAACAACCACTGAAAACTTTTTTGCAGGTTGTAGTAGATCCAGCTCCAAAAATATGGAGCCAACAGAGACAGAAAATCTTAAGGGGGAGGATTTGTGGTGCATTTGTCACTCCTGGGCTCAAATCCTGATGCTGTACCTGTAACAGGACACTCAGGGCATGGAAAAAATCCATGATGACAACTAATGCAAACCTCTTTTATGTCAACCCATTTTTAGAATCTCTTGATACTATCAGGCCAAAGAATACCCAAAAGAAAATAAAAACTGATGAACAAGTGATGTAGTTCCTACAGAACTCTGACCACTATGTGGTGTCTTGCACCAAGTTTTGAACTTTAATCTGGAAATTGAAGGGGTGATCTACATGTTAGAATCCCAGGAGAGAAAAGTAGAGAAATTTTCCATCTTTTCACATAAATCACAATGAGAAAGTCTAATGCCTTCCTTTTCTCTGGGATTACCGCTGTTTATTGAGAAATCAAGATTCTTAAGCAGAAGACCAGAGAAACTATTGGGACACAGAAAGCACAGAGAGTGTTAGGAAATTTGGATTATATTAAGACCCGCAATTGATAATGGATATTTATTCTACCATGTTTTCTCAGTTCTCTGCATATTCTCTTGAGAGTTCTCTCCTCTTTCTTCTTCCTAACATCTCACTAAGCATCCGTTTGGAGAGTGAAACATGTACAGAGTTTTGAGACTCAAAGTGGGTAAAGGACATGAACTTGACCAAAGGAAACATTCAAGTTGCAAAAAAACACATACAAAGATATTAACTCCCATTATTTATTAGTGCTGTTATTGTGTGGTCGGTTGGCTTTGTTTGGTTTTGAGATCATTTCTTGGAATGGTTACAGAATGCCTGGCCATATTTTCTGGAAAACATTTTAAGTACTTTCATAGAATTAAAAAAAAACAAGTTCAATGCAATCTATAGTGTGATTTGTTTCTTGTTTCCACTGATTTTCATTGTTCATCACAGTAATACAGAATCTTTGATAACTTCAGCAGGTTCTTTATGCAACATGCTATACTGAGCAAATAAACTGAGAAGCTGTACAAAATGAAAACAATGACATCAAGATTGTTGGAAGCTGTATTAATAATCTGTCATGCAAGTAACATAGTATTACATGTTGTAAGATAGTATGACTTGTAAACCTTACTGATGAAGATCAGGGACTGCTGATTTCACTTTAGTTTAAAATTCATTGTAAAGAAATTAACTCCCCACTAAGGGACCAATAGAAAATATCAAGATAAATGGAGATAATATTGAAGTTGTGAAGGAGTTCATCTTGCTTGTATCTACAATCAATACTCATGGAAGCCACAGTCAATCAAATGATGAAGTTCATTGAGCAAACCTGCTGCACAGAACTCCTGAAAGGTTGAAGATCAAGGATGACTCTTTGAGGACTGAGATGTACCTGGCCCAACCTATGTGGTTTCCAATTGCCTCATATACACGTGAAACTCAGAAAAAGAAAGAAAAATAAAAGATTAAACGGTGTATTTGAATTATGGTAATGGTGAATAATTTGATGGTAGGATGGACAGCCAGAAAAACAAAAAAATGTATATTGGATGATGTACTCTTATAATGCTTACTTGAAAGAAGTGAGGAGGTGATTACTTCATCTCAAGTACTTTGGACATGTATCAGGAAAATCAGAACTTGGAAAAGAACATAATGGTTGATGAAGCACAAAGTTATTTTTAAAACTGACCTTTAGCAAGATAGATTGGCACAGTAACTGCAACAAAGGCCTCATACATGACATCTGTGAAAATGAAGCATGACCCGATTTTCATTCTGTTTTCTCGATTGTTGCTGTGAGTCCAAACTGAGTTAATATGATTTTAAACAGCAAAATGCAATGCCAGTGACAAATATTGTACTCAGTGGAGAGGGAGTGAAAGCATTCCCCTTTCAGATTGAAACCAGATAAGGATACCATTAAATACCAAACTTATTTCATATTGTGCTGAAACTCTATGATAGTTACATAATCTGGTGTCAACTTAAGACTATTAAAAGTGAAGGCGTGGAGTTTAGCCAGTCAATCAGATCGTAGACTGATTACCTCATTTTGGGGCGCTATGGAGATAAATAGCTTGCTGGAGGCAGGATACACACTCACTCCCTGCGAGGCATTCCTGCTGATAAGAAACATGGAGCTACACTCGAATCCTGCAACTGGAGAACCACTTGGAGACCGCCTGCCAGCACTGAGATGCTCCCACCGCCACTGGATCCACAAGACTGCCCAGCCACTGGCATGTGATCTTTCTGCATTCGGTGTCATCACATGTGTTACATGAGTCTGAAGAGGAATTTGTAGATTGGTATCAGACATATGGGCTAATATCGGGCCTAGGGACTTGATCTGGACTGGGCTGGGATGTTTTCTCAGCTTTTTTTTTACACTTGCTCTTTTTATATAAAGCTCTTTCTTAAACACATGTTTCTCTAGTCAACCCTAACTAACACAAACTCTTAACTACAGCTATCAATTAACACATGTAAAACAAGGGCATCCAAAACGGCAACAAAGAAGTAAAATTCTTCTATAGTTGCTGATGGCATCATTCTAAACATAGAAAAGCCAAAAGCCATAGAAGACAATTATTGAAAGTAGTTGAAAGATTAAAATTTTTCACAGGTTATAAGGTCAACATAGAAAATCAGTTTGAGTTCCACATACCAATAGAGAAAGTTCTGAAAAGGAAATAAAATGTACACTGTGTGCATATGGGCACTGGAGGCACAGGGAATCCAGGGTGGATGATACCTTCAGAACCAGGGTGTGAGGGGTGATACTGGGAAAGTAGAGGGTGAGTGGTTTGGAAAGGGGGAACTGATTACAGGGATCTACATGTGACCTCCCTGGGGGATGGACAGCAGAGAAGTGGGTGAAGGGAGATGCCGGATAGGGAAAGATATGACAAAATAACGATCTATGGATTATCAAGGGGTCATCGGGGGGGGGGAATGGGGAGGGAGGGGGAAGAAAAAAAGAGGACCTGATGCAAAGGGCTTAAGTGGAGAGCAAATGCTTTGAAAATGATTAGGGCAAAGAATGTACAGATGTGCTTTATACAATTGATGTATATATATATATGTATGGATTGTGATAAGACATGTATGAGACCCTAATAAAATGTTTAAAAAATAATATAATTTACAATAGCCACCTAAAAGTTAAAATAAATTGAAATAAACCTAAGCAGAGAAACAAAAGTCTTACATAAAGAAAACTATAAGAAAAATACTACTCCCCCCCAACACCACCACAATAAAGAAAATTTAAAAGAAAAACACTTCCAAGGTACCAAATGACACACAAATAATTAGAATAATGGACCATGTTCAGGAAGATGAAGGCTTACGTATGTGAAAATAATACACTCTAAGTGATCTATAATTATAATGCACTTCTGAACAAGATACAGCGTCGGTCTTTAAGGGCATGGAAATTGCTGACCAAATTTTAAAAGAAAATACTCATCAAGTTAAAAAAAATGAAACAGACCCATGATAAGCAAGGTCAGAACTACCCACCCGTCATACCTCAGAGATCCTGTGGTGTTGTGGATTACACAGTCGACTATTAATTGAAAGTTCTGCTGTTCATGAGCACCATATACTCCTCAGGAGAAAGATGACACTTTCTGATCATTGAAAGTTTTAGTCTCAGAAATCCAAAGGGACCTTATGTTTTCTCCTGTATGATTTCTATGAGTCTTCATTGACTCAACAGCAGCCTTACCCATTTTCTATCACTTATTTTAGTGGAGTATATTTCTGTTTTTCTGTATATTTGCTTTCACAATAGTTTTTCCTCTTCTAAGTTAAGACAAAATAGAAGAGTTTCTACTGGAGTTTCCTCTCAATCAGTTGCTTAGCGGTGGGAAAAAAGCCAAACCAAGATACAGCAGAAAATCTCATCTGTGCTCACACACACACACCTGCTTCTGGTTCCTGGGCCTGTTAATTTGGACTTGACCTCCCCCTGCTGATCTTTACATCAGTCGCCCCTCCAATAGCCACCCCCCCACACACCCCAGCTGTCCTGCAGGGTTGTTTGTGTGGGGGCTCACACTGACTTTCCCTCTCCTTGGCTCCTTCCACAGTGGTTGTCAGGGGTCACAGAGCTCAGCTGCAGGGAGAACTGGTTCTTGGATGTGTCTGGATGAGGGACACTTGGTAGACCAAACAACTAAGCGACAAAATGAGCAATCTCTTCCTCCAAAACCAATCCCACTGTGATTGCATCTATTCTGACTCATAGGAAACTTAGAAAACTGATTGGAACTGCTCGTTAGGCTTTCTCTGACTGTAATTATATACAGGAATAAAAGTCATCTTACTCAGGGGAACTGTTGGCTGGTATGAATCCCTGACCTTGTGTTGAGCAACCAAATCTTATCCCACAGCACCACCATAGCCCTTTATATCTCTGCACCAACAGACCCATTTTACAGGGTTTCCTAAATGTCACTTTTAGAATCCAAATAATAATATTTTCAACATTATTATATACATATGAATTCTGCACTATGAATAAGCAAGGCCATAGTATAAATGATGGCCTTTGACTTGTGATGCTGTAAAAGAATGAGGAAAGTGCTGTGGGGAGACCTGGCACTATAACAATCAGGTCTGTTTTGAAGGGAGAACAGCCAGCAAGTTCCTTAGAATCATGGATGGTGAGACTCTTGATACCAGTCCCTTGAGAAAAACATCATCCATGATAAAGCAGGAGATCAATGAAGAGTAAGGCGCATCATGAAATGGATTGACACATTGGCTGTAACAATGGGCTCAAAAATATTCATTGTGATTATGGTGCCGAAGAAGGCATTATTTCATTCTGTTGTACATGGCATCACTGAGAACTGGAACTGACTCTATGGGACTTAACATATTCAAACACACCGCATTCTTCCCATGTTGAATGTCAGTGCTGGGGAAAAGGTATATATTTTATGTTGGAAAACACACCTAGCAAAGGGAAATATGTAACAATACACTGTCTTTATAATAATTCTTATGTTGCCATTCACTTTGTCTCCGGTAATTACTCTTGTAAATGTCTTGTCTATGTAATGATATGACTATAAGCATCCAAGGTTGTTTGGGTGCAGGGTGGTTATTAGACCCTGAATCAAATAAAAGAACTGTCCAAATAGGATTTTCTTTCCTGTAATACTGATGGGAGACAGTTATCAGGTCTTTAGTCAACGGACTCACTGAGTGGTTTTAAACTGCCAATCTTTTGGCTAAAACTTGAGCATTTAATCATTGTGCTACATAGTTTTGTGGTCCAGGTTCACCTAAGTATAATTTACACGTACCGACCTTTACTTTCTGAAGATGAACATTTCTCTTCATGTTGACCAGAGTTAAGATTATATAGATTTCTTCAATGTCGGCACTACTGCTGAATTTTGATCCTTGAGTATTTATTGTAGGATGCTGTGCTATACATTGTGTGATTTTAGTAACAACCTGAACGTTATCTCTATTGCCTGAAACAGCAACCACAGTTGTGATAACCAAGAGTGACTCTAATAAAGGCCAATTACCCTATAAGAAATATCAAAGAAGAATTGATGCATTTGGGTTTTGGTGCTAGAGAATAATATTAAATATATCACAGGCTGCCTGAAGGACAAGCAGGTCTATCTTGGAATAAGCACATCATGGATGCTTCTTGGAAGCATTCAGATAAGACTTTATCTCACTTATTTGGGCATGTTGTTAGGAGGAACCAGAACCCGGAGAATGGTCTTGTGCTTGGTAGATTAGACTGTCAATGAAAAGGAGAGAGACTTTCAAGGAGGCGGATTGTCACAAAGGCTGCAACGATGAGTCAAACAGAGGAATGATTCTGAGTGCACTTCCGGGCAGCATTTCATCCTGTTGAACACGGGTCTCTGTGATATGAAGCCAGCTCAAGGGTGCCTAACAATATCAACGCATACAATTATGGTCCAGATCATTGTAAGTTCAAATCATTACATAATGTACACTTGAGAGCATTCACTGGAATGAAAACATTGAACATCTACCTGATGGCTTGGAGACAATTTTGGGCTCACATGAGAATTTTTCCTGCATTAATATTTTTATAACAAGGCTGGTGGCATAGTGGTCATGTGTTGCGCTGAGATCTGCATGCCAATGCCCACTCCAAAGAAGAAAGACAGGGTTTTCTACTCCCATAAGCAGTTAGAATCTCAGAAACCCACAGGGTGCCACCATAAATTGCCATCAACTCGATGACAGTGAGGTTTTTTTTTTTTATTATTTCTAACTTTGACAACACACAGCTCTTGCTAATCCTCTGAATTGTACACTGAGATCTCGTTGATACTTATTACTATTGAGAGGTGAAACAGACAAATCCTATTTCACTGAAAAGATGGCAGGTTCAGATACATGAAGGTTCCCTAGAATCTGTGCTTGGTGGTCCCTAGAGAGGTGCTGACAAGGTGGGGAAACCACAGCTTTTGAGAGGAAAACATCACTGACTTGTCTTTCACATCTGCTGTAACCATGCCTGATGTACTAAGGTTTGTGTTTGGGCTCACACTGAATTCCCATCACTGTGTCTCTAGCACAGTAATACATAGCTGTGTCCTCAGGATTCACGGAGCTCAGTTTTAAATAAACTTCGCCCTTGGAGGTGTCCCTGGAGATGCTGACTCGGGACTGCAGAGCTGGATTATAGTCTGTGCTCCTATTACTCCACATCACCCCAACCCATTTCAGTCCCTTTCCTGGAACCTGGCGAATCCAGTGCATATTATTGCTGGTTAAAGAGAATCCAGAGACGGCACAGGTAAGAGACAAGGTCTGTGAGGGCTTCACCAGTCCAGGGCCTGACTCCAGTACCTGCACCTGGGCCAGGACACCTGGGGATAAAGAGAAACACAGCGAGTCATGTGGTCAGATGCTGCATCCCCAGACTTCATGTGTGAATCCCTGAAGCACTTACCTTCCGGCGTCGCCACCAGAAAGAGGAAAACCCACACACAATTCATGATCATGTGGATAAGAATCGTTACACCCAGAAAATACTCTCCAGTTTGCGAAGGAATATGAATTTAAGTACATGCATGCTGTGATTTTATGGGACTGGTATTTGCATGTGGTAGGTGCACTTGTATTTAAAGGTGGAAAGGGTTGAATGGAGCTTGTAGCTCTGGGACTCAGACTATTAAAGTGATGCTGGTGGAGTCCTTGGGAGAACACAGTCTTCTCTCTGAGGTCTTCACTGTACCAATCACATGAATATCTGTGCAGATTTCATGTTCAATGTAACTTCATGTGCATTCCCATCAAAAGTACCCAAATGATCTATTGAAATTCAAGACAATCTTTATCCTCACCATGCTTTGGAATCAAGACCAGGTCAACCTGAATCTTTTTGTACATCTGAACACACAGGGGAAAAAGTGTATATCATCCCAAATTCTTCTTCCCCCCAATACATTTTACAATATTTGGAAAGAGGTAAAAAATACTTCAATGTTATTTTCTATATTTAGAGTTGGAATGAAAAGGTTTCCTAACAACAGGGCTATTTGTGAGGCTAAAAGAAACCACAGAAATAAGAAGCTCAGTTTTCCACCCATGAATTAGTACCCGGGGTGGGTTTTGGGTCAATGTATTCTGAGAACCCCCTGTTAACAGCATCCCATCACATACAGGAGAGGTGTTTGCTGGGCTTACACTGTCTTCCAACTTCTGTGGGTCGCACATCAACATTTTCTCTGGCCCTAAGTGTTCAGACTATTGTCAGGAGTGTTACCTGGAGTTGTCTCAGCAGGTTTCCTGCCATGGGCAGTAGAGTTAACATAGTGGTCAGCGCAGCAGTTCTAGCTGACCAGGCACTGCAGTCCTTATCCAGGCTCCTGTCCTCACTTCTTTCTTCACTTGGTCCAGAGCTGATGGGTCCTTAGCATGCCTGCAGATAGCTTTCTCCCGGAGTTTTGTTTTATGTTTGGTCTCACACTGACTCTCCCTCACGGTGAACAGCTTTGGATGTAGAGAGTGCTACAAGTTTCAAGCTCTATGAATTGTTTCCAGTGTCAGGAAGTATGATCTATAGATGTTTATATAGAGATTGAGATAGAGAGATATGCCACAATAAAATACTGATTTCAAAAATCTGGCTTAAAGACAATGGGGCAATGAACAGAGTTTAGGTTGCTTTCTTTCCAGAGGAAGAGGAAAAGTACTTAAATCAGAATTCTATTCAAAACAAGTGAAACAAGAAATTGATAGAGTAATTTATTCCATGGTAGTGTGGAAGGGTTAAGTCGGAGTTCTTTCCGCAATTTCTGTTAAGTGTGACAGGAAATTAACAGATGTTGGTAATCGTTGAAGCAATGATAAATCTCATGCCACTGAATTATGCATGAAACATATGTTGAAAATATTTTTGAATATATATGTGCAATGAGAAAAATTTAAAATAAATGACAGATATATTTGTTCACACATCGTCAGAAACTGATGGAAATCTTTTTTTTCACATTTTATTAGGGGCTCATACAACTCTTATCACAATCCATACATATACATACATCAATTGTATAAAGCACATCCGTACATTCTTTGCCCTAATCATTTTCAAAGCATTTGCTCTCCACTTAAGCCCTTTGTATCAAGTCCTCTTTTTTTCCCCTCCCTCCCCACTCCCCCCTCCCTCATGAGCCCTTGATAATTTATAGATTGTTATTTTGTCATATCTTGCCCTATCCGGAGTCTCCCTTCCCCCCTTCTCTGCTGTCTGTCTCCCAGGGAGAAGGTCACATGTGGATGCTTGAAATCGGTTCCCCCTTTCCAACCCACTCATCCTCTACTCTCCCAGTATCGCCCCTCACATCCCTGGTCCTGAAGATATCATCCACCCTGGATTCCCTGTGCCTCCAGCTCCCATATGCACCAGTGTGCAACCTCTGCCCTACCCAGTCCTGCAAGGTAGAATTCAGATCATGGTAGTTTGGGGGAGGAAGCATCCAGCATCTGGAGGAAAGTTGCGTTCTTCATCGGTACTACATCGCACCCTGACTCACCCATCTCCTCTCCTTAACCCATTCTGTGAGGGGATCTCCAGTGGCCGACAAATGGGCTTTGGGTATCCACTCTGCACTTCCCCCTTCATTGACTATGGTATATATATATATTTTTGCATGATGCCTTATACCTGGTCCATTTGACACCTCGTGATCGCACAGGCAGGTGTGCTTCTTCCATGTGGGCTTTGTTGCTTCTGAGCTAGATGGCCGCTTGTTCACCTTCAAGCCTTTAAGACCTCAGACACTATCTCTTTTGATAGCTGGGCACCATCATCTTTCTTCACCACATTTGCTTACGCACCCGTTTGTCTTCGGCGATCGTATCATGGAGATGTGCAGCCAATGATATGATTTTTTGTTCTTTGATGCCTGATAACTGATCCCTTCGGGACCACGTGATCACACAGGCTGGTGTGTTCTTCCATGTGGGCTTTGTTGCTTCTGAGCTAGATGGCCGCTTGTTTATCTTCAAGCCTTTAAGACCCCAGTAACTATCTCTTTTGATAGCCGGGCACAACTGATGGAAATCTGTGGGTACAGCAACATTTCAAATTACACTTTAAAATATTGAAAAGGAAAAGTGATTTTCATATAATTCAGAGCCTTGAAATATGAACAGTATTATCAATGGAATAAGTAAAGTCTATATTCAATATATTATTTGTTTAATTGCACTAAAATCACTCTTAAAACAAGAGTACTAGCCATACATTATTATATAATTATAGCATATGAAAAAATGAAGAGATTAACCAAAGGACAAGGGATGTGAAAGTAGAATTGGAAATTCTACTATTATTTTAGGACCAAATGTGGGATCCTGGCTACTTGAACGTGAAGATCTTGCAGATTGACTACCTTTCCCAGGGCTTCTGGACCCAAAACCATCCTTTAGCATCTGTTGTCCTACAACATACTCTCTGTTCTGCAATAAAACAAGTATTGTCGTAAGTCTGTGCTTCTGGGAGATCCTATTGACTTTGACACAAGAGGCTTTAAACTATTAAATATTTTAGAAAAATCTTTATGCAGTTCCAATGTCATCTAAGACATCTTCTCTAGCAAAGTTAAGACTTTGGTGTGTTTCTGTCCTAATGGGAACGCTCTCACTAAAAATATGATATTTATTGTTAATATTACAATTGTGTTGAAGAAAAGTTTACTGTAAGGCCATGTCTGTTACTGTGATTTCTTGTAATATTAATGTGAATGCTTTTTTCTCTTCTCTTTTATTTCAACCCAAATAGTAACTTTCATTATAAAACCAGAAATGAGAAATAACCTAAATGTCTAAAAAGAGATAAATTGTAGTATATGCGTGTTCCTTCTCTAAGATGTTAAGCATTAAAATCAATTCATGCTGACTAGATATAAACTTATGGGTCTATTGCCACATAAATGAAATACATTGAGTGAAATATGTTAAGCAAATGAGCATACATACTGTCTTAAATCAGCTATATATAAATCGCTTATTGTGTATGAAACAATATGAACAGGACTGTATTCTGTGTATCGCAATCACATAATAAGGAACCATTTCCAAGTAATAATCCCAATGAATCCTTCTGGGAGACTCATTTACGTTTAAGGTGGAACAGTGAGCATTTTGAAAATATTCAGCCATAGTTGCCACTGTATATTAGGAAGATATGCAAATACCGCCCCCCCCCTTCTGCTAACAAAATCCACACCATTCCCAACCATACAGCTCTGGGAAAAGATCCTCAGTACCAGAGTCCCCAGGTAAGCCCATTCAGTAGTTTGTATGAACACAGACTTGTCTCACTCAGGTATTTTAACAAGTCATTTTATTGAGAGCTAGTGTGTGGAGCAGGAGACTGGAAATATGTCATGGTTTTCATGACCAGCATATTCTGTGTTTGCAAGTGTCAACACTAATGTGCAACCGGCTGGGTCTGAAGGAGACTTGAGGGAGCTTAAGATGTCTTTGAGATTCTTTTGTGCAATCTCTGGATTCACTTTCAGTAGCACTGCTGTGACCTGTATCAGTCATGCTCCAGGCCTACAGTGGGTTTCACATATTAGTACTGTTGCTATCGCATATTATGTAGATTCCGTGAAGGCTGGTGTACCATCTCTAGAAACATTGCCAAGAACACACTGTATCAGCGAATGGACAGTCTAAAAGTCAATCACAATTCCATGTATTACGGTGGGTAAGACACACGGAGGGAAGTCAGTGTGAGTACAGATACGAACCGCCCATGCAGGGAGGGAGCTGTGTGTTGTAGGGTGCTGTAAGGGCCTGAAAAGAAGGAAGCATTCTGACTCTGGAGCATTTGGAGAGGGAGTTTCAAGTCAGGTTTCTTACTTTGATCCAGGGTTCTTCATCTCATAGTTTCCCACTTGGAATCTATATTGTTTATGATTCAGTGCCTACCCTTAATATTTGTGGATTCAAAGTTGTAAGAAGAGAAAACATTCTGTTGGAGAGGAAAACAAACAAATGAGCTTGTTCTACAGGGAGTGTATATTACTCTGTCAGGGGTGATCAGCATATGTCTTGAGGTCAGTATGTTAGTCTGGGTGGATTGTAGAAATCAATTCATAGGCACTTCTATGTGTATAGAAAGAGCTTTATAGAAGCAGCAATTGTAAATTGAGAAAGCATACCAGCCCAGGACAGATCAAACTTATAAGTCCAATAGTAGTCCATATGTCTGACACCAATCTGTAAATTCCTCTCGATTCATGCAACATATGCAACAACGCTGAGTACAGGCAGATCACAGGCTAGTTAGTGGGTGGAAGGTCTTGTGGATCCAGTGGCCTTGAAAGCATCTTAGTGCTAACATGGGTTTCCATGGGACTCCTCCAGCTCCAAGGCTCTGGCTGCTATTTGCGTAGCTCCATGTGACTTGTGAACAGGAATGCCTCGCATGGAGAGAATGTATGTGGCCTCTAGTGAGATGTTTATCTTATTTGCACCTCCAAATTAGGTCATTTAGCTGCAAACTGATTGACAGGCTAGAGTTCATTCCTTTGCAAGTTGACAGGAAATCACTTAACTGCCACAGTCGAATAGCTTTCAGGCAGACTCAGTGAAGTTCCTGGGTAGTGCTAACTGTTAAGGACTCAACTAATGGCTGTAAAGTTGGTGGTTTGAAAATTGGTGTCATTTATTCAAGTATAATATATTGAAAAAAGTTGCTTTTCACCCAAACTAAAAGTCTGCTAAAACTGATCATTTCCAACTCCTAGTAATCCTATAGGACAGATGAGAACTTCTCATATAAGAATACCAAGCCTGTAGTTCCTTATGAGGTTATTCTACCAAAAATTTCTCCCACGGAGCAGTTGCTGGGTCTGAATGATTGACTTTTCATTTAACTACTGGGCAAGTCACCACTGTACAACCATGGTAGGTAGTTCTTACCTATCCATTCAAGTGAAAATTTTAAAATATTATATTCTGTCAAATAATCATTATAGTTTAAAATTATATATTTCCGAAAGTCTTGCTGTTTTTCTTCCTGACTCTTCCCCTAGATCAAGGATCAGCAAATTTCTTTTTTGAAAAAGGCCTGAAAATCATACTTTATGATTCCACTGGTCATATACTCTTGGAGACTATTACTGAACCCAACTGATGGAGTGTGAAAATAGCAGCAAGCAGTAGAGAAGGACATAGCCATGTGCTGATAGAATTTTATTCACAAAGAGAGACTCTTGGCCATGAGCCTGTTAACCAAAGCCCTATCTGAAGGTCTGCATAAGTAACAGACAACATTCTTCCTTAAAACAATTTTATTGGAACTTCATGTACATATGCTTCAATTCAATAATTCAGTCATATCAAGAATAGGTGTAGAGCTGTCTATCTTCTCTGCACCAAGAGCAACTCCCCTGACACTACTCCTCATCCCCTGAAAATGTATGCCTGCACCAAATTCATCTCCACCCTTTCCCTGGTCAGGAACACCTCCCAGTTGTTGACTCGACCCTTGTCTGTGTAGGTGCCGAAATAACTGGAGACACTGACAGATGAGCACTTCATCAGCTCGAGAGTCCCACATTCCCTGACCTCACTGATCGCTTGTCGAAGCTTCTAGTCAGCACCATCTCAAGGGACATTGACATAGCAGCCAAGCTCATTGGAGCCGGGACTGGAACAGTTGGAGTGGTGTCTCTGGAGCCGGCATTGGGACTGGGTTTGGGAGCCTCATCCTCGGTTATGCAGGAACCCCTCTCTGAAGCAGCAGCTATTCTACATCATCCTGGGCCTTGCCTTCTTGATGGCTTTTAATGTAGGGGTTTTTAATATAATATTCACATGTAATACACTTGCATAGTTAAATCACTTTTTAAAAGAATTGTAAATATATATATACCTATATCATAACAAATTCTTATGTTCCCTCCCCCTCTTGCATTCATTGCTTGCTCCCCAAATCCCCTCACCCTCCTGACTCCTTTGCTCCCCACATGCCCCAGACCAATGTATCAGTTATTGTCTCTAAGTATCCACTCCTTCTGTGCTTAACACACTTGGAAACCCAATAGAAACAATAAAACACATAGAAACAATAAAACACAAAAACAAAACAGCAGGAAGAGAATAAAAACATTATAAAAATGAAAGTAAAGAGTAAGAAAGGAAAGTTCACCTTCAGTATTTTAAAGTCCAGAGGTGGGTGGGGATCTGTTGTAGAACAAGTGAGAAATACTTGACCCTAGAGCAAATTCAGGTTGGGTCAAGAGGTAGGTCAACTGACCAAGTATCATATTATGCCATGGTCTGATCCACTATGATCAAGTTTGCAGTCATCTCTGTCTCATAATAAAGCTTGTCAAGAGGATCTGCCAAATGCCTAATATGACTAGATATTCTCCAGATGGACTTTGAGTTCCCACTGTCCACTTAGCCTTTAACAAATTGGAGGTTCACAATTGTAGCTCTGAAACTTTTCCCTTCATCATATTTGCATTTTGTTGTCACCATCTTTGGATCACACAGGCTGATGTGCTTCTTCAGTGTGGACTTACTTGACGCCTCACTTAGACTGGTGCTTGTTTGATGACAAGACCTTTAAGACCCCAGATAATCGATAGCCTTGCGCCATTTGCTTTCTTCACCACACTTTGCTCTAATGCCCTTATCTTTAGTGATATCCCCATGAAGGCGAGGATTGTGCAGAGCCATGTTATAAGATCCTGTCCTCAGAATAAGATCACCTAGAGCACTGATCTAGCTAAATCTTGTCACAAACCATGGGCACTTCTATCGAGTACCTGGAAAGTGACAGGTGAGACTCCACAACCACCAAGGTAGATGAGGAGGACGAAATGAGAAGAGAAGTGGGTGCTCCCCCCTTTTTTGTATGCTTTATTTATTTATTTTTAAAATATTTTATTAGGGGCTCATACAACTCTTATCACAATCCATGCATATACATACATCAATTGTATAAAGTACATCTGTATATTCTTTGCCCTAATCATTTTCTTTCTTTTTTGTACATTTTATTAGGGGCTCATACAACTCTTATCTCAATCCACACATATACATGCATCAATTGTATAAAGCACATCCGTACATTCTTTTCCCTGATCACTCTCAAAGCATTTGCTCTCCACTTAAGCCCTCTGCATCAGGTCCTCTTTTTCTTCCCCTCCGTCCCTGCTTCCCCCTCCCTCATGAGCCCTTGATAATCCACAGATTGTTATTTTGTTATATCTTGCCCTATCCGGAGTCTCCCTTCCCCGCCTTCTCTGCAGTCCATCTCTCAGGGAGGAGGTCACATGTGGATCCTTTTAATCAGTTCCCCCTTTCCAACCCACTCACCCTCCACTCTCCCAGCCTCGCCCCTCACGCCCCTGGTCCTGAAGGTATCGTCCACCCTGGATTCCCTGAGCCTCCAGCGCTATTATTCTATCTTTCTGTATTTGTTTATAGTTTCTGTTATTTGTTTCCTGTTTGGAGCACAGAAGAAGACAACCACTGAGGCAATGGTTTATCTGGTAGGGGAGGGAGAAGGTAATTGGGGAGTGATCAGAGGGTGCGGGAGGCAGGAGGAAACATTAGAGCTGATTGTGATGATGCATACGGAACTCTTTTTAGGTCTGGTTTAACCAGGGAAGTGTGAAAATTATATCAAGAAAATTATTTTTAAAAAGAAACCAAACTTTTTACTGTGCGTGAAGGAGGAAGAATTTTTGCTTAGGGGACAGTGAATTCATTTTAATGGGTGTGTAGCAATTCACAGAAGAATAAAAATAATAGTTGTACAACATAAAAAGAATGGTCAGTGGCACCGAAGCACACATGTAGAAGTTGTTGAATTGGTAACTGCTTTCTTGTGTATATTTTTGCAAAATAAAAAGTTACATAAATGATAATGATTATGGGGGAGAAAATAATGTAAAATTGATTGTGGTAAGGATTATACAACCCTTTTGATATGGTTGAATTACTGAATTGTATATTATGTGGATAAATTATCAATAAAATGTCATTTTGTTATTTTTTAAGAGAAGTGGATGCTCAGAAATAGTCATCATTTTACCCTCACTTTACCCAATAGCCTGAATCTCTCATAGACTAACCTTGTCCTTAGGATAGGATGGAGCTACCAAGAAAGAAGGTCACCAAGGAAAATGGCATCCTCGGGAATTTCCTTCATTGTGGCTCACAGCTCAGGCCAACCACGTGCATTTCTACCAAACTGCCCATGGTTTTCAGGGAGGACTTGTTTGTCCACAGTCAGTGTGAATGATGAAGAGGAGAGATTGAATCACAGAACGCGGGTCAGGAACATCCCCTCCAGGGGCCATTGCTCAGCCTTTCCTACTCGGAGCCAACCGTCTGCTTCCACAAACACAGCACACGTGGATCACCTGCAGTGTAAAATATGGCAGCACAACTCAAACTCATATTCTTCCCATGTTGATCAGAGATACCTGTGGCGGTGACACCCTTCTGGATTCTTCTGGGTGACATGGATGTTTTACCCTGTGAGCACCTTGAACATCAAACACAGTGCTTTTCATCTTAGAACTCTTTTAAATTAGATCTCCTCTGTACTCCTAGCTGTAATAGTGCAGGTAGAGGTGCTACAGACCAGTGATGGGCTCAGAAAGCTTTCTCAGAGGGCTATGTCTCACTGCCATGTCTGCAGATAGCAAGTTTCTAGATCTATCAGGCTCTGGGAATCAAAGCGTGTGTTATGTGGCAAAGAAGCCTAGTGATGACAATTTTAGCAACAGCCCCGTCTTCAAAATCAACACACTGCAACCATGATAGCTCAGCCAGCTAAGCATGTTTTAGCCATAATCTGAAACCTGGAGACACTGGCATGTATTATGTGGGAAAAGTACCAGGAGGCACGGTGAAAGGAACGTGGACAAACATCTCAAGCGTCAGGAGACTAAGAGGGCAGCAGAGGGAGCTCAGGGTACAGGGGACACAGTTTTTGCCATGGGAGCAAGGACAGGGGTGCTGAGTGCTTGTTTCCTCTTGTGTCTAGACTTTCCCAATTTACCCAAGCCGAGAGCCTCTCCGGGAACTCCTCCGGAAGGGCAGTTCAAATATCTCTTATTTTCCTGCCCTGAAAATGAAAATCCATCGTTCTTCCTGAGAAGACAGGGAGAAACACATCAAACTTGGGATAAGTTGAAATCAATCCCAGAAGGCCCAGTGTTCTCTCAATGTCATTAAATTCTGCCCTCAATGTGCTTCTTTCAACACATTCCGTTTCTCTCCACTGTTGTATTTTTCCCCAAATGCCAGTTGGTTGAAACTGTATGTGTGCACATCTGACGCCAAATATCTTTTGAAGAGAAAACAACTCAAAACAAAGCATGATTTTACAATTCCTGAAATAATTTATACTTAAATTATTAAGTGCCGGGAGGCACTGAACTGCATAGTGTCTGCTGGGAGAGAGGCGTAGTCTCAAAGTTTTTGGCATTTTCAGGGCCCCAGTTGGGAGGCGTGGTCGACCATACTGGTTAAACCCATTGGCTGAATCAAGCCCATCTGACCTAGATGGCGTCTCAACCAGGTGTGCCGGCTTCCTCTCACAAAGACCTGAATGTGAGCATGCCCTTTAGCCTTAAGCAGCTTCCAACTTCCTGTAAGGGTCGAGAGAGGCTTTGGCACGTAGAGTGACAGCCCATAGTTCTGCCTCACAGCATCAGTGTCTAAAGAAGACATGGGTGTTGGAGAGTGTGGGGCAATGATGATACTCTCGGGTGGACCTGATGGTTTCAAGGAACTCCATACTGCCCAGTCCTCGACACACAGGATAATTCCATACTGTCCAGTCCTCGACACACAGGATATACGGGAGCCTCAGTCATGGCAGGAGCAATGAAGGCTGGAGGGAGAGAACACTGGGCTCAGAAATGCTGGGTTTTCCTTTGGCCATTCACACACACCTCTTAGGAAAAGAGATCTCTCATTGCAGCCTAACACACAAATAAGTTCAAAAGAAGAATTACCCTACAATGGCCTCAGAAGAAACAAAAGAACCTCTATTGATAAACACAGGGTTCCCTCCTATGCAAATCATTCTGCAGGCACTAGGTTAAAATCCCAGCCTTGGGTACTGAAAGCTATCAGTTCTCTTCTGACAGGGCTGTGGGTCCCTTGGGAAAGCAGAACTGTGGTCTAAAGATGCCATTTCTGTGAGTTCTGTGCCTGGTGACAGTTCCCCAACCTGAGGGTCTCATATATCAGTGTTGATTCTATGAGGATGGTTGTAACTGCAAGTGACTGACATATTCCAATTATTTTTATTTACAGGCGTCCTGTCCCAGGTGCCGCCTCAGGAGTCAGGGCCAGCACTGGTGAAACTCTCCCAGAAGCTGTCCCTCACCTGCACTGTCTCTGGTGTCTCCATCACCAGCATTGGTTACGACTGGAACTGGATCTGCCAGACCTGAGAGAAAGGACTGTGGTGGATGAGATACAGAGATTATGATGGTGGTACAGATTATAACCCGTCATTCCTGAGCCGACTTTCCATCACAAGAGACACATGGAGGAATCAGTTCTCCCTGCAGCTGAGCTCCGTGACTGCTAAGGACACCGCCATGTATTCCTGTGCAAGGAACAGTGAGGGAAGTCAGTGTGAGCCGACACAAGCCTCCCCTGCAGGGAACACATTGGGCAGCAGGGGGCGTGCAGGACCCACTGAACACACACACCCAGTCCTAGACAGACACATGAATGACAGGGAGGATTTCCTGTTGAATGAGGGTTTCCTCTCTTACCTCTCAGCCACACCAGGGACAATTTTTTTTCTCTCCACTCACCTCTAAATTTACAGGCTTTTTAATTTCCTCCCTGCATACTTGAACGGAGGAACAAATATTAAAGTTACTCTGATCCTTCATACTCATCTTGTATGACCGATTTTCCTTCTCTACAAACTGATTATCATGGTCATTCTCATCCTATCTGTTACTCAAAATCTGTTGACAATGAAATACAGGCATGCACAGATTCATGAGTGCAAAGCATGATTTCAAATGTCCTGAGCTCGCTGATCTATTACAGCCCGGGCAGGCCTCTGGAGTTCTTTCTACAATGCTCCCTGTGCACTGTGTGTGATAATTGACTAAAGATCTCTAAGTCTGAGAAAATAAATGGGTGACTTCTGGGGTTAAACTTGTGGCATATCCTTCATAATGCTTGCTCTCCACTTTCTCCCTTGATGCAAAAACAAGTGTTCCAGGCACAGAGGGGAACAGGTGAATTGGAATGAGCTGTCTGGTTCGCGGACTCCTTTGTAAGATTACTCATTGGAGTCCCAAGGAAGTGAACGCTTGTTGGAATGAAAACTTTGATTTCCAAAAGAAAGCAAATGTGTCATAAGAGGAGGACATTCCACACTCATATCTCAGAATGCTTTTTAGAACTGAGAATAGTGTGACTTCACACGTATTTTGAATCTGTGATCAGGGGAACTGGTTCCTAGAGAAAGGACATCCTGTTTGGTAGAGTGTCAGCAAAACAGAGGAAAACGCTCAGTTAGAAGCACAGACAGAGTGGCTGCAAAAATGGTATCAAACTTAAGAGCAAGTGAGGATGGTTCAGGACTTGGAAGTTTACTTATTTGCTGTAAGTCTTCATGAGTAAAAGTGACTCAAAAACACCCAGCATCTTTGATGGCCTGAGGTGCAGAATGGTCAGCTAAGTGTAATTACCTAAAATAATCTGAAACCGTTTTTTAAAATTTTAAATGTTAAATAATTTTAAAATTATTTAACATTTAAAATTTAATAAATGTACCAGTCCTAATTAAATTACAGCTATATGTTTTTCAATCAGGAGAACAAAGTATAATAAATAACTTATATATAATATATGCAAATAAAGGTTATTTACAACTCCACTACCCTGGTGGCATAGTGGATTTCACATTGGGATGCTAAGTACAAGGTAAGCAGTTCAAAAGCATCAGCTACTCCAAGGGAGACAGATGAGGCTTTAAAAAGATTTACAAGGAATGTAAATTATATAATCCAAATCCAAAGAAGCCAATAGTATCAGAGCTTAAAAAACAAAAAAATTTAAATAGTATCAAAGCTTAACTTGTGAGATTCTGGCATGCAGAAGGCCATGGATGACAGTGGAAGCTCAAAATACATTTGCAGGATCTCCACAGGGAATACACCTCCTGTGATTTCCCTCTGACCGTAACTGAGGGGTGGAAAAAGCTGGTGATCAGAGAGTATTGGAGAGATGACTATAGAATTTCAGAGTGACACATCTGACTTTGATGGTTAAAACTTTTCACTTGATCTCTCCTTTTATGAATTTTGTGCTGAATCTGGGTTTTAACATTTTATGTGATTTTTACAAATTTAAGGGATTATTTCTGCTGTGTTTTGTTATTGTTGGTAGCACTTTTGATCCTCATATATTTTTATATGTTTCTTAATGTATGAAGCACAGGGTGGGTGACTCTACAGAATAAGGGTTCCTGGGGGTTTCAGCAAGAGAGATGGGGGAGTTAATAGGAGTTGAAGAAGGAAAAAACATGTTTTCTAACTCTAAAACACTGCTGGATACAATTTAACTGTAGAATGGGATGATGTCTGGATTAGGTCTTAATAAAAGGGTTTTTGTTTGAAAGAAATAAAATGTTAAAACATATTAGTTTTGAAAAAATGTTTTAAAATATTTTTATTTTGAATACTTTCAAAAATTATTTTAACAAAATAATATTGAAAATTAAATAAGAAATCTAACATCGATATAATATTATCTATTATATATTTCATAATAAAATTGCCAATTTCTCAATTTAAAAAGTTTTACAGTGCCTAAAACTCTAAGAGGCAGATTTACTCTACTCTAGACAGTCACTATGAGTCAGTGCCAGTGAGTTACGTTAATTGTGTTTCCAATTTGAATCTTATTTTGGTTGCTTATGTCCATTAGTTTATTTTCTGTATTTTGTTTAAACATATTTAATACTATTGTCAGGAATTGTTTTTTTCCCATTACCATGGTCTTCATAGAATTTCCTACATTGTGTTGTTAGGTTAATAATCTCATCTTTTCTGTGACATCATTTATGATATTGTTTATATTTATTAACATGTTAATGGTTTTCCTTTTAAAGATATTTTTTCTGGTTGTGCTTCAATTTACAAAGTAGCTTGATAAAAATAACCTTATTCTTCCATCCATTTGCATTTTCCCCTTCTTTTATAGTGTAAGGACGACTTAACAGAATATTTCCGTTCAACCAATGTCTGAGGTCACCAGAAAAAGCACACCTTATTCACAGGCATTGGATGCAATAGTTTTCTCACAGAGAGAAGAGACAGAGCCAGCTCATCATCAGGAATGGGCACCAGTCTCCACAGCCAGTGGTTTCACACTGTGGCCAGTGCAGGAATGGAGGTTTGCAAGCATCCCTCCTTTGTGCTGAAAGTGAAGAACAGTGTTCCCTCCTCAACAGCAGAGATAGAGAAATAAGGTTGTGCTATAAGGTGGAATCTACTGGAAGGCTGTGCTATAAGGTGGAATCTACTGGAAGGCAGTGATATGGTTTTGTTGTTGTTGTTTTGTATATTCCATGTAATTTATGTAACAATCAGTTTGGGGAATGTTGGCTTATGTTCAGAAGAAGGTAGGTGTGTTGTAGGATGCCAGCTACTAAAGAGTATTTTTAGATCCAGAAGCCTTGGGAAAGGCAGTCAGACAGCAAGGTCATCACATTCCAGTAGCCAGCCTGACACATTTGGTCCTAAGCACACCTGGGTCTGTGATGGACTCTGGGGAAGGGCAGCAGACTGCACTTGGACTGCCTGCTTCTTCAATTTCCAATTCCTATTTGGGTTTATCTCAGATGTATTTTTGTCATGGGCGGTAACATTCTTGAATTTTTGTTCTTTGTTTATCTGTTTTACATTAGATGACACCCAGAATTGATGAACACATCGAGATAGCAAAGAGAATAAGAGATTCTGGGGCCTACAGTAGGGGGTGGCGGGGATAAAAGGGAGCTAATGCCAAGGAGTTCAAGAAGGAAGGGGGTGTTTTGAAACTGATTCTGGTAACAATTGTTCAATGCTGCTTGATGCACTTAAACTAAGAATTGATATGATTATAAGCACCAAATAAAATGGTTTTGGAGAAAAAAATGAGAAAATAATTAAATATTAAATAAAGACTATTCCATTGCTAACAATTTTTTAATTTCAAATTTCTGGCTTATATCATAATCTCTTTTCCAGCTCAATATTTTAGCTAGTGTTTTGAAGTGTTGTACCAGCAAGACTTTCCATCAGTTTCTGATTATGCATGAAGAAATTATCTTTCATTTTTAATTTATTTTTCTCATGGTACATGTATAGGCAACAAAATAAATTTTCAACAATTCTTTTCATGAATGATTCACTGGCCTTAGATTATCATCATGTTCAACAATTGCCAACAGCTGTAAGCTTTACTATCACACACATCACAGACACCCATCAAAAAGAATTGACTTGACAATTCCCTCCTTTACATGGGACAAATAACTTTTACTTTCTTGCTTCAATTATTTTGAATAGAAGTCTGCTTTAAGTATCTTTCTCTTCATGTGGAAAGAGTGAAGCCTACACTCTGTTCAATACCTTCATTGTCTTTCAGGCAGATTTCTTTCTTAATCAGTATTTTATTGAGGAATATATCTCAATATAATATCTATATAATTATCTATATCTATAGATCATACTTCCTTCCACTGTACCCAATTCAGATTGTCTTCAAGTTGTAGCACTCTCTACCTCCAAAGTTTTTCACAGTGAGGGAGAGTCAGTGTGAGTCCAGACATAAAACTAACCTCAGGGAGAAAGCTGACCTGCAGGAATGCTAAGGACCCATCAGCTCTGGAACAAGTGAAGAAAGAAGTGAGGACAGGAGCCTGGATAAGGACTGCAGTGCCTGGTCAGCGAGAACTGCTGTGCTGACCACTGTGGTAGCTCTACTGCCCATGGCAGGAAACCTGCTGAGACAACTCCAGGTAAAACTCCTGACCAATATCAAGAATACTTGGGACCAGATGACGGAAGGGAGGTTCACTCCGCTATGGGAATGTGCTAATCTGTTCACTGAAATGTTGAAATCCACAGACACACGTGTATAAAAGAGAGTTGTAATTAAATATTAAATGCACATCAAGAAAACTTCCCTAAAAGATCTTTTTAATCTCATAAGCCCACCATTATGCCATAGGCCCCCCAGAATCCACAACCATCTACAAAAGAGATGGAATGAGGCTGACTGCTATTAAGAGCAAAGTCAGAGAAAGCAAAATAATCTCATATTTGGTGGGCATCTGCATATAGCTGGGGAGCACCCAAAGCTGTTTCACGTAGATAATGTGGCTTCTGCTCAGATATGTCTGAGTGTACGTGAAGTTTGGAAGGAGTAACATTTAACTGGCTAAGGCATCATCTCACTTTACTGAATTTCAAAATCAAGATGCTCAAGAACTTGCAATGCTAAAGTGACCAATGCATGAATCATTCCGCCCTTCAATTAACACCACCTGTGCATTTTGGACATTTGGCGTGATAAGCTAACAATATGAGTGAGCATAACCTGTTGTGAAAAACAGGAAGATACAGAAAGCTCCATTGTTTAATGTAATTATTGTATACGGGAACATGCAGGATGTAAAATTTCCCATATGTATCTGAAGATGGAAAATGACAATGCCCCTTGACCAAAAAAAACAAACAAAAAAAACCATGTTGAGGCACTCTCAAAATGAAAAACGTAAATCTGGGTGAGGCAACACAGAAGGCAGCCAGTGAAACGCGGCATGTTAAGATTTCCTTCACATTCAAATAGTTGAAAATCTAAGGCATGAGCTGAGAATAGTAAAACTGTTTGATGCTCCATAATCGGTGCAGAGAAAACACCAGAATAATTGCCTCTTCCTTAATATACTTGAATCTGCTGGAGTTACATTTGGAGGTGAGATATGGGAAACTGTTTGAATTACAATAGTATAGAAGTAAAAGCAATTTTACACTGTGAGAAGCTCTAGTGTTTTCATTGGAATTGGTTGTCTGAATGACACCCACCTGGAGCTTTTTTTTTTTTTTTCTTCAGTTGTAGCTTTTGATTCTGTGTCTTCTCTTCTGCAGGCTAGGTTTTCAGGGTATTGACTGCTCTTTCTAGACTTTTGACAAACCTTTAGTCTGCAGGTTTAAGGTCTGGTGCTGGCTGCACTTTTGCCTATGGGAAGGAGAGGGACACAGAATCAAAGGGTTTATTCAGATGGTCTATGTGTCCTAACTTAGAAGTCAGACAGAACAGTCTGGTTATTGTAGTTGCCATCCGCCTGGGACTGGGTTTTGCCTGCAGAAGAATGATAGGGATAAAAGTGATGCAAACAGAAGCAAGTATCTTTAATATATTGATGCGTTCAGACTCCAGCCTAGACACTGATCCTTTCTGGGGACATTATATGCAGTCTCCCCTGACTCCAAAACAGTTCTGAGGAGTCGGTGATTGTGACTGAGTAGGAGGGCTCACTGCCTAGATATCACACGTCGTAGGTCCACATGAGGGCTATTCCACATCAAGCGGTGTCTTAGTGTGGCTCAATCAGTGTTTCCACCCAAATCCCTAGGCTTCTGAATTTCCTAGAACCCTGTGTCCTGCAGTCCCTTTTACCCAATAACCCTGGTGTTTATACTTTATAACCACATTTTCATTTGTGGAGATTAAAAATTGTTATTAAATAATGTGGTTTATGGAAATTGAAAAAATAAGCCACTAGAAGCTTACTTGGCTAAAAAAATATGCCAGTTTGCAAGGAAATGTCTAGAGAGGCTGCGTAGGCAGTAATAGAGCCGGCTCAAAGTTGGCAGTCAAGCACTTGCTTCATTGAATGTGTGTCACTATCCACAGTGTTGGAAGTAAATTGGCGTCATGAAACAGGTTCCTGAAAGGTCCCCAAATCACTATTCCAAGGATTTAAACCATACATTTCCCCATTCCATTTAACCTCCAGATCATTCAAGCTTTTAAAAAACAGGTCAATTTCACATTCAGTTCATCATCCCACATCTCAATTGGCTCATATCAGTTCAAAGACCCAGAAAACATAATCTCTGAGTTGTGCTCTATTAGAGTTATGATGAGCTGCATTATGACCATCTGCTTCACTCTCTGTTTTTAGAAAGTTTATCATAAGTAGCATGCACTCTTGCTATACCACACACCTCTAATTCCATTGTAGCTGTAAGTTTATATCCATAGTATTCAAGCCCCACAGACTGATGAAGGTGAGATATATAAAGCTAGGGGGTGGGAGTCCCCCATCCAGAGAATTTTCACTTTTTTTAATATTAACAAATACACACATTAGTTTCTCTTGTTAGTTTTTTACAATTTTTAAAAAGATGCCCAGTTACTGTTTTGTTGGGGATTTTATATTTTGTGTTTGTTTTTATTTTTTACCTCTTTTGTATAAGGAGGGAATTTATAGGGAAATATGTACTTTATGGAATAAAGTTTAAGAACTAATATATATTTTATCTTAAATAAATTAACGTATCTTTGATCTTACAGCTAAATCACTGATTATATATTTGCAGAGCTGACTTAAAGGATGAAAGAAAATTCTATCAAGAGTGTTACTTTTGACTTCAAAGCCTTCCTAATAAAGTCTTTTAACTACCTGTGGAGAAAAATAAGAAAAGAAAAGCTAGTATCATGAGGTATTTGACTTCGGTCAGAACTGCCTCATGACAGAATCGTCAGGATGGGGCCGGGCATAACTCAGGACTGAGTATACTTGCATCCAAACTGTTACTGTTGGGTAGATTCCAAGTCATGGAACTACCAGGTGTGCAGAGCCAAACTGAACCTTGTGAGATAGGGGCTGCAAGGCTCTGTGAAGGTTCAAAAGCAAACCACCAGGTCTGCCTTCTGAGGTACCACGGTATGGGTTCAGATGATCGTTTAAGTTATGAATTGAGCACTTAACTGTTTGTGTCACCCAGAGATGGCATGGAGGAAAATAGCTTTTCACTGTTTAGTGACTTTCCTAAACGGAAACGGGTGCTTATTTGTGTCTTGCCTTTTCTTATATTACTTGGGTTAGTCTGAGTACATTAGAGTACATGGAGAAAAAATCCCAAACCAGTGCAGCCCAAGTCTACAAGTCCAACATCAGCGCATTTGTCACACCTCAATCCACTGTGTCCTCCAACATCTTAACAAACACATGCAGTGAGGTTGGCTACAGGCGGAATGAACTGCCCATCTGGGTTTCTGAGGTTCTTACCTCTTTACTGGAATTAAAAGCGCCTTTTTTGCACCTGGAGCGGTTGGTGTTTGTAACCACTCAGCCACGAGGGCTCCATCTCCTTGTGCAGGACTACTCGTGATTTATTATCTACCCTAATGCTGCTTCCAGGGTGGTACATGGGCCGGTGATAAACTGTGAACTGTTTAAAATCTGTCCATTTGTAGCTAGGTACAGAAAAGAAGGTCAGAGTGCAGGTCACTGCTATTTCCAATTCCAGCAATGTCATGTAAAGGGCAAAGCGCGTAGCAGGGATTCTAGACTAAGGACACACTGAGGATGACGAAATACATCGGGGAAAATTACTTGTGATAAATCAGAGCTCCTGAGAGGCTGGGTCAAAAGTCGGGGAGGGCCAGACTCCAGAGTGGGTGGCCTGGGTTCCCACCCTGGCTTTGCCAGTCGTTCACTGTATATCCTTGGCAAGGCATCTCACCTCTCTGGGTTCCACTTTCCTCAGCCATGAAACAAATCAGCCAACGAATCTAAAAACAAATAACCTCACTGCTGTTGAATCCCTTTAGACTCACAGTGACCCTATAGGACAGGGTAACACTCCCCATGTGGGTTTTAGAGACTGGAACTCTTTATAGGACCAAAACTGCACCTTCTGCCCTCACCCCAAACTTAACATGTTTCTAATCCACACAATGTTTACAGCTTTAGGTTCTCATCGCTCTACTTCTTCCAAGACACCGAGAAGAATGGAGTGTTCGAGCAATATCCAGGTCACATGACCGTCTTTCTCAGTTCTTATCCCGCCTTTTCCTCTCCTGAGCACAACTGTCATGTTTTCATGAGCATCCGTGGCTATGATAAAGAATACACGTTTATGGGAGGTAATCAGGGCCTGGGTCTTCCATAAACCAGTTGCCAAAGACTTTTTACAGATAGGTAATAGTAGACCCATATGTTTTACTTACCTACTGCTGCCTAGTGACTTTCAATCCCACTCAGTGTGTTATTTGCTCACAATTCTGTAATTTGAGGAAGGTTTGACCAGGGCAGCTCAACTCCGCTCCACATGGCATTGACCAAAGCTGCTAAGGCAGCAAGACCGGGCAAGACGGGTTTGCTTTGGTTCATAGGTCTAGGGCCTTGGTTCTTGCTGTTGCATTGGCTCCCCAATTTTCCTCCATGTGATCGTACCATGTTCTTACCTTTAACTTCCTCACTGCAGGGTGATTTTCAAGATAGATTTTTTGTCAGGATAGTAGGGGTGACGGCCCATGAATAAATCCCTTAAAGGGATTAAATTGAATACACAATTTTATATGTGACTGCCGAATATCCCCCAGAGCACACAAGTTGAAGCCACAGGACATTCTCCCTGAGAGAGGTTCCTTGTAGCTTTTGATTGTCTTCTAAGTCTCTTTTCCTTTTCCACAATAATGTCTGGGTTGCTTTATCAATTGTCTTCCTTCTTTTTATGTGGCACAATCTCTGGCTGTTTAGTCCAAGCCAATGCAGTTCCTTCCCAAACTTACTGGGTTTCCCTTGCACTGGATTACATGATGCACTCCATTTTATGAAAGCCTATCCCCACATCTCTTTGAGATGGATCTCTCTCTGTTTTAGGCTGCAATTCAGCCTACTTAGGCTGTAGCACAGCCTCCTGAAGACTCTTAGAAAATATTTTGTGTATGTACATGAGACTGTCTACAAGGCACTGCATTACATTCTTTTGTGATCTCAATACAGGGTATTATAGCTATCTTGATCTGATCCAACGCAGAAGCCATGCTTTCTTGGCAGTGCAGAGGCCATTCCTATTGTGAGACATTATTTTTTGGCAAGAAAGACTTGGGGTTGCAAAATAGGTTTATATTTAATTTCAGCAAGTCCCTTCATATTTCATATTTTTTGCTAAAAACACAACTAAACCTCAAACAGAAGTAACTTCGTTAGCTTTTCTTTATCCTTCTGTAGTTTATTATTATTTGTCTGTTGTCTAAATTGTTAATGACGCTGAGAGTTCAGATTCTAGATAAAGGAGAAGAATGGCACTGCCGCCCAAAATAGTTGTTCTTGGTGTTAGTTGGTGTAAATCAATTCCAGCCCATCCACTCACTTACTGCCATTGATTCAATTCTGACTCATGGCAACGGAGTATATTTGCCCTGGTAGGTTTCTGAGACTATACATCTTTACAGTAGAAAGCCTCAGCTCTCTCTCTCAGAGCAGCTGGTAGTTTTGAACTGCTGGCCTTATGGGTAGCAGGACTATATGTCACCAGGGATCCTTTTCAAGACTGTGACCTTTCAGTATCAGATTGTCAGGCCTGCTTTCTTAGGAACCTGTGGGTGGGTTTGAAGCATCAACCTTTTGGTTTTAATATGCAAGTGCTTAGCAAATGGGCTTTATCCTGGTTTGGAAAGCCTAAGTCACTGGTCTTTTGCCTAAAGATTCACTTTCAATGGCCCTGGCTTGTTTCATGGGAAGGGCCAGTTCAGGGGCTCCCGGACAGATGGTGGGGTAGGATCCTTATTTAGTAGGGCCATATTGGGTGGGGGCGGCGGGGCAGTGTGTGTGTGTAATCTGCATCTTTACCAAATGGCCCCCCAGAGACTCAAATGAGAAACACGGGCCACAATTGTCTTCTGCATCTCTTGTTGCTGCCTTTTGGGGATTTTTCTGTCTTTTAGCAGCCCTGGAGGCCCCTCCTATCTAGGCAGGAAAAGGAGCAAATTAATAAATACACACTAAGGTGGTAGACAGTGATAACAGCTAATCGCTTCCAAGGACAATTGCTCTCAGAAAGAAAAAAAAAAAAAGAGAGCTCATGGGGAAAAAAATAAAAAATTATTTAACTCCAGTGAATAGTGTCTCCTGGATGATTTGTGTGTGTGGGTGTCTGAAGTCCCTCACATCAGGCTCTTCCTCTGCTTTCATGTAAATTGGACTTTAAACACATTCCCCAGGAAGGGTTTGAATGCCTCTGTGTATGGAAGCTTCTTGACAGAAGAGGGATTTTTGTCTCTTTTGTTCACTGAAAGAGTCCCAAGGCCTGGCACTTAATAAGTAAGTAGCAAGCTGTTTGAATGAATGAGTGATTGAGGTAAAGAAGCCTTCTGCAGCCATCCAGGTTGAGACTGCCCTCTCAGAAGCCTGACTCTTGTCTAAAGTGAGGTACACCTCTCCCCCTCCCCATTCATGCTTCCCCGTGGTCTGCCTGGGATTGAGCTGAAAAATGATATTTCATACATGTCGTCCTCATTATAACATCATCCCTCAGAGCGAAGCTCTCTGACCACCCTGAAGACCTGTATTTAATGTGAGGAAAGGTGATTTAATGGAGTGGAGAGTGAAGCATAAAGCAGACAACCCTTTCAGAACAGCAGAGCAGGCTGATCTTCCAAGGGGAAAGGGACAAAAAGGGAAAGGAAAAAAATGGGGGTGGGGGGGAAACCCTAACTCTCACTCTCCTAATAGACTGAAATTAGAAGTCCTTTTGGTCAGCTCCATAAGAAGACAAAACTGAAAGGGGGTTCATCCCACCCTCTTCCCCACCCCGCCAGCGCATAGCCGACTTACCATGCATTTACCTTGGAGCTGATTATGTGCTGAGTTGAGGCAGACAGGGAGAATTTATTGGCATTTGGTCTCCCTTCACACATTTTGTTACAGCCAGACATCAGGGACTGAGCTGCGGGATATTAAAGGATTTGGAAGAGTTATCAGGGAATGTGACATATTTATCAAAACCAGGGAGATATTAGAAAGCTGGGTTGCTGCTACACCTGGGTGTGTTACATGATTAAAAAAGTAATGACAATGCATCCTCTTGATGGATTTTGCACCTGGGTGAATACTGAGCAGGTCTGTTGGACCACCGTGGGTCGAGAATTCACACCTAACAACCCCGTTGGTCTCGGAAGAAAACTGTGGCTGCTAGGTCACACTTGGAATCCAGGTAGGGCCTTGGTTAAGCATGACTGCTAATCAATAGGACGGCACTTGGAATTCACTAGCTATCCCAAGTGAGAAAGATTACAGTCTTGGAAACCTTCCGGGAGGTTCTTCCCTGGCCTACAGGATTGCTGTAGTCAGAATTGACCTGACTTCCATGGCATTGAGCTGTTTTGAGTTTTGAATGGCTGAATTGGAGACTTCAGGATTGGAGGAAGACTTGAGAACAACCTGAGATATGCAGGCGACTCACCTTGCTTGCTGCAAGGGAAGAGGAGTAGAAGCACTTATTGATGAAGTTCAAAGATGATAGTCTTCAGTATGGATTACAACTCGAGGTTAAGAGAACAAGAATCCTCACCACTGAACCAATAAGCAACATGAGAAACAGAGAAAAGATAGAAATGGTGAAGCATTTCATCTTACTTGGACCAATCCACAACCAGCGCTCATGGAAATATCTGTCAAGAAATCACTGGACAAATTGCATTGAGAAAATTTGTCACCTTAGGAACCCAGGAGCATCTTGACTCAAGGCATGATTATTTTCATGTGGAAGCTGGAAAATGCATAAGGAAGTCCCAAGAGAAGAATTGATGCATTTGAAATACGGTCCTTGTGAGGAATATTGAATACACCAAAGAACTTCTAGGAGAACAAACAAATCTATGTTGGAAGAACTACAGCCAGATTGATTCTTAGAAGCGAGGATGGTGACACTAGGCTTCATGTACTTTGGGTGTTATCAGGAGGGACCAGTCCCTGGAGAAGGGCAGCATCTTGGCCAAGCCAAAAGGAGGACAAACCTCCACAAGATGGGTTGACACAGTGGCTCAAATGTAGGAATGGCTGTGAGAATGGCGCAGGGAAGCGTGCTGTTTTGTTCTGCTGCACATAGAGTGGTCATGAGTTGGAACCAAATTGACAGCACCTGGTTACGCAATGGACTAACAGCAAGATCAACCATTCAAAACCACCAGCCACTCCTCAAGAGAAAGATGAGGCTTTTTTTACTCCCATAAAGAGTCACAGTGTCAGAAACTCACAGGGGGAATTCTACCCTGTCATATAGGCTCACTGTGAATTGGCATCGACTCTATGGACGTGAACAGCAGCAACAACAACAACAACAACAAAACACTAATGGTGGCTGGGTGCATGCGCAGACACCCATCCACTTGCACTGGGCTAAGTTAGTGGTTTCAGCAGGAAGCTTACCTCGGTGGCTTCCAGAACTCCCCTGGACTGAACCAATTTACACCAGGTCCTTCAAATATTCCTGGTACCCTGGGTATCTTTCATTTCCCGGAGTTGGTTGTGTGACTTAGGCTTGATGATCATGGGGCCACATGAAGGACACCTATGTGTTCCAACCACTGCCTTCCGAGAGAGTGCTGCGGCCCATTGCCTTCAAGTCAGTCAGCTCCTGACTCATGCGGTCTCCATGCGCTACAGAACACAATGCCCACTGGTCCTGCCCCGTTCCTTCAGTGGGTTGTAGATTTTACCCCTTGTCAGCTGGGGGGTTTTCAGTGGCTGATGTCTGAAAGGAGGTCACCAGGCCTTCCCTCCTAGTCTGACTGTAGGCTGAAACCATTGCTGAAATCTGTTCAGCATCATAGTAATATGCCAGCCTCCACTAGCAGATAGGTGGTAGCTGTAACAGGAGGCACACTGGCCAAGAATCAAACCCAAATTTCCTTCATGACTAGTGAGAATTGTGCCATGGAGCCACCATTTCCTCTCTTCTGGTTTCTAGTGTTTATGTATACAAGATCACAGTACCTTCTAACAAGCAGTAAATAAGACTGTACCACGAGTCACCTCTATTTAGCACTCCCCCCATTTTTCCACATGAATTATTCAGTGTATGACAGTTTCAATATGTCTGTCTTTTTAAAAATTGCTGGGTGAACTTAAAACAGCACAAGGAAGTGCCAGCATAGCAAAATGATACCCACCTGCTTATTTATCTTAAGAGAAGAAAAGTCTTGAATGCATTCACTCAGGTGAAAATATCATTAACAGAAAGAACTGACTAATGGTCACCAGGACCCATGGTTAATCCAGGCTTGGTCATCTGATTCCAATCCATCAGACCTAGCTATAAATCACTTATATATCTGGGTAATAAAAAGCAAATATAAATTTTCAAAAAGATTAACATTGCATGGGATATAAAGAGACTCCATAACAACTACAGGCATAAATATGTCTCAAGACAAACTCAATGTGTACATCTGGAATACATATTATCTCTTGCTGAAACACGTTTCCCACTAGACCCTACCCCAAGCCAGTAAAAGTCATTAATTCTACAGTAAACTGTGGATTCTACTACTCTGAAATGGGAGCTGTGTCTCTAGACCTAATTTGGGGCTGTTCATACTGAGGACTCACCAATACCCTTCTGTAGGGACCACAGTCCAGGTGAGAATCAGGAAATCTGGACGACAGGCAGGATATAGGAGCACTGAGACCTCAATATGCTTCTAGGGGAGCATGGCCCAATGGAATTCCATTTCTGCACCCCTGGCAGGAGGAAGTTGATCAGGAAAGTAATGGTTTCTAAGGCAGTATTTCTTAAACTTTCACATGCATGCACTTACCCAGGTTCCTGGAAATCAGGGTGTGAGGCAGATTCTGATTTTGTGGGTTCAGGGTGGGACCTGGGATTCTGCAGTTCTAGAGGCCCTGGTACTTTTGGGCTGTTAACCACAAAGACAGTAGTCTTAAACCCCCAGCCACTCCTTGGGAGAAATATGAGGGTGTCGACTCCTGTCAAGAGTGACAGTCTGGGAAACCCACAGGGGCAGTTGTACCCTGTCCTATAGGGTCACTATGAGTCTGCCAGTCCTGGGCCACCCTCATATCTTTCTGATGTTTGAACCCATCTTTGCAGCCCCCGTGGCCATGCGTCTTGCAAACGGCCTGGCTCTTTGTCACTGGCCCTCTCCATTAATCTGACCAGAAGGGTTCGTCATCTGGCCCTCTCTCTGACAAGGTTCTGCCTTGGTTTACTAGTCCTCCACTACCTGACAGTGGTTCCATGATTAGCATAAGGTTTTCAGTGGTGTATTTCATCATCCTCAGTGTGTCCTTACTCTAGAAACCCTGCTGCGGCTTTGCCCTTTACATGACAGAGCAGTGACCTGCACCCTGACCTTCCTTTCTGTACCTAGCCACAAATGGACAGATTTTAAACAGGTCACAGATTATCACCGACCCATGTACCACCCTTTGATCGGCATTGGAGTAGATAATAAATCACGAGTAGTCCTGCACAAGGAGATGGAGCCCTCGTGGCTGAGTGGTTACAAACAACAGCCGCTCCAGGCGCACCAAAGGCGCTTTTAATTCCAGTAAAGAGTTAACAACCTCAGAAACCCAGATGGGCAGTTCTTTCCACCTGCAGCTACCATCACTGCATGTGTTTGTTAAGATGGAGGAGGACATAGTGGATTGGGGTGTGACATATGCGCTAATGTTGGACTTGTAGACTTGGGCTGCACAGGTTTGGGATTTTTTCTCCACGTGCATTTACCCTTTATCTAAAGCTCTATTTTATACATTTCAGTTTCAGTGGATTTATTTCTCTAATGTACTCAGACTAACCCAAGTAATATAAGAAAAGGCAGGACACAAGTAAGCACCCGTTTCCGTTTGGGAAAGACACTAAACAGTGAAAAGCTATTTTCCTCCATGCCATCTCTGGGTGGCACAAACAGTAAAGTGCTCAATTCATAGCTTAAACGATCATCTGAACCCACATCGTGGTACCTCAGAAGGCAGACCTGGTGGTCTGCTTTTGTAACCTCACATAGCCTAGCAGGCCCTATATCACTCGGTTCAGTTTGGCTCTGCACACCTGGTACTTCCATGACTTGGAATCTACACCACAGTAACTGTTTGGATGAAAGGTACTCAGTTCTCAGTTATGTCCGATCCCATCCCGACGATTTTGTCAAGAGGCAGTCCTGACCGAAGTCAAATACCTCATGATTCTAGCTTTTTTTTCTTAAATTTTTTTCCACAGGTAGTTAAAAGACTTTATTTAAAAGGATTTGAAGTCAAAAGTAACACCCTTGATAGAATTTTCTTTCATCTTTTAAGTGGCTCTGCAAATATATAATCAGTGATTTAGCTGTAAGATCAAAGATCCGTTAATTTATTTAAAATAAAATATATTTTAGTTCTTAAAATTTATTCCATACAGTACATATTTCCCTATAAATTCCCTACCTATACAAAAGAGGTAAATATAAAAACAAACACAAAATATAAAAACCCCAACAAAACAGTAACTGAGCATCTTTTTAAAAATTTTTAAAAAACTAACAAGTGAAACCAATATTGAGTGTCTTAGTTAATATTAAAAAAAATGAAAAATCTCTGGATGGGGGACTCCCACCCCCTGGTTTTACATATCTCACCGTCATCAGTCTGTGGGTTTGAATACATTGGATATAAACTTACAGCTACAATGGCATCAGAGGTGTGTGGTATAGCATGAGTGCATGCTACTTATGGTAAACTATCTAAAAAAAGAAAGAGAAGCAGATGGTCATAATGCAGCTCATCATAACTATAATACAGAACAACTCAGAGATTGTGTTTTCTGGGACTTTGAACTGATATGAGCCAATTGAGTTGTGGGCTGATGAACTGAATGTGAAATTGACCTGTTTTTTAAAAGCTTGAATGATCTGGAGGTTAAATGGAATGTGGGAAAGTATGGTTTAAATCCTTGGAATAGTGATTTGGGGACCTTTCAGGAACCTGTTTCATGACGCCAATTTACTTCCAACACTGTGGATAGTGACATACATTCAATGAAGCAAGTGCTTGACTGCCAACTTTGAGCCGGTTCTATTATTGCCTACTCAGCCTATCCAGACATTTCCTTGCAAACTGGCATTATTTTTTTCAGACAAATAAGTTTCTAATGGCTTATTTTTTCAATTTCCATAAACCACATTATTTAATAACAAAATTTTTTTTAATCTCCACAAATGAAAATGTGGTTATAAAGTAGAAACACCAGGGTTATTGGGTAAAAGGGACTGCAGGACACAGGGTACTAGGAAATTCAGAAGCCTAGGGATTTGGGTGGAAAAATTGATTGAGGCACACTAAGACACCGCTTGTTGTGGAATAGCCCTCATGTGAACCTACGACGTGTGATATCTAGACAGTGAGCCCTCCTACTCAGTCACAATCACCGACTCCTCAGAACTGTTTTGGAGTCAGGGGAGACTGCATATAATGTCCCCAGAAAGGATCAGTGTCTAGGCTAGAGTCTGAACGCATCAAAATATTAAAGATGCTTGCTTCTGTTTGCATCACTTTTATCCCTATCATTCTTCTGCAGGCAAAACCCAGTCCCAGGCGGATGGCAACTACAGTAACCAGACTGTTCTGTCTGACTTCTACGTTAGGACACATAGACCATCTGAATAAACCCTTTGATTCTGTGTCCCTCTCCTTCCCATAGGCAAAAGTGCAGCCAGCACCAGACCTTAAACCTGCAGACAAAAGGTTTGTCAAAAGTCTAGAAAGAGCAGACAATACCCTGAAAACCTAGCCTGCAGAAGAGAAGACACAGAATCATAAGCTACAACTGAAGGAAAAAAAAAAAAGCTCCAGGTGGGTGTCATTCAGACAACTGATTCCAATGAAAACACTTGAGCTTCTCACAGTGTAAAATTGTTTTTACTTCCATACTATTGTAATTCAAACAGTTTCCCATATC
This sequence comes from Tenrec ecaudatus, assembly GCF_050624435.1. Lineage (NCBI taxonomy): Eukaryota > Metazoa > Chordata > Mammalia > Afrosoricida > Tenrecidae > Tenrec > Tenrec ecaudatus. Next base: position 390,305 of record NW_027459462.1, read on the forward strand.
TCACCTCCAAATGTAACTCCAGCAGATTCAAGTATATTAAGGAAGAGGCAATTATTCTGGTGTTTCCCCTGCACCGATTATGGAGCATCAAACAGTTTTACTATTCTCAGCTCATGCCTTAGATTTTCAACTATTTGAATGGGAAGAAAATCTTAACATGCCGCGTTTCATAGGCTGACTTCAGTGTTGCCTCACGCAGATTACGTTTTTCATTTCTAGAGTGCCTCCACATGAGTTTTTTTTGGGGGGGGGTGGGTTAAGGAGCATTATCATTTTCCATCATCAGTTGTTGATGGGAAATTTTACATCCTGCAGGTTCCCGTATACAATAATTACATTAAACAGTGGAGCTTTCTGTATCTTCCTGTTTTTCACAACAGGTTATGCTCACTCATATTCTTAGCTTATCACGCCAAATGTCCAAGTTGCACAGGTGGTGTTAATTGAAGGGCGGAATGATTCATGCATTGGTCACTTTAGCATTGCAAGTTCATGAGCATCTTGATTTTGAAATTCAGTAAAGTGAGATGATGCCTTAGCCAGTTAAATGCTACTCCTTCCAAACCTCACGTACACTCAGACATATCTGAGCAGAAGCCACATTATCTATGCGAAACAGCTTTGGGTGCTCCCCAGCTATATGCAGATGCCCACTAAATATGAGATTATTTTGCTTTCTCTGACTTTGCTCTTAATAGCAGTCAGCCTCATTTCCATCTCCTTTGTAGATGGTTGTGAATTCTGGGGGGCCTATGGCATAATGGTGGGCTTATGAGATTAAAAAGATCTTTTAGGGAAGTTTTCTTGATGTGCATTTAATATTTAATTACAACTCTCTTTTATACACGTGTGTCTGTGGAATTCAACATTTCAGTGCACAGATTAGCACATTCCCATAGCGGAGTGAACCTCCCTTCCGTCATGTCTATAGGTATTTCTCCTTCCTATGGGCAGCTGGACAGTAATTTATCTGGGGAACGTCTGGTAAACCAGGACAATGGTGCCTCCCCAGCTTTCTGTGATGAAGGGCCAGGCCATTGGTTACCTTTATAAAAGTCTCCTGACACGTCCTAGTGATGTCTGTTTCTGGGACCATAGTGGCTTCCTCTTCCTCGGTTGGTCTTGTTGGTAGGTGCTGTCCAGTTGGTCTGCTTCAAAGCAACCCCAATGTACAGGACAAGGAAAGGCTTGCCAGTCCTGGACCACCCTCATTTCTTTCTGATGTTTGAACCCATCGTTGCAGCTCCCGTGGCCATGCATCCTGCAAACGGCCTGGCTCTTTGTCACTGATCCTCCCCTTTAATCTGACCAAAAGTGTTCGTCATCTGGTCCTCTCTCTGACAAGGTTCTGCCTAGTTTTACTAGTCCTCCACTACCTGACAGTGTATCAATGATTAGCATAAGGTTTTCAGTGGTGTATTTCATCATCCTCAGTGTGTCCTTATTGGGGGCTCTTACAACTCTTTTTACAATCCATACACCAATTGTATCTGACATAGTCATACGTATATTGCCATCATTCTTTTCTAGACATTTACTTTCTATTGAGCCCTTGGGATCAGCTCCCCCTTTTTTCCTCCTCCCCCACTCGTGGTTCCTTGATAGATTATAGATTGTTATTATTTTCATATCTCACATCGACCATTGTCTCTTTTATCCTCAGTTTTCTGTTGCTCCTCTCCCTGCGAGGGGTGTGCAGTTATATGTCATTCATTGCTATCGGTTCTCCTTCCTCCCATCCTCTACCCCTCTTCCCCCTACACTTTTGGTATCTCTATTCCCATTCCTGTTCCTGGGTTCCATGTGTTGTGAGTTTTATCTCTTGCTAATACCTATGCACTCTAGTCCAGAGTGGGAAGCGGCACTGGGGTGATGATAGTGGGGGGTGACGAGGCCTCAAGGGGTCAGAGGCAGATTGTGTGATTCATTGGTGCGATCCATGTGTCCTCAGGGGGGCCTCCACCCAGTGGGACACAGCATCTGGGAGGCTTGTGGCTTTCTCCTGAGACAGCATGGTGGCCAAGGGCCCGGGCATTGAGGGTGGGACTCTGGGCCTGGGGTGGCAGCACTTGCAGAAGCCACCCCCTCCCCCAGGCACCCACCTGGATATGGATGAGCACGTGAGACAGTTGGCTGTGAACTTTGAGCGTGGCCTCAGCGTCTCTAAGCAGGTGGAGTCTGGCCTGAGTCAGCTCCCACAGCTTCAACCAGGAAGCCCTGCCCCCAGCCGGGGGTCAGCAGGTATCCCAGCATTCTCATTCCTCCCCCTCAGCTTCTGTCTGGTCAGCCCTTCCGCTTCCTGGCTGGGTTTTGAACTTGTCCTAAGCTCCCAGAGGGCCACCGTCCTGAGATCTTGCTCAGCGCTTCAGGCCTTTCTGCAAACTCTCCTCCCAGGAGCCCATTATCACTAGCAGTTTACCCCTTGCTCTAACGATGCTCCAGGAGGCCTGCTTGGGAAGTGTTGGGCTGTTGCCTGGTTCAGTCCCACTAACTGCTCCTCAGGAGAAAGAAGAGGTTCCCTGCTCTTGGAAAGATTTACTGGCTTGCAAACCCTCTGGAGGATCCCCATGAGTCAGCAGGTGGGGTCATTCTAAAGCCCGGCACTCCGCAGGTAGCCAGTTGTGTGCCACCCAGGCATGCTGTGTGTTTGGAGGAGACTGCACACCCTTCAAAGGTAGAAGCTGCACCCCTCCATGGTTCTTGCATGCAGCAAATGCAGGGCCCCTGAGACTCCGGGCCCGCCTCTGGGCTAGGATCATGGGCAAATCGTTATCTCGCCTAAGCTCCATCTGGGCTGGAAATGCAGTAGCTTGTACTGTGACCTGGGTCAGCCTGGGGCTGTGCAGGGCATCCTCAGCCCAGCTCAACTCTTCCCAGAACGCCCTTGCAGTTGTAGGGAGCCCCTGGCTTGGGAAAGTGACCCTGCTAAGTGGTCTTTGTGACCAGGATCCCTGATCCACCGACCCAGGTTTGCCTCCTCCACAGGCTGCAGACAGCAGGGGCTGCCCTGGGTTTCCTGAACCCGGGTCCTCTCCAGAGACAGTGTGGGCAGGACCTGGAGGGTGTGGAAGTGAGTCGTGCTGGGAAAGTGGATGGAGGAACGGAGGGTAGGGTAGATGCTGGGTGGGCTGAGGGGGCAGGAGATGCCCTGCAGAGTTCTAGAACCAGGGCTGAGGGAATGTGGGAGCTGTTGGGGCCAGGTGGCCCTTTCGTGAGTTTTAGGAGCTGCCTGAATTCCATCCACATTGACCCTCTCCAGCCCCACCTTTGGCAGATGCTGGAAGAGAAGTTCAAGGTCTTCCGGGAGAAAGGGCAGAGTGTGGGGCTGCCAGGGTGCAGGCCCTGAGGGAGCTGGCAGGTGCCCTGGAACTCGCCTACCCAGCTCCATGGCCCAGAGTCAAGTCCACAGGAGCGGCGTTGAGGCCACATGGGTGAGGCTGGACAAGGCAATGAAAGCCCGCACAGAGGTGGGTGCCCAGAGGGACAGGCCAGTGATAGCCAAGGGGTTCGGGACACAGGGGCCTACCCCAGATGTGTGTGCATGTGTGTGCGTGTGTGTGTGTGCTCATGTGTAGGGGTGGGCATGTGGGTGTGTGCATGCATACTTCTGTGTGTATTCTCGTGTGCACATGTTTGTATGAAGGGGCATGGCTGATTCCAGCTCCCAGCATCAATCATCCTTCCCCGTCCAACCACGCTCCTTCCTGCCCCCAGTTTGGAGTCGTTCAGCGCAGGTCACTCCTTGTGGCAGGACCACGAAGTGGGCTCTCCCAATGCTCCCTGAGCACGGGCCGCAGTTTCGTTGGGGGCACAGGCCCTGCTGGTCTTCTTGCTGACCGCCACTCTTAGAGCTCCCTGCCTCCCCTCCCCACACCCTCCTTGCTCGGGATCTGGTGTCTCAGTGCACTGAGCACCTGACAGGTCCTGCAACCGAAATCCTGGGGCTGGGTGGCCCCGGGGCCAGCCCTCTCCTCACTGTCTTTTGGAGGTGCTACAGGCAGACCCCCTGACAGGCAGCCCACTCGCTCACTGAACCGCCGTCCTCATGTGCTCAGGGCTCCCCATCTTTTTGCCTTCCACCCAACATGCGTGTCAGGACCCTCGCCTCCCTCGGGCCCTGCCTGTGGCCCCCGGGCCTCATCAGGAACCTGCTGTGATCAGAGGAAACCATCCATCTTCTAAGTACCTAAGGGCGCGAATGTACAGCGATGATAATAGGTAAAGGTCACGGTAAAGTAACAGAGGACAGGAAAGACAGGGGCGAGAGAATACAATACAGAGTCAGACATGTTTTATTAGGCATGCTCACTTCAGCTCCTTTGATGGACCACGTGGAACTGGGAGAAGTGGAACCTTTGCTATCTTGGGACGTGTATAGGGAGCCTGGAGACACACCTGTTCAGTAGTGACATGGTCACAAGGTGGGCGGTATCTATCGTAAGGCCCCTGTACTTGAGCTCACCAAGGTGAGGAAAGCTAATACCTGCATTGGGGGAAGCTACAAAGGGGGCTGGGTGTCACGGTGGGAAGAGAGGGCAAAAGGATCATATCTGCTTCTACACAGAGATACAATCAGCCATGTGCTCACATTATGGCAGCCTAGCTGTTAACGGAGAATCCGTGGCAATGATTTTTAAAGCAGGATAATGTACTTGGACTTTACCTCTAACTTACTAAAGTAGAGGCTTTCCTACCGTGGAATACCAGCTTTCCAGATTCTCCCTGTTATAAGTTAGGGAATAGAGTCTTCGTCCTATTTCCCTCCGTGTTAAAGCCCCACAAATCCCCAAGCCACAGTCTTTGCTCAAAAGGAGGTGGCCCTGTTCTCAGGGAGAAAGTTGCTGGCCCTCCTTCCCGCTGTGCCCTCGACTTCGACAAGGCGGCGCTCGAGCTGTGGGGCCACATGTAGAAGGTGGTCCTGGTGGAGGGTGCTGTCCTTGGCCACGACCTGGTGTCTGTGGAGGTCCTGCAGCGCCAGCACCGCCTCCTGCAGGGGAGGGCCCCAGTCCCTCCCCCCCGCAAGAACCCCTCTTCTGTAGGCAATGGATGGATGAGGAACCATCACCCCCAGCTGACCCCAGGCAGGACTGCAGCCCGCCCCTTCCCCCTCTGGGATGGGTGGTGACGGGCCTGGGCTTGACCTAGGCTGGGGTACAGCCAGGATGGCCTGCAGAGTCCTGGGTGGAGGAGCATTCAGCCTGCTCTCTGCCAGCTGCAGAGGGAGCTGGTGGCTGTGGACGAGGTGGTGATTCAGATGGGGATGGAGGCCATCCAGGTACACCCTGCAGTCAAGGAGGGCCTGGCCGGGCAGCTGGCTGAGGTGCTGGAGGCCTTGGCCACCTGAACATGAAGGCCTGGGAGAAGGGCCAGCAGCTGGAGTGGGTAGCCCATGGCCACACCTTCCTCAGGCACTGCCAGGAACTGCTGTATGTGCCACCCCACCAGGATGGGGGCTCTCTCTGTTCCATGTGGGTGGGGGCACCCAGCTCTTCCCTGCCTCCTCCCTGTTCTGCCCTCTGGCCCTGAGACCTGTTCCCATGCCCTGTCCCCCACCCAGTACTCGGGCTAAAGAGAAGCAGGCAGTAGTCTATATCCTCAGAAGGGCCATCTGGGGCCAAGGAGACACTGGGGCAGGAGCTCTTCCTGAGAGCCCAGGCAGTGCGGCCGGCGGGTTAGCAGCTGCTGGACACCAGCCACGTCATGGCCCCAGAGATGTGCGCGCTGAGGGCTAGGGCCAGGGTGGTGTGTGGCCAGAGCTCCCTTTCCTGCTGCTCCCTGCTCCATGGTAACCCAGCCCTGCCCCACCCAGGCGACACCCTGCGCCCCTCCCAACAGCCCTCTGCCCCCCAGGTCACAGTGTCTCCGGGAGCTGGACAGGCAGCTGTAGGAGCTCCAGACGGCCTGGGCCCTTCACCAGGAGCACTGCCAGGTGAGCCAGGACTAGGAGGAGCTGCGTGGAATGCTGGGTCAGGCCGAGGTCTGGCTGGCCGCATGAGAGGACCTCCTGCTAGACCCTGACTGTGGAGTGAGCAGGGATCCGCCCCTTATAGGGCCACATGCCTGGCACCAGGACTTGGAAAGGCATCTGGCGGCCCATGAGGAGAAGCTCACCCAGTTCCAAATGTAGGTGAGGGTGTGGAGGGCGGGACTGAGGAGGGGTCGAGGGGCCTCCACCTGTGGTGGGGTCTCCAGAGCATTGATCTACCCTGAGGGGCAACCCTTCGGGAAAACAGCCACAGGGTCCTGTCCTCCATGGGCAGTCTGGCTCTGTGGGGTCCATCACAGCTTCTTCTGCCCAACTGCTCCCTCCCCTCCTCTTCCTGGTTTCGCCCTCTGAGAGCTGCCCCCAGAGCAAGCCCTGTGGGACACATAGGGTCACTATGGGTGGAAACCAATCAATAATCTCATGGGGGCACAGCACACTCTGAGGAACACAGGGGAGGTGACACTAGCTACAGAGAATCTGAGTGGAGCAAGGGTTTGTAATCCTTGTGTAGGCTGGGGGTGGGGCTGATGGGGGGGGGATTGATACCACAGGATCCTGTGGGACTGAAAGTGAGGACCTGAGGGTGGACGGGCAGAGGGAGTGCCCCATCCTCTGAGGCATGAAGGTGGTCAGCTAGGGTGAGTACGGAGGAAGATGAGCAGGGGCTGCTGCAGTCACGCAAATGTCACGTAAGAATCTCACTTTAGTATAAAATGTTTGTCTCCATTGCAAAGCCACCTCTAGCAACTAGGATCCCCTCTCTCCCCATCTGGAGTTGACGAGTGAAGAAAATAAAAAACTGAAGTAAAGCAGTCCACAGGACTAACGGACCACCAACACCACAGCCCTCCATCCTTGTCCTGGAGACCAGGAGAGTTAGATGGTGCCCAGCCACCGCCTCAAACTGCTCTGGTTGAGCTCAAACTGGCAACTTGTGCACAGCTTGAAAGCCAATGGAAGGTGACTTCATGAAGAGAGAGCATTACAAGTTTGACAGGGACTGCTGGAACCCTGAGACCAGGGCCCTTCAAATTCAACACAGAGCCCAGCTCCGGGAATCACCCCTGCCCAAGCAACAGTCGAGCTGATAAAGTGAACACATGGCACCTCTGAGGCAAGTGCTTCCCAGAGCAAAGGGGAGCATTTGCCCTCAAAGTTCAGGAGGGAGGGAGGGGCCAGGGAGAAGGCATGAAGAGTGCTGTGTTATATTATGAGGGCTGCAAACAAAATGTGTATAAATTGTTAAACTGCTCTGCATGTTTCCACTTAAAACAAAACCCTCTATATTAAAATTCATATATATATGTGCATTATATGTGTGTATATATATATATTAGTCAAACCCAAGGTCAGAAAAAGGCATGCCTTGGGCTGCTGCTCATGGCAAGGTCAGTGGTCTGAAACCCATCACAAAGACGCGGCTCGGCTGTCTGCTCCCGTAGTGACAGCCTCAGCGACACAGGGGCCGTCGTGTGCTGTCCTACAGGGCCTCGATGATAGAAATCGACTCGATGGCAATGATTTGAGTGCTTTGAAGGTCAGAAACTGTAGACAGTGATCTATAAACGTCCTTCTCTCCTGTAAGGTGTCTGTAACACAATCAAAGGAAATCAATCGGTCTGCTCTCCAGATCTTCAATGGGACCATTTCCAGGGAGCCTGGTCATACCCTGCAAGACTGTGCCTTCTCAGATCCGCTGGCACTGATAGGAAGGTTGTGGGTCCTACAGGGGTGGAGGACTCTCCAGTCTGCTCCCCAGCAATAGAGGCCCTAGGCCAAGACTGGAAGAGCCCTGGCAGGGGAGAGTGGGGAGGTTGAGGCAGTCACTGTGCCCTGCTTCTGACACTCTTCATATGGCTGCTATGGTCACCCTTGACCTCAGGGAAGGCCAAGGGTCACCAGGGCAGAAAACACTTCCTTTTTATGGTGAGGGCCATATCGGGTCTCAACTTCACTGCTAATTAGCTGTGGTCTCTAGCAAGTAACCCAGCCTCTCGGTGCACCCAGTTTCCCCAGTGCTATCTGGAGTCCCCAGAAGGGCCAGGTACAGCCAGGCTGCTTGCAGCTGGGCCAGAACCAGCAGCTGCCCTCACCGTGCCCTGAAGCCAGAAGCCCAGAACTCAAAGGCTGAGCTTTGCTGAAGGTCGTCTGACATGGCCTCTCAGCTTAAGTAAGGGGTCCCAAGCTACAGGCTGCACAAGTTGCTCCCTGGAACACGTGGCCCGGGCCCCCAATGTGGGCACACAGAAAGCAAGTTCACCTCTCAGGGGTTTGGCAGAGCCGCAGCACAGCAAGGGTCTCCCTGGAAGCCCTTCCAGCCCATGCCCAGCACCTCCCCCAAACTCACCCCTGCTCCAGGCTGCTGGTACTCACTGTAGGTCCTGTCACCACTGCTGGGCCCTGGGGGCAGTGCTGGGCCGCCACTCCAGCAGGCTCTCCGCTAGTGGGGCAGGCTGCCCCCTGGTGGCCACCCATCTTCACTTGGTGCTGAAACATTGCAAACTTGGTTAAGAGGAGCTGAGAAGAGAGGAGAAGGGTTCCAGGGGGCCCTGGCTGGTGTGCTTGTGAGACACCTCAGTGAGTGACTGGGCAGGGCAAGACTGGACAGCCACAGAACTTGCCCCTCTACGCAGAGAGGGGAATAGGAAGCCACAGCTGTCCTCAGTCCAGACTGATGTTCCCCATCAGCCCCTTGTGCATGCAGCCCCCCCTCCACCACCCGTCTTCCTTCGGCTCCTGGGCACCTTCCTTGCCCCTAGCCCCTTCCTCACTAGGGTGTGCTCATAGTCCTCTCTCCTCTGGCTACCAGCTGCTGGCTGCTCAGCCAGCTCTGCAAGTCCTCGGCTTCCCTCAGGAAGCCCTGCAGTGCCAGCATCCTCTTCAGATCCTGGCCCCTGTGGTGACAGCTGAGTCCCCCAACAGTTAGTGTGCATGTGTCCACACTCTGCAGGACAAGGGACCCAATCAAAGGGGCTGCCTGAAGGACAAGGTTCTTCATGGTCTTTGCCCAGGCTGCTCCTCTGGATTCAAGAAGCAAACCCAGGCCAGGGGGAGTTGGGGCTGGCGAGGGTGTGGCTGTGGGGAAGGGCAGGTGACTGGAGCCAGGGAGCCGAGCCCCTGCCCTGCAGGCTCTCCTCAAAGGTTTGTGGGAAGAGGAAACAGTGAAGGACTCATCTTTTCCTGACACATGTCTACAGGCCTCTGTCATGGTTCTCTTCAAGGCAGGGGTAGCATCTAGGGGAATAAGCAACCCCAGCCAGTTTTCTGGTACCCCCGGATGCAGTGACCCTCACTGTTGGGCTGCCAACTCCCACAGTGTCTTCAGCTGCTTCCAGAGCCTCCCCTGCATCACACCCAGCTGCTCTGAGACCTCAGTTACAAGGATCTACATATAACTTCCTCCCTGGAGGATGGACAACAGAAAAGTGGGTGAAGGGAGACAAAAAATGTAAGATCTGACAAATTATCAAGGGTTCATGAGTGAGGTGGGAACAGGGAGGGCGGAGAAAAATGAGGACATGATGCCAAGGCCTTAAGTGGAGAGCAAATGTTTTGAGAATGATGAGGGCAATGAATGTACGGATGTGCTTTACACAACTGATGTATGTATGGATTGTGATAAGAGTTGTATGTGTCCCTAATAAAATGATTTAAAAAAATTAAATCATTTAAATTTCTTAGGACAATGCCATTTGTATTTCAAAGCAACATTCACGAAAACTATTTTTCACCTTCACTATCTTCTATTTAGTTTTAAACAGTGCAAAAACAATTCTTATGCCTTTTTATGAGATGTAATGCAAGTAGACATAAATTTATGCATAATTAAAAATGTGAATGAACAAAATATTTTGTTAAAAAATTTGAACTTTTGTGAAAATCATCGAAAGCATATAGCATTTTATTGAAGGGTTGGGAATGTTTTCCTCTATTTTATTCTAGTTTTGGTCTGAGGTTCTTACGGCATATTCTGATTGTTGTCGTGTAAGAGAATGTACATTCCATATAAGAGAAAACTTTCCTTATAATATTTTCCTATCCATTGCTTCCTGCTGAATCTCTCATTTGTTCTTTTATCATTTTTTCCTATAAAACGCCCAGGCTGCTTAATTTTATTCTTATTAATCATTTATATAAGTTAGGAAAATATTTATTATATATACATTTTTATTAAAAGTCTTTTATTGGAGACTCTTACAACTTTTGTTGCAATCCATATTGATTCCATCAGGCATTTTGTACATATGTTGCCTTCATTCATTGATAGACATTTCTTTCTTTTTCTTTTTTAGAATCATTTTATTGGGGCTCATACAACTCATCACAATCCATACATACACCAATTGTGTAAAGCACACTTATACATTCGTTGCCTTCATCACTCTCAAAATTTGCTCTCCGCTTGGGTTCCTGGAATCACCTCATTTCCCCTTTCCCCTATCCCCTTATCACCCTGCTCCTCTTCCCTCATGAACCCTTAATAATTTATACATTATTATTTTCTCTTATCTTACACTGCGCGGCGTCTCCCATCACCCAATTTTCTGTTGCCCATCTCCCAGGGGGGAAGTTATATGTAGATCCTTGTGATCGGTTTCCCATTTCTATACCCACTTCCCTCCCAGTATCGCCACTCTCACCGCTGGTCCTGGGGGGTTCATCTGTCCTGGATTCCCTGTGTTTCCAGTTCCCGTCTGTACCGCTGTGTATCTTCTGGTCTAACCAGGTTTGCAAGGTAGAATTGGGATCATGAGATGTGAGGGGAGGAAGCGTTTAATAACTAGAGGAATGTTGTGAGTTTCATTATTGCTACACTGAACCCTGAGTGACTCATCTCCTTCCCACTACCCCTCCGCAAGGGATGTCCAGTTGTCTACAGGTGGGCATTGGTCCCCCGTCATGCACTCCCCTCATTCACGATGATATAATCCCACCTCCCGCCTTTGTTGCTTGAAAACTGGTCCCCTCAGCCCTTCATGATCACACATTTTGGTGTGATGCTTCCATGTGGGCTTTGTTGCTTCTGGGCCAGCTTGTTTACTTTCAAGCCTCTAAGACTCGGGACGCTATATCGCTTGATAGCCGGCCACCATCAGCCTTCTTCACCACACATACTTATGCACACATTCATCTTCAGCGTTTATGTGGGGAAGGTGATCACACAATGATGGTTTTTGTTCTTTGGTGTCTGCTACCTGATCCCTTCAACACCTCGTGCTCACTTCGGCTTGTGTGCTTCTTCTCTGTGGGCTTTGTTGCTTCTGAGCTAGATTTCAGCCTGTTTGCCTTCAAGCCTTTAAGACCCCCAGAGTTTCATTATATTGTGCAGAGAGTGGCTATGAGCCAAACCCACTAGACTGCACCCAACAACAGTAACAACAGGACTTGTGCTTCTAACAATATGCTGAAGAAGACCTTAAGAGAATCTCCCCTTCGTTTAGAGCAGCGGCTCTCGACCTGTGGGTCATGTCTACTTAGGGGGTCAAACAGCCCTTTCATGGGGTGGCCTGAATTATAGGAGTAGCAAAATTACAGCTATGATGTAGCAACAAAAATAATTGTATGGTTGGTTGGTCACGACTACATGAGGAACTGGATGAAAGGGTCGTGAGTAAGAATGTTGAAAACCACTGTCCAAGAGGAAGACTCAATTCTTGATACAGTTGAAGGGCAAGAAAATAGACTCAGCCCCAATATAGATGGGATAGCACAGTGGCTGCAACAATAAACACAAGCCAAAGAAACACTGCAAGGATGGCACAAGATGGGGCAGTGTTTCATTATATTGACATAGAGTTGTTATGAGTCAAAACACACAAGAAAAAAAAACAGGACTTGTTTTTCTAACAATGTACCTAAGTAGACCTTAAGAGAATCTCCTATTAGTTTAGCGCAGCGGGCCTCAAACTGAAGTTCGTGACCCCTTTTGGGGGATAAATGACCCTTTCACGGCAGTGGACCATTCATTAAAGTGGAAAATTTAGAGTTATGATGTAGCAATGAAAATAATTTCATGATTTGGCAATCACCACTACATGAGGAATGGTATGAAAGAGTCGTGGCATTAGGAAGGTTGAGAACCACTTCCCTAGGGCAAGACACAAATCTGGTACAGAAGGGAAGGAAGAGAGCGGCAGTCTCCAACAAGTTGGATTAGCACAGTGGCTGCAACACTGAGGCCAAGCACACAAGCACGGTGAGGGTGGCTAAGGGGAGGGCAGCTAAGAGTCAAAACCCACTCGACAGAACTTAATGACAATAACTACAGGACGTGTACTTCTAACAATATGCTGAACTAGATCTTAAGAGAAACTCCTCTAAATTTAGAGCAGTGGTTCTTAACTTGTGGGTCGCGACCCCCTCTCACAGGTGTTGCCCAATTCATAACAGTAGTGAAATCACAGTAATGGAGTAACAATGAAAAAAAATTACTGTTGGAGGATCACCACAACATTAAGAATTGTATAAAGGAGCCATGCCATTAAGAAGGTTCAGAAACACTGCCCGAGAGGAATACACAAAACGTGGTACTGCAGAAAGGCAGCAAGTGAGAGGCAGACTCTACAAGATGGAATAGCTCAGTGGCTGCAACAATGAGTGCCATCAACGAACCACTGTGAGGACGGCACAGGACGGGGCAGCGTTTCATTATCTTGTGCTTAGAATTGCTGAGAGTCAAAACCCACTCGACGGCAACTAACAGCAACACAAAAAGTACTTGAGCTTCTAACAATATGCTGACGTAGATCTTAAGAGAAACTCCTCTTAGTTTAGTGCAGGGTTCTCCGCCTATGAATCACGAACCCTTTTGGGGAGTGAGTGGGTTGAATGACCCTTTCACAAGGGTTGCCTGATTCATAAGATTAGCAAAATTACAGTTATGAAATATCAGCGAAAATTTTGTATGACTGGGGGTCCACCACTATTTTGGGAACTGCATGAAAGGGTCGTGAATTTAGGAAGATTGAGAACCACTGTTCGAGAGGAAGACACAAATGTTGGTAGAGTAGAAGGGCAGCAAAGGAGAGGCAGCCCCTCCAAGTTGGAATAGCTCAGTGGCTGCAACAACCAGCGCAAGCAAAGAACCACTGTGAGCAATGCACAGGATGGGGGAGCATTTCGTTTTATTTTGCATAGAGTTGCTATGAGCCAAAACCCACTTGAAGGCACCTAAATAAAATAACAACAGGACTTTTGCTTCTAACAATGTGCTGAAATATATCTTATGAGACATTCTTCATAGTTTGGAGCAGAGATTCTCAACCTGTGGGTCATGACTCCATTAGGGTGATGAACTACCCTTGCACAGGGGTGTCCCACTTCATAGCAGTAGCTACATTACAGTTATGAAGTAGCAATGACGATAAATTTATGACTGGGATTGTACCCACTACATGAGCAGTGTTATAAAAGGCCTGTGGCATTATAGGAAGGTTGAGAGCCACTGTCCTTGAGCAAGACAGAAATCTTGGCAGAGCAGAAAGGCAGCAAATGAGAGGCAGACCCCCAGATGATAGATTAGCACAGTGGCTGCAACCATGAGTGCAGACAAGAAACCACTGTGAGGATGGCACAGGACGGGGCAGCGTTTCATTATCTTGTGCGTAGAGTTGCTGAGAATCGAAACCCACTGGGCAACACCTAACAACAATCACTGTAGAACTCATGCTTTTCACAATATGGTGCTGTAGATCCTAAGAGAAACTCCTCTTAGTTTAGAGCAGTGGTTCTCAACTTGTGGGTCACGAGCCCTTTGGGGGGGGGTCAAATGACCCTTTCACAGTGGAGGCCTGATTCATAACTGTAGCAAAATTAAAGTTACAAAGTAGCAATGAAAATAATTTTATGATTGGGGGGTTCATCACTACATGAGGAAATGAATGAAAGGGCAGTAGAGGGGCAGCAAAAGAGAGGCAGCCCCCCAAAAGTTGGATTAGCCCATGGTTGCAACAATGACAACAAGCAAAATAACCACTGTGAGGGTGGCACGACACGGGGTCACGTTTCATTATATTGTGTATAGAGTTGCTATGAGCCAGCACACACTCAAAGGCACCAAACAATAACAACAGGACTGTGCGTCTATGAATATGCGGAAGTAGACCTTAAGAGAAACTCCCCTTAGTTTAGACCAGTCGTTCTCAAACTGTGTCACAGTGCCTTTAGAAGACTAATGAACCTTTCACATGGGTGGCCTGATCCATAACAGAAGCGAAATTACAGTTATGATGTAGCAATGAAAATATTTTATGGTTGGGGAGTCACCACTACATGAGGACTGGTATGAAATAGTAGTGGCATTCAGAAAGTTGAGAACCACTATTCTTGAGGAAGACACAAATCTTGGTACGGAAGGGCAGGAAAAGAGAGTTAGTCCCTAACAAGATGGATTACCACAGTGGCTGCAACAATGAGCGCAAACAGAAGAACCACCGTGAGGATGCACAGGGCAGGACAACGTTTCATTACATTGTGCATAGGGTTGTTATGAGCCAAAACCCACTCGAAGGCAGCCAAAAACAAGAACAGGATTTGTGCTTCTAACAATATGCTGAAACATACCTTAAAAATAAACTCCACTTAGTGTAGAATAGCAGTTCTCAAACTGTGGGTCGTGATGCCTTTTGGGGGGTAGGGGGGAGAATGACTATATCACATGGTGGCCTGATTCGTAACAGTAGCATAATTTTAGTCATAAAGTAACAAGGAAAGTAATTTTATGATTGGGGAGGGGGCGTCACCAATACATGAGGAATGGTGTGAAAGAATCGTGCATTAGGAAGTTTGAGAACCACTGCCCTAGAGGAAGACACAAATCTGGGTACAGTTGAAGGTCAGCAAATGAGAGTCAGTCCCCCAAAAGATGGATTAGCACAGAGACTGCAACAATGAGTGAAAACAAAAGAAAAGTGTGAGGGTGTTAGAGGATGGAACAGTGTTTCATGATACTGTGCATAGAGTTGTTATGAGCCAACTATGAGCCAAACCCACTCGACTGCCCCCGAACAACAATAAGAACAGGACTTTTGCGTGTAATAATATACAGAGCTATACCACAGGAGAAACTCCTCTTAATTTAGAACGGCGGTTCTCAACCTGTGATTTGTGACCACTTTGGTTGGTTGAACAACCCTTTCACAGGGTGACTAGATTCATAAGACTTGCAAAATTACAGTTATGGAATAACAGTTGAAAAAAAAACTTTACGCTTTGGGGACCACCACTACACATTGGGAAGTGTATGGAAAGGTCGTAGAAATAGGAAGGGTGAGAAACACTGTCCTAGAGGAAGACGCAAGTACAGTAGAAGGGCAGCAGAAGAGAGGAAGTCCCTACAAGACAGATTTGCACGGTGGCTGCAACAATGAGCGCAAGCAAAGAACCACCGTGAGGATGATGCAAGACTGGGCAGGCCTTTATTATATTGTGCACAGGGTTGCTATCAGCCCAAACCCTCTCCACGGCCCGAACAACAATAACAGGAGGAATCATACATCTAACAGTATGCTCAACTAAACCTTGAGAGAAACTGCTCTTAGTTTAGAGCAGCCGTTCTCAACTTGTGAGTTGAGTGGTATATCCTTTGGGGGTGTTCAAATGACCCTTCCATAGGCGTGGCCAGATACGTAACAGTAGCAAAATTACAATTATGAAGTAGCAACAGTACAATTTTTTTGGTTGGGGGGTCATTACTACACGAGACACTGTATGAAAGGGTCGTGGCATTAGGATTGCTGAAAACCACAGTCCTACAGGAAGACACAAGTCTTGATACAGTTGAAGGGCCGCAATATAGAGTCAGCCCCCAAATAGATGGAATAGCATAGTGGCTGCAGCAATGAGCTCAAGCTAAGGGAACACTGTGAGGATGGTACAAGATGGGGCAGCGTTACATTATATGGAGCATAGAGTTGCTATGAGTCAAAACCCACTCGACTGCACCTGACAACAAAACAACAGGACTTGTGTTTCTTATAATGTGCTGAAGTAGACATTAAGAGAAACTCCTATTAGTTTAGTGCAGCGGTTCTCAACTTTTGGGTCACGAGCCCTGTTGGGAGATGAATGAACCTTTCATAGTGGTCGCCTAGTCATAACAGTAGAAAAATTAGAGTTACAAAGTTGCAATGAAAATAATTTTATGATTTGGCAGTCAGCACTATATGAGGAACGGTATGAAAATGTTGTGGCATTAGGAAGGTTGAGAACCACTGCCCTAAAGGAAGACACAAGTCTTGGTAGAGTAGAAGGGCAACAAAAAATAGCCAGCCCCCCAAATATGGCTCCAAAAATGAGCACTAGCAAACAACCACTGACAGGATGGCACAGGTCTGGGAAGCATTTCATGATATTGTGCATAGAGATGCGATGAGCCAAAACCCCCTCCGCAGAACTTAACAACAATAACAACAGGGCTTGTGTGTTTAACAATATGCTGAAGTAAATCTTAAGAGCAACTCTTCTTAGTTTACAGCAGGGTTCTCAACATTGGGTCGTGAACACTTTCAGGTGGGGGGTGTTTCGAAACACCCCTTCACAGTGATGGCCTGATTCATAACAGTGGCAAAAGTACAGTTATGAAATATCAATGAATATAATTTTATGATTGGGGTCCACCACTACATTGGGAACTGTACGAAAGGGCCGCAGAATTAGGATGTATGAGAAACATTGTCCTAGAGCAAGACACAAATGTTGGTACAGTAGAAGGGCTGCAAAAGTCAGGCAGCCCCTACAAGATGGAATAGATGCAGCTTGAGTGCAAGCAAAGGACCACAGTGAAGATGGCACGAGATGGGGCCGAGTTTCATTATATTGTGCATACAGTTGGTATGAGCCAACACACACTCAAAGGCACCAAACAATAATAAAAAGAACTTGGGCTTCTAAGAATATTCTGAAGTAGACCTTAAGAGAAACTCCTATTCGTTTAGACCATTGGTTCTCAAGCTGTGTGTCGAGACACCTTTGAGGAGACTAACGAACCTTTCACATGGGTGGCCTGATCCATAACAGAAGCAAAATTACAATTATGATGTAGCAATGCAAATATTTTATGGTTGGATGTCACCACTACACGAGGAATGGTGTGAAGTGGTTGTGGCATTTGGAAAGTTGAGAACCACTGCTCTAGAGGAAGACAGATATCGTGGTACAGAAGGGCAGGAAAAGAGAGGCAGTGCCCAACAAGATGGATTAGCACAATGGCTGCAAAAATGAGTGTGAGCAAAAGAACCACTGTATGTAAGGCACAGGATGGGAAAGCATTTCATTACATGGTGCATAGAGTTGGTATGAGCCTAAACCCATTCGAAGGCACCAAACAACAGGATTTGTGCCTCTAACAATATGCTGAGGGAGACTTTAAAATAAACTCTTAGTGTAGAGTAACAGTTCCCTAACTGTGGGTCACAACGTCTTAGGAGGGAACAATGAGCATTTCACATGGGTGACCTGATTCATAAAAATAGCAAATTTATAGTTATGGAGTAACAAGGAAAATTATTTTTTGATTGGGGGGGTTACTAGTACGTGAGGAATGGTGTGAAAGAGTCATGACATTAGGAAGGTTGAGAACCACTACCCTAGAGGGAGACATAGATCTGGGTACAGTAGAAGGGCAGCAAAAAGAGGCAGCCCACAGCACGATGGAATACAACAGTGGCTGCAACAATCCGCGCAAGCAAAAGAACCACTGGGAGGATGGCGCAGGACAGGACACCTTTCCATCATATTGTGCTTAGAGTTGCTAGGCGTCGAAAGCTACACAACAGAATCTAACAATAACTATAGGATTTGTGCTCCTGACAATAGGGTGAAGTAGATATTAAGAAAAACTCCTCTTACTTTAGACCAGCGGTTTTTAACCTGTGGTTCGCGACCACTTTTGGTGATCGAATGACCCTTTCACATGTGTGAAATGATTCATAACTGTAGGAAAATTACAGTTACGAAGTAACAATAATATTATGATGGGGGTCACCACTACATGAGGAACTGTATGAAAGGGTCATGGCATTAGGAAATTTGACAACCATTGCCCTAGAGGAAGACACAAGTCTTGGTACAGTAGAAAGGCCACAAAAAAGAGGCAGCTACCCAAAAGTTGGATTAGCACAGTGGCTGCAACAATGCGCACAAGCAAAAGAACCACTGTGAGGATGGCATAGGATGGGAAAGCGTTTCATTATATTGTGCATAGAGTTACTATGAGCCAAAACCCACTCGATGGTACCTAACACCAATAACAACAGAACTTGTGCATCTACCAGTATGCTGAATTCTATCTTAAGAGAATCTCCTCTTAGTTTAGAGCAGGGGATCTTCAGCTGTGTGTCGCGACCCCTTTGTGAATATGGAATGAAAATTTCACAGGGGTGTCGTGACTCATAACAGTAACAAAATTACAGTTATGAAGCTGCAATGAAATCATTTTATGGTTGGGGGGGGTCACCACTAAATGAGAATCGGTATGAAAATATCATGGCATTAGGAAAGTTAAGAACCACTGCTGTAGAGGAAGTCCCAAATCTTGGTATGAAAGGGCAGGAAAAGAGAGGCGGTCCCCAACAAGATGCATTAGCACAGTGGCTGCAACAATGAGCGCAAGCAGAGAACCACTGGGCGGCGTTTCATTATATTGTGCGTAGAGTTGCTATGAGACATACCCATTCGACGGCACCTAACAACAACAACAACAATTGGACTTGAGCTTCTAACAGTATGGTGAAATAGACCTTAAGAGAGACTACTCTCAATTTACAGCAGGGGTTCTCACCATGTGGGTCGTGACCCCTTTGGGGCTTAGACGAACCCTTTACAGGGTTGCACTATTCATAACTTGTAACAAAACGAGAGTTACGAAGTAGCAAAGAATATAATTTTATGATTTGGGTCTACCACTACAAAGGAAACTGTATGAAAGTGTCCTGAATTTAGGAAGGTTGAGAAGCACTGTCCTAGAGGAAGATACAGATATTGGTAGAGTAGAAGGGCAGCAAAGGAGAGGCAGCCCCTACAATTTGGAATAGCTCAGTGGCTGCAACAATGAGCGCAAGCAAAGAACCACTGTGAGGAATGCACTAATGGGGCAGCGTTTCGGTACATTGTACATAGAGTTGCTGTGAGCCAAAATCCACTCGACGGCACTTAACAACAACAACAACAGGACTTGGGCGTCTAACAATATACTGAACTACATCTTAAAGAAACACCTCTTAGTTTAGAGCAGCGGTTCTCAACCTGTGGATCGGGACCTCTTTGGGGGTTGAGCTACCCATTCACAGGGGTCGGTCTCTTCTTCATAGTAGCAAAATTACAGTTATGAAGTAGCAACGAAAATAATTTTACGAATGGATGTTCACCACAACATCAGGAACTTCATTATAGTGCCAAGGAATTAGGAAGGTTGAGAACCACTGGTTTAGAGCATAGGAAATCTGATGCAATACTGCATATTTTAACACACATGAAGGTGGAAAATAAAGGAAATTGGGAGAGGACAGTAGTATCAAATTCCTGAGTCAGAATTGTTCTATATCATAGAGTAGCTAAGACAATGAGAAGAAATGACAAAGTCAAAGAGCTGAAGAGAAAATTCCATAGGACACGTGGCAACAGCTTTATGCTCTTGTTAGACCCTCGGGACCTCCTTATCTTTTGCTGGTGCACCTCCAAGATCCCAGAATCCATAGTTGACAGTGGAATTTGCATAGCGAACTGGCTCATTGAGCCAAGCCGGAGGCCTCTGTCTGCAGAAGAGACCAAGCCCTGTGCTGCAGCTCCTGCTCCCATATGCAAGCAGTGGGGTCCAAATGCGGGTCCTGTGTCTGCTTCCTGTTGTAAAAGACAGTGTTGGGACAAGTAGCCTTCTACTGAGTCTCTCCTCCGTCTACGCAGTCGACCCCCTTACCTGGGGGAGCAGGCTCCAGGCTTGCTGTGGCCAGCTAATAGCAATTAGTAGGCATAGCGCTAATGAAGAGAGGGGACAGCTGGGCAGAGGGCCTAAACCTGCTGAGCGCCATGGCCCCTGAGACACTGGCGAGCTGTTGGCTCCCAGCTCCTTGTCCCTGACTCTTACTTGCCTCCCTCTCTCGAGTTCACTCTTGAATTTCAGTCTCCATGCAATCTCACCCAGCCTTGCTGCCTGACTGGAGAGGGAGCCTGGAGGCTCTTAGAATAGCGCTGCTCAGGCTCGTTGGGCTAAAGAGTCTGACGTGGGCCAGGAGCTCCATGAAGTTCCCTCCCTCAGGCAGTTTTCTGCCTCTCCATCCCCCTTAGTCTCCCTGCAGGCCTGGCCCTGGGCCCTGACCTTCCACTTGCTTCCTCATCCAACATGTGGAGGGCTGGCTCTTGCCAAGTACACACATGGGTGCAGACATGAGAGATCCCACTCTCTCCTGGAAACCAGGAGGTCTGTAAACAAGGGCACAGCTGAGGCCTGTTCTTACGCAAATCATGTGCATCCTTCTCTCTGCCCTCTGCCCTGGGGTAGGGACAAGGGCTCTGGGAAGACCGGCCACCCCATCACTATGGGGCATGGCCCGATGGTGCTGGTGCACAGAGCACTGGGCAGGCAGGGCTCCCTACAGGCCCTTGCACCATGTGGGGCTACAGAAGGGGAGAAAGGCAGAAGAGTGCTACCAGGAGCCAGCTGCACTCTGGCAACGTGTGGTCCTCTGGGCTGGGCCACTGAGGTGGGGTGCTAAGGCTGTGCTCCCCTCTCCCTCTCCCCAGGTGTGTGGTTGTGCTCTTCAATCCCCGGAAACACAAGCAGCACCACATCCTCAACAGCTCCAGGTAAATGGGCTCTGGGGCTTTGGGGAGTGCCACCATTTCCCAGGGACGGCCAGAGGAGTGCCACCTGCTTCTCTGTGGCATTGGGCCCTGTTGGGCCCCAGGCCTGCAAGGGAAGCAGTACAGGGAGGGCGGGTTTGCTGCCCTTGTTTTGAGAGGGGACTGTGAGAGGCCAGACCTGGGCCAGGCTGCCAGTGCCTCTCTTGAGCCTGCCCCCATTCCTTTCAGGAAAACCATCACTGCCCTTGCCTTCTCTCCTGATGGCAAGTACCTGGTCACCGGCGAGGTGAGTGAGGAAGGAAGCTCAGGCACTGCAGAGGGGGTGGCCTGGCCTTAGCAGAGAGTGACAGCCTGCAGCCCGCATAGGACTGGTGCCAAGTTTGACTTTCTGTACTGGTGTCAACTTTGGGTGTTTGGTCTGCCCTAGAGCAGTGTTCTTAGGCTGTAGCCTGCATCAGAAGTGCTATGGTGGCCCCATAGTACAGACTGCTGGCTCTCGGGCTCAGCAGGTCTGGGGTGGCTCTCTTCAGTTTGCAATGCTAACAAGTAGTTCCAGATGAGGCTGAAGCTGCCAATTTGGGAACCACATTTTGGAAAACACCTCCTTAAAACATTCCTTATCCTGGAGTCCTCCTGTTGGTCACAGTGTGGAACAGGGCTGCCCTCCCATAGACTTGCCCTGTGAGGCTGTGGGAGCCAACCGCAGTAGTGGTGGTTCTTGCCCATCCAAATCACGCCAGGAGCCCATCCCTGAGAGTCCCTGTTCCCCAACACTGATCACATTCCCACCGGGGGTGTCCTTGATTCATGTGCAGGCACATTAGGTTAGGTGTCCTTCATTTATGTGCAAGCTCTTGTCCAGTGGGTGGGAGAGCCAGGCCTCCTTGGATGGGGAGGGAGCTGGCTGCCTCTGGCCTTTACTTTGGGGTCTGCGTCCCCGCAGAGTGGACACATGCCTGCTGTGCGGGTGTGGGACGTGTCGGAGCGCAGCCAGGTGGCAGAGCTTCAGGAGCATAATTATGGCGTGTCGTGTGTGGCCTTCTCACCCAGCGCCAAGTACATTGTCTCAGTGGGCTACCAGCATGATATGATCGTCAATGTCTGGGCCTGGAAGGTGAGTGGGCTGCTGGCCTCAGGACAGGCAGGGCCGGGAGGGGAGCCAAGAAACTGCTGACAGGTGGCCTTCACTTCCGCCTGCTGGCCTCAGTCCCTTTCTAGAGAACTCTGAGCAGAAAGGAGCAACTGTGTATCTAGGATGCTGAAGAAGGGGCAGAAGGAGAGGTCAAGTTCACAGCTTGTCTAACCTCCTTCAGTGTGTAAGTTTCTTTTCCCTCAGCTCCTAGAAGCAGAGCCTTGATTTCCCTTGACTTTCTCTCCAGAAAAACATTGTAGTGGCTTCCAACCAGGTGACCAGTCGGGTGAAAGCAGTATCCTTCTCTGAGGACTGCAGCTACTTTGTCATTGCAGGCAACCGGCACATCAAATTCTGGTTCCTTGATGACAGCAAGACCTCAACGGTGAGGCAGCAAGTAGCCACCAGGGTGGGGTCTGCCCAGATCTGTTCCACCTGCGCCCCCTTCTGCATGCTCAAAAGCCCTTTGGAAGTCTCAGCTGGGCCAGGTGCTATGTCAATCTGCAAGGGAAGCTTTTTCCCTCTCTCCCCAGGGCCTGCTTTCCAGGGGGTAGCCTGCAGGGTGGGTGTGTGGGTGGTACCTGTGGTGTGCCTCCACAGGTGAATGCCACTGTGCCCCTGCTGGGCCGCTCCGGGCTGCTGGGGGACATGCAGAACTACCTGTTCACTGATGTAGCCTGTGGCCGCGGGAAGAAGGCTGACAGCACCTTCTGTATCACATCCTCGGGGCAGCTGTGCGAGTTCAGTGACCAGAGACTGTTGGACAAGTGGGTGGAGCTGAGGGTAAGTGAATGCTTTGTCGGCACCCTCCCGTCTGTCACCTCCAGGCTCCGGGGGTCCTGGGGTTAGCAGCGGGGTCTGCATGCACGCTGGGGGAGGCCCCAGGCGGAGGAAGGTGTTTGGGAACCTCTCTGCTCGCTCGCACTCTCTGTCTCTGCCGCTTCCTCTGCTTTCCTCTTCTGCTCAGCACAAAGACAGCATCACAGTAAGTGTGCTGGCCCTGTCCGCTGCCTCTGCTGCCTTTCTCTTGGCCGGCCTTTTCTGAGTGTGTGTTTGCCTAAAACTCAGGTGGCTTATAAGGCTTGCTGACTCCTTCTTCCTAATTGCATGGGGCTGTGGGCCCTCTGGCTAGCTGCTGTTAGAGGGAGGGGCATTGAGGGGCTCTGGCCAGGGCAGCTGTCCTACCTTGCACTTGTCTTTGCCTCTTGGCTCATGGCTGTTGAGGTGGGGTGAAGGAGTGTGCAGACGCCCTTGCTGACTGGGGCTTCTGTGCTCACAGACCACAGTGGCCCACTGCATCTCGGTGAGCCAGGACTATATCTTCTGTGGCTGTGCTGACAGCACCGTGCGTCTTTTCAACCCCTCCAACCTGCACTTCCTCAGCACGCTGCCCCGGCCCCATGCCCTGGGAACAGACATTGCCAGCATCACAGAGTCCAGGTGAGCGGTGTGGGTGGGCCCCTGAGTCCTGTCAGAGCCCCACTCTGTGCCAGGCCATCCTTGGCATGCTGCAAGGAGAGAAGGGCACACATAGGCCTCTGGGAAGACCCTTGCAGTCAAGCACAGGTGGGTCTTTTAGCATTTCTTGCTCACTGTGGGCAACCGTGGTAATCTGAGTCTGCCGTGTGGTAATGCATTGTCCTGTAAAGACCACAGCTAGGACAGACGGGCAGTTCCTTAGGGTTTCTGAGAGAGACTGGAAACCTGATGGAGCAGGCCTTTCTCCCTCAGGGTGGTCCTGGGTTGCAGCTGCGGTAGGAGGGGCTTATTGTAGCCTCGGGCCTTGGGTTGGGTGATTGCAGGAAGTGAAGTTTTGCTCTGGTTTCAGTGCTGTCAGGAAGCGGGGCAGTTCTGCAGTTGGGTATATTAATTTCTCTTTCAGGGCAGGACGGGACTAAATCTGCAATTGTTAGGAAATGATATATGACCATGGTTGTGGCTTGCACAGTGTCCTTCCTTGTCCTCTGACGTGAGTCTAGAAGGGCCTGACATCTGCTTGGCTGCATCACGGCCACACACTGTCCCTGCCTGACGTTGGGGGCTATGAAATAACTTGTGTTCTTTTGGAGAGCCCCATGGCAAGGAATGCCAGGCCAGCTGCTGCGTTCTTTCTCCAGTGACTGCTGGCCAACCTGCTGCTCCTCCCTTGAGTGCCCCATTTCATTTGCGCTCACTCACTAGTTTGCCCTGTCTGCCCTGGACACCCTGCCCCCCTCTTTCCTCAGTCGCCTTTTCGCTGGAGTGGCCAATGCGTAGTATCCGGACACCATCTCCTTGGCCTTTGATCCTGCAAATCAGTGGCTGTCTTGTGTGTACAATGACCATAGTATTTATGTCTGGGATGTGAAGGACCCCAAGAAAGTGGGCAAGGTGTATTCAGCTCTCTATCATTCCTCCTGCTTCTGGAGTGTAGAGGTACGTGGGCCAGGTCTGCTGAGACTGACCGTGTTTCCTGGGCTGCTATTAGGAGCTGGAGTTCCTCAAGTGTGGAATTTGTTTCCTCCAGCACCCTTGCTCCCCCAGCAGTGCCCCTGGGTCCCTTCGTATCCGTTAATTGACTCTGAGGATGGGAGGGGATTTTAGTGCTGACTCATCTCAGACGTTTTTCAGTATGCCCTGTGCAGTCTGAGCTTTGCCTCTTTGGACATGTTCCTGAACTTGACCAAACCTTAGTTTCTGCAATTGTGAAATGACATACCTGATGCATTTGATTTTTACGAAAAGGAGACAAAGTAAGTGGGAGATTTAGAATGCCTAGTACTTACTAGGTGCTTGGTTAATGTATATTCCTTTACTTGTTAAAGACAAGAGCTAATCATTATGACTTGCTTGCTCTGGGAAAAGCCTGGGGCTAAGTCTTGACCAACCTTTTCTCTACTCTCATCCCGTCCCATCTCTGGGCAGCCAAGGTCTGACCCAGGTCCCTCTCGTCCTTGTGCTCCTCCAGGCCTACCCTGAGGTGAAGGACAGTCAACAGGCCTGCTTGCCCCCGAGCTCCTTTATCACCTGCTCTTCTGACAGCACCATCCGCCTGTGGAATACAGAGAGCTCTGGGGTGCATGGCTCCACCCTGCACCGAAACATCCTCAGCCACGTGAGCCTGGTGCCCCCACACCACATTCTCAGGATCTGAGTCTCCAGACCAGACTCTTCCAGATGTTTCTGCAAGTGTATGAGTGTGAGTGTGTGTGTGTGTGTGTGTGTGTGTGTAAAAAGGACCCGAAGTCAGAAGCACTCTAGACATTCTGCAAGGTTGTGTGAGTGTGTGTGTGTGCGTGTGTGTGTGTGTGTATGTAAAAATGACCCGAAGTCAGAAGCCCTTTACATTTTCTGGAAGTGTGTGTGTTTGTGTGTTTGTGTTTGTAAAAAGGACATTAAGTCAGACACCCAACAGAGATTCAGAAAGCGTTTGTGTGTGTGTGTGTGTGTGTGTAAAAAGGGCACGAGTCAGAAGCCCTCTAGAGATTCTGCCATGGTGTGTGTGTGTTTGTGTAAAAAGAACAAGAAGTCAGAAGCCCTCTAGATGTTCTGCAAGGGTCTGAGTGTGAGTGTGTGTGTGTTTGTAAAAAGACACGAAGTCAGAAGCCCTCCAAAGATTCTCCAAGGGTACGTGTATATGTCTTGTGTGTAAAAATGAAACAAAATCAGAAGCCCTCTAGTGATTCTGGAAGGGTGTGTGTGTGTGTGTCCTAAAAAGGACACGAACTCAGAAGCCCTCCAGAGATTCTGTAGGGGCATGAGTGTGTGTGTGTGTGTGTGTGTGTGTGTGTGTAAGTAAAACCTACACAGTCAGAAGCCCTCCAGAGATTTTGCAAGTGTTTTTGTGTGTATGTGTGTGTAAAAAGGACATGAAATCAGACGCCCTACAGAGATTCTGCAAGGGTGCGTGTATGTTTGTGTGTGTAAAAAGGACACGAAACCAGAAGCCTTATAGAGATTCTGGAAGTGTGTGTGTGTGTAGTTTTGTGTTGGTAAAAAGGACATTAAGTCAGAAACCCTCCAGAGATTCTGAAAGTGTGTGTGTGTGTGTGTGTGTAAAAAGGACACGAAGTCAGAAGCCCTCTAGAGATTCTACCATGGTGTGTGTGTGTGTGTGTGTGTTTGTATAAAGAGTACAAGAATTTCGAAGCCCACTAGGGACTCTGCAAGGGTCTGAGTGTGAGTGTGTTTGTGTGAGTGTGTGTGTGTGTAAAAAGGCCATGAAGTCAGAAGCCCTCCAGAGATTCTGCAAGGGTATGAGTGTGAGTATGTGTGTGAGTGTGTGTTTGTGTGTATGAAAAGGACACGAAGTCAGAAGCCCTCCAGAGATTATGCAAGGGTGTGAGTGTTTTTCTGTGTGTGACTAAAAAGGACACGAAGTCAGAAGCCCTCGAGAGTTTCTGCAGGGGTATGAGAGTGAGTGTGTGTTTTGTGTGTGTAAAAAGTACACGAAGTCAGTTGCCCTCCAGAGAAACTGCAAGGGTGCGTGTGTGTGTGTGTAAAAAGGACACGACATCAGAAGGCCTTCAGAGATTGTGCAAGGGTATTAGTGTGAGTTTGCGTGTGTGAGTGTGTAAAACGGACAAAGTCAGAAGCCCTCCAGAGATTCTGCAATGGTTTTCTCTGTGTGTGTGTGTGTTTGTGTGTGTGTAAAAAGACATGAAATCAGACGCCCTACAGAGATTCTGCAAAGGTGCGTGCGTGTGTGTGTGTGTGTGTGTGTGTGTGTGTGGAAAAAGGACAGGAAACCAGAAGCTTTTTAGAGATTCTGCAAGAGAGTATGTGTGTGTGTGTGTGTGTGTTTGTGCTTGCAAAAAGGACATTAATTCAGAAACCCTCCAGAGATTCTGCAACCGTGTGTGTGTGTGTGTGTGTGTGTGTGTGTGTGTGTGTGTGTGTAAAAAGGACACGAATTCAGAAGACCTCTAGGGAATCTGCCATGGTGTGTGTGTGTGTTTGTAAAAAGGACACGGAATCAGAAGCTCTCTTGAGATTCTGCAAGGGTCTGAGTGTGAGTGTGTGTGTAAAAAGGACATGTAGTCAGAAGCCCTGCAGAGTTTCTGCAAGTGTATGAGTGTGAGTTTGTGTGTGTGTGTAAAAAGGACACGAAGTCAGAAGACCTCCAGAGATTGTGCAAGGGTGTGTGTGTGTGTGTGTGTGTGTGTGTGTGTGTGTGTAAAAAGGAAAGGAAGTCAGAAGCCCTACAGATATTCTTCAAAGTTTGTGTGTGTGTGAGTGTCTAAAAAGGACACAAAATCAGAAGCCCTCCAGAGATTCTGCAAGTGTCTGTGTGTGTAAAAAGGACACAAAGTGAGAATACCTCAAGAGATTCTGCAAGGGTGCGTGCATGTGTGTGTGTAAAATGGAAACGAAGTCAGAAGCCCTCCAGAGATTCTGCCAGTGTGCATTTGGGTGTGTAAAAAGGACAGGAACTCAGAAGCCCTCCAGAGATTCTTCAAGTGTGAGTGCTTGTGTGTGTGTGTGTGTGTGTGTATAAAAAGGACACGCAGTCAGAAGACCTGCAGATATTCTGCAAGAGTGTGAGTGTGTGTGTGTGTGTGTGTAAATTGGACACGAAATCAGAAGCCCTCCAGAGATTCTGCAAGTGTATGAGTGCGTGTGTGTGTGTGTGTTTAAAAAGGACATGAAATCAGACGCCCTTCAG
Source organism: Tenrec ecaudatus (assembly GCF_050624435.1). Taxonomy (NCBI): domain Eukaryota; kingdom Metazoa; phylum Chordata; class Mammalia; order Afrosoricida; family Tenrecidae; genus Tenrec; species Tenrec ecaudatus. Next base: position 417,863 of record NW_027459462.1, read on the forward strand.
AGATTCTGCAAGGGTGCATGTATGTGTGTGTGTGTGTGTGTGTGTGTGTGTGTAAAAAAACACGAAGTCAAAAGCCCTCTAGAGATTCTGCAAGGGTCTGAGTGTGTGTGTGTGTGTGTTTGTAAAAAGGACACGAAGTCAGAAGCAATCCAGAAATTCTGCAAGATTGTGTGTGTGTTTGTGTAAAAAGTAACCAAATCAGTAGCCTTCTAGAGATTTGCAAGGATGTGTGTGGGTGTGAGTGTAAAGGACACGATATCAGAAGCTCTCAAGGGATTCTGCAAGTGAATGAGTGTGTGTCAAAAGGGCACGAAGTCAGAAGCCCTCCAGAGATTCTTCAAAGTTGTGAGTGCTTGTGTGTGTGTGTGTGTGTCAAAAAAGGACATGAATTCAGAAACCCTCCAGAGATACAGGAAGGGTGCGTGATAGTGTGTGTGTGTGTGTGTGTGTGTGTAAAAAGGACAGTAATTCAGAAGCCTTCTAGAGATTCTGCAATGGTCTGTATGTGTATGTGTAAAAAGGAGAAGTCAGAAGCCCTCCAGAGATTCTGCAAGAGTGCGTGCATGTGTGCATCTGTGTGTTATTGTTCAAAAAGGACACGAAGTCAGAAGACCTGCAGATATTCTGCAAGTGTGTGTGTGCGTGTATGTGTACAAAGGACACGAGGTCAGAAGACCTGCAGATATTCTGCAAGGGTGTGTGTGTGTGTGTGTGTGTGTGTGTAAAAAGGACACGAAGTCAGAAGCCCTCCAGAGATTTTGCAAATGTATGAGTGTCAGTGTGTGTGTTTGTGAGTGTAAAAAGGACACTAAGTCAGAAGCACTCTAGAGATTCTGCAAGGGTGTGTGAGTGTGTGTGTAAAAAGGACACGAAGTCAGAAGCCCTCTAGAGTTTCTGCAAGAGTGTGAGTGTGTTTGTGTTTGTAAAAAAGACATTAATTCAGACACCGTCCAGAGATTCAGAAAGGGTGTGTGTGTGTGTGTGTGTGTGTGTGTGTGTGTGTGTGTGTGTAAAAAGGTCATGAAGTCAGAAGCCCTCTAGAGATTCTGCCATGGTGTGTGTTTGTGTTAAAAGAACAAGAAGTCAGAAGCTCTCTAGAGATACTCCAAGGGTCTGAGTGAGAGTGTGTATGAGTGTGTGTGTGTTTGTGTAATAAGGACACGAAGTCAGAAGCCCTCCAGCGATTCTGCAAAATTGTGTGTGTGTTTGTGTAAAAAGGAAATCAAATCAGTAGCTTTTTAGAGATTTGCAAGGATGTGTGTGGGTGTGAGTGTAAAGGACATAAAGTCAGAAGCTCTCCTGAGATTCTGCAAGGGTGTGTGAGTGTGTGTGTGTGAAAAGGGCACGAAGTCAGAAGCCCTCCAGAGATTCTTCAAAGGTGTGAGTGTTTGTGAGTGAGTGTCAAAAAAGACATGAATTCAGAAGCCCTCCAGAGATTCAGCAAGGGTGCGTGATAGTGTGTGTGTGTGTGTGTGTGTATGTATGTGTAAAAAGGTGAAGTCAGAAGCCCTCCAGAGATTCTGCAAGGGTGCGTGTATGTGTGCATGTGTGTGTGCGAGTGTGTAAAAAGGACACGAAGTCAGAAGACCTGCAGATATTCGGCAAGTGTATGAGTGTGAGTGTGTGGGTGTGTGTGTGTAAAAAGGACACGAAGCCAGAAACCCTCCATAGATTCTGCAAGTGTATGAGTGTGAGTGTGTGTGGGTGTGTAAAAAGGGCACGAAGTCAGAAGCCCTCTAGAGATTCTGCAATGGTGTGTGTATGTGTTTGTGTAAAAAGAACCAGAAGTCTGAAGCCCTCTAGGGAGTTTGCGAGGGTCTGTATGTGAGTGTGTGTGTGTGTAAAAAGGAAACAAAGTCAGAAGACTTGCAGATATTCTGCAAGGGTGTGTGTGCGTGTGTGTGTACAAAAGATACGAGGTCAGAAGCCCTCCATAGATTCTGCAAGAGTGTGAGTGTGTGTGTGTGTGTAAAAAGGGCACGAAGTCAGAAGCCCTCTAGAGATTCTGCAAGGGTCTGTGTGTGAGTGTCTGTGTGTTTGTAAAAAGACACAAAGTCAGAAGCCCTCCAGCGATTCTGCAAGATTGTTTGTGTGTTTGTGTAAAAAGGAAACCAATTCAGAAGCCTTCTAGAGATTCAGCAACGGTGTGTATGTGTGTGTGTCTGTAAAAAGGAGATGTCAGAAGCTCTCCTGAGATTCTGCAAGGGTATGAGTGTGAGTATGTGTGTATGTGTGTGTGTGTGTGTGTGTGTGTGTGTTTAAAAAGGACACCATATCTGAAGCCCTCTAGAGATTCTTGAAGGTTGTGTGTGCATGTGAGTGTAAAGGACACAAAGTCAGAAGCCCTCCAGAGATTAGGAAAGGGTGTGAGTGTTTGTGTGACTAAAAAAGACACAAATTCATTAGACCTCCAGAGATTCTGCAAGGGTGCGTCATAGTGTGTGTGTGTGTGTGTGTGTGTGTGTGTGTAAAGAACACTAAATCAGAAGCCTTCCAGAGATTCTGCAATGGTGTGTATGTATATGTGTGTATGTGTGTGTGTGTGTGTGTGTGAAAAGGAGAAGAATCAGAAGACCTCCAGAGATTCTGCAAGGGTATGAGTGTGAGTATGTGTGTGTGTATAAAAATGACACGATGTCAGAAGCCCTCTAGATATTCTGCAAGGGTGTGTGTGTAAAGGACACGAAGTCAGAAGCACTCAAGAGATTCTGCAAATGTATGAGTGTGTGTGTGTGTGTGTGTAAAAAAAGAACGAAGTCAGAGCCCTCCAGCGATTCTACAAGGGTGTGAGTGTTTGTGTGTGTGTGTGTGTAAACAAGACACAAAGTCAGAAGCTCTCCAGAGATTCTCCAAGGGTGCGTCTTTGTGTCTGTGTGTAAAAATGAAACAAAATCAGAAGCCCTCTAGTGATTCTGGAAGGGTATGTGTGTGTGTGTCCTAAAAAGGACACGAAGTCAGAAGTACTCCAGAGATTCTGTAGGGGCATGAGTGTGTGTGTGTGTGTGTGTGTGTGTGTAAGTAAAGCGTACAAAGAAGCCCTTTAGAGATTTTGCAAGTGTTTTTGTGTGTATGTGTGTGTAAAAAAGATATGAAATCAGACGCCCTACAGAGATTCTGCAAGGGTGCGTGTTTGTTTGTGTGTGTAAAAAGGACACGAAACCAGAAGCCTTATAGAGATTCTGTAAGTGTGTGTGTGTGTGTTTGTGTTTGTAAAAATGACATTAAATCAGAAATCCTCCAGAGATTCTGAAAGTGTGTGTGTGTGTGTGTGTGTAAAAAGGACACGAAGTCAGAAGCTCTCTAGAGATTCTACCATGGTGTGTGTGTGTGTGTGTGTTTGTAAAAAAGTACACGAATTTAGAAGCCCACTAGGGATTCTGCAAGGGTATGAGTGTGAGTATGTGTGTGTGTGTGTGTGTGTGTGTGTGTGTGTGTGTGTGTTTGTGTGTATAAAAAGTACACGATGTCAGAAGCCCTCAAGAGATTCTGGAAGGTTGTGTGTGAGTGTGAGTGAAAAGGACACGAAGTCAGAAGCCCTCCAGGGATTCTGCATGGGTGTGAGGGTTTTTTTGTGTGTGTGTGACTAAAAAGGACACGAAGTCAGAAGCCCTCTAGAGTTTCTGCAGGGGTATGAGAGTGGGTGTGTGTTTGTGTGTGTGTAAAAAGGACACGAAGTCAGTTACCCTCCAGAGATACTGCAAGTGTGTGTGTGTGTGTGTGTGTGTGTGTGTGTGTGTAAAAAGGACACGACATCAGAAGCCCTCCAGAGATTTTGAAAGAGTATGAGTGTGAGTTTGTGTGTGTGAGTGTGTAAAACGGACAAAGACTTTGCATTTAGTAGCTCTGTGAGTAGCCCGCCATGTCACCAGAGGTTCTTTGCGTTTGATGGCAGTGGGGTGGAATGTTTACAATGGAAAGACCTTTTTCAAATGTATTGCTACTGACCGCGGTCTAAAGCCCAAGTGCTTAGCCATTGGGCCACCAGGATTCTTCGTGGTAAGGATGTGTTCCTGCCAAAGTTTATGAACACTACACAGCAGTGGGGTTTTGGAACTGCTAGGTAGTTTAGCTTAGGGACTGAGGCATCCATTACGCAGGGTCAGCAGTCTGAGCCTTTGTCCCATGAACGAGTGGTACACTGCGCATGCTCAAAGGCTCAGGTTCCCAGCCAGGAAGGGGAGGTACACCTGGGTGTGTTCTGCACCTGAATTGGCCCAACAAGGCCAGGTGAATTCAGTTCAGCCAATGAGTTCACCAGGGTCACCAGCACGCCCCACCTCTTGGAGTAATTTAAAAGGCAGGAGCAGAGAGCAGACCTCGTGACTTTCAGGGAAGCTTCTAAGGAGAAGCACATTTCTGAAGAGCCCTGCAGGTGCCTTTATAAACCTGAAACTTCTTCTAATTCTCATAAAACTCACTTGGATCACAAACTAGGCTTGGAGGTGAATGCTTTCTCGTGCGTAGCCAAGCAGCAAGGTATATCTCTATCCTGAGAGATCTCACAGAACCATTGATTGCCCTGGCATGTTTTGGGGTCCTGATGGTGTCATGGTTATGCTTTGTGCAACAGTTTAAAACCACTAGCCACGCCACAAGGGAAAGATGGGGCTTTCTATTCCTATAAAGAGATACATCCTCAGTAACTCACAGGGGAATTCTACCCTGTCCTATAGGGTTGTTATGAGTCAGCATTGACTCAATGGCAGTGAGTGAGTGCCCTGGCAAGTAAGCCTTGGGTATCTACATTGACTCTCAGTTTCCGGTTAGCGTTTCACCACTTCACCCCATGAACGTGAACTGCAGTGGATGAGGGTTGGGAGCTCTGGCTCTGGGGCTGCTTGCTTGAATTTTCACATCATGGCCCTGCCCCTGATGGGACCTTTGCCATTTGGGCAAATGAGCACAAGCCCGAGTTTCCTTTTCTGCAGTATAGGCTGAGGAAAGAGATGTCTCCTCTCTTGTGTGCTAACTGACTTTTACCAGTTAGTGTGAATTAGATCTTTCAAAGAGGAAGATCAGGGAGAAGGGGGAAGGATGAAGCAACATGGATAGAGGTGAAGGCAGTGTGAGGGGTCAGAGAGAGATGAAAGGACCATCATGTCACCTTTGACTACTCTTAGTGAGGCTGGCTTGGAGAGCAGGAGACGGGGAGAGTGAGGACACGGGCTAAAGGCAGTGCTCATTCATTACTTCCGGGCAGAGTTCAGCCTTTGGCATGTTTGTTGGATGCTGACGCTGTGTTCATCCAATGAAACTTCAAACTTCTGTCCTCTCATTAACCCTTTGTCTCCCCTTTGTTCACGATTTAAAACTTCTATTCTCGGGTTCTCTTTAGAGCCCCAGGAAATCAGAAGTCACAAGTCACTTCTGTTTACAGAGAGGCCCCCAGTATGCAAAGGCAGGAGGGTGTGTTAACAGCACACCGGTCTAGTGGCTGGTCACGCCTATGCAGTACATTCTCCATCCCTTAGCTCAACAAAAGGAAAATCACCAAAGAAAAAAAATTTTCTTTTTCATGGATAATTACTTTTTCAGTTCCCTCCCCCACCCATACTCTGTGTGAATTACAATAGAACACGCACACACACACATACACACAATTTTCTGCCAGAATGTGTTACTCCAGTACATTCTACCCTCCTCCCTCACTGCCTCCTACCCTTTTTTCTCCTATCTACTTTCTTCCCATGACACCCAATGGACAGGTAGGGGAATTCAAAATAGACCCCAGTCTCAAATGTAGTTTAAAGCTCACTCACGCACTGCTATTGTGCCAGTTCTGACTCATAGTTACAGGATACAACTGTCCTTGTGGATTTCTGAAACAACAATTCTTTGTGGGAGTTGAAAGCTGCCCTTTCTACAGGAATGCAGCAGGTGCGTTTGAACTGCCAACCCTGCAGTTAGCAGGCCAACGTGAAGGGATTTTGCCACTTTGCCACCAAGGATCCTAAAGGTAGCATGAGGAGAACATTTATTAAATCTTCCATGGTACACAGGCAAGGGGGAGACCTGAACCACAGCTCTCGGGATTCTTGGTGCCTCGCAGTGGACAGTTCCAGCCACATCGGATCCAGGCTTCCCAAGATTTGCAGAGCCACCAGCATAGTCTTTGCTCCTCTCCAGGATTCACAATTGCTTCCTGGTTGCTCAGGTATGTAGGAGTTTAGTGGTTCTCTAATGCAATCATCCCATTTTGCAAAGAAGATGCTGATGCCCAGACCGGGGAGAAGATTATCTGAGGCCACTGAGAAGGACACCATCACCTCAAGTCCTTCTGACCCCCCACAAGTTTCTGCCAACAGCAATGAGCTCTGGGTTACCTACTCAGTCTTTTGAAGCCTTAGCCAGCTGATGCAGCTGCCAGTTGGATTGATCAGGGTATGTGACCCAGAGCTCCTTAGAACGCGCCCCCCCAAATGCAAATTTACTGCCATAGAGTTGATACTGATTCATAATGACCCTATAAGACAGGGTAGAACTTCCCCAGTAGGTTTCTGAGACTAACTTTCAGCCTTTCTCCTGAGAAGTGGCTGGTTGTGTGGTGGTTTAGATCTTGCAGTTAGCAGCCTTTTAGAATGAGAGGTAGGGTCACATTTCTGTTCTGATTATGCTCCATTTTCTGAGATGCCAGTGCCGAGGTTCACCCCCTGCAGGTAGCAGTGAGATTTTTCTCACTAAACTGCGCTGGATGGGAAACTTGTGGCAAGTAGTGCATCGCAGCCAAGGAAGATCTCATTGACAGTGCAGTACTTGAATAAGGCAGGAAGACACAGGAGTGGCCATCTGGCGGTGGGGAAAGTGTTCCAGGTAGGAGACAGTCAGTGCAAAAGGCCTTGTCATTGGGTTCTCCAAGCTTCTTCCTGGAACAGCAAGGAGACCAATGTGAGTGGGGCATGACACTCTGTGTAATGAGGAAAGATGATCAGTGTGTGGGCCTCCTGTATGATTGAGAAGCCAAGGGGAATTTTTAAACCCTAAGCCAGATCAATGCTCAAGGAAGCATTAGTCAAGACATCAAATGACACGTTGCATTGGCTAAATGTGCTACAACAGATCTTTTAAAAAGACTGAAGATCAAGGATGTTACTTTGAGGACACTGCCTGATCTTGTGCCAAATCTTGCCATGGTTGTTAGGTTGGAGTCCATTGTTGCAGCCATGGTGTCAGCCCATCTCCTTGATGGTCAGTCTCTTTTCTGTGGACCTTCAGTTTTACCGAGCATGATGTCCCTTTCCATGGACTGGTCTTTCCTGATAAAATGTAGTAGCTACCAGATTGGATGTCATGCCTTTAGAACAGTGGTTTTCAACCTTCCTAATGTTGTGACACTTTCATATAGTTCCTCATGTGTGTTGCTACCCCCAACTATAAAATTATTTTTGTTGCTACTTCATAACTATAATATTGCTACTGTGATGAATCGGATGACCCCTGTGAAAGCATTTTTCGACCCCTCCCTCCCCATGGGGGTCGCGACCCACAGGTTGAGGATCACTGCTCTGGAACATTTTCATCATAGAAGAGAGTTTGGTTGCACAGCTCTGAGTTAGACGGTGAGACGGGTTATTTGACATTCATTTGCTGATGTGTTTGCGAACCCAGTGGAAACACTCGGGAATGAGCATCTTCTTTAGCCATTTTCCTGGATCATTCAAATGCCATCTCCCCTGTGAATGCCTCACTCCATCCTTGGCTTTCCATACTTTCCATATGAAAATGGGATAATATTCAATACTTAGCATTATATATAACCCAGTATTTGGTAGTCTGCCTCAAACAGATGCGAGTCTCTCTCTTTTTCTACTAATTTTTAATTTTGATATGTGAAAACATACAAAGCAAAATCTGTTCCATTTCAACCCTTTCTGGACACAATGTTCAGTGACATTGGTCACACTCTTCATATTGAATTAACATTCTTGTTCTTTCTATTCTAGGTGTTTCCTTTCTTTTTACTTAATCTCTCTGCCACAACCCTCTCACATATATTTTGAATTATCTGTAGCCCATTTAGTTTTGTGCTGATTTTTTAAAGACTGCAATACTCAAGGATGCAATCCTTTAAGAGCTAAATTGTTATTTAGTTTAAAGATGACTTCAGGTGACAGTTTCAATTCAAGGTTTGAAGAGTAACTCAGGGTCATAGTCTCTGGGACTCTTCCAGTTAAGTAAGTCTAGATAATTAAAGAATTTTAAATTATGTTGCACAAGGTTCTCCCTTTCTATCAGCATCCTTAGGAATCATGGTGCTATGGTGCCTGCTAACCTCAAAGTCAATAGTTGAAACCACCAGCCACTCTGCAGGGGAAAGCAAAGGCTTTCTGTTTCCTTAAAGAATAGCAAGCGAGGAAACCACAGGGGGTGTTCTATACTGAGTCAAAATTGACTCCATGGCAGTGAGTTTATGTTGTTATCGAAAAAAGAACACATTTTAATGGGGGCTCTGACAGATAATATAACAATCCATAAATCATTTAGATCAAGCGAGTTTGTACATATGCTGCCACCATCATTTTCTAAACACTATCATTCTACTTGACCCCTTTGATATCAGCTCCTGTTTTTCCCTCTTTCCTCAACCCTCACACCCTTACTAAATTATATATAAATTAATATCTTTATACACACCGTCTTCTGTGTCCCTCTACTCATATTTCTGTTATTCGGCCCCTAGGCTGTGTGTGTGTGTGTTCCATTGTTATCAGTTCCCTTTTCCTCTCCTTCCCTACACAGCCACCCTGTGCCCTCATGGTATCTGAGTCAGTTCGAGTTGACTAGAGAAGCACATTCATAAACACTCATGTGTCTTAAAAAAGCTTTATATAGAAGAATAATTTTATATTAAGAAAACATCCCAGCCCAGTCCAGACCACGTCCATAAGTACGAAATTAACCCATATATCCAATAACAGTGTGTACATTTTTTCAGACTTATGCAACACATGCAATGACACCAAGTGCTGGAAGATCACAGGGCAGTCGGTGGAATGTCTTATGGACCCAGTGGAGGTGGAAAGTGGCATGGGTCTCCACATGACTCCTCCCGTTCAAGGCTCTGGCTGCCGTCAATGTAGATCCATGTATCTTGTCAGCAGGAATATCAAGTCATGGGTGTCTCTCACCCCCAGGAAAGAATACAGGAGTTGCCAGAATCCTCAAGAGAAGGCCATGCCCACATTGAGACCTCACTGGCTATGGCCTGAGTGACAGCCTGGACTCCACTCCTATGCAAGATGATGGGAGATTAAAAAGCTACCACAGTATCGCTACTCCCATTACTGTTCCTGAGGATTTTATCTGTCCTGGATTCCGTGCGTGGTTGCTATTTTTTATGATTTTACTTTCAGCATCTATCTGTGGTGTCCCTGATCTGAATGCCCTGATGCAGTATCTGTGAGTCTCCTGTGAGCAGGGACTGTGTTCTCTACATCTGGGTCTTCTTAAATCTTTGCAAAATGTTGTCATTTGAATAACACTCAATACATATTTGTTGAAGGAATGGCATTGCAGGTGACAGTCAGTACCTATTCTCCCATCAGTTATATGGTTGGCGGTCTTTTTACCTCTCAGACATATAGCTGAATCATTACAATGTGAGGGTCTGAGCCTGGTTATATTATGGGGACATGTAGTCAAAAGACAAAATATGTTTGCCTAAAGCACCTTTTGAGTATGATGTTTCAATAAAATAAATTGGACAGATCCTGGCAGCAGACATGTTTCAGCCGCTCACAAGGTATGTGGCTTTGGGTAGTGTACCCTAAGCTCTGAATTCAAGGTAAGTAGTTTCAATGGTCAATATGCATGTGAGAGCTGGACAGTGAGTAAGGAAAACTGAAGAAGAATCAATGCATGTGAATGATGTGCAAACAATACCGAAAGTCGTCTGGGCTGTCAGAAGAACAAGCAAATCCCTCTTGGAGGAAGCACGGCCAGAATGCCCCTTAGAAGTGAGGATGGCAAGTCTTCATCTCACATCCATTGGACATGCTATCAGGAGAGACTGGTTCTTAAGAAAGGACATAATGCTTGTTAAAGTACAGGGGCAGCAAGAGGGAAGAAGACACTTGATAAGATGGATGTCCACAGTGGCTACAGCACTGGGCTCAACATGGACCAACGACTGTGGTGATGACACAAGAGCAGGCAGGGTTTCATTCCGTTGTACAGTTCCGGTCTCTGGTACAAAGGAAAATAAGTTGCCCTATTCTGTGGGGTCGAGGCTATTTTGCCTGCTGTGTATTTTGTCCTAAGGACTTGCAGTGTTGTTCTTTATACAGTGTTGTTGTTATTAGCTGCTTTTCGGTCCATTTTGACTCATAGCGACCCCCATGCATTTCAGAGTAGAACTGTTCCATAGGGTTTTTAAGGCTGTGACCTTTTGGAAGCAGATATTCAGGCCTACCTTCCTTAGGCACCTCTTGGATTCTGGGTGGGATTTAACTGCCGACCTCCTGGGTGCTAGTCAAACACTACCCAGGGAGACCTCCCACTGAATAGTGTGAGTGTATTCCCACCTAGGGTGCTCCTCTTCCAGTACTTGTTTGGACGGTATTCACTTTTGGTCCATAGGGTTCCATGGACTCATTTTCAGTAGTACATCATCAGGTCTTTCTTCCCAGTGTGTCCTACCTTGGATGCTCTGGTGAAGCGTGTCCAGAGTGGCTTGCTCTGGTTATAATCGTAGCTGGTGACACCGCTTACAGCAATCACAGCTAGAGACAAATGACAACATGATGACAAACTGACAGATGGGTGGCAGCCTAGGGAAGGAATGATCAACACAACACAACCTGAGTGGAAATCGAGCTATGGAGTCTCTGAGAGTCCAGGCTCTTCGTCCTGGCACAGCCTGGGGCAGGGCCTGGAGCCAGGAACTGTGGCTGCTGGGGTGAGGACCCCCAGCTTCCCCACCTGGCATTCCCTCCCCAAACACAGCTGGCAGCCTGTGGGAATTGTCTTTCCCCTTGCACATGACAGCACTGACGAGCATAACGCAACCCTGCTGGTGGTTAATGACTGGTGACATTATGAGGCCGCTGCCCACCTTTGGTTGAGGGAATTTGCCAATGCTCGGAAGTAGTTGGGCTCTAACGAAATGCAACCCCTGCAAGAAAGCACTGAGTCAAGTGCACGAGGTGTGGGGCACTCTGACATCCCCGCGTGACCGTGAAAAGCAGGCTGCGGAGCAGTGGTGGCTGCTGAGGCTCCTTTCTCCTGGCAATACTGGCGTGCTGAAATGGTGGGCTGATTTGCCATGGAAAGCAGGGTTTCATGGGAACTTGAGGATTAAGAATCCACATGCCTGCAATCAATATTGTATGTTCATCGTATAATTTACTTTGAAAGGGAGACGACATAGTTCTCCGAATTTTTGGGTGAAGTAAACCACTTTTCCAAAGGAGTAAGTGGATTTCTGTGTGTATAAATCATGCCCAGCACTTGGGAGTGCAGAGGAGGATATGGGAGGATGGTAAAGAAGAGCAGCAGGAGAGGACCTGAAGACCTCCTGTTTCCTCAGGGTCAGGGGCCAGGCAAAACCAATGTCCCTGGAACACCACTGTCTCTCTGGAATGGTATTAGCACAGCTTGTTCTTTGCATACTGTACTGAGTTCATTCTGACTCGCAGCGCCCCTGTAGGGAAGAATAAACATGCCCCAATGAGTCTCTGAGACTATAATTCTTTACTCAAATAGAAAGCCTCATCTTTTTTCCATGGAGGAACTGGTGGATTCAGAACTGCTGACCTCGTGGTTAGCAGGCCAACACCGAACCTACTATACCACCAGGACATTTCTGTTTAGCCTAGAGACTTTCAAATGGATAGAACAAGACCCATCCCAACCCTGTTCACGGCTATCAACCCCCCTTTCTTTGAAGTCCCCACTACGTTCTGTGAAGTTCACCACTTTCTGTGTGTGTGTGTGTGTGTGTGTGTCTGTGTGTGTGTGTGTGTCTGTGTGTGTGAGAGAGAGTTATAAAAACAGGAACTTTGACCTCCTTTTAGAACTCTTGCAATTCCAGGGCTTGCTCAACAAAGCACGAATCCCCAGTGTCTTCAACCTGACTTGTCCCATGTGGAAATACACATTGGGGTTCCAGACACATTGAGCTAATGAGTGAGTGGACACTACTGTGCTATCTAAACAAACCCTGTGTGACAGGGCTGCACCTGCCTTACTTAATTGAATAACCAGGACCGTTTTCTAAAATAGGTAATATCAACTTAATCTCCCTGCCATCGAGTCACTGCTGATGCATAGCGACCTTGTAGGACAGGGGAGAATTGCCCCCATGAGTTTCTGAGCCTGTAACTCTTGACAGGAGTAGAAAGCCTCATCTTTCCCTCACTGAGTGCTGCTGTTTTCGAACTGCTGAGATTAAGGTTAGGGACACAATGTGTAACCCACTACACCACCAGGAGATGCTTGTGTCAACTTTCTATATACGAAAAGGAAATGTCGCCAGGTCCGATGCCATCTTCATGGTCACTGCTGTATGTGAGTCCAAAGTTGTGGGCCAATACATCTCAAGGAGAATCGCCTGCATATCCAATGACACATCCCCGCACCAAACCCGATTTCCTTTTCTACTGATCAGCCTTGCTTAATGACTTGGCCAAAGTGAGCAAGCATAAATCCTCCCAGCCTCCCTTGCCAGGCACAGTGTGGTTTCCGAGAGCAGTGTTTCTTCTACAATGGGAGTGCTCCTGCTTTTGCCACACTCGGCAGATTCTATGAATATTTTGACTTTTTTAAAAACTTATTTGATCATAGAGCATGTTTCCCTTTTCCCTTTGTATGAGATGACAAAATTTCACTCACTTCCTAGTCATCCAAGGAAAGAGTAAACTTCCCTGCCCTGCCAGTGAAGGGCTTGGCCAATAGAATAAAAGTGGAAGGAGTTGTGTGCCACTCTAGATCAGAGGTTTTAAGAGAAATGGTCCTTTTGTTGCTTACCTATCCTTCAAGAGGCAGGAACCCTGGTAATATAGTGGTTATGTGTTGGGCTCTTAACCTCATGGGTCACATGCATGCAAGTCTTTCAATTTCAAAGCCTGATTGTTCCCCTGCACAAAGCTAACAGAGATAAGCAACAACTGCTTGTAGGCTGGAAAGATTGCCCGAACATAGTGTACTTTGGGGATTTCTTACTGCCAGGAGAAATACATTCGATGTGGCAGGTGACGGTCCTAGTATCTCTCAGCTGCCAATCAGAGGCAGGTTCTGAGCCTTCAGTCAGGGCCACTGGAGGAAGTGGCTCATGGTGCTGCTGCCATAGTCCATCCCAGGTCAAGGCCTCTGAGGTGCTGGGTTACAGAGTTTTGGATTGGCACTCAGTGAGGGCTGCTTCAAAGCTCTTTCCTTTCTTAAACTTGCTCCTGCAACCACATTCTTTCTGAAGGTCCTTGTCAGTAAGCCGAAATCCCAACCAATTTGCTAAGTCAGGACAAAATGCAAAGTTGATGGTACCGAGAGACATTAAACCACCTACAACCTTTTAGACCATGTCAACAGATCATCTGTAGCCTCAACTGCAGAAACATTTCACTAAATCCTCTCTGTTTCTCCACAAAGATTAGGAATGCCCTTCTATCTTTTAAAAACAGATATTTGTCTGGCACCACTTCGGTTCCAGCTGAGGTAGTGGATTCACCTGAGCTAAGCTCTAGAGAGGATCACTTAATCTTCATTCAAGATATATGTCATGAGGACTGTAGATCATGCAGGGACTGCACAATCCCTCTGTGTCGGCAGCGGCTGCATCACGGTCTAGCCCATTGGGAAGACAGACGGACCCATGGCAATTATAAGGCAAGATGCTGAGGGTGCTGGGGTGGTCTAGGGATACAGGAAAGGAACTATTGGGAATGGAGGCAATTATGAAGGGTTCTTTTTTCCCATGGACCAAACCCATGCCAGTTGCCATGAAGTTAACTCTGATTCATAGGGACTCCTTTGGGCCAGAGTAGAACGACATTCTGTTGTTTTTTTCTATAACTGATTTTGTTGTTGTTGTTTGAAATGCAGCACCAGGCCTTTCTTCAGAGATACTTCTGGCTGGGCTTGAAGCTCCAACCTATGAGTTAGTAGCCCAGTATGTTAGCCAACTGCACTACCCAGGGACTCCTCCATGTGACTAAAGAATGACTTAAGGACTTCCCCCACAGACCCAAACCAAAACCAAATCCACTGCCATGGGGTTGACCTCATATATGGCACAATAGACTGGCTCTGCTGATTTTCAGAATTGCACATCTTTACTGGAGCAGAAAACCCTCATCTTTCTCCCAAGGAGTAGCTGGTGGGTTTGAACCATTAACTTTGCCATTAGCAGCAGCCCAACTCTTAACCCATTATACCACCAAGAGTGGTTCAATTTGGAAAAATAGTATGTGATCACCTATCTATGAAGGGAAACCCCTCTCATAGAGTGCACTTACACAAATGAGAAAGAAATGAGTCCCCAAATGCCCGTCTTAATCAACAATCTGGGGAAGGGTGTTCTGGGAATCAGCTTTCAAATGTTCCTGGAGATTTTAAAATTAATCAACCTAATCCCTGTTTTAAAGAGCCCTGGTGGTACAATGGCTAAGGACTGGGTGGCTAAACAAAAGGCTGGTAGTTTGAACCTACCCATGGGCTCTAAAGGGGAAAAGACCTGATGAGCTGGTCCCATAACGATCTCAGCCTAGGACACCTTTGGGTGCAGTTCTACTCTGTCCAGTAGGGTCACTATGAGCTGACATCAACTTAAAGACACACAGCACGTTTGACTCTGCGTTATTTGTTGATAGAGTTTGTGCAGAGCATTCTGAGTAGAAAACAGACTCGGGCATCTGACATCAACCAGCAACAGTCTCTTTCCTTGACAAAGACTGTGGAAAGGGATGAGGAGGGAGCTTCCAAAAGCGTGTGGAAAATGATATGAAAAAATAATGGAATTTTGCCATGAGCTTTTTGAAGCTCTCTTCATGAGAGCTAGTCCTCCATGGAGGTTTCTAGAAAAGTGAAACACGAAGGAAGAGGCTGGTAAGTCCCACTGAACAATTCCAGGGGAGATTGGGTCTTGACTCAGAGTACTTGAGCATTCTGGCTTATTCCTCCAAATAGCAAATCAGACTAGACCAGGTTCTGAGACTCAGGGAAGGCAAATAAGACACACCAGGCCCATGATTCAGACTTATGGGGAAAGTCACACTGGAGAGGGAAGGCCTCTTTACCTTGTGTGCCTGACAAGTGTCTCATTTGCCTCATCTAAAACACAGCCCTGGAAAAAAAGCTAACAGTACCAGCTTCAAACTTGTGTTTGAATCTGGTCTCTGTCACTTATTAACTTAGCCACCTTAAATCCTTTCCTCTAGTTTTCCATCTGTAAATGAAGCACAGTTCCAATCATAGGGCCTTCAGTAAATGGCTATTATTAGCTAGGCATGCACTCCTGTGTTCTAGGCGAGAGTTCTCAGCCAGGTTTTTGTGGGAGCTTGTTCTTCAGGGTATTGTCATAGATGAGTGTGTCACCCAGATTCCTCTCAGGGCCGAGAGACTGATTTCCCCAGCTGCTGAGAGAGCCACTGATAGAAAAGGTCCCAGCTGTCTGGCCCTTATCGGGATTGCCTCAGCTGATGAGAACTCATCCATGGTCTGCTCCTTCCCAAACTAACCTTCATCCAACGACTTGTCACTGTAGGGGTATAAATGGCATAGTGGAGGCATTTGTCCCCCCTGTAACTTCACAAAAGGCAATGGAGGAAAATCAAGATAAACAGCCCAAGGCTGATTCCTATGAGACAGAGATCAAAATGCCTCCACCCTCCTTTCTTTTCACAGTTTCTGACACCAACCATCCGTACCATGACACTCTCTTCTTCTCTGCTGGGTTTGATAATCCTTAAGTGGCAATGGCCACACAGAACTCGCAAACAATACTTATTTTTCTGGGGTTAATTGGGGACCTAGCAGGTGACAATTCAGGATCAGAAATGACTGGGGATATAGTTCTTCAGTCAGGACAGTCTCTTCCCAGTGGTGTCCAGAGGCAGAACTTTTTCTGGTCCTTGGCCTGTGCCCTGCAGCTCCTTGACCTCTGCTCTGCTTGGGACCGTGTGCAAAGTTCTTTCAGCTCTGCTGATAGGTGCGTTGAGGCAGCCCGCTTTGTCTGGAAGCCTTGACCCAAAACACTCAGCTTTATCATTCTGTGTGCTGGCGAGCTCCCTGTTCTGGGGTCTTGGTGCTGCTGCCTCTGCTTCCATGAGCTATTTATCTGCCACTGTTTTTCAGTGTCTCCTGATGCATCCAGTGTCAGGGATCTCTGTCTCCTGGACAGAGGTGGTGCTCAGAGTAATAATCCTGGGTCCAAAGAGCTCACTCCACTGCTGGCTCGTCTTTCTCGGTGCTCTTGAAACTCCACTTTCTGTTTCTGAGTTAACTCACCCAGGATGACCATACCGACCAATCCCCACATTAGGGGTCTACAGGTCTTATTTGAATGGTCTCACCTCTTCGAGGATGCCATGCACTTTACTGATATTATTAGCATGCTATCTACTTCCCTCGGTGGCATAGTTCCACCCTGTCATTGGTAGGCGTTACAAAGACTATAGCTAGAGGAGAACTAGTAAGCAATTTGCTGCAACACATTAGGCTACAAAGTCCCAGGCTACTGGTCACCACTTGGCCAGGTACCAGTTACAGAGCTCCCTGTGATGGCTCCTTTTGCATATCAATGTGGCCAGGCTATGGTGCCCAGGTTTTTGGTCAAACAAGCATTCATCTATTTGCTCTTGCTTTTTAAACATTTTATTAGGGGCTCATACCACTCTTATCACAATCCATACATATACATACATCAATTTTATAAAGCACATCTGTACATTCTTTGCCCTAATCACTCTCAAAGCATTTGCTCTCCACTTAAGCCCTCCACATCAGGTCCTCTTTTTTTGTCCCCGCTCCCCATCCCTCATGAGCTCTTGATAATCCACAGATTGTTATTTTGTCATCTCTTGCCCTTTCCGGAGACTCCCTTCCCCCCTTCTCTGCCGTCCATCTCCCAGGGAGGAGGTCACATGTGGATCCTTGTAATCAGTTACCCCTTTCCAACCCACTCACCCTCCACTCTCCCAGTATCACCCCTCACACCCCTGGTCCTGATGGTATCATCCACCCTGGATTCCCTGTGCCTCCAGCTTCCATATGCACCAGTGTACAGCCTCTGCCCTATCCAGTCCTGCAAGGTAGAATTTGGATCCTAGTAGTTGGGGAGAGGAAGCATCCAGGATCTGGGGGAAAGCTGTGTTCTTCATCGGTAATACATCGCACCCTGACTGACCCATCTCCTCTCCTAAAGCCCTCTATGAGGGGATCTCCAGTGGTCGACATTTGGGCCTCTGGTCTCCACTCTGCACTTCCCCCTTCATTCTCTATGGTATATATATATATATATATATATATATATATATATATATATATATATATATATATATATATATATATCCATATACACACAGAGATATATATACATATATATATTCTTTTTTTTTTTGCATGATGCCTTATACCTGGTCCCTTTGGCACCTCATGATCGCACCGGCTGGTGTGCTTCTTCCAGGTGGGCTTTATTGCTTCTGAGCTAGATGGCCGCTTGTTCACCTCATCTATTTGCTCTTATGAAGGAGTTGGACTCAAGCAAAATAGAATACCTTCCATAATGTGGGAAGGGGTAAACCTATCAGCCAAAGGCCTTCAGTGCAGAAAGGGAGTTTCCCTAGG
Source organism: Tenrec ecaudatus (assembly GCF_050624435.1). Lineage (NCBI taxonomy): Eukaryota > Metazoa > Chordata > Mammalia > Afrosoricida > Tenrecidae > Tenrec > Tenrec ecaudatus. The sequence goes on from NW_027459462.1 coordinate 435,638, forward strand.
GTGTGTTCTGACCATTCTTATTCTTGTCTTTTCCCATCACCTAACCTATGGATTTTAGGATGAACATCTACAGAGCTCTTTAGGCTGTTGCCTGACCTATGAATTTGGAACTTGCCATTTCCCTATGTGAGCCAATTCCTAGAAATAAGCCTCACTCTCTGGGGCTCTGGTGTCGTAGTGGGTGGCCCTTTGGGCATTCAACAGCAAGGACATCAGTTTGAAAACACCAAGGGCTCCTTGAGGGAAAGATGAAGCTTCGTAATCTCCTGAAGAGTTACAGTCTCCAACGCCCAAAAGGTCAGTTCTATACTGTTTTACACAGTCACTTTGAGTCCACCTTGATGGCAATGAGTGGCCGGTGCAGTGGTTAACCATAGGAGCCCTGGTGGATATATCAATATCTCCAGTTACAGCTATATAACTGGTTTGGTTTCTCTAGGGAACACTGACTATGACACTCTCCATAGGCAGGGCTGAGACCTCTGTTGAGATTTCCCTCTTGTGCCCTTCCTTGATTCCCCCCACAGGTGCTTATTCCCTGAGCATTCCTCAATAAATGTCAGGAATCCAGAGCTAATTCCATCACAGTGTCTCCTTCTTTCAGGGAGTCTGAATGGCTTCCGGGGAGTATGAACTGCAGTCTCCATCCAACTTCCTCCTTCTATTTCTATGATCTGGATCTTATTTGGGGCTCATTTGGTTGTAAACAGGTAAAGAGACCAATACTTGGAAGAGAAAATCCTAGGAAAATGGAAAGGTGGGGAGAACAAGAGGACAGCTGGCTCTGTCGACGGTTCCTGACCACCACTGGCATGTTCCTGTGTTCTTTGTGTCTGTCTCTCAGGGCACATGCTGTAATCTCGCAACATAGACTGCCTCCTCCACGTGGCGGGACATGTGCTTCTGAATTATGCTTCTTAGATGCCAGGCCACTTGCAAAAGCGGGACTTTCTTTTTCGTTTTTTGTTTGGAAATGCTCCAGAAAAAGCGTCTAGTTGACACATCTTATGTCAGTGTCTCCACTGGGCCAATGAAAACAGCATTGTGACCGTATTGAAATGTGATGTCTTCCCCAGGGAACTGATGTTTCAGCCAGTGAGGTAGTTCACAGGGACAGATAAGAAAGGGGGTTGGGACAGATTAAAATAATAATAATGTCTATTTGCAAAGAATAGGGCCTTATTATTTTTCGGATGCCCCCATCTGAACACCCTACCACTGAATATAGGCAGGAGGTAGGGCCCACCTGTCACTCAAGCAGCTAAAAATGTACAGCACTTGCTGTAGCAGCTGCTAATGTGCCCATGTATTAGCATTTGGCACCCACCACTCCCATAAATGCCAATGGTCTCACAGGAAGCACATGTAACTCCCCACACAGGGAACAGTCATTGAGCAGACAGGGGAGTTGACATCCTCCAGGACCTAATGCCACTTTAACCAATGACACATGAGGATAGGTGGAGCCACACTCCAGTTCCCTCAGCCTTTGGGTGGGACAACGACAAGAGGATTTATACTGTCTCTGGGAACCTACTCAATGACATTTCTTTATCGGCCTCTTCCCTTTGCTCTATCAGTATTACCCTTCTCCACTGGTCCTTCCTGGAGGCACCTCCCAAGGAAACAATAGTCTAGCTGCTATTCCAATTCTAGTGGATTCCAATTCTTGGTGACCGCATTCATGTGAGTCAATCAGAACTGTGCTTTCTGCAGATTCTTTCTCTCCCCTTTTTAAGAGTAGTTTTAAGGACACTGTGAAAGCTTTCCACCATCCAGTTCCAGAACATTTTCATCGACCATGCAGCCATTAAGCAGTCATTCCCCATTGCCCCTCCCACCCCACCCTGGGAAACTACCAATCTACTCTATGGCTCTACAGGATTTACCTGTCCAGCATTTTTGCTCTAAATGGACTCACAATACATGGCATTTGGTGTTTGGCGTCTTTCACTACATGTCTTGCGTTCACCTGTGTTACAGAGTCTGTCTGAATCAAAGGCCTTAGTTTTCTTGTGGCAGACTATATGTATATCCCATTCTGTGTAGGTCATATTTTCTCTATTCTTCTACTGATGGGTATTGTTGGCTTATTGTTTACCTTTTGCCCATAGTGATTAGTGCAGCATCCATCTGGGTACTCGTCTTTCATTCTTTTAGATATGCACTTGGGAATGGACTCCCTGGATCAGCTGGCAAGGGTTCATGACCAAGTGGGTTATGTTGGGCTGCTAACCATAAGGCCAGCATTTTGGACCCTTTAGCTACTGCGAGATAGAAATGCTCTCATAATGATCCACAGCCCCCCAGACCCACCAGCCGCAGTTCTACTCTGTCCTTTTGGGTTGCTGTGAGTCAGAATCAACTCGATGGCAGTGGTAGTGATGAAGCCAGCGACTTGAGAGTGGAACCAGGGACCGTGGAGAATTCTGGCAGTAGCCATGGTGTCCTCACTACCCAGATGCCAGCAGCCACCAGTGAACAAAGGAGGCACAAGCTACATTCTCGCTGACTTCATGCTGGTGACCCAGCTGCCCCTGCTTCCTCAAATGCCATTTCCTCAGCTTTACTGGCAAGGGGGTGTACTCCCTATTATCATGTCACCAACTCTTTCAATGGTCCACCTAGCCAGGTGTGATTCCAGACACTGTGCAGCCACCATCAGCGCAGGTGGCTGCCCACATCATTTGTACACATGCAAAGAATGTGATCATTCTAGGCACTGGTGTCCTTAGTCATCCTGGTTTGTATATTTACATCCTTGGGGAGCTGGGTCAGTGAGCAAGCACTTCTCAAGGTGCCCATATGATCTGTTTACTGAGAGTGCCAGCCCAAGGATCTGACTTGCCACCCACAGTGAACGCACCTCTGAGGCAAAGGGGAAGGCTTCTTTCTAACTGGGAGACCAGCAGGTCTTCTGCAGACATCACTCCCCTGCAGCACTCTGATCCGAGGCCTTTCATATTCCAAAGAGCAGCATTAAGATTCCCATCTGTCACCCAGTCAGACTCACATGTGCGAATTCTCTTTTCAGAGCAAGACAGCCAATGCAGTGAGCTGGGTAAAGGGGCAGTCTCACTCTGAGGAGACTCAGCCAAGTGTGTAGGGACAGGGAGTGAAATGTGCAGCTTCCAGCTGCCACCCAAGCCTCCTTAGTGCAGTGGCATGAGAGCAAAGAGATAGTCCTTTGTGACTCTTTGATCTCCTTCCTGGCCTTGGTGGAATTAACATTGCTCAGTGCCAGTCTCTTCTGAATATATGGAAAAGATAGCTCAGAAAAGAGTAGAGTTAAATAAGAGCAGGACAGAGTAAGGTGGCTTCATGGTGTTGCATTTGGGTGTCTCAGAGCCCATCCTGGCTCACAGTGACCCTCTGTGACAGAGAAGAACTGTTCCACAGATTTTTCTAGGCAGAATTTTAGGGAAATGTACCTAGCAGCACAGTGGTTGCATGTGCGGCTGTAACAGAGAGACTGGCAGTTTGAACTCACTGATCCCCATTGAGAGAGTGAAGACGTGACTGCCTGCTCCCATGAAGACTCCTATCCTGTTGTTGTCTGTCCATTTGTGGTGCTGTGGTGAGTTGTGTGTTACTGTGATGCTGGAAGCCACGTGACTGGTATTTCAAATGCCATCAGGGTTACCCGAAGTGAAGAGGTGTCAGGGAAACTTCCATGCTAAGAACAGAATACAAAGAAGGGTTCCACTGCCCACTTCAGAGTAAGTAGCCGCTGAAAACCCTTACACTATAGCACAGTGTGCCTTTCCTTCCCGTCACAGGGAGTCAGAATCGCCTCAATGGCACATAACAACCAACAACACCTTTGAGGAGGGAAATCTCCTTCACAAAAGTTCAAATTCTTTAACAAAATATTTTGTTCACTCACATTTTTAATTATGCATAAATTTATGTCTACTTGCATTACATCTCATAAAAAGGCATAAGAATTGTTTTTGCACTGTTTAAAACTAAATAGAAGATAGTGAAGGTGAAAAAATAGCTTTCGTGAATGTTGCTTTGAAATACAAATGGCATTGTCCTAAGAAATATAAATGAGTTAATTTTTTTAAATAATTTTAATAGGGGCACATACAACTCTTATCACAATCCATACATACATCAGTTGTGTAAAGCACATCCGTACATTCATTGCCCTCATCATTCTCAAAACATTTGCTCTCCACTTAAGGCCTTGGCATCATGTCCTCATTTTTCTCCGCCCTCCCTGTTCCCCCCTCACTCATGAACCCTTGATAATTTGTCAGATCTTACATATTTTGTCTTCCTTCACCCACTTTTCTGTTGTCCATCCCCCAGGGAGGAAGTTATATGTAGATCCTTGTAACTGAGGTCTCAGAGCAGCTGGGTGTGATGCAGGGGAGGCTCTGGAAGCAGCTGAAGACACTGTGGGAGTTGGCAGCCCAACAGTGAGGGTCACTGCATCCGGGGGTACCAGAAAACTGGCTGGGGTTGCTTATTCCCCTAGATGCTACCCCTGCCTTGAAGAGAACCGTGACAGAGGCCTGTAGACATGTGTCAGGAATAGATGAGTCCTTCACTGTTTCCTCTACCCACAAACCTTTGAGGAGAGCCTGCAGGGCAGGGGCTCGGCTCCCTGGATCCAGTCACCTGCCCTTCCCCACACACACCCTCGCCAGCCCCAACTCCCCCTGCCCTGGGTTTGCTTCTTGAATCCAAAGGAGCAGCCTGGGCAAATACCATGAAGAACCTTGTCCTTCAGGCAGCCCCTTTGATTGAGTCCCTTGTCCTCCAGAGTGTGGACACATGCACACTAACTGTTGGGGGACTCAGCTGTCACCCAGGGGCCAGGATCTGAAGAGGATGCTGACACTGCAGGGGTTCCTGAGGGAAGCCAAGGACTTGCAGAGCTGGCTGAGCAGCCAGCAGCTGGTGGCCAGAGGAGAGAGGACTATGAGCACACCCTAGTGAGGAAGGGGCTAGGGGCAAGGAAGGTGCCCTGGAGCCGAAGGAAGACGGGTGGTGGAGGGGGGGCTGCATGCACAAGGGGCTGATGGGGAACATCAGTCTGGACTGAGGACAGCTGTGGCTTCCTATTCCCCTCTCTGCGTAGAGGGGCAAGTTCTGTGGCTGTCCAGTCTTGCCCTGCCCAGTCACTCACTGAGGTGTCTCACAGCCCACCAGCCAGGGCCCCCTGTGACCCCTCTCCTCTCTTCTCAGCTCCTCTTAACCAAGTTTGCAATGTTTCAGCACCAAGTGAAATGGGTGGCCACCAGGGGGCAGCCTGCCCCACTAGCGGAGAGCCTGCTGGAGTGGCGGCCCAGCACTGCCCCCAGGGCCCAGCAGTGGTGACAGGCCCTACAGTGAGTACCAGCAGCCTGGAGCAGGGGTGAGTTTGGGGGAGGTGTTGGGCATGGGCTGGACGGGCTTCCAGGGAGACCCTTGCTGTGCTGCGGCTCTGCCAAACCCCTGAGAGGTGAACTGGCTTTCTGTGTGCCCACATTGGGGGCCCAGGCCACGTGTTCCAGGGAGCAACTTGTGCAGCCTGGAGTTGGGACCCCTTACTTAAGCTGAGAGGCCATGTCAGACGACCTTCAGCAAAGCTCAGCCTTTGAGTTCTGGGCTTCTGGCTTCAGGGCACGGTGAGGGCAGCTGCTGGTTCTGGCCCAGCTGCAAGCAGCCTGGCTGTACCTGGCCCTTCTGGGGACTCCAGATAGCACTGGGGAAACTGGGTGCACCGAGAGTCTGGGTTACTTGCTAGAGACCACAGCTAATTAGCAGTGAAGTTGAGACGCGATATGACCCTCACCATAAAAAGGAAGTGTTTTCTGCCCTGGTGACCCTTGGCCTTCCCTGAGGTCAACGGTGACCATAGCAGCCACATGAAGAGTGTCAGAAGCAGGGCACAGTGACTGCCTCAACCTCCCCACTCTCCCCTGCCGGGGCTCTTCCAGTCTTGGCCTAGTGCCTCTATTGCTGGGGAGCAGGCTGGAGAGTACCCCACCCCTGCAGGGCCCACAACCTTCCTAGCAGTGCCAGCGGATCTGAGAAGGCACAGTCTGGCACTGTGTGACCAGGCTACCTGGAAATGGTCCCATTGAAGATCTGGAGAGCAGACCGATTGTTTTCCTTTGATTGTGTTACAGACACCTTACAGGAGAGAAGGACGTTTATAGATCACTGTCTACAGTTTCTGACCTTCAAAGCACTCAAAACATTGCCATGGAGTCGATTTCTATCATCGAGGCCCTGTAGGACAGCACACGACGGCCCCTGCGTCTCTGAGGCTGTCACTACAGGAGCAGACAGCCGAGCCGCGTCTTTCTGATGGGTTTCAGACCACTGACCTTGCCATGAGCAGCAGCCCGGGGCATGCCTTTTTCTGACCTTAGGTTTGACTAATATATATATATATATATATATATATATATATATATATATATATATATATATATATATATATATATATATATATATATATATATATATATACATACATATATACATATAATGCACATATATATATGAATTTTAATATAGAGGTTTTTGTTTTAAGTGGAAACATGCAGAGCAGTTTAACAATTTCTACACATTTTGTTTGCAGCTCTCATAATATAACACAGCACTCTTCTTGCCTTCTCCCTGGCCCCTCCCTCCCTCCTGAACTTTGAGGGCAAATGCTCCCCTTTGCTCTGGGAAGCACTTGCCTCAGAGGTGCCATGTGTTCACTTTATCAGCTCGACTGTTGCTTGGACAGGGGTGATTCCCGGAGCTGTGCTCTGTTTTGGATTTGAAGGGCCTTGGTCTCGGGGTTCCAGCAGTCCCTGTCAAACTTGTAATGCCCTCTTCATGAAGTCACCTTCCATTGGCTTTCAAGCTGTGCACAAGTTGCCAGTTTGAGCTCAACCAGAGTAGTTTGAGGCGGTGGCTGGGCACCATCTAACTCTCCTGGTCTCCAGGACAAGGATGGAGGGCTGTGGTGTTGGTGGTCCGTTAGTCCTGTGGACTGCTTTGCTTCAGTTTTTGATTTTCTTCACTCGTCAACTCCAGATGGGGAGAGAGGGGATCCTAGTTGCTAGAGGTGGCTTTGCAATGGAGACAAACATTTTATACTAAAGTGAGATTCTTACGTGACATTTGCGTGACTGCAGCAGCCCCTGCTCATCTTCCTCTGTACTCACCATAGCTGACCACCTTCCTGCCTCAGAGGATGGGGCACTCCCTCTGCCCGTCCACCCTCAGGTCCTCACTTTCAGTCCCACAGGATCCTGTGGTATCAATCCCCCCCTATCAGCCCCACCCCCAGCCTACACAAGGATTACAAACCCTTGCTCCACTCAGATTCCCTGTAGCTAGTGTCACCACCCTGTGTTCCTCAGAGTGTGCTCTGCACCCATGAGATTATTGATTGGTTTCCACCCATAGTGACCCTGTGTGTCCCACAGGGCTTGCTCTGGGGGCAACTCTCACAGGGCGAAACCAGGAAGAGGAGGGGAGGGAGCAGTTGGGCAGAAGAAGCTGTGATGGACCCCACAGAGCCAGACTGCCCATGGAGGACAGGACCCTGTGGCTGTTTCCCCGAAGGTGTGCCCCTCAGGGCAGATCAATGCTCTGGAGACCCCACCGCAGGTGGAGGCCCCTCGACCCCTCCTCAGTCCCGCACTCCACACCCTCACCTACATTTGGAGCTGGGTGAGCTTCTCCTCCTGGGCCGCCAGATGCCTTTCCAAGTCCTGGTGCCAGGCATGTGGCCCTCTAAGGGGCGGATCCCTGCTCACCCCACAGTCAGGGTCTAGCAGGAGGTCCTCTCAGGAGGCCAGCCAGACCGCGGTCTGACCCAGCATTCCCCGCAGCTTCTCCTAGTCCTGGCTCACCTGGCAGTGGTCCTGGTGAAGGGCCCAGGCCATCCGGAGCTCCTGCAGCTGCCTGTCCAGTTCCCGGAGACACTGTGACCTGGGGGGCAGAGGGCTGTTGGGAGGGGGGCAGGGTGTCGCCTGGGTGGGATAGGGCTGGGTTACCGTGGAGCAGGGAGCAGCAGGAAAGGGAGCTCTGGCCACGCACCACCCTGGCCCTAGACCTCAGCGCGCACATCTCTGGGGCCATGACGTAGCTGGTGTCCAGCAGCTGCTACCCCGCCGGCCGCACTGCCTGGGCTCTCAGGCAGAGCTCCTGTCCCAGTGTCTTCTTGGCCCCAGCTGGCCCTTCTGAGGATATAGACTAGCGCCTGCTTCTCTTGAGCCTGAGTGCTGGGTGGGGGACAGGGCATGGGAACAGGTCTCAGGGCCAGAGGGCAGAACAGGGAGGAGGCAGGGAAGAGCTGGGTGCCCCCACCCGCATGGGACAGAGCGAGCCCCCATCCAGGTGGGGTGGCACATACAGCAGTTCCTGGCAGTGCCTGAGGAAGGCGTGGCCATGGGCTACCCACTCCAGCTGCTGGCCCTGCTCCCAAGCCTTCATGTTCAGGTGGCCCAGGCCTCCAGCACCTCAGCCAGCTGCTCGGCCAGGCCCTCCTGGACCGCAGGGTGTACCTGGATGGCCTCCATCCGCATCTGAACCACCACCTCGTCCACAGCCACCAGCTCCCTCTGCAGCTGGCAGAGAGCAGGCTGAATGCTCCTCCACCCAGGACTCTGCAGGCCATCCTGGCTGTACCCCAGCCTAGGTTAAACCCAGGCCCGTCACCCCCAATCCCAGAGGGGGAAGGGGCGGGCTGCAGTCCTGCCTGGGGTCAGCTGGGGGTGAGGGTTCCTCATCCATCCATTGCCTACAGAAGAGGAGTTCTTGCGGGGGGGAGGGACTGGGGCCCTCCCCTGCAGGAGGCGGTGCTGGCGCTGCAGGACCTCCACAGACACCAGGTCGTGGCCAAGGACAGCACCCTCCACCAGGACCACCTTCTGCATGTGGCCCCACAGCTCGAGCGCCGCCTTGTGGAAGTCGAGGGCACAGCGGGAAGGAGGGCCAGCAACTTTCTCCCTTAGAACAGGGCCACCTCCTTTTGAGCAAAGACTGTGGCTTGGGGATTTGTGGGGCTTTAACACGGAGGGAAATAGGACGAAGACTCTATTCCCTAACTTATAACAGGGAGAATCTGGAAAGCTGGTATTCCACGGTAGGAAAGCCTCTACTTTGGTAAGTTAGAGGTAAAGTCCAAGTACATTATCCTGCTTTAAAAATCATTCCCACAGATTCTCCGTTAACAGCTAGGCTGCCTTAATGTGAGCACATGGCTGATTGTATCTCTGTGTAGAAGCAGATATGATCATTTTGCCCTCTCTTCCCACCGTGACACCCTGCCCCCCTTGTAGTTTCCCCCAATGCAGGTATTAGCTTTCCTCACCTTGGTGAGCTCAAGTACAGGGGCCTTACAATAGATACTGCCCACCTTGTGACCCATGTCACTACTGAAGAGGTGTGTCTCCAGGCTCCCTATACACGTCCCAAGATAGCAAAGATTCCACTTCTCCCAGTTCCACGTGGTACATCAAGAGGAGCTGACGTGAGCATGCCTAATAAAACATGTCTGACTCTGTATTGTATTCTCTCGCCCCTGTCTTTCCTGTCCTCTGTGACTTTACCATGACCGTTACCTATTATCATCGCTGTACATTCGCGCCTTCTGGCCCTTCGGTGGTTAGAAGATGGATGGTTTCCTCTGATCACAGCAGGTTCCTGATGAGGCCCGGGGGCCACAGGCAGGGCCCGAGGGAGTAAAGGGTCTTGACACGCATGTTGGGAGGAAGGCAATAAGATGGGGAGCCCTGAGCACATGAGACGGCGGCTCAGGGAGCGAGTGGGCTGCCTGTCAGGGGGTCTGCCTGTAGCACCTCCAACAGTCAGTGAGGAGAGGGCTGGCCCCGGGGCCACCCAGCCCCAGGATTTCGGTTGCAGGACCTGTCAGGTGCTCAGTGCACTTAGACACCAGATCCCGCGAAAGGAGGGTGTGGGGAGGGGCGGCAGGGAGCTCTAAGAGTGGCGGTCAGCAAGAAGACCAGCAGGGCCTGTGCCCCCAACGAAACTGCGGCCCGTGCTCAGGGAGCATGGGGAGAGCCCATTTCGTGGTCCTGCCACAAGGAGTGACCTGCGCTGAACGACTCCAAACTGGGGGCAGGAAGGAGCGTGGTTGGACGGGGAAGGATGTTGATGCTGGGAGCTGGGGTCAGCCATGCCCCTTCATACAAACATGTGCACACGAGAATACACACAGAAGTATGCATGCACACACCCACATGCCCACCCCTACACATGAGCACGCACACACACGCACACACATGCACACACATCTGGGGTAGGCCCCTTTGTCCCGAGACCCTTGGCTGTCACTGGCCTTTCCCTCTGAGCACCCACCTCTCTGCGGGCTTTCATTGCCTTGTCCAGCCTCACCCATGTGGCCTCAACGCCGCTCCTGTGGACTTGACTCTGGGCCATGGAGCTGGGGGAGGCGAGTTCCAGGGCACCTGCCAGCTCCCTCAGGGCCTGCACCCTGGCAGCCCCACACTCTGCCCTTTCTCCCGGAAGACCTTGAACTTCTCTTCCAGCATCTGCCAAAGGTGGGGCTGGAGAGGGTCAATGTGGATGGAATTCAGGCAGCTCCTAAAACTCACGAAAGGGCCAGCTGGTCCCAACAGCTCCCACATCCCTCAGCCCTGGTTCTAGAACTCTGCAGGGCATCTCCTGCCCCCTCAGCCCACCCAGCATCTACCCTACCCTCTGTTCCTCCATCCACTTTCCCAGCACGACTCACTTCCACACCCTCCAGATCCTGCCCACACTGTCTCTGGAGATAGCCCGAGTTCAGGGAACCCAGGGCAGCCCCTGCTGTCTGCAGCCTGTGGAGGAGGCAAACCTGGGTCGGTGGATCAGGGAGCCTGGTCACAAAGCCCACTTAGTAGGGTCACTTTCCCAGCCAAGGGCTCCCTGCACCTGCAGGGGTGTTCTGGAAAGAGTTGAGCTGGGCTGAGGATGCCCTGCACAGCCCCAGGCTGACCCAGGTCACAGTACAAGCTACTGCGTTTCCAGCCCAGATGGAGCTTAGGCGAGATAACGATTTGCCCATGATCCTAGCCCAGAGGCTGGCCCGGAGTCTCAGGGGCCCTGCATTTGCTGCATGCAAGAACCATGGAGGGGTGCAGCTTCTACCTTTGAAGGGTGTGCAGTCTCCTCCAAACACACAGCATGCGTGGGTGGCACACAACGTGGCTACCTGCGGAGTGCCGGGCTTTAGAATGACCCCACCTACTGACTCATGGGGATCCTCCAGAGGGTTTGCAAGCCAGTAAATCTTTCCAAGAGCAGGGAACCTCTTCTTCTCCTGAGGAGCAGTTAGTGGGACAGAACCAGGCAACAGCCCAACACTTCCCAAGCAGGCCTCCTGGAGCATCGTTAGAGCAAGGGGTAAACTGCTAGTGATAATGGGCTCCTGGGAGGAGAGTTTGCAGATAGGCCTGAAGCGCTGAGCAAGATCTCAGGACGGTGGCCCTCTGGGAGCTTAGGACAAGTTCTAAACCCAGCCAGGAAGCTGAAGGGCTGACCAGACAGAAGCTGAGGTGGAGGAATGAGCATGCTGGGATAACTGCTGACCCCCGCCTGGGGGCAGGGCTTCCTGGTTGGAGCTGTGGGAGCTGACTCAGGCCAGACCCCACCTGCTCTGAGACACTGAGGCCACCCTCAAAGTTCACAGCCAACTGTCTCACGTGCTCATCCATATCCAGGTGGGTCCCTGGGGGAGGGGGTGGCTTCTGCAAGTGCTGCCACCCCAGGCCCAGAGTCCCACCCTCAATGCCTGGGCCCTTGGCCACCATGCTGTCTCAGGAAAAAGCCACAAGCCTCCCAGATGCTGTGTCCCACTGGGTGGAGGCCCCCCTGAGGAGATATGGATCGCACCAATGAATCACACAATCTGCCTCTGACCCCTTGAGGTCTCACCACCGCCCACTATCATCACCCCAGTGCCGCTTCCCACTCTGGACTAGAGTGCATAGGTATTAGCAAGAGATAAAACTCACAACACATGGAACCCAGGAACAGGAATGGGAATAGAGATACCAAATGACATATAACCGCACACCCCTCGCAGGGAGAGGAGCAACAGAAAGCTGAGGATAAAAGAGACAATGGTCGATGTGAGATATGAAAATAATAACAATCTATAATCTATCAAGGAACCACGAGTGGGGGAGGAGGAAAAAAAGGGGAGCTGATCCCAAGGGCTCAATAGAAAGTAAATGTCTAGAAAAGAATGATGGCAATATACGTATGACTACGTCAGATACAATTGGTGTATGGATTGTAACAAGAGTTGTAAGAGCCCCCAATAAGGACACACTGAGGATGACAAAATACACCACTGAAAACCTTATGCTAATCATTGATACACTGTCAGGTAGTGGAGGACTAGTAAAACTAGGCAGAACCTTGTCAGAGAGAGGACCAGATGACGAACACTTTTGGTCAGATTAAAGGGGAGGATCAGTGACAAAGAGCCAGGCCGTTTGCAGGATGCATGGCCACGGGAGCTGCAACGATGGGTTCAAACATCAGAAAGAAATGAGGGTGGCCCAGGACTGGCAAGCCTTTCCTTGTCCTGTACATTGGGGTTGCTTTGAAGCAGACCAACTGGACAGCACCTACCAACAAGACCAACCGAGGAAGAGGAAGCCACTATGGTCCCAGAAACAGACATCACTAGGACGTGTCAGGAGACTTTTATAAAGGTAACCAATGGCCTGGCCCTTCATCACAGAAAGCTGGGGAAGCACCATTGTCCTGGTTTACCAGACGTTCCCCAGATAAATTACTGTCCAGCTGCCCATAGGAAGGAGAAATACCTATAGACATGACGGAAGGGAGGTTCACTCCGCTATGGGAATGTGCTAATCTGTGCACTGAAATGTTGAAATCCACAGACACACGTGTATAAAACAGAGTTGAAATTAAATGTTTTACCGTGGAAGACGGGTCACCACAGAGCTGTCCCTTTTGTGTTGAAACAAACTTTGCTGAATTTACCTGCCAGGAGTTGCATGTCCTCCCTTTCTTTTAAGGTCGATGGAGACGCACGAGTGTAAGGAGAACGGTGAATGGTGGCCGTTCATAACCCAGGATCATCAGAAACCACAGAGTAAATTTTAGGAACGTAGACATAGGACAGCGGAGAAAACTTCACTCAGGGACTTCAGTGAACTCTCCTTACAATGCTGAGGCCTGACACGCCTAGTGCCTGGGGGCAACCGGGCTCCTGCCCTAGGTAGTTTTGTTAAGCATGGCTCACTCAGGTGGTGCCTTTTCTCTCCCAGCAATATTGCTCCGTGAAATTCTGCCCATGATGAAAACTATTTGCCATGGGTATGTCTTCTCACATCATTGGCCGACTCTTCGAAGTACAAATGCTTTTCTAAACGGGTGCTGCCTCCCTGAGCTTTCCTTTGTCTTGGCTCAATTGATGCAGATTCCTGTGCTGAATAAGCCATGGACTAGCACAGGTGGGTGCTTGTCAGTATAGCCAGCACAAGCAGCAATTTTGTTTGTCAAGACCCACCTGGCTTGATCAAGATTCCTTATTCCCGTGAAAACGATTTTTATCCAAATTCTAGAGGAGCACCAGTGTGACTCTGGGAGCTAAACCCGGGCCTGCTGAACAGAGGCTCCGGAGTTTTCATTTTCTGACTGAAATTCAACAAGGAATTTCATGGATCTAAGGAAACCGTGAATTGTGGACGTACCAGATTCTCACATCTTCATTGTCTAATGGAAGCTTAAGTTTCCCAGCCTGATCCGGCTGCCACTTCATTTCTGGCAATGACCATTCAATTGTGGACGTTCAGCCTTCTTCGGAATTCTCTTATATCGGCATGTTCCCGCGCCACATTAAGACCACTCGGTGGAGGTTTATGTGACTCAGGACAACTCTTTATTTCAGGCGTCTAGAACAAAGGGAATTCACAGAGGTTGATGATCACTTATTAAAGTCCCGTTTCTCTATAAAGCCCAATGATGACACTTCTACATCTGAGGGCAAAGAGCTCGTGCAGCATGATATTCTCATTTCAGCCACGCCGCCTGCAGTTTCTTCCTTGCAGAAAAAGCTTTCCCAGTGTACTTCTTTAAAATGCTGCAAAATAGTGGGACCGAAGATTTTGGTTTAGGGTTAACTTTAAACGGGCATAGGTACAGGCATGTGGGCATGTTTAGAGACAGTGTTCGAGTTCAGGTTAGAGTGACGGCTGCGTGAGGATTCGGGTTATGGTAAGGTTGTGGATGAAATGTAGGGTGAGTGTGAGGTTTTAGGTAAGAGTGCTTAAGGATGAAAGAACCTATTGTCTCATTTAGGCTTATGGTAAACTTGACTGTTTAGGTATGGGTTAGGGTTAATATTTGTGTGAGGGTTAGAAAGTGTGCGAGGTTAAGAGTTGGGGTCAGGCTTGCGGCTTGTGTGTTACATCCGTTTTGGTTGTGGATAAGTTTAGCTCTCTGTCTAGTTTAAGGGATTGGATTACATTAACGGTGGTATGGAGGCTTGGATTGAAGGTGATGGATAGAGTTAAGTTAGGTTCAGGCGAAGGGTGACGGTTAGGAGTAAGGTTAGTTGTAGGGGGAGCTGCATGTTCACATCAGATTTGGGGTTAGGATTAGGCTTAGCCTTAGGGTAGACATATGGTTAGGGTTAGGGCTTGGTTTAGGGTGAGCCTTAGGTTAGGGTTCAGTTTAAGTTTAGGAGTATACAGAATTAGACCTAGGCTTAGGGTTACACCTCTTTTTAGGTTTAGACCTAGGGCTAGGTTTTGACCTAGGTTAGGGTTAGGATTAGGGTTGGTTTTAGGATAGGATTTAGGTTTGAGGTTTCATTTAAGTGTTGGATTATTGGAAGTACATCTGCTCTCCCTGGTTTTCCTTCACGATCACAATGTTTCTGAGATTCATGGTTTAAGGAAAATCTTGCTTCTTGCCGGTTTCAAGGCAAAAAGGCGCCACCGGCAGTTTTTTTTCCGTCAACCTTACGCTGGCTCTTTGAGAATCTTGGGTCTTTGGGAAAGCCGTGAGTCCAGCAAGATTTTTCAGTTCAAGTGTGCCCCAAGCAGTGGGTTCTAGCTCTGAGCAATACAGCCCGTGGAATTCCTGAGAATCTGGAACCTGCTATGAAGTTCAGCCTGCGTTTTATTCACACGGAAGAAGCTCCTTCGAGGTTCCCATGCCTCTGTACACTGATGCTTCCAGCAACGTCATGTCTCACAGGTCTATAGTGCTTCTCTGAGTTTCACTGGTCTAGGGTAAAGGGTGAAGCGCCTGGGTTCCCGTGCTTCACTACTGTATGGCCTCAAGATGATGTTTGTAGGCACAGCGGCAAATCCATCGGTGGCAATTCTCTCATATTGTCATTGCGATGGGAAGATACCTTATTCGCTAGTAAATGTTTTACCATGGAAGACGGGTCACCACAGAGCTGTCTCTTGTGTTGAGACAAACTTTGCTGAATTTACCTGCCAGGAGTTGTGTGTCCTCCCTTTCTTTTAAGGTCGATGGAGACGCACGAGTGTAAGGAGAACGGTGAATGGTGGCCATTCATAACCCAGGATCATCAGAAACCACAGAGTAAATTTTAGGAAAGTAGACGTAGGACAGCGGAGAAAACTTCACTCAGGGACTTCAGTGAACTCTCCTTACAATGCTGAGGCCTGACACGCCTAGTGCCTGGGGGCAACCGGGCTCCTGCCCTAGGTAGTTTTGTTAAGCATGGCTCACTCAGGTGGTGCCTTTTCTCTCCCAGCAATATTGCTCCGTGAAATTCTGCCCATGATGAAAACTATTTGCCATGGGTATGTCTTCTCACATCATTGGCTGACTCTTCGAAGTACAAATGCTTTTCTAAACGGGTGCTGCCTCCCTGAGCTTTCCTTTGTCTTGGCTCAATTGATGCAGATTCCTGTGCTGAATAAGAGATGGACTAGCACAGCTGGGTGCTTGTCAGTATAGCCAGCACAAGCAGCAATTTCGTTTTCCTTATTCCCGTGAAAACGATTTTTATCCAAATTCTAGAGGAGCACCAGTGTGCCTCTGGGAGCTACACCCGGGCCTGCTGAACAGAGGCTCCGGAGTTTTCATTTTCTGACTGAAATTCAACACGGAATTTCATGGATCTAAGGAAACCGTGAATTGTGGACGTACCAGATTCTCACATCTTCATTGTCTAATGGAAGCTTAAGTTTCCCAGTCTGATCTGGCTGCCACTTAATTTCTGGCAATGACCATTCAATTGTGGACGTTCAGCCTTCTTCGGAGTCGTTCTGTGCCTGGAACACTTGTTTCCTCATAAAGGGAGACAATGGGTAGCAAACATCACTAAGGACATGGCATATATTTAGTCCCAGATATCACCACAGTTATTTTCTCAGACAAAGAGATCACTAGTCATTTGGTGCCAACAGAGCACAGGGAGCAATGCAGAAGGAAACCTCACAGACCTGCCTCTGGACGGTAGTATGTCACTGAGCTCAGTATATTTGAAATCATGCACTGCACGCATGAATCTGGCTATGCCTGTGGGATGAGAATTACCATGATAACCTGTATTTCAAGAAGGAAAGTGGGTTCTATAGGATGACAATGAAATATTAGAGTCACTTTAATATTTGTTCTGCAAACAGAGAATACTAGTGCCTCCTTTCAAGTGGGCAGTGAGGAGAAAATTTAGGTTAAGGAAAAGAAAAACTCTCCATGGAGACCTGATTCCAACAGGAAATCCTCCCTATCCTTCATCTGTGTCTGTCTAGGGCTGGGTGTCTGTGCTCAGTGGGTCCTGTGCGCCCCCTGCTGCCCAGTGTTTTCCCTGTAGGGGAGGCTTATGTCTGGGCTCACACTGACTTCCCCTCACTGTGCTCCTTGCACAGTAATACATGGCCGTGTCCTCAGCAGTCACGGAGCTCAGCTGCAGGGAGAACTGGTTCTTGGATGTGTCTGGGTTGATGACTAGACGATCTTTTAGAGATGGCGCATATTCTCTGTACCATTTTGAGCTGTAGTAGTAAGTCCTTCCCATCCATTCAAGGCCGCTTCCAGAGTGCTGCCTGATCCAATCCCAAGTAGCACTGGTACTGGAAACAGAGTCCCCCGTGATGGTGCAGGTGAGAGTGATGGTCTGTGAAGGTCTAACCATCTGAGGACCAAACTCCTGAAGCTGCACCTGCGCCAGGCCACCTGGAGACATAGGAAATAAACATAAAACACCCTACCTCTGTGAATATGCCTTGTAGGATTCCATCTTCCCCCAACACTGACCTGATGGGAGACACAGCACTATGAGGAGAAGGAGGAAGGAAGCAGACATTTTGGAGCAAGGTCACCCTTATTCAGCAGTCACTTGAGTCCCTGGTGGGGAGACAGCATTTAAACAGGAAATCACATTAGTGATTTGCCTATGAACACCATTGGCTGGATAAGGTCTGGAGACTGTGAACAGTCCACGGGAACATAGGTCCTGCTGCTCCAAAAAGAGTTTTCTCCAAGACTGGCTCCTGCCGCATGCTGGACCAAGGCAGCTTGCAGACATGGAGGTTATCAGATGCCTAAGCAGAGGCTCAGTTTCACATCTTGCCAGATCGAAGTGTGTGCTCGCTGAAATTAATCAGAGTCCTGGTGTATATGTGTTCTTTGATATGAACACTTCACATTTTCATTCACTTATTCTTTCTGTTGTTCATTGTGAGCTCTGAGAGCTATTCACACACCAGGAACTTTTCTCCACTGAGGAAAAAAAATCATTGAATCAAGCAAGCAAGTCAACAAGCAAGCAAAGAAATATTTGCCTCAAAAACCTAACCCTCTCTCCTTGAGTCTTTTCTGCCTCATAGAGACCCTGTATGGTTGAACAGAACTTCTCTGTGGGTTTCTTGGTACAGTTTGACCGTTCATAAATGTACCCTGGGTCTGATAACCTCCTATTTCTGCAAGGACTAACTAGTGATTTTAAATCATCGAGCTTTCATTTAATAACCAGATACATAACCTCAAACTTTCACTTGCCTCTTCATATCTCCTCCCTAAGGTGTCTAATATATTACAGGGCATTATGATGTCACATTCAGGATGAAGGAGCCCATGAAAACAGCCATGGGTCAGAGTTTTCGCTCACATTACATACAAGTGAAGCTGGGCGATGGGTAAAGAAAGCTGGAGAATACTTTGATGGACTTTGAATGATGGTGGTTTTGGAGAAGAATTTTGAAAATACCATGGGGTACTATAAAAATAAATTGATCTTAGAGGGAGTACAGGCACGGAATTTCCTAGAAGTAAGGATACGGATGGTAGCACTTCACCTCACACACGTTGGTCATGCTATGAGGAGAGGGCAGTACCTGGATAAAAAGACTACATGCTCAGTAAAGTCGAGGGTCAGTGAAAAACGGGGACCTCCCTAATGACATGGATTGATGCAACAGATGTAGCCATGAGACCAAGCATAACCAGTGTGATGATGGCGCAGCATCAGACCGTGCTCTGTTCTGCAGAAGGTTGGTATCAGTTGGAACAGATTCAAAGGTACCTGAAATAAGCAAAAATGTGTCAAAACACACAACAGTATTCTACACAGGCCCTGTTAGAATGATAGTTTGGGGAAGGGGGTTGGAAATGAATATGTAATGTCATGTTGAAAAACACACTGCACCAAGGGCTCAAGTAGAAAGAAAATATTTTGAAAATAATGACAGCAACATATATACAAATGTGCTTGACATAATAGATGGATGTATGGATTGTGATAAGAGCTGTAAGAGCTCAAAATAAAATGATATTTTTTAAAAAAGAAGAACCAACTAATAAAAAATTTTTTAAAAAGAAATGTACTCATCAAAAGGAAATGTGTTCCAAGTTTCCAACCCAATTACTGCTGAGAAACAAAGGCAGGGGCTGGATGACAATGAAATGGGGAAGCTTTACTTGGAAAGTGGAAGGAATGATCCAAAAGGAGAATCCTCAAGATAAGATCCTGAAAAAAAAGGAATATAAAAAGAGAAGGAGAATTTTTTAAATTTATACTTTTAGGCATAAGGATCAGTAAGTAAATTTAGGGATTAATGGATATGTACCAGTTTCACAGGAACAATCATGGATATGCACAGGGTGGGGTTGTGATTATTGAAAAGACATGGCTTTTTGTACTTCTTGCTTCTAAATGTCTTTCCATTTCATCTGATGTCTTTCAAGCACATTTTGGATCCTTGGCCAAAGTCCTGTTTCATGGTGACCTGGAGGTTGGGAATGTCTTTCCTCTGCATGTGTGCCCAGCAGGTTTAGTCCTAAATGATAGTAGGACCCATTCTCAGAGGAAATGGGTCAACAAAGAGAGGGTATCAGGAAGTAAAATGCAGAATAAGTATCGGCAATACATAAGGTATGTATATTTCATAATCTTGTGTCAATATGTCATCTCCCAGGGGAGATTCCTTGGGGAAGTGTGAAATTTGCAGTGTTACACAGGGCCAAGGAGTTTGGGCAGTGATCTCACACAGAATGTCCAATGACTTCATTGTTCTTATTCTTGAATCTGACTCTTCTTGGTTCCTTTATTGGTAATAAATTATTGGTAATAATTATTGGTGATAAATATTGGTAAAATTTCACCAAAGATTATTTACAACATTAATAAAAATAAAATTTCCTTAAGATGGTAAATCTATTGTCATATATTGTTGCTTATTTTCCTTTCCTCCCTTCCTCTCTCCCTCCTTCCCTCCCTCCTTCCCTCCCTCCTTCCCTCCCTCTCATCCTTCTTTCCTTCCTTCCTTTCAGGATGTAGCAGTGATTGATAGACAGCCTTGAGAAAGAATGTGCATACCATTTCCTCTTCCATCATTCCTGTCAAAGAGAAAACTTGGGTTTCTGTTAAAAATTAAAGAGTTTATTTGAGTAACAAAACAATCCAGGGAGTGGCAGTAGTATCTCTAAGGATCCAAAGTACTGATGTGAAAGGAAATTTTCAGAGAGTATACATACAGAGGGATCCGGGAAGTTACAAGAAAATTCTGATTGCTTGGCAATTTATAAAGTTTGAGTAATTTCACAATTATATATATATATATATAAGTGTGTATATATATTATATATAAATAGGTGTGCTCATAGGCTTCTTGAAGTATGACAACTTTGGAAAGTAATTACAAAAACACTACACATCATCAACAACAAAAATGAGGTCTGACCTATATCTTTGGCAGAAAGCATCTCCTTATGCTGACCACATAGTTCTTTTGAGCTCCTTCGCAGAATTCAAAAGAAACTCACAAACAATTAGTGGCAGATCAATTAAACACAATCACATGTGGGACTACAGGAGCAGGGAAAGGACCCTGACTGGGAGAGGTACACTACTGCCAAACTGAATAGCTTACAAAATTGGGGCAGAAATCTCTGATGTCCAAGTATGACTTAAGAGCATAGGACTCTAGCTCCCCAATATCCATCTAGGACATAACCAGGGAGTGTGTTCTTAACTGTGTCTCCCTGCACTGGCCACGGTGCTCTCAGCAACCTCGCTCTGTCTGACACTCCTTACATTGCTTTACATTGCAAGTCAGAGACCAGAAATAACTCAGTAGAGGCTGACTATGTGGAGATAGAAGCTGAGTTTAGCTGAGTCTGAACTTAAAGTGTCAAACTGCTATTATTTTATGGTAGAAATATAAACTAGTTAGGGGAATTTTATACTTTGTTTAGCTGTAACTTTGCAAGAACTTCTCCATAGCCCTGACCCAGGTTAACCCCCTCTATCTTGTCTCACTGATTCTCCTGTGACTGTGTGTAGGCATGAGTTGTCATGGGTGCTAGCTAAGTCAAAGGCCTAATTTTTTCCTTAGTGTCATTTCTGTCCCTACTTGTTAAGATCTGGCACCTGTATACATGGCCGGTCTCATCGATATTTAGGGCCCTAGCACTGAAAGCCCTGAAAAAAAAGATTTTAGTTAAAGCAAATTGTTTTCACCATTTGTAGCTGTCATTCCAAGATTTGTGTCTGTGTGAAAAATTGTTTCACTCAGTCTGTGTACATGTGTGTATATGTGTTAGGCCAGGGTGACTAGAAAAAAAATGTAATGACACTCCTATAGGTATAAGAAAGAGCTTTATATCAAGGAGTGATTGTATATCAAACAAACATCCCAGTCCAGATCAAGTCCATTAGTCCAGTACTAGTCCAGGAATCCCTCGTCAAACTCACACAGCCACAAGCAACGATGCAGAGTGCAGGAAGCACAGCCTTGTGGGTGAAGAGTTCTGTGGTGGACGCATCTCCAGGGCTTTGGCAGGTCTCCCAGTGGCCCCTCAACAAGAAGGTGAAAACAGAGAGAGGAAGTTCCCAGGATGATCCTTGTGATAAGGCCACACCCACTAGGAGCTATCATCAGGCTTCCAAAATCCACCTCTTCATTTCTATATCTTCAATTTGACATGACATTGTGTGTGTGTGTGTGTGTGTGTATGTGTGTAATCACTTCTAGTCAGTTGGCCACACAGCTGTGTTAAATATTACATGGCAAAGGTGAGTGAGTGCTTCCAGTGCCTCATCTGCTTGTTGAAGCATTTCAGTAGGCATTCCACTGCTCCCTGGACCTACTTTTTCACTGATGCTCTTAGTGCACCTTTACCTTTTTCTTGAGTGATCCTGGTTTTTGCTCAGATGGTTCCTCTTGAAGCAGTGTGGGAAACAGCTACCTGTCTTTTGCCCTTTGTTCTGTATCCTTGAACAGCGTTCTGCCATTTGTTTCAAAGTTCACTGTAAAGGTGAACTCTCATGTATTTTAGCCTAAAGACCTTTATTATAGACATTTAGAGTCTTTACCACTGGGAATGTTAACATTTTTTTAAAAACTACCAAAAGTCCCATGGAAGTTTATTTCCAATAATTTTGATAAAGCTGCCTCTGAAAGCTCACCCTGGCTAAGAAGGTTCTGGAGTCCCCTGGTGGAGAAGCTGCATTTAAAGATGCCAGGTATTTGTATATGAGTGTCACTGTGAATGGTATACAATATGGGAACAGGGAACAGCTTGCTAAACTCATGGATCACAACTCCACAGGAAGGTTTCCCCAAGAGCTGGTTCCTGAAGCAAGTGGGATGCAGGCAAGTGAAAGACCAAGAAGGTTTCCAGGGCTCTCAATATTATGACACACATAATTTAATCTTTGACTCAAGGAGTGGATGCTGGGTTTGAACCCATAACCTGTGGTTAGTAACTTAATACTTAGTCCACTGCACCATGCAGCCTTTTTATAAACATCTGCTTCAGGGAACCTGTATTACAGGGTAGTGTGATGTCACTTTGAGGATCAATTGCCTCAAATGCCTGTGATATCTGTACAATGGGTAGGGACGACTGCTGAAAAGTCGATGACCAAAATTATGGTTTGGGGGAAGATATTGAAAGTATCAGTGACTGCAAGTAAGGAAACCTTACTTTATCGACTCGGCATCCCTGATATTCTCCTTCAGTCTTATTTTTGTTCCCCAAATGCAAAGGGTATTTAAAAGAACGTGATTGGAGTTCTCAAAAAATGTTCGAAAAGGAAAACACTGACTTGAACATTAAATTACATTAAAATACACTGTCAGGAAATAGTTTTTTTTTTAAGATTTCTGTTTTTTATCAGTAATAAATCTGGTGTACATGTACAAGGGACCCTCAAAGTGGCAGATATACTTATATTTCTTTTTACATATATACTCATACTTTGAATATATTGAGCATATATTCAAATAATATATTACAAATATATTGAAATATTTTAAAAACATTTTATTAGGGACTCATACAACTCTTATCAAAATCCATACACACATCAATTGTGTAAAGCACATCTGTACATTCGTTGCCCTCATCATTTTCAATGCATTTGCTCTCCACTTAAGCCCTTTGCATCAGGTCCTTTTTTCCCCCTTCCTCCCCGCTTCCCCCTCTCCCCTCCTTCGAGAGCCATTGATAATTTATAAATTATTATTTTGTCATATCTTGCCCTGTCCTATGTCTCCCTTCACCTCGTTTTCTGTTGTCATCCCCCAGGGAGGAGGTCACATGTAGATCTTTGTAATCGGTTCCCTCTTTCCAACCCACTCACCCTCAATCCTCCCAGTATCGCCCCTCACATCCCTGGTCCTGAAGGTTTCAACTGCCCTTGATTCCCTGTGCCGCCAGCTCCTATCTGCACCAGTGTTCATACTCTGCTCTATCCAGACTTGCAAGGTAGAATTCAGATCATAATAGTTGGGGGGGGAGGAAGCATTTAGGAACTGGAGGAAAGCTGTATTCTTCATTGGTGCTACATCCCACCCTGATGGACTCATCTCCTCCCCTAGACCCCTCTGCAAGGGGATCTCCAGTGTCCGACAAATGGGCTTTGGGTCTCCACTCTGCACTTCCCCCTTCATTCACTATGGTATGATTTTTTTCCCCTGATGATGCCTTATACCTGATCCCTTCGACACCTCGTGATCGCACAGGCTGGTGTGCTTCTTCCATGTTGGCTTTGTTGCTTGTGAGCTAGATGGCCACGTGTTTACCTTCAAGCTTTTAAGACCCCAGACACTATCTCTTTTGATAGCTGGGCACCATCAGCTTTCTTCACCACATTTGCTTATGCACCCATTTGTCCTCAGCGATCATATCATGAAATATTTTTATTTTATATAATGATATTTGTATTTATTTATTCACTTTAACATATATTTACTTATATTGATATTCACAGTAATTTTCATATTTATATTCATATTTATGTTCACATATATGTTTAGATTCATATGTGTATTTAGATTTAGATTCATATTTACATTGACATGCATATTCATATTCACACTCAAATTGTTATTCATGTTTATATTTTCAATTATATTTACACTAATATTCATGTTCTTATTTGTATTGATATTAATATCTGTACTTCCATACATATTCACATGTATATGTGTATTCATACTTAGGGCATGTTTGAGTCAAATTAATCTAGCAACCAATGATTACTGTTTTCCAGTGCAGTCATAGAGGTCTACCATTTTTACAGTTTGAACATTTTTTATAGCATATGATCTATTTCTTCTTTTTTAATTTTCAGTTGACATCTTGGACATCAGACTTTTTAAACTTAGATAGATAGTGTTCAGGGCCCAGGCCCAATCCCAACTACATGGAAAGCCACTGCTCCCCCCAGAAGAATTTACTTCAGAAGATAGCACAGAAGCTACAGGTCAGAGAGAGGGATATGTCTGATCAAAGCACATGGGAGCAATGAAGGGTGAGGAAGAGGGGGTGGAGCACATCCTGACCCACCAAGCCTTGAGGACTGATATCCTTGCTCAGAGTAGTCAATGCACAGAGAGAACCATATGGCCGGCCCCACTAGGAGACATGAAAACCCTCATGAACCCAAAGCCCTACAGGGGACAGCACTGGAGATACAGTGTGGGAGTGGCACCCGATCTGACCCCACCACAACAAGGCAAAACACTAAGGCCGGGCAATAGAACAGCAAGAGTACAGAGCAAGGAAGTCCCAAAGGAGTACCAAAAATAGACGTTGGGGCCAGGCCGTGGCACCCCATCAAACTCCACTGGAAAACACTCCTAAACGTCATCAAACAGACCTTGAACTATTATGTCTTTGTTTTGTTTTTGCTGCTGTTTTGTTTTCTTTTGTCACTTTGTCTTGCTCTGTCTTATTTTGTGTGCGTATTATTATCTCTGCAGGTCTATCTAGGTAAGATAGGCTAGATAAAAAATCTGGAGGAGAAAACAACGTGACCGATGGTCCTGGGGGAGGGGGGGTCAAAGGAGAGGGGGAGGTTGGGGAAAGGAAATGGTGTTAATAAACCTGGGGACAAGGGTACAAGAAGGGATCCAAAATCAGTGGCAAGAAGCATGTGAGACGCCTGATAGGGATTGATCAAGGACAATGTAACTGAGTAGGATTACTGAATCCAAAATGGAGGCTGAGCATGATAGTGGGACAAGAGGAAAGTAAAAGGAAATAATGGAAAGAACTAGGAGGCAAAGGACATTTATAGAGGTCACAATGCAGGCATGTACATATGTAAATATATTTATATATGATGATGGGGGAATAAATCTATGTCCATATATTTATAAGTTTATATTAAGGTAGCCAATTGACATTGAACCTCCACTCAAGTACTCCCTCAGTGCAAGAACACTTTGTTCTATTAAACTAGCATTCCATAATGCTCACCTTCCTAATACTATCACTGAAGACATATGGGTGCATAATCAAATGTGGTGAAGAAAGCTGATGGCGCCCAGCTATCAAAAGATATAGCGTCTGGTTTCTTAAAGGCTTGAAAGTAAACAAGCAGTCATCTAGCTCAGAAGCAACAAAGCCCACATGGAAGAAGCCCACTAGACTGTGTGATCACGAGGTGTCAAAGGATCAGGGACCAGGCATCAAAGAACAAAAATTCATATCACTGTGAATGAGGGGAAGTACAGATTTGGGAGCCAAAGCCCATCTCTAGGCAACTGGACATGCCCCTACAGAAGGGTCTTGGGTAGAAAAAGAGTGCAGGGTGCAGTGTAGCAAATATGGAACACAAAACTTTCCTCTAGTTCTTAAATGCTTCCTCCCCCCACCACTATCATGATCCCAATTCTACCTTACAAATCCATCCCGACCAGATAATGTACACTGGTACAGACAGGAACTGGAAACGCATGGAATCCAGTTCAGAAGATCCCTTCAGGAACAGTGGAGTGAGTGGCGATACTGGGAGGGTTGAGGGAATTTGGGGATGTAAAGGGGGAACCGATTTCAAGGATCTATATATAACCTCCTCCCTAGGGGATGAACAAGAGAAAAGTGGGTGAAGGGCAACATCAGACAGTGTGAGATATGACAAAATAATAATAATTTATAAATTATCAAGGGTTCATGAGTGAGGCAGAAGTGGGAGGGAGGGGAAAATGAGAAGGTGATACTAAGGGCTCAAGTAGAAAGCAAATGTTTTGAGAATGATGATGGCAACAAATGTACAAATGTGCTTGACACAATGGATGGATGGATGTATGGTTTGTGACAAGAGTTGTACGAGCCCCACCCCACCCCCGCAAATGATTTTTTAAAAATAAAGATAGGTAGTGTTTTTCTAGAAATATGTCCACTTATTATAAATTTTCAAATTCACTGTTGTGATCTTCATAGTTTTGGTTCTGTTGTGATATTGGCCTTTTCATTTCTTATTCTTTATATTTGCTTTTCTTATTCCTTTTAGTTTAATAAATTTACCAGTAGTTTGTCAAACTTTGTTAATATTTTTAAAGAATTAACTTGTCTTATTGATTATTTCCCTGTTTCCTTTTCATTTATTTCTTCTTTTTTTTGCTGCAAAAGATCTCTTTATTGTTTTTTTTTAACAATTTATTGGGGCTCATACAATTCTTGTCACAGTTCATAGATATACATAAATCAATTGTATAAAGCACATCTGTACAGTCTTTGCCTTAATCATTTTTTTCTCCTCTTTTCTTTTTTTACATTTTATTAGGGACTCATACAACTCTTATCACCATCCATACATATACATACATCAATTGTATAAAGCACATCCATACATTCCCTGCCCCAATCATTCTCAAGGCATTTGCTCTCCACTTAAGCCCCTTGCATCAGGTCCTCTTTTTTTTCCCCTCCCTCCCCTTTCCCCCCTCCCTCATGTGCCCTTGGTAATTTATACATCGTTATTTTGTCATATCTTTTCCTATCCAGAGTCTCCCTTCCCCCCTTCTCTGCTGTCCCTCTCCCAGGGAAGAGGTCACATGTGGATCCTTGTAATCAGTTCCCCATTTCCAACCCACTCACCCTCCACTCTCCCAGCATCATCCCTCACACCCTTGGTCCTGAATGTATCATCCACCCTGGATTCCCTGTACCTCCAGCCCTCATATGTACCAGTATACAGCCTCTGTCCTATCCAGCCCTGCAAGGTAGAATTCGGATCATGGTAGTTGGGGGGAGGAAGCATCCATAATATGGGGGAAAGCTGTGCTCTTCATCGGTACTACCTCGCACCCTAATTAACCCATCTCCTCTCCTAAACCCCTCTATGAGGGGATCTCCATTGGCCGACACTTGGGCCTTGGGTCTCCACTCTGCACTTCCCCTTTCATTTAATATGGTATATATATACATATATACATATACATATATACATATACACAGATATACACATACATACACACACTTACATCTTTTTTTTTTTTGCATGATGCCTTATACCTGGTCCCTTTGGCACCTCGTGATCGCACTGGCCGTTGTGCTTCTTCCATGTGGGCTTTTTTGCTTCTGAGCTAGATGGCCGCTTGTTCACCTTCAAGCCTTTAAGACCCCAGACACTATCTCTTTTGATAGCCGGGCACCATTAGCTTTCTTCACCACATTTGCTTATGCACCCATTTGTCTTCAGCGATCCTATCATGGAGGTGTGCAGTCAATGATATGATTTTTTGTTCTTTGATGCCTGGTAACTGATCCCTTTGGGACCACTTGATCACACAGGCTGGTGTGTTCTTCCATGTGGACTTTGTTGCTTCTGAGCTAGATGGCCGCTTGTTTATCTTCACCTTTTCATTTATTTCTGCTCTATTCTTTAATATTTATTGTCTTCTGGTGACTGATGTTTTACTTAGCTCTTTTTTGTTCTAATTGTTGAAGGTTTGTGTTACCATGCTGACTTTTGCTTTATTTTTTGATATCTTCATATATTGTTCATAACGTGTGTTCTTAGTATTGCTTCTGAAGTATACTAAAGCTTTTGGTATGCTTATTTTTGTTTTTGTAAGGAATTTAAAATCTTAATCCCTACCATTTCCAAGTAATTTAATGCACAGAATTGCTCATTTTCCATGTTAGATTTTATTCTTTTATCTTCCTATTGTTCATATATAATTTAATAATGCGGTGAAGTAAAATTTATTTGTAATATCACAATTTTTAAAAATGTATTAAAGCTAGCATTGTAGCCTAACGTATGGTTTATTCTGAAGAATGGTACATATGAACATGAGAAGAAGGTACATTGACGTTTTCCCAGATAGTATGTTTCCTACATGTCTAAGAGGTCAGTAATTGTGGTATTTAGTTCTTCTGTTACTGTATTGATTTATTATCCAGTTGATATTTAGTGGTGTTCTGTCAAACCCAGTGTGGATGTATTTAACTCTATTACTGTAAAATTATGTAGTTCTATCTTTAAGTCTATAAGAGCTTGATTAATATATTTTGAGGGTCTGCCACTAAATTAATATATACTTATTACTATTTTTCATCTTGCTCTTTTGTTCCTTTTATCATATAATGCCCTTATTTGTCTCTCATTAAAGATTTGGTCCTATTTTATTATTAATTTGTATAGCCAGTAACACATTTTAAAATTGTAATTGATTAATATTGCTACCCTTGCTTTTTTAATTTCCATTTTCTTGATATATTTTCTTCTACCTTTGATTTTTAGATTATATTTGTCTTTATGTCTTAATTGTGTTTCTTTTTTTTTTTCACAGTTGAGCTTGCTTTATGGGTGGCATGCTGGCTGGGTTGTGGGGGCAGGGCAAAGACTCAGACTGAGCTTATCAAGGGACTGGGGCATGGCGTCCTAGCTGGTGCCAGGATGGGATCAACTCCTTCAGGACGGAGGGGCTATGAGAAGAGGCGGCAGAGAGAGCGAGGAGAGGTGGGGAAGGAGGGAGGGGTGACAAGGGGATGGGGTAGGAAGAGAGACAAAGGGAAGGCAAGGAGGAGACAAAAAGCAGGGCCTGGCTGGGGCTGATGTACAAACCAGAGGTGCTCCGTCCGGTCAGCAGCAGGAGAGGCTCAAAGGGGAGCCTCCTGGGAAGTGTAGGCAGCCATGCGGGTCCGCTTCAGCTGCTCGTAGGTGACGAACATCACCACGTTCCAGGAACCCAGGCGGAGAAAGGAGGGCATGACCCCTTTGTAGGAGGCCCGGGGCCCCTCCTTCTGGAGCATGGTAAGGGCGCAGTTGCCAGCGCTGCTGTACTGGCCCAGGGCAGAGTTCATATATCTTGTCTTGACCACGTTGACGGGGAGGCGATAACGGTGGTGCAGAAGCCGGCCCCGAAGGCGGAAATGAAATGGCAAGGGAGGTCATCCGTCATGAGGTTGGCCTTCAGGAGGGAATCTTTGATGAGGTCATAGGTCACCAGTTCAGCACAGTTGACAATGGCATTCCGAGCCACATTGGGTGAGGTCCCTTTCCAGAGTCCCTGAAACCCTTCCTCCCGAGCAATGATCTTGTAGGCATCCACAGTGCTCTGGTATCTTGGGCTACCTCCAGCCGGGGCCTGACCTTGGAACCAGACCTTCACCACATCTGTGGGCTGGGCCACCACCACAGCCAGGGCACCAGTGGTGCTGCGTGCCAGGAGGCGGCTACCGATGCCGGCATGCTCAGAGCCCTTGGTGTAGAACTGCTTAACGGAGTCATAAAGGCCGATGCGAACAGAGGCGAAGCTCATCTGGCGCTGGAGGCCGGCGACCAGCCCGTTGTAGAGGTTGCGGGGGCCCTCTGTGCACACCATGGTCAGGGTGGTGCCCAGCACGCCGCGGTACTGAGCGCTGGCTATGGCCCGCAATGGCCCTTGGATTTCTCCTTGGATCTGCAGCCGGACTTTAGCGGTATCCAGGGGGAAGGTGATGAGATCCGCGATGCAGGCGGCTGTGCCAGCCCCCAGGAACTTCACCGTGGCGGTCGGGGGCACATCGGTAGCCTTGGACCCAACCATGATGCTGACTTCCTGCTACCTCCCAGTAATGAAGACGGGTGGAGAAGGGGAGGGCACCTTCAATCAGCAACGAGATGAGATAGAGGAACTCTGCCGGAATCCGGACTTGTAAGGTCTCAAGATGAGGCCTCCGAAGATCAAGCTTCTCTAAAGACGTCCCATTCTTCAAAGCCAACAGTGGCGATCAGGATCTGATCTCTTTGGTTTTCCATAGAAAATAGCTGAGATATGGAACACCTATTGGTCATACTATGTATCTGGACTGCGGGGAGAACACGAGATGCAGATGGCAGTGCGGTCGGCGGGGACACAATCGGAGATGAAGCCGTCGCGGTGCAGCAGATTTATGGATCAAGCAGATTTATGCTTTTCACTGCCTCTTGAGAGGTGCATTGAGTCCTTTTACATTCCATGTCATTATTGATGTGTATGCATTTATTGCTGTCATAATGCATTGCATTTCTGGGTTTTTTTCCCCCTTTGTGGAGTTATTGAGTTTTTCCCCTCAAATTTTGTGCCCTGAGTTCATTTTTTTAAGTTTCTGTTAATTTTTTTCATTATTATTTTGTAAGACTCCATGCTTTGTTCTTGTTTTTCTTATGGATTAGCTTTATCTTTTCTTCTTCTTCATCCTTTCCATATTACTTGAGAATTTTGTTAATAATTATATGATTCCAGACAATAATATTGGCATAGAAAATATTTTCTAGATCATTCTAAGGGAAATTTATTGAATAAATATGCATTTTTGAGTATTTATTAGGATGAAAAGATTCAAGATACATCAGAGGGTGTGAAGAAAATTTCCACTCAGCATGAGAATATTTTTTTTGCATGAACTATTTCTAACTTTGACAACAAATGGCCCTAGTTAGTTTCCTGGAGTGTAAACTGAGATCTCATCTATACTTATTATTCTGAAGTCTGCCTTTGGATCTCTGGTGACAGACAGACAAAGCCCATTCCAATGAAGAGAAGGCAAGTGCCAATGCAGGAAGTTTCCCAAGAGTCACTGTGCACGGTATCCCTAGAAAGGTGCTGACAAGGTGGGGAAACCACAGCTTCTGAGAGGAAATCATCACAACTTCATTGCCTGGCATCTGCTGAAAATGGCCTAAAGAACATTTTGAGAAATTAGTTTGCAATTTCCTCCCCTTGTGACATATTTACTATCCTTTGGAATCAAAGCTGTCCTTCCAATGAGTGCTCCCTTTATTGTGACTCCAATGAGTGATCTTACTAATGACTCCGCCCACCGGACAGGTCATTCCAGTTCACCTGTTCCCAGTGTTAGGAGTCTCTCTGTTTGGAACCCTTGTTTCTGCATACAGGGAGACAATGGGTAGCAAGCATCACGAAGGACATGTCACAAATTTAGCCCCAGAAGTCACCACAATTGTTTTCTCAGATATAGAGATCATTAGTCATTCACTGCACGATTCACTGACAACAGTGCACAGGGAGCAAAACAGAAGGAAACCTTCACAGACCTGACCCTGGGCGATAGTAGGTCACTGAGTACATTTGAAATCATGCATTGCATGCATGAATCTGGCATGCCTGTATTTTATTGTCAAAGGTTTTGAGTCATGGATAGGGTGAGAATTACCATGATAACCTGTTTTTCAAGAAGGAAACTGGTTTCTAAAGGAAGGCAATGAAATATTAGAGTAACTTTAATATTTGTACTGTGAACAGACAATGCTAGTTCCTCCTTTCAAGTTGGCAGTGAGGAGAAAATTTAGAGAGTAATAAATTCTACATTACAAATCTGACTAGATGAGAGGATGTGCATAGGCACAGATAGCAACTGGAAACACAGGGAATTCAGGACAGATGACACCTTCTGGACCAGTGGTGAGAGTGGTGATTCCTGAAGGGTGGAGAGAATGTGGGGTAGAAAGGGGGAACTGATTACAAGAATCTAGGTATAGCCTCCTCCCTGGGGGATTGACAGCAGAGAAAATGGTGGGGAGAGATGTCAGACAGTGTAATGTATGACAAAATAATAACAATAATTTATGAATGATGAAGGGTTAATGAGGTAGGGAGAGTGGGGAGGGAGGGGAAAATGAACAGCAGATACTAAGGGCTCAAGTCGAAGGCAAATGTGAGAGTGATGATGGCAACACATGTACATATGTTCTTGACACAATGGATGTATGTGTGGATTATGATAAGAATTGTACGAGCCCCCAGGAAAATGATTTAAAAAGAAAAACAAAAACTGTCCGTGGACATGCTGAGAGATGAAAGAGGGAAGGAACCCTGAGTCCTCCTTGTCATCCATCTCTGCCTGTCTAGTGCTGGGGATGTGTGCTCAGTGAGTCCTGTGTGCCCCCTGCTGCCCAGTGTCTTCCTTGCAGGGAAGTTTGTGTCTGGGCTCACACTGACTTCCCCTCACTGTGTTTCCCTTGCACTTAAAGTAATACACAGCTGTGTCCTCAGCAGTCACCGAGCTCAGCTGCAGGGAGAACTGATTCTTTGATGTGTCTCTAGTGATGGAGAGCCGGCTTTGGAGGGATGGGTCATAATTTGTACCGCCATTATAGCATATGAGTCCCATCCACTGCAGACCCTTCACTGAGGGCCGGCGGATCCAGTGCCAGCAGTAACCACTGCTTGTGATGGAGAAACCAAAGACAGTGCAGGTGAGTGACAGCTTCTGGGAGGGCTTCACCAGTACTGGACTCGACTCCTGAAGCTTCACCTGGGACAAGACGCCTGCAGAAAAAACAGATGGTCCACGTCAGTCACGTGAATTCACAACAATTCCCAAAGACCCAGGGCAGATATCTGAATCTCCACTTTGGGAACTGTTACCAGGCACAGGAGAACACACAGAAATAGCATCTTTAGACCACAGCTCTGCTTTCCCAAGAGACCTAGAGCCCTGTCTGTAGAGAACTGATAGCTTTCCCGCCCAAGGGTGAAATTTACCCTAGTGCCTGAAGAATGATTGCATGTGAGGGAGCCCTGTCCTTATAAACAGATAGTAATAGAGACCAGACAACCTTTTTCCTCCTGAGCCCATGCTAGGGTAGCTCTTTGTTTGAACTCATATGCATGTTAGTCTACAGAGAGAGAGAGCACTTGACCTAAGTGGTGTGTATTAAAGATCAAAGGAAAACCAAGTATTTCTGAGCTCAGTGTTTTCTCCCTCCAGCCCCTCAACGTCTCTGCCCTGCCTTGGGCTCCTGTATGTCCTGTGCCCTAGAGAGTGGACAGACTATCATTTGTTGAAACATCAGGTGGACACCAGGGTATCGTCATCACCCACAGTCTCCAAACATCTTTTCTTTCCACTTCAACACTTCCATATCAACCTCCTCAAAGTCTTCAGGGGTTTTCTTTGGGCCACTGCCATCACCAACACCAGCACTCCTACAAACAACACATCTCAGGTTTTGATAACTAGGGCCAATCTCAGTGTAAATAAAGAGATCCAAGTGGCATAGGGCCTCAGGGAGGAGGTTTCCAACTGGGGAATGTGGGCCCCAGAAAAGAATAGTTTCAACTTTGTAACTTCTAACTGATGCAAGACTGAGATGACAGTCCCTTGGTTTGCCAGAGCACATGCAACATTAGGGCAAAACTAGTCAGGAGTTCAAGGATAAATACATAACAGAGAAGTGAGTGAAAATTTAAGTCACCAGAGGTACAGAATAAGAATAATGATATTTCAGGTTTTGAACAAAAAGACACCCACTTGAGACCCAACAAGCACCCTGAATTAAAATAAGGTCCATCCAGGCACTAGTCCTGATCCTGAGCAGGAGCTGGAAATAAATGAGGGAAGGCGAGGGACGGATTAAACGGTAATCACCTGTAATACTTCAGCATCATTAATAAATCGATGTAATTTATACTCCAGGCGCCTTCCTTATTGGAATCTCCAGCCTTTGGTGAGTCCAGAAAATCAGGGGTTCTCAACCTTCCTAAGGCCACGACTCTTTAATACAGTGTCTCATATTGTGGTGATGCCCAAACATAAAATTCTGTTCTTTTTAACATTTTATTAGGGGCCCATACAACTCTTATCACAATCCATACATACACATACATCAATTGCATAAAGCACATCGTTACAATCTTTGCCCTAATCATTTTCAAAGCATTTGCTCTCCACTTAAGCCCTTTGTATCAGGTCCTTTTTTTCCCCCTCCCTCCCCACTCCCCTCCCTCATGAGCCCTTGATAATTTATAGATTATTATTTTGTCATATCTTGCCCTGTCCTATTTCTCCCTTCCCCCCTTTCTCTGCTGTCCGTCTCCCAGGGAGGAGGTCACATGTAGATCCTTATAATCGGTTCCCCCTTTCCAACCCACTCACCCTCTACTCTCCCAGTATTGCCCCTCACACCCCGGTCCTGAAGGTATCATCCACCCTGGATTCCCTGTGCCTCCAACTCCTATATGCACCAGTGTACAACCTCTGCTCTATCCAGTCTTGCAAGGTAGAATTCGGATCATGGTAGTTTGGGGGAGGAAGCATCCAGGAACTGGGGGAAAGCTGTATTCTTCATCGGTACCATATCACACCCTGACTGACTCATCTCCTCCCCTAAACCCCTCTGTGAGGGGATCTCCAGTGGCCAACAAATGGGCTTTGGGTCTCCACTCTGCACTTCCCCCTTCATTCACTATGATATATTGGATGATGTCTGCCTTATACCTGGTCCCTTTGGCATCTCGTGATCACACAGGTTGGTGTGCTTCTTCCACGTGGTCTTTGTTGCTTCTGAGCCAGATGGCCGCTTGTTCACCTTCAAGCCTTTAAGACCCCAGACACTATCTCTTTTGATAGCGGGCACCATCAGCTTTCTTCACCACATTTGCTTATGCACCTGTTTGTCTTCGGCGATGGTGTCATGAAGGTGTGAAGCCAATGATATGAATTTTTTTCCTTTGATGCCTGAAAACTGATCCCTCATAAAATTATTTTCATTGCTACTTCATAACTATCATTTTGCTACTGTTATGCATCAGGAGAAACATGTGAAATGGTCGTTCCACCCCTAAAGGGGTCGCGACCCACAGGTTGAGAACTACTGTTCCAGATGAAGGCAGAATAAACCCGGGTTGGATTGGGTGAAGTTGCTGTGGGAGGTGTTCTTAGGAAACACTTGGCACCTCTGGGAACGCCTTGCACACACAGACACACATGCACACAGGTGAACACATGAAAATATTAGCAAACAAGAACCTAAAATGTACGCAGAGAGAATTCAAAAGCCAAGTGAAGTAAGAGACCATGTACAGTATTTAACTTACAATAAGAGCTCACCCAAAAACCCAGAGCTTAGCATCGTGATCTGCGTGTTTGTTGCATTTATAAAATGTAATACTTGGTGACACTTTTTTTCCAGTTAATCTCATTTATCAAACAAGGTTTTTTCAACAGTAAATAAACTCTTGTCAAACTTCATTGTTCATTGTTCAACCATAACCACCCTTAAATATTATAAATGATCTCTCTCTCTCTCACCTCTCTCTCTCTCTTCCTCCTTTCAGTGTAGACTGGTTAAATTTTTTCATGTTTGTAATTTTTGAATACTAAGAGGGCACTACAGCATCACCCCAGGGCATAATTACCAATGAAAGCAAATTAATTAATTATAAAGATTGTTTAGCTTAATTATGTCTCCTTAATTATGTGTGTCTTATTTGGAGATAAATAGAATGAATGGGATTAACAATGAATGGTAATTTTTTTATCACCATTATTTGCAAAAATCTGCCTGGGCACACAGACAAGACAGTAAGGCGAACATCAGCTTGAGAAATGATGTCCACTGGCTGGAGAGTACATCGTCAGAGGACCATACTGGGGATACATGGTGTGGAGTGAGCCTGGTCTGACCCCCACCTCCCTCCACAGTGGGGTGGACCAATAAGGGAACAGAACAGGTCAGCAATGGGAGCCAAGCCAAGCCATAAAGCCCCTGAGGAGCCACAAAAGTAGACTTCAGGCTAGGAGGAGAAGTTCCCTAAAATCTCCAGGACCGGCGGGGAGAGAGTCATAAAGGTCAGCAGACAGATCTGGGATTATGTATGTTTTTAGGGTTGGGTTTGTTTGTTTTTTGCTAGTTTTTCCACCCTTTATAATTCAATCTATTCTTTCTGTTTTGTTTTGGCTTTTGTTGTTTTGCCTACCCATATAGGCAATGGTTTTGGAGGGCCTTGGTTCTGGAGTGTGGGGGAAGGGAGTGCTTATCAAACAATTCCATAGGTAGAGGAACAATTAGGAAATTAAATCAATAATGAGGAGGACTTAGAGATTCTGGGGGTGTTGGAACAATAGCAATTTAGCTAAGAGGCATTACTAAGAGGCAGAAAAGGCGTGAGTGTGATGGTAGAACAGGGGGAATGTAAAACAAAATACAGAAAAGATCTAGGAAGCAAAACTATGGATAGAGGTATAAACATAAGGGTGTACATATATAAATATATTAATTCATAAAATAGAGATATTGACTTATGTACATATAATTGTATGGCCATACATTGAGGAAGTGGATGGACTATGGGCTTCTGCTCCAGCCCGCCCTCAACACCAGATCACTTTGTTCTAACAACATGGCATTTTACTGTATTGTTATTTAAATTCAAGTTAATTGGGTACAAACATACATTCTTTGAGTCCAGTAATATTCTGATACCAGGGTCAGATAATGATATTCAAGAAAATGTAGACCAATATTGATAATGGAGCTACAAGAAAATTTTTTTTAATATTAAGAACTGAGGCAGACAACATTTAATATGTTGTCTGACTCAGTTCCCAAATAACTTGAACTTAAATAACAATACAATAAAATGGTATTTATTCATAACTGCCAGAATCTGCACCTTTAAAAATCTTACAATTAGGCTAGAAGTGTCTCATGGAATTTTATTTATTTTATTAAATATTTTATTGGGGGCCCTTACACCTCTTATCACAATTCATGTAGTCATCCATTGTTTCAAGCAGATTTGTACAGGAATTAACAAGACTAACAATAGCATTGACCACACATGCTAATGATCCTCAGAAATCAGAATGGTGACATGTTGTCTCATGTACTTTGAATATGTTATCAGGAGAGATCCATCTTGGGAAAATGATATCATGCCTGGTAAAGTAAAAGGCAAATGAAAAGAGGAAGAGCCTTGTGTGGATCATTGGCTGCAGCAATGGGCTCAAACATAAAATCCACCGTGAGATGGAGCAGGACTTGGGAGTGTTTCATCCGATTGTACCTAGGTTCTCTGTGAGCTGGAACCTACTTGAGGGCAACTAACAACAACAACACACTGTCCTCTTTGTCCAAGACTCTCCTGTTTCCATTCTTCCCCCTGAGCTAAATCCTGTCCTTGATCTTACTTACATGACTGGTTCGCCTAGCAGGGGGTGAGTTCAGTTCTGGACATGAAAGTGACCAAAAGCAATTCCTTGAGGGTCTTTTTTGTGAGTCTGAGTTTGGGTCCCCATTTTTCTCCCACTCTCTCCAGGATTTTCTAAAGGGATTACTTTTGGAGCACTTGGTAGCAGTGGCTATGCACATCCCGTTCTGCTGATCAATCACTAATTTTTGGTGAGCAACCCACTGGAAAGTGGCTTGTATAACTAAGAAACCGTTTGGACTCTAGTTGCATGCTATTGTGGGTGGCTCTACAATGAATGAACAAACCCCTGTTTGTGAAGAGGGTAGAAGTTGGGCTGCTAACTTTAAGACTAGCAGTTTGGAACCACCTATAACACCACAGGAGAAAGAATGAGCGTTCTCTCCAGCAAACGTTTTCATTCTTGGAAACTCACCAGGGAAGTTCCCCCTTGTCCTATAGTATCTATGTGAGTCTGCATTGACTCGATGACAATGAGGTTTTTATGGTGGAGGTTGGGGAAAGGGAAGTTAATGATTTATCCACAGAAACAGGAAACCTCACATGAAAACAGGTGTAGTAGCTACATAGTTTCATTTCAACTTGGGAAATAAGTCTAGGGGTAGAGGGTAGCCTGTCAATCAGATCACAGCTTGATGATGCCTCCTGGTGGGCATGACCTTCTCATGTAGATTCTGGGAATTTCTACTCTTTTTCCCTGGAGCTGGGCTACCCTCTCTTTCTGCTTCACCTTCCTGCTCTTGAGTAACTTGGAGAGCTAGAAGAGCCACACGAGACCCATGCCAGCACTAAATGCTTCTACCACCATTGGATACACAAAACTTTTCACCCACTGGCCTGCGGTCTTCCTGCATTCGTCATCATTCCATGTGCTGTGTGAGTCTGAAGGGGAAATTTTGGACTACTATCAGATATATGGGCTAATATTGGATGTTTAGAGCTGATCTGGATTGGGATAAAATGTGTTCTTGTTATCTATTAGTCATTGATGTAAATCTCTCTCTTGAACATATTTGAATGACCGTGAATTTGTTTCTCTAGTCTACCCAGTATAACACAGCAAGTATTTCCAGAGAAGTCACCCTTTAGTTGCAAAACCTAGGCTAAGTTTTCCCAGATCTAAGGATAAGGTGGCTCCAGCAGAACTGGGAACATAAACCAGTTTAATTCAGAAAATATTGCCTGATAAGTGATGTTTGTGGATTCCTGATAAAGTCAGGTAACAGTTTTCTGTACAGCCTGGGGAACTATCTGACCATATTGGGAAACATAACCGAGTGTTACAAATCAACTTTCTCTATTTTCAGCCAGGAACTTTGGAATCTGACTTGAACTTTCATAAAGGAATTCCCAAGTATAACAGGCATGAAAGAAGCACAATCTTTCTGGATGCAAGTTAATCGGGAAATAGTTCACTTTGATCTTTCCCAAAAACACTTATTCTGAGAGTCTCAGCAGCCAAGAGTTACCTGCAGGTAGGAAATTTAAATTTCAGATCACTCAACTTGGAAAAGTCTTCCCCACTGTCCATAACGACCTCTTGGACTGATAGAAACTTGAATGAGTGATACATTAAATTAGCAGAGTGCACGAATCATGATAAGCATCATAGAAGAACATAACTCTCATGTTTAACTATCCCCAAAGCTTCCCGGTGAAATCAAACAAGAAGATAGTATAAATTCCAGCTCTATGGACATTACGTTTAACAACCATTCTCCCATCTACGTTCCTCCATTCCCTTTTCACTGCTCCTGCTGAAGGTTTATTTTTAAATTTTGTTAAAATGACATATAACTTACCTAGACGTGCATGCCATTAGGTACTTCTCTTTTCCCCAAAACCAGTCATACACGATAGTGCTTTAGGTCAAAGAATGGACCATCACTGTAAAGGTTAAGCAAGGACCCTAAGTTCTTGCTTCAGACCCATTAACACCTTGGCAGGATTGGATGGTTGGGTGTTTGGAGTTAGTTAGGAGGATGCACATCCGGGGAATCTGATCACAGGCTTACGCACCCAACGTACATTGTTGTATTTCACCCATGTCACCCATACACGCTCTCTGCTATGGGGGAAAGTACTGGAGCCTCGGCCATTGTTATCTGAGTCTCAGCCACTGCTGTGGGCCCTTTGGCGCGGACCGCCTCTCCCTGGCTCCTCCCCGAGCCCCGTCCCAGGCCCGCCATGCCCCGCCCACCCTTGCCAGGCACTTGTGTTGGTGCCTCAGCAGAAATGGGCGGGGCAAGAGCTGCCGTGAGAGGACTGAAGGCAGAGACCCTACTCCTCCCTGACCCCGCTAGCTCCTCCCCCTCCGGGTCACGCCCAGACAGGGCCGGAAGTGGCGGTGTCTTATACTGAACTGCCGCTCACAGCGAGGATGCCACTGTCTGGTGCTCTGCTTGCGGTGCCAGAGAAGCGCCCACAGCCTGAGCACCCTGTTGCCGGCGCTCCCAGGTGGGAGGCCCTGGGCTCCGGGACATGTGTGTGGGCGGAGGCTGTTTTAGTCCAGCTGACTAGGTTGCAAGCGCCCTTTCTCTCCCCCAGGAACCCTGCCAGCGCTTCTCTTGGTGAGAGGTGGGCGGGTGTCCCCAAGGCCGGTCCTATTTCCCTGCTTTCAGATTGGTTGTGGTTCATGGTGGGAGTCCCTGTTGGAGAAAGGGGATCCCGGCTGGGGTTTGGGGCTTCGGGGTTCCCTGATTCTCTCTTTGCGGGTCTCCTAACCCCCCTCCCTTGTTTCCTTCCGCACAGCGATGCCTCCTCCCGAGACTCCTTGCGCCTCCTTAGCTCAAAGGTGAGCCCGGGATCTTGTTCTGCTGACCTCTCTCTGGACCCGACCAGAGTCTGTTCTAGGCGCAAGATCTCTTGCTGGTCCGTGACAGAAATGTCTTCCCTGGCTTTAAAATATTGGTGGCCGCCCTTTCTTCTTACTCTTTGTTTTTATTTCTATCTATATATTACTAAGGTTTTTAAAATCATTCCCATTTCATTTCCTTTCTATTCTTTATTGTTTCTGTTGGGTTCAGTTTGTGAAGCAGAAAAGGAGTGGATGCCTATAGATGAAATAACATGCGAGTGTCTGTAAGGATGTCTGGGTGGGGTCGGGGTGGGTCGCTGGCGGAGTTGGGGAGGGTGAGGGGACTTGGGGAGTAAGAATGAAGGATTGAGGGGACTGAACACTACAACTGAAGGTGACTAATAAGTCTGCTTAAAGGCGATTTAATCATAGTGGGAAAATAGACGATGTGAAATCGATTGTGGTAGTGATTGTGGAATGCTTAAGTAGGCTGAATTGTGGGATTATGTGGGATATGTGGATTAAGTGCCCCAAAACGTGTTAAAAAGAAAGAAAGATGCTCTCCATCACAAAAGTAATCTAACTAAACTATGCACAGAAGAATCAAAAACCAAACTGAAACAAAGGAACCAAAAACAAGGTAATGCTAAGGTGTTCAACCTCTATTTGGGGGATGAAACTGGAAGTGACCCTGAAATGGGCCCTTGGCGTTTGAACGTTGTGAGGCTGAAGGACAATTTATTTGGGGCTGGTGTACTGGGCGTTGGCCCTGGGGCCCTTGGCCAAGGCGCCTCTGCCAGCTGTCCAGGCAGCAGCAGGCTCATGGTCACCAGGATGTCGCAGGCTGTGATGGTGGAGTAGTTTGGAATGTGCCAGTTGAGATGCCTGGTCGGCGATGTGCCCAAAGGTGTCTTTGATCAACGAGTGCACAACGCTCATGGCCCTGAACGAGATACTGGAGTCTGAGTGGACCTACTGGAGCATCTTGTGCACATAACACACAGTAGGTCTCCTTGCCGCTGCATTGGCATTTCTTGCTGTGCTCCCTTTGAGCCTTAGCTGCAGCCTCCTTGGGACTCCTCCCTGGAGCAGGCAGGGACTTAGCAGGGTCAGGTGGGTTTTTTGACTGGGACGGTACACCTGGTAAAGGTAATGTAGGTGTCCTAAGGCGAGCTGAGGGAGGACAGAAACCTCCCCTGGAGCAGAAATTGTTGAAGCTCACTGGATCTTGATTTTTAGTAGGAATTTAGACCATGAAAGAAGGACCTCTAGATCCCTCTGACCTGTTGGGTTTTCAGCAGGAAGTGTTGGAAAAATTACCACAGGGATAACTGGCTTGTGGTGGCCAAGTGTTCATAGTGATGTCACTTTTTAATCCTTCAATGTCGGATGATTTGATCTAATCTTCCTTGTAAGATGGGGGTGGAGGGGTGAGGGGCAGGAGTAGAGGAGAGGAGGGAGGACAGGAGAGAGGAAGGAGGTGAGAGGGAATGATTGGAGCTGCCTCCACATTCCCTGATCACCCCTAGCCTTGAACCCCGGGCAGCC
Source organism: Tenrec ecaudatus (assembly GCF_050624435.1). Taxonomy (NCBI): domain Eukaryota; kingdom Metazoa; phylum Chordata; class Mammalia; order Afrosoricida; family Tenrecidae; genus Tenrec; species Tenrec ecaudatus. Next base: position 477,134 of record NW_027459462.1, read on the forward strand.
ACCTGCTGGAAAAGGTGTGTAGGCCAGCCACTGAGTGGGGACTTGTTTTTCTCGACACTACCTAGGTGGTCAATGAGGAGGTCCTGTTAGGAAAATGGGTTGGAGATGCTCACATTGTGCACTTGTGTGTCAGCATGCCGTTTGGATCCCTGGCCCGCTGTCGGCACTCTCCCACCCTGGGGTCCCCAGGCTTTCCCACCTGTCTCACAAACTTGAATAGTTGAGTTGGATCCCATTTTATTTTTGTAGATCTTATCATTGTTTCAAAATGTTTCACACACACAAAAATCTATTTTCAATTTCATTATTTATGTGATTTTGGTGTGTACATAAGTGCATGTGTGTGTACCATACACATGTTTTTGTAGTATCCTTTTTGATAACGACTAAGGATGTTTACCAGTAGTTTTGTTAGGGCAAAATGTGTGCTACCTGCTAACTGCATATATAAATCTCCTAGTACTGCTTTTGCCCATTTTAGCCCTGCAGGCAGGCTGGCCGGCTCTCCCTGCTCTCTGGCAAACAGCATCACCTCCTCCTCCTCTTGTGTTTTAGAAGGGTATAGGTGTGTTTGAAAGATGGTCAGCATCTTAATATGTAAGGGTTAATGGTTTGGGAGTTGGAGATTAGCAGTTTATCATTAGGGATTTAAGTACCAAGTATTTTTGTGTGTTGAAATGTTGCCTAGAACATTTTAACATTTACTACCTATATATAGTAATTATGACCTATTTGACAACTTTTTAAAAATTTAATAAATCTTTTAATTGGGGCTCATACAACCCTCATCACAATGCATAAATATTCGTTGCCCTCGTTATTCTCAAAATTCTCCTTCCACTTGGGTTCCTGGAATCAGCTCGTTTTCCTTTTTATCCCTTCCCTTCCCTCCCCGCTCTCCCCTCCCCCATGAACCCTTAATAGTTTATAAATTATTATGTTATCTTATACTTCCAGGCCTCTCCCCTCACCCACCTTCCAATTGCCCATCCCCCAGAGATTAGAGGAAGGTGATCACACAATGATGGTTTTTGTTCTAGGTGTCTGCCACCTGGTCCGTTCAACACCTTGTATTCGCTTAGGTTGCGCACTTCTCTGTGGGCTTTGTTGTTTCCGAGCTAGATGGCCGCTTGTTTGCCTTCAATTGGCAACTTTTTTACATGACATCTTCAATTTATGATGAATAAGGAATTTTCTTTTCTTCTTTTTGGAAGTCATTTTCTTCTTTTTATTAATTCCTTTTTTCTGATCAATCTAGCTAGTATCATTTTTAATATGAGTGGTGAAAATGGATATGTATGTTTATCCTGATTCTGCGGTGGGGTGAACTTTTTTCTCTTTCTCTTACATGTGACATTTTCAAAGTTTTTTTTTACAAGAATGTATATTAGCATATTGAGTTTTACCTATTTCATGTTAGATTTGTAGTTGTTTTTTTTAACATGAAAAGCTTTTTACTTTGTTTATTATTCATTCTGTGTCAATTTAGATAATTGACTTTTCCCCCATCACTAGGCATATTTGAGTGTTCATTTTCTTGTGTTAAATCAATTCTGGGATAAATTAGAATTAATCTTGATGCATGCTTATTTTAATATATTGTCTGACTCAGTTTCCTATTTTAAAAATAACTTTTTCATTCAGATCCATTATCAACACTCGTCTATAGTTTTCTTAAAATATCGTCATCTGACATGGGTATCAGGTTATTTCTTGTCTCATAGAAAATGTTACTAAGTGCTCTCTAAAAACTATTGTTATGTTGGAACCCAATAAGTTGAACTTAAGCTACAAAACAGTAAAAAAGTGCTTATTAATCTTATGTGAATACTCTAGCTGCCAGAATTTTTAGTTTTCATCTATCTTACAGTTAGGCTGGAAGTTTCTCAAGAAATTTTATTTTGATTCAATTGATTATAGACCTTCTAAGCATCCTGCAATCCAGTGAGTAATTATTGTCAGTCTCTTGCTCTGCTGGATCCTCTGAACTTCCAGCTGAACCCTCAGTGTACAGGATTGCATGATTTACAGTTTCCTAGACAGACAAATAGCTGCTCACCACTTAGTGAGTGTGTTGTTTTAGACTAGAGCCCATGTTCCTGAAAGTACTCTGCCACCTGGCATGCTGTGAGGCCCTTAGAGAACTGCCTTCAGCTCACCAAAAGAATGGACTCATGAGGGGTGGAAATGCCTCAGGGATTTTGTTGTCACCTTGTTTGTTCCAACTTTTTTTAACTGAAGAAACCTCTTCCCTTTTTTTCATGAGAGAAATAATATCTTTTGTAAACATAACACACTAATGTCTTTGTGTTTGCGCTGGGTGTATATTTGTGGTTTCTGAGACTGTTGTCATATCAGCTGTCATTGAGTCAGTGCCATCTCACTGGGACCCATTGCACAACAGAACAAAACATTGCACTCTCCTGTGCCATCCTCATAATTGAGGATGAACGCATGTTTTTAAAAAAATTATTTATTTTAACTCATTTTATCAGGGGCTTGTACAGCTTGTATTACAATCCATGCATATATCAATTGTGTTACACACATTTGTACATGTTGCTATCATCATTTTCAAAACATTTTCTTTCTACTTGAGCGCGGTATCAGCTCATTTTATTCTTCCCTCATGAAGCCCTGATAAATTATAATTTTTTATTGCTTTTTCGTGTCTTATACTGTCTGATGTCTCCCTTCACCCACTTTTCTGTTGTCCATCCCCCTGAGAAGGGGTTATATGTAGATCATTGTGTTCATTTCCCCTTTCACCCCTCACCTACCCCTTACTCTCCTGGTATTGCCACTCTGATTATTGGTCCTGATGGGTTTATCTGCCCTTGATTCCCTGTGTTTCTAGCTCTTTTCGGTACCCATGTGCATTCTCTGGTCTGGCCAGTTTCGTACAGTAGATTTGGGGTCATGATTGTGGGGTGGGGGAGCACTAAACAACTAGAGAAAAGTTGTATGTTTCATAGGTGTTATACTGAACCCTAACTGGCTCATCCTTGTGACCCATTCTGATAGGTTAGTTTATTGTGCCAACCTGGCTCATAGGAACATGGTATAAATAATGTTGCAGTTTGATTGGAGGGCAAGGAGATAAATGGCTAGGCAAACCGTGCCTCTCTCTCTCTTGCACTCTTCTCATCAGATCAGGGTGCGCCTGCTAGTTCTCTGCCACAACTTGTGAGCTATACTAAGTGTTGGCCTAACAACCTGTGGATCATGTCGCTAGAGCTTGAGGTTCCTTTGAGAAGTGCTTCATCATGTTGCTGATGTATGCATCACTTGAGCTTGGGACTGTTGGATCCTATCTTCTTGCTCTTTGTTGATGATCTGCCCTTTGTTTGCTGCCTGTGTCCAGACTGCCTGCATTGCCGTACATAAGACTCACCTGTCTGCTTCCTTGACCTTGGACCCAGTGGCCCTCATGAGTTGAAGGACTTCCAGTATATTAAATGTTTCACGGAAGTGAGTTGAACTGAGCACTCTGGACAGCTGTGTGAACAAATTAGCTGCTATATTCTTTTGTGCTTTATATGTCTATCCATTATATAGAATATATAATAATATATAATGATTATATATAATGGTTTTATATATAATGATTATATATTGTATATGTAATAGATGTATGTATGCACATATCTATATATATTCACAAGTGTCCTGGTTTTGTTTCTGTGTAACACACCCTTCTGTAAGGGGGTGTCCAATTGCCTACAGATGGACTTTGGGTCTCACTCCACACTACCCCTCTTTCAAATTGATAGGATTTTTTGTTCTGTGTCTCTGATGCCAGATACCTGATCCTATTGACACCTCATGATCACACAGGCTTGTGTGCTTCTTCCATGTGGACTTTGTAGCTTCTCAGTTTGATGGCCTTTAGGACCCCAGAAGCTATATCTTTTGATAGCCAGGCAGCATCAACTTTCTTCACCATATTTGCTTCTGCACCATTTTGTCTTAATCGATTGTGTCAGGAAGCTGAGCATCATGGAATGCCAGGTTATTAGAACAAAGTCTTCTTTCATTGAGAGAGTAATGGGGTAGAGGTCCAATGTCTATCTGCTACTTTTATACTTAAAATTTAAATATATTTACATAGATATGTTACCCTTTTGTCATATATATGTGTACATATGTAAATGACTGTATTTAGAACTCTATAAATGCCCTTTGTCTCCTACTTCTTTCCTCTATTTCCTTTTACTTTCCTCTTGTCCCACTATCATGTTTGGCCTTCATCAGTTTTCAGTAATTCCTCTCATTACATTGCCCTTGATCACACCCTACCAGGCATCCTACACTCTCCTCAACGTCGATTTTAGATCACTTGTGCCCTTGACCCCAGGCTTACAGCCACTTCCTTTCCCCCACTTCCCTGTTTCCTTTATCCCGGCCCCCCCCCCCCCAGAACCATCAGCCCCATTGTTGTCTCCTCTGGTGTGTTTATCCTGCCAATCTTATCTAGATAGACATGCGGAGACAATAATAAGCACAGAAACAAGACAGAGCAAAATAACAACAACAACAAAAAAGGAAGCAACCACCGGGAAAAAAGAGAAAAGACTTAAGAATCATTCCAGGTTTGTTCGTTGATCATTAGGAGTATTTTACTGTTGGTTGAGTCTGATGTGGTACCATGCCTTGGCCACTCAGTCTGTTGTTTTGTATTTCCCGGGCACTTCATTGCTTTGCTCCTCTTGCTGCTCTGTTGCATGCCCTTAGAGTTTTGCCCCAGTGTGGTGAAGTCAGATCGAGCACATTTCCCACAGTGTGCCACAGTGTTGTCCCTCATAGCGCTGTGGGTCATTAAGGGATGCCGTGTCTTGTGATTGGGATGGCCCTATGGTCCTCTCTGTGCATTAGGCAATTTGAGCAGGAATATCATTCTTCGGGTTTGGTGAACCATTTGTCGCAGTCACTTTGTTAATCCATTTGGTAGTGGGATTCATGTTTTTCACTGCCCGTCATCTTTACCAAACAAAATATCCTTTTCGAGGAATGATCTTTTCTGATATATGTCCAAAGTATATAATATGAACTCTCACCATCCTTGCCTCTAAGTAGCACTCTGACATTACATCTTCCAAAACAGACTTGTTTGTCCTTTGCATGTCCATGGTATGTGGGACATTCTTGTCCAGAACTACAATTCTAATATATTCATTCTTCTTCAGCCTTCCTTTGTTCATCTTTCAAATGCACAAGAGTCAATTGACAATAGCCTGCTTTGGTCAGGTGAAACCAGTCCTCCAGGTAATATCTTTTCCTTTCAATACTCTAAAGAGGCATTGTTCAGCAGATTTATCTAATGCAATGATTGATCTCTTGACTGTTATACTTTCAGTATTCAGGATATTTGTTTGTTTGGTCTTTTTTCTATACACCAACCAATTTTTTTCTGGAAGGAGTTAAAATTTACTCAAGCTTTAGATTAAGAATTTTGATCAAGGAGGGGCTGTCGGAGCCAGCTCAGGAGTCAAACCGTCCTGAAAGAGGGGGAATGATTATTAGGGTAAAAAGAAGAGATTAAAAGTATTGGGAGGGCAACAGTGAATACTGAAGCTTCGGGTTTGTTTTACATACTCCTTTTATCCATGCAGAAACAACCCGGGGTTTATTATCTCATTGTTAAGCAAGCACATTTGCTACACATAGCAATTTTGTCTTCTGCCAAGGCAGACATCCCTGAGAAAATTAAACAACCTATCTTCCCAGACTTTGCATACTTTCTTGTTCTTTTTTTGTTGTTGTTGTTCTTGTTCTTAACAGTATGTTCAAAACGTAAAGTCACAGAAGAAATCAGCAAACACTGATACATAGTTCATGAGACTTATCAGCTGTTTCAAAGCTGAGTCTTAATGGCCTTCAACAGCCCCCGCTTTTTTATTTACTGAAGACGTCTTTACTCAAAACGTCAGCAGATCACTGTGTCTGTCTTAGGTTGTGAAGTCCTGAAATCGCCCTTACCCGTCATCAGTCACTGTCTGCAGGAGACTATGACCTGTCTTAGGTTGGAATACTCAGACTCGATTTTACCCGTCTGACTAACCAGCCTCTGCCTTATACTCCTGTTTGGGGAGGGAGTGAAGTATGCAGGTGTACTTCCTGTAATTTTGTTCCTAAAGCCAATAATTCAACCATAACCTTGTGCAGTATCATAGGGAGTATGCATAAGATAAACAATACACACACTCCCGCTGTGACTAGAGAAAAAGCATGTGAGGTAGGCCTCTCAGATTTCCTAACGAAAGGAAAGAATCTTGAAAATGCTGGAGCCAATCCTCAGCAACCTTGTCGACATCAAAATAAAGAGACTTAGCATCTTTTATGGCTAATATTTCTTGATGGAGTTGTAATCAATCTAAAGACTCATTAGCATTGTGCCAAGTACCTTGAAGATGATTCTACACTTTAATCCAGCTATACTGACTGTTAGTGTACTATTTAGGTGTAACACAGATCCATGTATGTACAGCATGGCACTGTAGACTAGACCTGGCCTTAAGCCCCTGCACCTCGTCTCCTAAATACATGACCATGTCATAAAGAGCATTTACTTTTTGTTCTAACTTCCTGTCTATATCTTCTTGAGTACCCAAAACATTAGTCACATCTTTGGATAATTCATTTCCACAGTGGGCAGTTTGTAAGATTTGTGAAAGTACAATTGCTGCAGTAGTAGCAGTAGCAACTAAACTTAATATAGCTAAAATACTTGCTATAAGCAAACCTACAAAACACTTAAATCTGGTTGATGCTTTTTCAGTCTCTACTAATAACTGTAACCCTCTTTCTGAATACCAAGGCCCAGTAATATTCACTGGCAGCATAACAAAAGAAGGTTGATATAAAATGGCGATGACAATACCTTCAGGGGACCAGGTAATACAATTAGACAACTTGCAGTCATTACAAGACCTGTTAAACTTAGAATCATCATGATCTATAGTAATATTCCCTGCCAAAAGTACATAAGGCGATGGTACGCAGGCAGTAACATTTCCCTGTGGTCTGGAGGTAGGGCCCATAAGCTTCATGTCCCCCTAAGCAGCCCCTATTTTCCACCACTGAGTTTGTGGAAAACCCAAGTCTGACCACCAAAGTCCTGCAGACAGCCCCTTTTCCCATTTGGCAGTGTTTTTTTTTTTTTTGAGTATTGTCCTGGTTGACAGACCAATCGATGATATATCTCTCTTTTGTGACGTTATACCTGATGGGCTTGTCTGTGAGACATGATCTCCACAATATGGTTTTATTATTCTTTTGAATCTCTAGTCTACATGAGGAAAAAGACTGTGGAGTGGGTGGAATAACATTTCCTTCACTTTGTACAGGGAGGGCGTGAGTCATTAACCCACATCTTGATTTCCAGACCTTCCCAGACAGCAGGAAGTAAGAGTGGTGGATCAGAAATTTAAGCCTAGTACTTCTCACTGAGCCATGTCCCCAGAAGCACTCTGAGGCAAATTACCATCTGCATGGTTTGCAAACTGCACCAACCATTCAGGCAGCCCCCATGCTCCATCAGCATCCTGTGTAAAAACCCAAACATGCCCTCCTCCCCATATTAATAGCGGGTTGGGGCCATTCCTCCAGGCAAAACAAGCCAATGATATCTCTTCATAGGCTCTTTGAAGTTGGTGGAAGGGACACTAAAGGCAAATCTTTTACAATATTTTGGATCCAAGGGTGTGGTATAAAAACAATCTTTTAAATCTAAAATGATCTTATGTGTATTGGCTGGAATAGCAGAGGGGGAAGGGAGCCCAGCCTGCAGGGCTCCCATAAGTTCCATAGTATCATTAACCCTCCTTTACTGTTTTTCCTTACAAAGCAGCTGCTATCGCAAGCCCCTGAGTAAAGAAAGGGTCAATGTCTGAGCATAGTCTGATATAATCGGACAGGTTGCCCTTTTTTCCAAAAGGTCTCAGCGCTGCCTGGCAGGCAGTATTTGCATTTTCAAAAGCCAATTGTTTCCATTCTGCGGCGGGAAGCACCTCGAAGGAAAGTGTATCTAATAAAGATTGAGTAAAAGAGGCAGTTGGGCCATATTGGGCACAAGCAACCTTGAGTTCTTTTAGCTGTTTGAAAGGAATAGGAGTAAGGCCTCTCCAATAGTTTGTGTTGTTTTTCATCAGTTAACCTTATTTAGAGAGCTTGAACCCCATTCTCTGGGCAAAGATGATGGAAGATAAGTCATCCTTTTCCTTGATCCATCTCATTTACCTTTAAACTTCTGCATTCACGTTGGCTCTTGGCATCACCCATGTACCTACAACTAGACATCCTTTGAGTGTAGCGTGCATTCTTTTACAAAGGCTTTATCATTGCCATCCATAAACACAAGAGCTTCAGAGAGGAGAAAATAAACATCCCTCTGGGCCTGTTTCCTAGTTAAGGATGTCTCTGCATTGACTAGTTCACCTCTAGGATTTGCTGTTCATGTCCTTCTGTTTCTTATTGTCCACTTTAAAAAGAAGTTTCACTGATTAGCGTACTCTGCTGTGCATATTACTATGGGCCTCTAATGGATTCCCCCAAGCTTAGTAATTTCTTAACACTCAATAAAGTATTTTATTCAAGGAGATGTGAGCTCATAAAGTTTGAAGAGCTCACATGGGTTGGACTGAACACACGCAAGCAAGAAACTCACATAATGACATTTGTGTTTTAACAGTCATATTAACATACACATGCCTACTATGAACAAATCAGCACATATACTAGAACTAACAAATCTTCATACAATACCCTCAGATTAATAAATATACATACATTTACTTAAGAAAAAACCCACAAAGACACACTAAAATATACTAGAATTATAATAATAGAATCAATGCAGAACAGACTACAAGTTCTGTCACATAGTATAACATATTAAGGCACAGAGTAGTTCATGTGTACTAGCACATACAAAAAAACAGACAAAGTGCATACAAGAATATACACACTGAGCTACAAGAATGTGGAGGTGTGTGGCAGAGACATTTTCTCTGCAGGTAGAGGAAATAGGTACCTAATTTAACTAATCCTTCTTAGGCTCCTCTACATTTCTCCCCTGAGGGTCCCTGTTATCTGTGGACTTGAGTGACCCCAGAGCCCCGCCCTCTCCCTGTATGGGTGTATGTGTCTGGGTTCCCATAGCCTTTCCCTCTGTGTGTGCCTGACTCAGAAATATGTGATCATAACTACAGCAGTCACAGTACTGATTGACAGAAAATCAGTCCCTGGGCATGTCTCTAGAGAAGGATATTCTGACAGAACTTGAAGGGAACCTGTGGGTGCCCTGTACAGAATAGGACGCTTATAGCCCATGCACAAGGGGACATAGGGCAGGAAGGGAGGTGAGGTCTGGGGAGGCATGTTGAGACTAAGCATAAAATGTGTCTTATCTCCCTTTTCCTACTCTTGTATCAATATGCACAACTACTAAATTAAACAGCCTTTGGAGAAAAAAACTGACTCTCAAATTAGCCTGTGGTGGACAAGGACAGACAGGAGCTGTGAATGAATAAAATGAATGAACTCAGAGAAGAAAGTCTCCGTTTGGATGAATGGAGAGAGGTGACTTGATCTAGGATTGGTCTACTGGTGGTAAGTTCATGTAGTATGTTGTCTGGAAATATATATATATATATATATATATATATATATATATATATATATACACACACACACACATACAAAGATAATAAAGTGAGATCCTTTGCACAGCAGAGACTGTTATCCCGAGGAAGGAGGGAATACAGTAGGGTTATTGAAAGCAAGGGATAAAGTTTTTGATGAAGCCGATGATTTGAACAGAATTTGTCCTAGATGCATGAATTACCAATTACATGGGAAATTTGAGACAATTCAAGGGAAAAACGAAACAAGCTAAGTTTGAAATCATCCTATCATCAGAGGGAGATTGGGTGAGTGTTTCAGAAAGACGGGAGGAGATGCACTGATTCCCTGAGGGATGCTGAGAAGGAGAAGAATCCCCAGACACAACAGGAAGCCAGTAGTGAAGCTCCATTTGGATCTGCTCCTGGGTCTGAGTCCTGTGCTCTGCAGATCCTGAGGGATTCCTGCAGCCTAACCTCTTCCACTAGGGTACATTCATGTCTGGGTTAACTCTGACTTCTCCTCACTGTGTGCGTTGGTCTGGGTAGACTAGAGAAACCAATCCATAGACACACGTATATTGTGTATAAGAGATTTAATATAAAGGGCAATTGTACATTTAGAAAGCATCTTAACCCCAGTTAGGTCCAAGCCCATAAGTCCATTATTAGCCCATGTGTCGGATACCAATGTATAAATTCCTCTTCATACTTATGAAATACATGCAATGATCCAGAATGCAAGATGATCACAGGCCAGTGGGCAGAAAGTCTTTGGATCCAGTGGCATTGTAAGCTTTTCAGCGGAGACGGGTCTCTACATGGCTTCTCCAGAACCCAGGGCTGCATGGGGTAGGTCCATGTGGCTTCTATTCAGGGATGTCTCACAGAGAGTCACCCTTGTCAGTAGATTAGAGAGTCTCTCTTCCACCTCCAAGATGGAATACGGGATTTCCCAGAATTCTCAGAAGGCCATGCCCACGCAGAGGCTTCATTGGCTATGATCCAATTGACAGACTCCAACCCTTCCCTCTTTATCCTCTGAAGTCCCAAATTCACACCAGATTATGTAACTACCATACTGTGCATCTTTTGCACAAAAATACAAAACTGTGTCCTTGAAGTTCAGGTTGTCCATTTGAAGTTATAGTATGTCCTTACCATTGTCTTTGGAGATGGTGAATTGGCCCTTCGGAGAGTCCTACCAACACTATTCATGTATGAAACCCACTGCCGCCCCTTCTCTGGGGCTAGGCAGATCCAGTGTATATTATAAATACAGGCAATGAATGCAGAGACTGTACGGGAGAATATCAGAGAAGCCTCCGACTGCCTCAAGTCTCCCTCAGATGCCATAGCTCCACCTCACACTGGACACCTGCAAACACACAGACATCCTGATCCTGAAAATCATATTTACTGCCTCTCACTCATGCCCCCTCATGCACACTTTCTCTGCATCAAAGCATCTTTTGAAATTCCAAAAAGGAAAATTGAGCTCAATAGAGATTCCACTGTGACTTGATTTGTTCAGTCTTGAATGGGGGTACCTTGGAATTCCAGAGGTGGAGCAACTGTCCAAGAGCTTCAGAGTTGGGACTTGGATGGTTTTCCTCAGCAGGGGAGGGGTCTATTTGCATACCTTCTGCCTATATACTCATAAGTAATGTTGAATGACTTCTAAGAGAGTCACTCCAAGAGTAGATAAGAATGTTCTAGATATCTTGGAAAGCCCTGCGTGTGGGGTTCACTATGCAGTGTGCTGCTAAATGCAAGGTCAGTCATTCTAAATCTCCAATGGCTCTGCAGGGGGAAGAATTCTCTACACACCCATGAAGATTTATAGACTCAGAAGCCTACAAGGGCAGCCCTATTCTATAGGGTTGTTAAGAGAAAGAATTGACTTAATGGAAATGTCAACCTACAGTTAGAGACAGTTAGCCTAGGGGTGCCCTAGCCTAAGCCTAAGGGTGCCCTAACCTAAGCCGAGGGTGCCCTTGCCTAAGCCTAGGGGTGCCTTAGCCTAAGCCTAGGGGTCCCCTAGCCTTAGCTTAAGCCTAGGGGTGCCCTAACCTAAGCCTAGGGGTGCCTAGCCTAAGCCTAGGGGTGCCCTAGCCTAAGCCTAGGGGTGCCCTAGCCTAAGCCTAGGGGTGCCCAGGCCTTAGGCTAGAGGAGCCCTAGCCTTAGCCTAAGCCTAGGTTTGCCCTAGACTAAGACTAGGGGTGCCATAGCCTAACCTTAGGGGTGCCCTAGTGCAAGCCTAGGGGTGCCCTAGCCTAAGCCTAGGGGTGCCCTAGCCTAAGCCTAGAGGTGCCCTAGCCTTAGGCTAGCTGAGCCCTTGCCTTAGCCTAAGCCTAGGGGTGCCCTAGCTTAAGCCTAGTGGTGCCCTAGCCTTAGGCTAGGGGAGCCCTAGCCTTAGCCTAAGCTTAGGGGTGCCATAGCCTAAGCCTAGTGGTGCCTTAGCTTAAGCCTAGTGGTGCCCTAGCCTTAGTCTAGTGGAGCCCTAGCCTTAGCCTAAGCCTAAGGGTGCCCTAGCCTAAGCCTAGGGGTGCCCTAGCCTAAGCCTAGAGGTGCCCTACCCTATGCGTAGGGTTGCCCTAGCCCAAGCCTAGGGGTGCCCTAGCCTTAGGCTAGCTGAGCCTTAGAATTAGCCTAAGCCTGGGGGTGCCCTAGCCTACGCCTAGGGGTGCCCTAGCCTAAGCCTAGGGGTGCCCTAGCCTAAGCCTAGGGGTGCCCTAGCCTAAGCCTAGGGGTGCCCCAACCTAAGGCTAGGGGTGCCCTAGCCTTAGTCTAGTGGAGCCATAGCCTTAGCCTAAGCCTAGGGGTGCCCTATCCTAAGCCATGGGGTGCCTTAGCCTAATCCTAGGGGTGCCCTATCCTAAGCCTAGGGTTGCCCTACCCTAAGCCTAGGGGTGCCCTAGCCTTAGGCTAGGGGAGCCCTACCCTTAGCCTAAACCTAGGGGTGCCCTAGCCTAAGCCTAGGGGTGCCCTAGCCTAAGCCTAGGGGTGCCGTAGCCTAAGATTAGGGGTGCCCTACCCTAAGCATAGGGGTGCCCTAGCCTTAGGCTAGGGGAGCCCTAGCTTTAGCCTAAGCCTACGGGTGCCCTACCCTAAGCCTAGGGGTGCCCTAGCCCTAGGCTGGGGGAGCCCTAGCCTTAGCCTAAACCTAGGGGTGCCCTAGCCTAAGCCTAGGGGTGCCCTAGCCTTAGGCTTGGGTAACCCTAGCCTTAGACTAAGCCTATGGGTGCCCTAGCCTCAGCCTAGGGGTGCCCTAGCCTCAGCCTAGGGGTGCCCTAGCCTAAGCCTAGGAGTGCCCTAGCCTAAGCCTAGGGGTGCCCTAGCCTAAGATTAGTGGTGCCGTAGCCTAAACCTAGGGGTGACCTAGCCTTAGCCTAAGCCTAGGGGTGCCATAGCCTAAGCCTAAGGGTGCCCTAACCTAAGCCTAGGGTGCCCTTGCCTAAGCCTAGGGTTGCCCTATCCTAAGCGTAGGGGTGCCCTAGCCTAAGCCTAGGGGTGCCCAGGCCTTAGGCTAGAGGAGCCCTAGCCTTAGCCTAAGCCTATGGCTGCCCTAGCCTAAGCCAAGGGGTGCCCTAGCCTAAGCCTAGGGGTGCCCTAGCCTAACCCTAGGGGTGCCCTAGCCTTAGGCTAGGGGAGCACTAGCCTTAGCCTAAGCCTAGGGGTGCCCTAGCCTAAGTCTAGGTGTGCCCTAGCCTAAGCCTAGGGGTGCCCTACTCTAAGCCTAGGGGTGCCCTACACTAAGCCTAGGCTTGCCCTAGCCTTAGGCTAGCTGAGCCCTAGCCTAAGCCTAAGCCTAGGAGTGCCCTAGCCTAAGCCTAGGGGTGCCCTAGCCTAAGCCTAGGGTTGCCCTAGCCTTAGGCTAGGGGAGCCCTAGCCTTAGCCTAAGCTTGGGGTGCACTAGCCTAAGCTTAGGCGTGCCCTAGCCTAAGCCTAAGGGTGCCCTAGCCTAAGCTTAGGGGTGCCCTAGCCTAAGCTTAGGGGTGCCCTAGCCTAAGCCTAAGGGTGCCCTAGCCTAAGCCTAGTGGTGCCCTAGCCTTAGGGTAAAGGAGCCCTAGCCTTAGCCTAAGCCTAGGTTTGCCCTAGCCTAAGACTAGGGGTGCCCTAGCCTAAGTTTAGGGGTGCCCTAGCCTAAGCCTAGGGGTCCCCTAGACTAAGCCTAGGGGTGCCCTAGGGTTAGGCTAGGGGAGCCCTAGCCTTAGCCTAAGCCTAGGGGTGCCCTAGCTGAAGACTAGGGGTGCCCTAGCGTAAGCCTAGGGGTGCCCTAGCGTAAGCCTAGGGGTTCCCTAGCCTAAGCCTAGGGGTGCCCTAGCCTAAGCCTGGGGGTGCCCTAGCCTAAGCCTATGGGTGCCCTGGCCTAAGCCTAGGGGTGCCCTAGCCTAAGCCTAGGGGTACCCTAGAGTTAGGTTAGCTGAGCCCTTGCCTTAGCCTAAGCCTAGGAGTGCCCTAGCCTAAGTCTAGGGGTGCCCTAGCCTAAGCCTAGGGGTGCCCTAGCCTAAACTTAGGGGTGCCCTAGCCTAAGCCTAGGGGTCCCCTAGCCTAAGCCTAGGGGTGCCCTAGACTAAGCCTAGGGGTGCCCTAGCCTTAGGCTAGGGGAGCCCTAGCCTTAGCCTAAGCCTAGGGGTGCCCTAGCCTAAGCCTAGGGGTGCCCGAGCCTAAGCCTATGGGTGCCCTAGCCTAAGCCTAGGGATGCCCTAGCCTAAGCCTAGGGGTTCCCTAGCCTAAGCCTAGGGGTGCCCTAGCCTTAGTCTAGTGGAGCCCTAGCCTTAGCCTAAGCCTAGGGGTGCCCTAGCATAAGCCTAGGGGTGCCCTAGCCTAAGCCTAGGAGTTCCCTACCCTAAGCCTAGATGTGCCCTAGCCTAAGCCTAGGGGTGCTCAAGCCTTAGGCTAGCTGAGCCCTAGCCTTAGCCTAAGCCTAGGGGTGCCCTATCCTAAGCCTAGGGGTGCCGTAGCCTAAGCTAAGGGGTGCCCTAGCCTTAGGCTAGGGGAGCCCTAGCCTTAGCCTAAGCCTAGTGGTGCCCTAGCCTAAGCCTAGATGTGCCCTAGCCTAAGCCTAGGGGTGCCCTACCCTAAGCTTAGGGGTGCCCTAGCCAAAGCCTAGGGGTGCCCTAGCCTTAGGCTAGCTGAGCCCTAGCCTTAGCCTAAGCCTAGGGGTGCCCTAGCCTAAGCCTAGGGGTGCCCTAGCCTAAGCCTAGGGGTGCACTAGCCTAAGCCTAGGGGTGCCCTAGCCTAAGCCTAGGGGTGCCCTAGCCTTAGGCTATGGGAGCCCTAGCCTTAGCCTAAGCCTAGGGGTGCCCTAGCCTAAGACTAGGGGTGCCCTAGCCTAAGCCTAGGGGTGTCCTAGCCTAAGCCTAGGGGTGTCCTAGCCTAAGCCTAGGGGGGCCCAAGCCTAAGCCTAGGGGTGCCCTAGCCTTAGTCTAGTGGAGCCCCAGCCTTAGCCTAAGCCTAGTGTTGCCCTAGCCTAAGCCTAGATGTGCCCTAGCCTAAGCCTAGGAGTGCCCTACCCTAAGCTTTGGGGTGCCCTAGCCAAAGCCTAGTGGTGCCCTAGCCTAAGCCTAGGGGTGCCCTAGCCTAAGCCTAGGGGTGCCCTAGCCTTAGGCTAGGAGAGCCTTAGACTTAGCCTAAGCCTAGGGGTGCCCTAGCCTAAGCCTAGATGTGCCCTAGCCTAAGCCTAGGAGTGCCCTACCCTAAGCGTTGGGGTGCCCAAGCGTAAGCCTAGGGGTGCCCTAGCGTAAGCCTAGGGGTGCCCTAGCCTAAGCCTAGGGGTGCCCTAGCCTAAGCCTAGGGGTGACATAGCCTTAGCCTAAGCCTAGGGGTGCCATAGCTTAAGCCTAGGGGTGCCCTAGCCTAAGCCTAGGCGTGCCCAGGCCTTAGGCTAGAGGAGCCCTAGCCTTAGCCTAAGCCTATGGCTGCCCTAGCCTAAGCCAAGGGGTGCCCTAACCTAAGCCTAGAGGTGCCCTAGCCTAACCCTAGGGGTACCCTAGCCTTAGGTTAGGGGAGCACTAGCCTTAGCCTAAGCCTAGGGGTGCCCTAACCTAAGTCTAGGTGTGCCCTAGCCTAAGCCTAGGGGTGCCCTACCCGAAGCCTAGGGGTGCCCTACCCTAAGCCTAGGGGTGCCCTACACTAAGACTAGGCTTGCCCTAGCCTTAGGCTAGCTGAGCCCTAGCCTAAGCCTAAGCCTAGGGGTGCCCTAGCCTAAGCCTAGGGGAGCCCTAGCCTTAGCCTAAGCCTAGGGGTGCCCTAGCCTAAGCCTAGGAGTGCCCTAGCCTAAGCCTAGGGATGCCCTACCCTAAGCCTAGGGGTGCCCTAGCCTTAGGCTAGGGGAGCCCTAGCCTTAGCCTAAGCCTAGGGGTGCCCTAGCCTTAGGCTAGGGGAGCCCTAGCCTTAGCCTAAGCCTAGGGGTGCCCTAGCCTAAGCCTAGGGGTGCCCTAGCCTAAGCCTAGGGGTGCCCTAGCCTAAGCCTAGTGGTGCCCTAGCCTTAGTCTAGGGGAGCCCTAGACTTAGCCTAAGCCTAGGGTTGCCCTAGCCTAAGCCTAGGGGTGCCCTAGCCTAAGCTTAGGGGTGCCCTAGCCTTAGGCTAGGGGACCCTAGCCTTAGCCTAAGCCTAGGGGTGCCCTAGCCTAAGCCTAGGGGTTCCCTAGCCTAAGCCTAGGGGTGCTCTAGCCTAAGGCTAGGGGTGCCCTAGCCTTAGTCTAGTGGAGCCCTAGCCTTAACCTAAGCCTAGGGGTGCCCTAGCCTAAGCCTAGGGGTGCCCTAGCCTAAGCCTAGGGGTCCCCTGGCCTAAGCCTAGGGGTTCCCTAGCCTAAGCCTAGGGGTGCCCTAGCCTAAGGCTAGGGGTGCCCTAGTCTTAGTCTAGTGGAGCCCTAGCCTTAACCTAAGCCTAGGGGTGCCCTAGCCTAAGCCTAGGGTTGCCCTAGCCTAAGCCTAGGGGTGCCCTAGCCTAAGCCTAGTGGTGCCCTAGCCTTAGTCTAGGGGTGCCCTAGACTTAGCCTAAGCCTAGGGTTACCCTAGCCTAAGCCTAGGGGTGCCCTAGCCTAAGCCTAGGGGTGCCCAAGATTAAGCCTAGGGGTGCCCTAGCCTAAGCCTAGGGGTGCCCTAGCCTAAGCCTAGGGGTGCCCTAGCCTTAGGCTATGGGAGCCCTAGCCTTAGCCTAAGCCTAGGGGTGCCCTAGCCTAAGACTAGGGGTGACCTAGCCTAAGCCTAGGGGTGTCCTAGCTTAAGCCTAGGGGTGTCCTAGCCTAAGCCTAGGGGGGCCCTAGCCTAAGCTTAGGGGTGCCCTAGCCTTAGTCTAGTGGAGCCCTAGCCTTAGCCTAAGCCTAGTGGTGCCCTAGCCTAAGCCTAGATGTGCCCTAGCCTAAGCCTAGGAGTGCCCTACCCTAAGCTTTGGGGTGCCCTAGCCAAAGCCTAGGGGTGCCCAAGCCTAAGCCTAGGGGTGCCCTAGCCTAAGCCTAGGGGTGCCCTAGCCTAAACCTAGGGGTGCCCTAGCCTTAGGCTAGGGGAGCCTTAGCCTTAGCCTAAGCCTAGGGGTGCCCTAGCCTAAGACTAGGGGTGCCCTAGCCTAAGCTTAGGGGTGCCCTAGTGTAAGCCTAGGGGTGCCCTAGCGTAAGCATAGGGGTGCCCTAGCCTAAGCCTAGGGGTGCCCTAGCCTAAGCCTAGGGGTGACCTAGCCTTAGCCTAAGCCTAGGGGTGCCATAGCTTAAGCCTAGGGGTGCCCTAGCCTAAGCCTAGGGGTGCCCAGGCCTTAGGCTAGAGGAGCCCTATCCTTAGCCTAAGCCTATGGCTGCCCTAGCCTAAGCCAAGGGGTGCCCTAGCCTAAGCCTAGAGGTGCCCTAGCCTAACCCTAGGGGTGCCCTAGCCTTAGGTTAGGGGAGCACTAGCCTTAGCCTAAGCCTAGGGGTGCCCTAACCTAAGTCTAGGTGTGCCCTAGCCTAAGCCTAGGGGTGCCCTACCCTAAGCATAGGGGTGCCCTACCCTAAGCATAGGGGTGCCCTACACTAAGCCTAGGCTTGCCCTAGCCTTAGGCTAGCTGAGCCCTAGCCTAAGCCTAAGCCTAGGGGTGCCCTAGCCTAAGCCTAGGGGAGCCCTAGCCTTAGCCTAAGCCTAGGGGTGCCCTAGCCTAAGCCTCGGAGTGCCCTAGCCTAAGCCTAGGGATGCCCTACCCTAAGCCTAGGGGTGCCCTAGCCTTAGGCTAGGGGAGCCCTAGCCTTAGCCTAAGCCTAGGGGTGCCTAGCCTAAGCCTAGGGGTGCCCTAGCCTTAGGCTAGGGGAGCCCTAGCCTTAGCCTAAGCCTAGGGGTGCCCTAGCCTAAGCCTAGGGGTGCTCTAGCCTAAGCCTAGGGGTGCCCTATCCTAAGCCAAGGGGTGCCCTAACCTAAGCCTAGAGGTGCCCTAGCCTAACCCTAGGGGTACCCTAGCCTTAGGTTAGGGGAGCACTAGCCTTAGCCTAGCCTAGGGGTGCCCTAACCTAAGTCTAGGTGTGCCCTAGCCTAAGCCTAGGGGTGCCCTACCCGAAGCCTAGGGGTGCCCTACCCTAAGCCTAGGGGTGCCCTACACTAAGACTAGGCTTGCCCTAGCCTTAGGCTAGCTGAGCCCTAGCCTAAGCCTAAGCCTAGGGGTGCCCTAGCCTAAGCCTAGGGGAGCCCTAGCCTTAGCCTAAGCCTAGGGGTGCCCTAGCCTAAGCCTAGGAGTGCCCTAGCCTAAGCCTAGGGATGCCCTACCCTAAGCCTAGGGGTGCCCTAGCCTTAGGCTAGGGGAGCCCTAGCCTTAGCCTAAGCCTAGGGGTGCCCTAGCCTTAGGCTAGGGGAGCCCTAGCCTTAGCCTAAGCCTAGGGGTGCCCTAGCCTAAGCCTAGGGGTGCCCTAGCCTAAGCCTAGGGGTGCCCTAGCCTAAGCCTAGTGGTGCCCTAGCCTTAGTCTAGGGGAGCCCTAGACTTAGCCTAAGCCTAGGGTTGCCCTAGCCTAAGCCTAGGGGTGCCCTAGCCTAAGCTTAGGGGTGCCCTAGCCTTAGGCTAGGGGACCCCTAGCCTAAGCCTAAGCCTAGGGGTGCCCTAGCCTAAGCCTAGGGGTTCCCTAGCCTAAGCCTAGGGGTGCTCTAGCCTAAGGCTAGGGGTGCCCTAGCCTTAGTCTAGTGGAGCCCTAGCCTTAACCTAAGCCTAGGGGTGCCCTAGCCTAAGACTAGGGGTGCCCTAGCCTAAGCCTAGGGGTCCCCTGGCCTAAGCCTAGGGGTTCCCTAGCCTAAGCCTAGGGGTGCCCTAGCCTAAGGCTAGGGGTGTCCTAGCCTTAGTCTAGTGGAGCCCTAGCCTTAACCTAAGCCTAGGGGTGCCCTAGCCTAAGCCTAGGGTTGCCCTAGCCTAAGCCTAGGGGTGCCCTAGCCTAAGCCTAGTGGTGCCCTAGCCTTAGTCTAGGGGTGCCCTAGACTTAGCCTAAGCCTAGGGTTACCCTAGCCTAAGCCTAGGGGTGCCCTAGCCTAAGCCTAGGGGTGCCCAAGATTAAGCCTAGGGGTGCCCTAGCCTAAGCCTAGGGGTGCCCTAGCCTAAGCCTAGGGGTGCCCTAGCCTTAGGCTATGGGAGCCCTAGCCTTAGCCTAAGCCTAGGGGTGCCCTAGCCTAAGACTAGGGGTGACCTAGCCTAAGCCTAGGGGTGTCCTAGCCTAAGCCTAGGGGTGTCCTAGCCTAAGCCTAGGGGGGCCCTAGCCTAAGCTTTGGGGTGCCCTAGCCTTAGTCTAGTGGAGCCCTAGCCTTAGCCTAAGCCTAGTGGTGCCCTAGCCTAAGCCTAGATGTGCCCTAGCCTAAGCCTAGGAGTGCCCTACCCTAAGCTTTGGGGTGCCCTAGCCAAAGCCTAGGGGTGCCCAAGCCTAAGCCTAGGGGTGCCCTAGCCTAAGCCTAGGGGTGCCCTAGCCTAAACCTAGGGGTGCCCTAGCCTTAGGCTAGGGGAGCCTTAGCCTTAGCCTAAGCCTAGGGGTGCCCTAGCCTAAGACTAGGGGTGCCCTAGCCTAAGCTTAGGGGTGCCCTAGCGTAAGCCTAGGGGTGCCCTAGCGTAAGCATAGGGGTGCCCTAGCCTAAGCCTAGGGGTGCCCTAGCCTAAGCCTAGGGGTGACCTAGCCTTAGCCTAAGCCTAGGGGTGCCATAGCTTAAGCCTAGGGGTGCCCTAGCCTAAGCCTAGGGGTGCCCAGGCCTTAGGCTAGAGGAGCCCTAGCCTTAGCCTAAGCCTATGGCTGCCCTAGCCTAAGACAAGGGGTGCCCTAGCCTAAGCCTAGAGGTGCCCTAGCCTAACCCTAGGGGTGCCCTAGCCTTAGGTTAGGGGAGCACTAGCCTTAGCCTAAGCCTAGGGGTGCCCTAACCTAAGTCTAGGTGTGCCCTAGCCTAAGCCTAGGGGTGCCCTACCCTAAGCATAGGGGTGCCCTACCCTAAGCATAGGGGTGCCCTACACTAAGCCTAGGCTTGCCCTAGCCTTAGGCTAGCTGAGCCCTAGCCTAAGCCTAAGCCTAGGGGTGCCCTAGCCTAAGCCTAGGGGAGCCCTAGCCTTAGCCTAAGCCTAGGGGTGCCCTAGCCTAAGCCTAGGAGTGCCCTAGCCTAAGCCTAGGGATGCCCTACCCTAAGCCTAGGGGTGCCCTAGCCTTAGGGTAGGGGAGCCCTAGCCTTAGCCTAAGCCTAGGGGTGCCTAGCCTAAGCCTAGGGGTGCCCTAGCCTTAGGCTAGGGGAGCCCTAGCCTTAGCCTAAGCCTAGGGGTGCCCTAGCCTAAGCCTAGGGGTGCTCTAGCCTAAGCCTAGGGGTGCCCTAGCCTAAGCCTAGTGGTGCCCTAGCCTTAGTCTAGGGGAGCCCTAGACTTAGCCTAAGCCTAGGGTTGCCCTAGCCTAAGCCTAGGGGTGCCCTAGCCTAAGCCTAGGGGTGCCCTAGCCTTAGGCTAGGGGACCCCTAGCCTTAGCCTAAGCCTAGGGGTGCCCTAGCCTAAGCCTAGGGGTTCCCTAGCATAAGCCTAGGGGTGCCCTAGCCTAAGGCTAGGGGTGCCCTAGCCTTAGTCTAGTGGAGCCCTAGCCTTAACCTAAGCCTAGGGATGCCCTAGCCTAAGCCTAGGGGTCCCATAGCCTAAGCCTAGGGGTTCCCTAGCCTAAGCCTAGGGGTGCCCTAGCCTAAGGCTAGGGGTGCCCTAGCCTTAGTCTAGTGGAGCCCTAGCCTTAACCTAAGCCTAGGGGTGCCCTAGCCTAAGCCTAGGGGTGCCCTAGCCTAAGCCTAGGGGTGCCCTAGCCTAAGCCTAGTGGTGCCCTAGCCTTAGTCTAGGGGTGCCCTAGACTTAGCCTAAGCCTAGGGTTGCCCTAGCCTAAGCCTAGGGGTGCCCTAGCCTAAGCCTAGGGGTGCCCTAGCCTTAGGCTAGGGGAGCCCTAGCCTTAGCCTAAGCCTAGGGGTGCCCTAGCCTAACACTAGAGGTTCCCTAGCCTAAGCCTAGGGGTGCCCTAGCCTAAGCCTAGTGGTGCCCTAGCCTTAGTCTAGGGGAGCCCTAGACTTAGCCTAAGCCTAGGGTTGCCCTAGCCTAAGCCTAGGGGTGCCCTAGCCTAAGCTTAGGGGTGCCCTAGCCTTAGGCTAGGGGACGCTAGCCTTAGCCTAAGCCTAGGGGTGCCCTAGCCTAAGCCTAGGGGTTCCCTAGCCTAAGCCTAGGGGTGCTCTAGCCTAAGGCTAGGGGTGCCCTAGCCTTAGTCTAGTGGAGCCCTAGCCTTAACCTAAGCCTAGGGGTGCCCTAGCCTAAGCCTAGGGGTGCCCTAGCCTAAGCCTAGGGGTCCCCTGGCCTAAGCCTAGGGGTTCCCTAGCCTAAGCCTAGGGGTGCCCTAGCCTAAGGCTAGGGGTGCCCTAGTCTTAGTCTAGTGGAGCCCTAGCCTTAACCTAAGCCTAGGGGTGCCCTAGCCTAAGCCTAGGGTTGCCCTAGCCTAAGCCTAGGGGTGCCCTAGCCTAAGCCTAGTGGTGCCCTAGCCTTAGTCTAGGGGTGCCCTAGACTTAGCCTAAGCCTAGGGTTACCCTAGCCTAAGCCTAGGGGTGCCCTAGCCTAAGCCTAGGGGTGCCCAAGATTAAGCCTAGGGGTGCCCTAGCCTAAGCCTAGGGGTGCCCTAGCCTAAGCCTAGGGGTGCCCTAGCCTTAGGCTATGGGAGCCCTAGCCTTAGCCTAAGCCTAGGGGTGCCCTAGCCTAAGACTAGGGGTGACCTAGCCTAAGCCTAGGGGTGTCCTAGCTTAAGCCTAGGGGTGTCCTAGCCTAAGCCTAGGGGGGCCCTAGCCTAAGCTTAGGGGTGCCCTAGCCTTAGTCTAGTGGAGCCCTAGCCTTAGCCTAAGCCTAGTGGTGCCCTAGCCTAAGCCTAGATGTGCCCTAGCCTAAGCCTAGGAGTGCCCTACCCTAAGCTTTGGGGTGCCCTAGCCAAAGCCTAGGGGTGCCCAAGCCTAAGCCTAGGGGTGCCCTAGCCTAAGCCTAGGGGTGCCCTAGCCTAAACCTAGGGGTGCCCTAGCCTTAGGCTAGGGGAGCCTTAGCCTTAGCCTAAGCCTAGGGGTGCCCTAGCCTAAGACTAGGGGTGCCCTAGCCTAAGCTTAGGGGTGCCCTAGCGTAAGCCTAGGGGTGCCCTAGCGTAAGCATAGGGGTGCCCTAGCCTAAGCCTAGGGGTGCCCTAGCCTAAGCCTAGGGGTGACCTAGCCTTAGCCTAAGCCTAGGGGTGCCATAGCTTAAGCCTAGGGGTGCCCTAGCCTAAGCCTAGGGGTGCCCAGGCCTTAGGCTAGAGGAGCCCTATCCTTAGCCTAAGCCTATGGCTGCCCTAGCCTAAGCCAAGGGGTGCCCTAGCCTAAGCCTAGAGGTGCCCTAGCCTAACCCTAGGGGTGCCCTAGCCTTAGGTTAGGGGAGCACTAGCCTTAGCCTAAGCCTAGGGGTGCCCTAACCTAAGTCTAGGTGTGCCCTAGCCTAAGCCTAGGGGTGCCCTACCCTAAGCATAGGGGTGCCCTACCCTAAGCATAGGGGTGCCCTACACTAAGCCTAGGCTTGCCCTAGCCTTAGGCTAGCTGAGCCCTAGCCTAAGCCTAAGCCTAGGGGTGCCCTAGCCTAAGCCTAGGGGAGCCCTAGCCTTAGCCTAAGCCTAGGGGTGCCCTAGCCTAAGCCTCGGAGTGCCCTAGCCTAAGCCTAGGGATGCCCTACCCTAAGCCTAGGGGTGCCCTAGCCTTAGGCTAGGGGAGCCCTAGCCTTAGCCTAAGCCTAGGGGTGCCTAGCTAAGCCTAGGGGTGCCCTAGCCTTAGGCTAGGGGAGCCCTAGCCTTAGCCTAAGCCTAGGGGTGCCCTAGCCTAAGCCTAGGGGTGCTCTAGCCTAAGCCTAGGGGTGCCCTATCCTAAGCCAAGGGGTGCCCTAACCTAAGCCTAGAGGTGCCCTAGCCTAACCCTAGGGGTACCCTAGCCTTAGGTTAGGGGAGCACTAGCCTTAGCCTAGCCTAGGGGTGCCCTAACCTAAGTCTAGGTGTGCCCTAGCCTAAGCCTAGGGGTGCCCTACCCGAAGCCTAGGGGTGCCCTACCCTAAGCCTAGGGGTGCCCTACACTAAGACTAGGCTTGCCCTAGCCTTAGGCTAGCTGAGCCCTAGCCTAAGCCTAAGCCTAGGGGTGCCCTAGCCTAACCTAGGGGAGCCCTAGCCTTAGCCTAAGCCTAGGGGTGCCCTAGCCTAAGCCTAGGAGTGCCCTAGCCTAAGCCTAGGGATGCCCTACCCTAAGCCTAGGGGTGCCCTAGCCTTAGGCTAGGGGAGCCCTAGCCTTAGCCTAAGCCTAGGGGTGCCCTAGCCTTAGGCTAGGGGAGCCCTAGCCTTAGCCTAAGCCTAGGGGTGCCCTAGCCTAAGCCTAGGGGTGCTCTAGCCTAAGCCTAGGGGTGCCCTAGCCTAAGCCTAGTGGTGCCCTAGCCTTAGTCTAGGGGAGCCCTAGACTTAGCCTAAGCCTAGGGTTGCCCTAGCCTAAGCCTAGGGGTGCCCTAGCCTAAGCCTAGGGGTGCCCTAGCCTTAGGCTAGGGGACCCCTAGCCTTAGCCTAAGCCTAGGGGTGCCCTAGCCTAAGCCTAGGGGTTCCCTAGCATAAGCCTAGGGGTGCCCTAGCCTAAGGCTAGGGGTGCCCTAGCCTTAGTCTAGTGGAGCCCTAGCCTTAACCTAAGCCTAGGGATGCCCTAGCCTAAGCCTAGGGGTCCCATAGCCTAAGCCTAGGGGTTCCCTAGCCTAAGCCTAGGGGTGCCCTAGCCTAAGGCTAGGGGTGCCCTAGCCTTAGTCTAGTGGAGCCCTAGCCTTAACCTAAGCCTAGGGGTGCCCTAGCCTAAGCCTAGGGGTGCCCTAGCCTAAGCCTAGGGGTGCCCTAGCCTAAGCCTAGTGGTGCCCTAGCCTTAGTCTAGGGGTGCCCTAGACTTAGCCTAAGCCTAGGGTTGCCCTAGCCTAAGCCTAGGGGTGCCCTAGCCTAAGCCTAGGGGTGCCCTAGCCTTAGGCTAGGGGAGCCCTAGCCTTAGCCTAAGCCTAGGGGTGCCCTAGCCTAACACTAGAGGTTCCCTAGCCTAAGCCTAGGGGTGCCCTAGCCTAAGCCTAGTGGTGCCCTAGCCTTAGTCTAGGGGAGCCCTAGACTTAGCCTAAGCCTAGGGTTGCCCTAGCCTAAGCCTAGGGGTGCCCTAGCCTAAGCTTAGGGGTGCCCTAGCCTTAGGCTAGGGGACGCTAGCCTTAGCCTAAGCCTAGGGGTGCCCTAGCCTAAGCCTAGGGGTTCCCTAGCCTAAGCCTAGGGGTGCTCTAGCCTAAGGCTAGGGGTGCCCTAGCCTTAGTCTAGTGGAGCCCTAGCCTTAACCTAAGCCTAGGGGTGCCCTAGCCTAAGCCTAGGGGTGCCCTAGCCTAAGCCTAGGGGTCCCCTGGCCTAAGCCTAGGGGTTCCCTAGCCTAAGCCTAGGGGTGCCCTAGCCTAAGGCTAGGGGTGCCCTAGTCTTAGTCTAGTGGAGCCCTAGCCTTAACCTAAGCCTAGGGGTGCCCTAGCCTAAGCCTAGGGTTGCCCTAGCCTAAGCCTAGGGGTGCCCTAGCCTAAGCCTAGTGGTGCCCTAGCCTTAGTCTAGGGGTGCCCTAGACTTAGCCTAAGCCTAGGGTTACCCTAGCCTAAGCCTAGGGGTGCCCTAGCCTAAGCCTAGGGGTGCCCAAGATTAAGCCTAGGGGTGCCCTAGCCTAAGCCTAGGGGTGCCCTAGCCTAAGCCTAGGGGTGCCCTAGCCTTAGGCTATGGGAGCCCTAGCCTTAGCCTAAGCCTAGGGGTGCCCTAGCCTAAGACTAGGGGTGACCTAGCCTAAGCCTAGGGGTGTCCTAGCTTAAGCCTAGGGGTGTCCTAGCCTAAGCCTAGGGGGGCCCTAGCCTAAGCTTAGGGGTGCCCTAGCCTTAGTCTAGTGGAGCCCTAGCCTTAGCCTAAGCCTAGTGGTGCCCTAGCCTAAGCCTAGATGTGCCCTAGCCTAAGCCTAGGAGTGCCCTACCCTAAGCTTTGGGGTGCCCTAGCCAAAGCCTAGGGGTGCCCAAGCCTAAGCCTAGGGGTGCCCTAGCCTAAGCCTAGGGGTGCCCTAGCCTAAACCTAGGGGTGCCCTAGCCTTAGGCTAGGGGAGCCTTAGCCTTAGCCTAAGCCTAGGGGTGCCCTAGCCTAAGACTAGGGGTGCCCTAGCCTAAGCTTAGGGGTGCCCTAGCGTAAGCCTAGGGGTGCCCTAGCGTAAGCATAGGGGTGCCCTAGCCTAAGCCTAGGGGTGCCCTAGCCTAAGCCTAGGGGTGACCTAGCCTTAGCCTAAGCCTAGGGGTGCCATAGCTTAAGCCTAGGGGTGCCCTAGCCTAAGCCTAGGGGTGCCCAGGCCTTAGGCTAGAGGAGCCCTATCCTTAGCCTAAGCCTATGGCTGCCCTAGCCTAAGCCAAGGGGTGCCCTAGCCTAAGCCTAGAGGTGCCCTAGCCTAACCCTAGGGGTGCCCTAGCCTTAGGTTAGGGGAGCACTAGCCTTAGCCTAAGCCTAGGGGTGCCCTAACCTAAGTCTAGGTGTGCCCTAGCCTAAGCCTAGGGGTGCCCTACCCTAAGCATAGGGGTGCCCTACCCTAAGCATAGGGGTGCCCTACACTAAGCCTAGGCTTGCCCTAGCCTTAGGCTAGCTGAGCCCTAGCCTAAGCCTAAGCCTAGGGGTGCCCTAGCCTAAGCCTAGGGGAGCCCTAGCCTTAGCCTAAGCCTAGGGGTGCCCTAGCCTAAGCCTCGGAGTGCCCTAGCCTAAGCCTAGGGATGCCCTACCCTAAGCCTAGGGGTGCCCTAGCCTTAGGCTAGGGGAGCCCTAGCCTTAGCCTAAGCCTAGGGGTGCCTAGCTAAGCCTAGGGGTGCCCTAGCCTTAGGCTAGGGGAGCCCTAGCCTTAGCCTAAGCCTAGGGGTGCCCTAGCCTAAGCCTAGGGGTGCTCTAGCCTAAGCCTAGGGGTGCCCTATCCTAAGCCAAGGGGTGCCCTAACCTAAGCCTAGAGGTGCCCTAGCCTAACCCTAGGGGTACCCTAGCCTTAGGTTAGGGGAGCACTAGCCTTAGCCTAGCCTAGGGGTGCCCTAACCTAAGTCTAGGTGTGCCCTAGCCTAAGCCTAGGGGTGCCCTACCCGAAGCCTAGGGGTGCCCTACCCTAAGCCTAGGGGTGCCCTACACTAAGACTAGGCTTGCCCTAGCCTTAGGCTAGCTGAGCCCTAGCCTAAGCCTAAGCCTAGGGGTGCCCTAGCCTAACCTAGGGGAGCCCTAGCCTTAGCCTAAGCCTAGGGGTGCCCTAGCCTAAGCCTAGGAGTGCCCTAGCCTAAGCCTAGGGATGCCCTACCCTAAGCCTAGGGGTGCCCTAGCCCTAGGCTAGGGGAGCCCTAGCCTTAGCCTAAGCCTAGGGGTGCCCTAGCCTTAGGCTAGGGGAGCCCTAGCCTTAGCCTAAGCCTAGGGGTGCCCTAGCCTAAGCCTAGGGGTGCCCTAGCCTAAGCCTAGGGGTGCCCTAGCCTAAGCCTAGTGGTGCCCTAGCCTTAGTCTAGGGGAGCCCTAGACTTAGCCTAAGCCTAGGGTTGCCCTAGCCTAAGCCTAGGGGTGCCCTAGCCTAAGCTTAGGGGTGCCCTAGCCTTAGGCTAGGGGACCCCTAGCCTTAACCTAAGCCTAGGGGTGCCCTAGCCTAAGCCTAGGGGTTCCCTAGCCTAAGCCTAGGGGTGCTCTAGCCTAAGGCTAGGGGTGCCCTAGCCTTAGTCTAGTGGAGCCCTAGCCTTAACCTAAGCCTAGGGGTGCCCTAGCCTAAGCCTAGGGGTGCCCTAGCCTAAGCCTAGGGGTCCCCTGGCCTAAGCCTAGGGGTTCCCTAGCCTAAGCCTAGGGGTGCCCTAGCCTAAGGCTAGGGGTGTCCTAGCCTTAGTCTAGTGGAGCCCTAGCCTTAACCTAAGCCTAGGGGTGCCCTAGCCTAAGCCTAGGGTTGCCCTAGCCTAAGCCTAGGGGTGCCCTAGCCTAAGCCTAGTGGTGCCCTAGCCTTAGTCTAGGGGTGCCCTAGACTTAGCCTAAGCCTAGGGTTACCCTAGCCTAAGCCTAGGGGTGCCCTAGCCTAAGCCTAGGGGTGCCCAAGATTAAGCCTAGGGGTGCCCTAGCCTAAGCCTAGGGGTGCCCTAGCCTAAGCCTAGGGGTGCCCTAGCCTTAGGCTATGGGAGCCCTAGCCTTAGCCTAAGCCTAGGGGTGCCCTAGCCTAAGACTAGGGGTGACCTTGCCTAAGCCTAGGGGTGTCCTAGCCTAAGCCTAGGGGTGTCCTAGCCTAAGCCTAGGGGGGCCCTAGCCTAAGCTTAGGGGTGCCCTAGCCTTAGTCTAGTGGAGCCCTAGCCTTAGCCTAAGCCTAGTGGTGCCCTAGCCTAAGCCTAGATGTGCCCTAGCCTAAGCCTAGGAGTGCCCTACCCTAAGCTTTGGGGTGCCCTAGCCAAAGCCTAGGGGTGCCCAAGCCTAAGCCTAGGGGTGCCCTAGCCTAAGCCTAGGGGTGCCCTAGCCTAAACCTAGGGGTGCCCTAGCCTTAGGCTAGGGGAGCCTTAGCCTTAGCCTAAGCCTAGGGGTGCCCTAGCCTAAGACTAGGGGTGCCCTAGCCTAAGCTTAGGGGTGCCCTAGCGTAAGCCTAGGGGTGCCCTAGCGTAAGCATAGGGGTGCCCTAGCCTAAGCCTAGGGGTGCCCTAGCCTAAGCCTAGGGGTGACCTAGCCTTAGCCTAAGCCTAGGGGTGCCATAGCTTAAGCCTAGGGGTGCCCTAGCCTAAGCCTAGGGGTGCCCAGGCCTTAGGCTAGAGGAGCCCTAGCCTTAGCCTAAGCCTATGGCTGCCCTAGCCTAAGCCAAGGGGTGCCCTAGCCTAAGCCTAGAGGTGCCCTAGCCTAACCCTAGGGGTGCCCTAGCCTTAGGTTAGGGGAGCACTAGCCTTAGCCTAAGCCTAGGGGTGCCCTAACCTAAGTCTAGGTGTGCCCTAGCCTAAGCCTAGGGGTGCCCTACCCTAAGCATAGGGGTGCCCTACCCTAAGCATAGGGGTGCCCTACACTAAGCCTAGGCTTGCCCTAGCCTTAGGCTAGCTGAGCCCTAGCCTAAGCCTAAGCCTAGGGGTGCCCTAGCCTAAGCCTAGGGAAGCCCTAGCCTTAGCCTAAGCCTAGGGGTGCCCTAGCCTAAGCCTAGGAGTGCCCTAGCCTAAGCCTAGGGATGCCCTACCCTAAGCCTAGGGGTGCCCTAGCCTTAGGGTAGGGGAGCCCTAGCCTTAGCCTAAGCCTAGGGGTGCCTAGCCTAAGCCTAGGGGTGCCCTAGCCTTAGGCTAGGGGAGCCCTAGCCTTAGCCTAAGCCTAGGGGTGCCCTAGCCTAAGCCTAGGGGTGCTCTAGCCTAAGCCTAGGGGTGCCCTAGCCTAAGCCTAGTGGTGCCCTAGCCTTAGTCTAGGGGAGCCCTAGACTTAGCCTAAGCCTAGGGTTGCCCTAGCCTAAGCCTAGGGGTGCCCTAGCCTAAGCCTAGGGGTGCCCTAGCCTTAGGCTAGGGGACCCCTAGCCTTAGCCTAAGCCTAGGGGTGCCCTAGCCTAAGCCTAGGGGTTCCCTAGCATAAGCCTAGGGGTGCCCTAGCCTAAGGCTAGGGGTGCCCTAGCCTTAGTCTAGTGGAGCCCTAGCCTTAACCTAAGCCTAGGGATGCCCTAGCCTAAGCCTAGGGGTCCCATAGCCTAAGCCTAGGGGTTCCCTAGCCTAAGCCTAGGGGTGCCCTAGCCTAAGGCTAGGGGTGCCCTAGCCTTAGTCTAGTGGAGCCCTAGCCTTAACCTAAGCCTAGGGGTGCCCTAGCCTAAGCCTAGGGGTGCCCTAGCCTAAGCCTAGGGGTGCCCTAGCCTAAGCCTAGTGGTGCCCTAGCCTTAGTCTAGGGGTGCCCTAGACTTAGCCTAAGCCTAGGGTTGCCCTAGCCTAAGCCTAGGGGTGCCCTAGCCTAAGCCTAGGGGTGCCCTAGCCTTAGGCTAGGGGAGCCCTAGCCTTAGCCTAAGCCTAGGGGTGCCCTAGCCTAACCCTAGGGGTTCCCTAGCCTAAGCCTAGGGGTGCCCTAGCCTAAGGCTAGGGGTGCCCTAGCCTTAGTCTAGTGGAGCCCTAGCCTTAACCTAAGCCTAGGGGTGCCTTAGCCTTAGGCTAGCTGATCCCTATCATTAGCCTAAGCCTAGGGGTGCCCTAGACTAAGCCTAGGGGTGCCCTAGCCTAAGCCTAGGGGTGCCCTATCCTATGCCATGTGGTGCCTTAGCCTAATCCTAGGGGTGCCCTAGCCTAAGCCAAGGGTTGCCCTAACCGAAGCCTAGGGGTGCCCTAGCCTTAGACTAGGGGAGCCCTACCCTTAACCTAAGCCTAGGGGTGCCCTAGCCTAAGCCTAGAGGTGCCCTAGCCTAAGCCTACGGGTGTCCTAGCCTAAGCTTAGGGGTGCCCTACCCTAAGCCTAGGGGTGCCCTAGGGTTAGGCTAGGGGAGCCCTATCCTTAGCCTAAGTGTTGGGGTGCCCTAGCCTAAGTCTAGGGGTGCCCTAGCCTAAGTCTAGGGGTGCCCTTGCCTAAGCCTAGGGGTGCCCTAGCCTAAGCCTAGGGGTGCCCTAGCCCAAGCCTAGGGGTACCCTAGCCTAAGCCTAGGGGTGTCCTAGCCTAAGCCTAAGGGTGCCCTAGCCTAAGCCTGGGGTGCCCTAGCCTTAGTCTAGTGGAGCCCAAGCCTTAGCCTAAGCCTAGTGCTGCCCTAGCCTAAGCCTAGATGTGCCTTAGCCTAAGCCTAGGGGTGCCCTACCCTAAGCTTAGGGATGCCTTAGCCAAATCCTAGGGGTGCCCGAGCCTTAGGCTAGCTGAGCCCTAGCCTTAGCCTAAGCCTAGGGGTGCCCTAGCCTAAGCCTAGGGGTGCCCTAGCCTAAGCCTAGGGGTGCCCTAGCCTAAGCCTAGGGGTGCCCTAGCCTAAGCCAAGGGGTGCCCTATCCTTAGGCTAGGGGAGCCCTAGCATTAGCCTAAGCCTAGGGGTGCCCTAGCCTAAGATTGGGGTGCCCTAGCCTAAGCCTAGGGGTGTCCTAGCCTAAGCCTAGGGGGGGCCCTAGCCTAAGCCTTGGGGTGCCCTAGCCTTAGTCTTGTGGAGCCCTAGCCTTAGCTTAAGCCTAGTGGTGCCCTAGCCTAAGCCTAGATGTGCCCTAGCCTAAGCCTAGGGGTGCCCTAGCCTAAGCCTAGGGGTGCCCTAGCCTAAGCCTAGGGGTGCCATAGTCTTAGGCTAGGGGAGCCTTAGCCTTAGCCTAAGCCTAGGGGTGCCCTAGCCTAAGACTAGGGGTGCCCTAGCCTAAGCTTAGGGGTGCCCTAGCGTAAGCCTAGGGGTGCCCTAGCGTAAGCCTAGGGGTGCCCTAGCGTAAGCCTAGGGGTGCCCTAGCGTAAGCCTAGGGGTGCCGTAGCCTAAGCCTAGGGGTGCCCTAGCCTAAGCCTAGGGGTAACCTAGCCTTAGCCTAAGCCTAGGGGTGCCATAGCCTAAGCCTAGGGGTGCGCTAGCCTAAGCCTAGGGGTGCCCAGGCCTTAGGCTAGAGGAGCCCTAGCCTTAGCCTAAGCCTATGGCTGCCCTAGCCTAAGACAAGGGGTGCCCTAGCCTAAGCCTAGAGGTGCCCTAGCCTAACCCTAGGGGTGCCCTAGCCTTAGGCTAGGGGAGCACTAGCCTTAGCCTAAGCCTAGGGGTTCCCTAGCCTAAGTCTAGGTGTGCCCTAGCCTAAGCCTAGGGGTGCCCTACCCTAAGCCTAGGGGTGCCCTACCCTAAGCCTAGGGGTGCCCTACACTAAGCCTAGGCTTGCCCTAGCCTTAGGCTAGCTGAGCCCTAGCCTAAGCCTAAGCCTAGGGGTGCCCTAGCCTAAGCCTAGGGGTGCCCTAGCCTAAGCCTAGGGGTGCCCTAGCCTTAGTCTAGGGGAGCCCTAGCCTTGGCCTAAGCCTAGGGGTGCACTAGCCTAAGCTTAGGCGTGCCCTAGCCTAAGCCTAAGGGTGCCCTAGCCTAAGCCTAGGGGTGCCCTAGCCTAAGCTTAGGGGTGCCCTAGCCTAAGCCTAAGGGTGCCCTAGCCTAAGCCTAGTGGTGCCCTAGCCTAAGCCTAGGGGTGCCCTAGCCTAAGCTTAGGGGTGCCCTAGCCTAAGCCTAGAGGTCCCCTAGACTAAGCCTAGGGGTGCCCTAGGGTTAGGCTAGGGGAGCCCTAGCCTTAGCCTAAGCCTAGGGGTGCCCTAGCCTAAGCTTAGGGGTGCCCTAACATAAGCCTAGGGGTCCCCTAGACTAAGCCTAGGGGTGCCCTATGGTTAAGCTAGGGGAGCCCTAGCCTTAGCCTAAGCCTACGGGTGCCCTAGCTTAAGCCTAGGGGTGCCGTAGCCTTAAGCTAGGGGAGCCATAGCCTTAGCCTAAGCCTAGGGGTGCCCTAGCATAAGCCTAGGGGTGCCCTAGCCTAAGCCTAGGGGTGCCCTACCCTAAGCCTAGGGTTGCCCTAGCCTAAGCCTAGGGGTGCTCAAGTCTTAGGCTAGCTGAGCCCTAGCCTTAGCCTAAGCCTAGGGGTGCCCTTGCCTATGCCTAGGGGTGCCCTACCTAAGCCTAGGGGTGCCCTAGCCTTAGGCTAGGGGAGCCCTAGTCTTAGCCTAAGCCTAGGTGTGCCCTAGGCTAAGCCTAGGGGTGCCCTAGCCTAAGCTTAGGGGTGCCCAATCTAACCTAGGGGTGCCCTAGCCTAAGCCTAGGGGTGCCGTAGGGTTAGGCATGGGGAGCCCTAGCCTTAGCCTAAGCCTAGCGGTGTCCTAGCCTAAGCCTAGGGGTGCCCTATCCTAAGCCTAGGGGTGCCCTAGCCTTACACTAGGGGAGCCCTAGCCTTAGCCTAAGCCTAGGGGTGCCCTAGCCTAAGCCTAGGGGTGCCCTAGCATAAGCCTAGGGTTGCCCTATCCTAAGCCTAGGGGTGCCCTAGCGTAAGGCTAGGGGTGCCCTAACCTTAGTCTAGTGGAGCCCTAGCCTTAGCCTAAGCCTAGGGGTGCCCTATCCTAAGCCATGGGGTGCCTTAGCCTAACCCAGGGGTGCCCTAGCCTAAGCCTAGGGATGCCCTACCCTAAGCCTAGGGGTGCTCTACCCTTAGGCTAGGGGAACCCTAGCCTTAGCCTAAGCCTAGGGGTGCACTAGCCTAAGCCTAGGAGTGCCGTAGCCTAAGCTTAGGGGTGCCCTAGCGTAAGCCTAGGGGTGCCCTAGCGTAAGCCTAGGGGTGCGCTAGCCTAAGCCTAGGGGTGCCCTAGCCTAAGCCTATGGGTGCCCTAGCCTAAGCCTAGGGGTGCTCTAGCCTAAGCCTAGGGGTACCCTAGACTTAGGTTAGCTGAACCCTTGCCTTAGCCTAAGCCTAGGAGTGCCCTAGCCTAAGTTAGGGGTGCCCGAGCCTAAGCCTAAGGGTGCCCTAGCCTAAGCCTAGGGCTGCCCTAGCCTAAGCCTAGGGGTTCCCTAGCCTAAGCCTAGGGCTGCCCTAGCCTAAGCCTAGGGGTTCCCTAGCCAAAGCCTAGGGGTGCCCTAGCCTTAGTCTAGTGGAGCCCTAGCCTTAGCCTAAGCCTAGGGGTGCCCTAGCATAAGCCTAGGGGTGCCCTAGCCTTAGCGTAGGAGTTCCCTACCCTTAGTCTAGGGTTGCCCTAGCCTAAGCCTAGGAGTGCTCAAGCCTTAGGCTAGCTGAGCCCTAGCCTTAGCCTAAGCCTAGGGGTGCCCTATCCTACGCCTAGGGGTGCCCTAGCCTAAGATTATGGGTGCCCTAGCCTAAGCTTAGGGGTGCCCTTGCCTTAGGCTAGGGGAGCCCTAGCCTTAGCCTAAGCCTAGGGGTGACCTAGCCTAAGACTAGGGGTGCCCTAGCCTAAGCCTAGGGGTGTCCTAGCCTAAGCCTAGGGGTGTCCTAGCCTAAGCCTAGGGGGGACCTAGCCTAAGCCTAGGGGTGCCCTAGCCTTAGTCTAGTGGAACCCTAGCCTTAGCCTAAGCCTAGTGGTGCCCTAGCCTATGCCTAGATGTGCCCTAGCCTAAGCCTAGGAGTGCCCTACCCTAAGCTTAGGGGTGCCCTAGCCAAAGCCTAGGGGTGCCCTAGCCTAAGCCTAGGGGTGCCCTAGCCTAAGCCTAGGGGTGCCCTAGCCTAAGCCTAGGGGTGCCATAGCCTTAGGCTAGGGGAGCCTTAGCCTTAGCCTAAGCCTAGGGGTGCCTAGCCTAAGACTAGGGGTGCCCTAGCCTAAGCTTAGGGGTGCCCTAGCGTAAGGCTAGGGGTGCCCTAGCGTAAGCCTAGGGGTGCCCTAGCGTAAGCCTAGGGGTGCCGTAGCCTAAGCCTAGGGGTGCCCTAGCCTAAGCCTAGGGGTAACCTAGCCTTAGCCTAAGCCTAGGGGTGCCCTAGCCTAAGCCTAGGGGTGCCCTAGCCTTAGGCTAGGGGAGCCTTAGCCTAAGCCTAGGGGTGCCCTAGCCTAAGACTAGGGGTGCCCTAGCCTAAGCTTAGGGGTGCCCTAGCGTAAGCCTAGGGGTGCCCTAGCGTAAGCCTAGGGGTGCGCTAGCCTAAGCCTAGGGGTGCCCTAGCCTAAGCCTATGGGTGCCCTAGCCTAAGCCTAGGGGTGCTCTAGCCTAAGCCTAGGGGTACCCTAGACTTAGGTTAGCTGAACCCTTGCCTTAGCCTAAGCCTAGGAGTGCCCTAGCCTAAGTTAGGGGTGCCCGAGCCTAAGCCTAAGGGTGCCCTAGCCTAAGCCTAGGGCTGCCCTAGCCTAATCCTAGGGGTTCCCTAGCCTAAGCCTAGGGCTGCCCTAGCCTAAGCCTAGGGGTTCCCTAGCCAAAGCCTAGGGGTGCCCTAGCCTTAGTCTAGTGGAGCCCTAGCCTTAGCCTAAGCCTAGGGGTGCCCTAGCATAAGCCTAGGGGTGCCCTAGCCTAAGCGTAGGAGTTCCCTACCCTTAGTCTAGGGTTGCCCTAGCCTAAGCCTAGGAGTGCTCAAGCCTTAGGCTAGCTGAGCCCTAGCCTTAGCCTAAGCCTAGGGGTGCCCTATCCTACGCCTAGGGGTGCCCTAGCCTAAGCTTAGGGGTGCCCTAGCCTAAGCTTAGGGGTGCCCTTGCCTTAGGCTAGGGGAGCCCTAGCCTTAGCCTAAGCCTAGGGGTGACCTAGCCTAAGACTAGGGGTGCCCTAGCCTAAGCCTAGGGGTGTCCTAGCCTAAGCCTAGTGGTGTCCTAGCCTAAGCCTAGGGGGGACCTAGCCTAAGCCTAGGGGTGCCCTAGCCTTAGTCTAGTGGAACCCTAGCCTTAGCCTAAGCCTAGTGGTGCCCTAGCCTATGCCTAGATGTGCCCTAGCCTAAGCCTAGGAGTGCCCTACCCTAAGCTTAGGGGTGCCCTAGCCAAAGCCTAGGGGTGCCCTAGCCTAAGCCTAGGGGTGCCCTAGCCTAAGCCTAGGGGTGCCCTAGCCTAAGCCTAGGGGTGCCATAGCCTTAGGCTAGGGGAGCCTTAGCCTTAGCCTAAGCCTAGGGGTGCCTAGCCTAAGACTAGGGGTGCCCTAGCCTAAGCTTAGGGGTGCCCTAGCGTAAGCCTAGGGGTGCCCTAGCGTAAGCCTAGGGGTGCCCTAGCGTAAGCCTAGGGGTGCCGTAGCCTAAGCCTAGGGGTGCCCTAGCCTAAGCCTAGGGGTAACCTAGCCTTAGCCTAAGCCTAGGGGTGCCATAGCCTAAACCTAGGGGTGCGCTAGCCTAAGCCTATGGCTGCCCTAGCCTAAGACAAGGGGTGCCTTAGCCTAAGCCTAGAGGTGCCCTAGCCTAACCCTAGGGGTGCCCTAGCCTTAGGCTAGGGGAGCACTAGCCTTAGCCTAAGCCTAGGGGTTCCCTAGCCTAAGTCTAGGTGTGCCCTAGCCTAAGCCTAGGGGTGCCCTACCCTAAGCCTAGGGGTGCCCTACCCTAAGCCTAGGCGTGCCCTACACTAAGCCTAGGCTTGCCCTAGCCTTAGGCTAGCTGAGCCCTAGCCTAAGCCTAAGCCTAGGGGTGCCCTAGCCTAAGCCTAGGGGTGCCCTAGCCTAAGCCTAGGGGTGCCCTAGCCTTAGTCTAGGGGAGCCCTAGCCTTGGCCTAAGCCTAGGGGTGCACTAGCCTAAGCTTAGGCGTGCCCTAGCCTAAGCCTAAGGGTGCCCTAGCCTAAGCCTAGGGGTGCCCTAGCCTAAGCTTAGGGGTGCCCTAGCCTAAGCCTAAGGGTGCCCTAGCCTAAGCCTAGTGGTGCCCTAGCCTAAGACTAGGGGTGCCCTAGCCTAAGCTTAGGGGTGCCCTAGCCTAAGCCTAGAGGTCCCCTAGACTAAGCCTAGGGGTGCCCTAGGGTTAGGCTAGGGGAGCCCTAGCCTTAGCCTAAGCCTAGGGGTGCCCTAGCCTAAGCTTAGGGGTGCCCTAACATAAGCCTAGGGGTCCCCTAGACTAAGCCTAGGGGTGCCCTATGGTTAAGCTAGGGGAGCCCTAGCCTTAGCCTAAGCCTACGGGTGCCCTAGCTTAAGCCTAGGGGTGCCGTAGCCTTAAGCTAGGGGAGCCATAGCCTTAGCCTAAGCCTAGGGGTGCCCTAGCATAAGCCTAGGGGTGCCCTAGCCTAAGCCTAGGAGTGCCCTACCCTAAGCCTAGGGTTGCCCTAGCCTAAGCCTAGGGGTGCTCAAGTCTTAGGCTAGCTGAGCCCTAGCCTTAGCCTAAGCCTAGGGGTGCCCTTGCCTATGCCTAGGGGTGCCCTACCTAAGCCTAGGGGTGCCCTAGCCTTAGGCTAGGGGAGCCCTAGTCTTAGCCTAAGCCTAGGTGTGCCCTAGGCTAAGCCTAGGGGTGCCCTAGCCTAAGCTTAGGGGTGCCCAATCTAACCTAGGGGTGCCCTAGCCTAAGCCTAGGGGTGCCGTAGGGTTAGGCATGGGGAGCCCTAGCCTTAGCCTAAGCCTAGCGGTGTCCTAGCCTAAGCCTAGGGGTGCCCTATCCTAAGCCTAGGGGTGCCCTAGCCTTACACTAGGGGAGCCCTAGCCTTAGCCTAAGCCTAGGGGTGCCCTAGCCTAAGCCTAGGGGTGCCCTAGCATAAGCCTAGGGTTGCCCTATCCTAAGCCTAGGGGTGCCCTAGCGTAAGGCTAGGGGTGCCCTAACCTTAGTCTAGTGGAGCCCTAGCCTTAGCCTAAGCCTAGGGGTGCCCTATCCTAAGCCATGGGGTGCCTTAGCCTAACCCAGGGGTGCCCTAGCCTAAGCCTAGGGATGCCCTACCCTAAGCCTAGGGGTGCTCTACCCTTAGGCTAGGGGAACCCTAGCCTTAGCCTAAGCCTAGGGGTGCACTAGCCTAAGCCTAGGAGTGCCCTAGCCTAAGCCTAGGGATGCCCTACCCGAAGCCTAGGGGTGCCCTAGCCTTAGGCTAGGGGAGCCCTAGCCTTAGCCTAAGCCTAGGGGTGTCCTAGCCTAAGCCTAGGGGAGCCCTAGCCTTAGCCTAAGCCTAGGGGTGCCCTAGCCTAAGCCTAGGGGTGCCCTAGCCTAAGCCTAGGGGTGCCCTAGCCTAAGCCTAGTGGTGCCCTAGCCTTAGTCTAGGGGAGCCCTAGCCTTAGCCTAAGCCTTGGGTTGCCCTAGCCTAAGCCTAGGTGTGCCCTAGCCAAATCCTAGGGGTGCCCTAGCCTTAGGCTAGCTGAGCCCTAGCCTTAGCCTAAGCCTAGGGGTGCCCTAGCCTAAGCCTAGGGGTGTCCTAGCCTAAGCCTAGGGGTGCCCTAGCCTAAGCCTAGGGGTGCCCTAGCCTAAGCCTAGGGGTGTCCTAGCCTAAGCCTAGGGGTGTCCTAGCCTAAGCCTAGGGGGGACCTAGCCTAAGCCTAGGGGTGCCCTAGCCTTAGTCTAGTGGAGCCCTAGCCTTAGCCTAAGCATAGTGGTGCCCTAGCCTAAGCCTAGATGTGCCCTAGCCTAAGCCGAGGAGTGCCCTATCCTAAGCTTAGGGGTGCCCTAGCCAAAGCCTAGGGGTGCCCTAGCCTAAGCCTAGGGGTGCCCTAGCCTAAGCCTAGGGGTGCCCTAGCCTAAGCCTAGGGGTGCCATAGCCTTAGGCTAGGGGAGCCTTAGCCATAGCCTAAGCCTAGGGGTGCCCTAGCCTAAGACTAGGGGTGCCCTAGCCTAAGCTTAGGGGTGCCCTAGCGTAAGCCTAGGGGTGCCCTAGCATAAGTCTAGGGGTGCCCTAGCGTAAGCCTAGGGGTGCCGTAGCCTAAGCCTTGGGGTGCCCTAGCCTAAGCCTAGGGGTAACCTAGCCTTAGCCTAAGCCTAGGGGTGCCATAGCCTAAGCCTAGGGGTGCGCTAGCCTAAGCCTAGGGGTGCCCAGGCCTTAGGCTAGAGGAGCCCTAGCCTTAGCCTAAGCCTATGGCTGCCCTAGCCTAAGACAAGGGGTGCCCTAGCCTAAGCCTAGAGGTGCCCTAACCTAACCCTAGGGGTGCCCTAGCCTTAGGCTAGGGGAGCACTAGCCTTAGCCTAAGCCTAGGGGTGCCCTAGCCTAAGTCTAGGTGTGCCCTAGCCTAAGCCTAGGGGTGCCCTACCCTAAGCCTAGGGGTGCCCTACCCTAAGCCTAGGGGTGCCCTACACTAAGCCTAGGCTTGCCCTAGCCTTAGGCTAGCTGAGCCCTAGCCTAAGCCTAAGCCTAGGGGTGCCCTAGCCTAAGCCTAGGGGTGCCCTAGCCTAAGCCTAGGGGTGCCCTAGCCTTAGTCTAGGGGAGCCCTAGCCTTAGCCTAAGCCTAGGGGTGCACTAGCCTAAGCTTAGGCGTGCCCTAGCCTAAGCCTAAGGGTGCCCTAGCCTAAGCCTAGGGGTGCCCTAGCCTAAGCTTAGGGGTGCCCTAGCCTACGCCTAGTGGTGCCCTAGCCTAAGCTTAGGGGTGCCCTAGCCTAAGCCTAGAGGTCCCCTAGACTAAGCCTAGGGGTGCCCTAGGGTTAGGCTAGGGGAGCCCTAGCCTTAGCCTAAGCCTAGGGGTGCCCTAGCCTAAGCTTAGGGGTGCCCTAACATAAGCCTAGGGGTCCCCTAGACTAAGCCTAGGGGTGCCCTATGGTTAAGCTAGGGGAGCCCTAGCCTTAGCCTAAGCCTACGGGTGCCCTAGCTTAAGCCTAGGGGTGCCGTAGCCTTAAGCTAGGGGAGCCATAGCCTTAGCCTAAGCCTAGGGGTGCCCTAGCATAAGCCTAGGGGTGCCCTAGCCTAAGCCTAGGGGTGCCCTACCCTAAGCCTAGGGTTGCCCTAGCCTAAGCCTAGGGGTGCTCAAGTCTTAGGCTAGCTGAGCCCTAGCCTTAGCCTAAGCCTAGGGGTGCCCTTGCCTATGCCTAGGGGTGCCCTAGCTAAGCCTAGGGGTGCCCTAGCCTTAGGCTAGGGGAGCCCTTGTCTTAGCCTAAGCCTAGGTGTGCCCTAGGCTAAGCCTAGGGGTGCCCTAGCCTAAGCTTAGGGGTGCCCAATCTAACCTAGGGGTGCCCTAGCCTAAGCCTAGGGGTGCCATAGGGTTAGGCATGGGGAGCCCTAGCCTTAGCCTAAGCCTAGCGGTGTCCTAGCCTAAGCCTAGGGGTGCCCTAGCCTAAGCCTAGGGGTGCCCTAGCCTTACACTAGGGGAGCCCTAGCCTTAGACTAAGCCTAGGGGTGCCCTAGCCTAAGCCTAGGGGTGCCCTAGCATAAGCCTAGGGTTGCCCTATCCTAAGCCTAGGGGTGATCTAGCGTAAGGCTAGGGGTGCCCTAACCTTAGTCTAGTGGAGCCCTAGCCTTAGCCTAAGCCTAGGGGTGCCCTATCCTAAGCCATGGGGTGCCTTAGCCTAACCCAGGGGTGCCCTAGCCTAAGCCTAGGGATGCCCTACCCTAAGCCTAGGGGTGCTCTACCCTTAGGCTAGGGGAACCCTAGCCTTAGCCTAAGCCTAGGGGTGCACTAGCCTAAGCCTAGGAGTGCCCTAGCCTAAGCCTAGGGATGCCCTACCCTAAGCCTAGGGGTGCCCTAGACTTAGGCTAGGGGAGCCCTAGCCTTAGCCTAAGCCTAGGGGTGTCCTAGCCTAAGCCTAGGGGAGCCCTAGCCTTAGGCTAGGGGAGCCCTAGCCTTAGCCTAAGCCTAGGGGTGCCCTAGCCTAAGCCTAGGGGTGCCCTAGCCTAAGCCTAGGGGTGCCCTAGCCTAAGCCTAGTGGTGCCCTAGCCTTAGTCTAGGGGAGCGCTAGCCTTAGCCTAAGCCTTGGGTTGCCCTAGCCTAAGCCTAGGTGTGCCCTAGCCAAATCCTAGGGGTGCCCTAGCCTTAGGCTAGCTGAGCCCTAGCCTTAGCCTAAGCCTAGGGGTGCCCTAGCCTAAGCCTAGGGGTGTCCTAGCCTAAGCCTAGGGGTGCCCTAGCCTAAGCCTACGGGTGCCCTAGCCTAAGCCTAGGGGTGCCCTAGCCTTAGGCCTCGGGAGCCCTAGCCTTAGCCTAAGCCTAGGGGTGCCCTAGCCTAAGACTAGGGGTGCCCTAGCCTAAGCCTAGGGGTGCCCTAGCCTAATACTAGGGGTGCCCTAGCCTAAGCCTAGGGGTGCCCTAGCCTAAGCCTAGGGGTGCCTTAGCCTTAGGCTAGGGGATCCCTAGCCTTAGCCTAAGCCTAGGAGTGCCCTAGCCTAAGACTAGGGGTGCCCTAGCCTAAGCCTAGGGGTGTCCTAGCCTAAGCCTAGGGGTGCCCAAGCCTAAGCCTTGGGGTGCCCTAGCCTTAGTCTAGTGGAGCCCTAGCCTTAGCCTAAGCCTAGTGGTGCCCTAGCCTAAGCCTAGGGGTGCCCTACCCTAAGCCTAGGGGTGCCCTAGCCAAAGCCTAGGGG
This sequence comes from Tenrec ecaudatus, assembly GCF_050624435.1. Lineage (NCBI taxonomy): Eukaryota > Metazoa > Chordata > Mammalia > Afrosoricida > Tenrecidae > Tenrec > Tenrec ecaudatus. The sequence goes on from NW_027459462.1 coordinate 516,991, forward strand.
TGCCCTAGCCTTAGGTTAGGTGAGCCCTAGCCTTAGCCTAAGCCTAGGGGTGCCCTAGCCTAAGCCTGTGGGTGCCCTAGCCTAAGCCTAGGGGTGCCCTACCCTAAGCCTAGGGGTGCCCTAGCCTAAGCCTAGGGGTGCCCTAGCCTAAGACTAGGGGTGCACTATCCTAAGCTTAGGGGTGCCCTAGCGTAAGCCTAGGTGTTCCCTAGCCTAAGCCTAGGGGTACCCTAGCCTAAGCCTAGGGGTGCCCTAGCCTAAGTCTATGGGTGCCCTAGCCTAAGCATAGGGGTGCCCTAGTTTTAGGCTAGCTGAGCCCTTGCCTTAGCCGAAGCCTAGGAGTGCCCTAGCCTAAGCTTAGGGGTGCCCTAGCCTAAGCCTAGGGGTCCCCTAGCCTAAGCCTAGGGGTGCCCTAGCCTTAGTCTAGTGGAGCCCTAGCCTTAGCCTAAGCCTAGGGGTGCCCTAGCCTAAGCCTAGGGGTGCCTTAGCCTAAGCCTATGGGTGCCCTAGCCTAAGCCTAGGGGTGCCCTAGCCTAAGCCTAGGGGTGCCCTAGCCTAAGCCTAGGGGTCCCCTAGCCTAAGCCTAGGGGTGCCCTAGCCTAAGCCTAGGCGTGCCCTAGCCTTAGGCTAGGGGAGCCCTAGCCTATGCCTAAGCCTGGGGGTGCCCTAGCCTAAGCCTAGGGGTGCCCGAGCCTAAGCCTATGGGTGCCCTAGGCTAAGCCTAGGGGTGCCCTAGCCTAAGCCTTGGGGTGCCCTAGCCTTAGTCTAGTGGAGCCCTAGCCTTAGCCTAAGCCTAGGGGTGCCCTAGCATAAGCCAGGGGTGCCCTAGCCTAAGCCTAGGAGTTCCCTACCCTAAGCCTAGGGTTGCCCTAGCCTAAGCCTAGGGGTGCTCAAGCCTTAGGCTAGCTGAGCCCTAGCCTTAGCCTAAGCCTAGGGGTGCCCTATCCTACGCCTAGGGGTGCCCTAGCCTAAGCTTAGGGGTGCCCTAGCCTTAGGCTAGGGGAGCCCTAGCCTTAGCCTAAGCCTAGTGGTGCCCTAGCCTAAGCCTAGATGTGCCCTAGCCTAAGCCTGGGGTGCCCAACCTTAAGCTTAGGGGTGCCCTAGCCAAAGCCTAGGGGTCCCCTAGCCTTAGGTTAGCTGAGCCCTAGCCTTAGCCTAAGCCTAGGGGTGCCCTAGCCTAAGCCTAGGGGTGCCCTATCCTAAGCCTAGGGGTGCCCTAGCCTAAGCCTAGGGGTGCCTTAGCCTTAGGCTAGGGGAGCCCTAGCCTTAGCCTAAGCCTAGGGGTGCCCTAGCCTAAGACTAGGGGTGCCCTAGCCTAAGCCTAGGGGTGTCCTAGCCTAAGCCTAGGGGTGCCCTAGCATAAGCCTAGGGGTGCCCTAGCCTAAGCCTAGGGGTGCCCTAGCCTTAGGCTAGGGGAGCCCTAACCTTAGCCTAAGCCTAGGGGTGCCTTAGCCTAAGACTAGGGGTGCCCTAGCCTAAGCCTAAGGGTGTCCTAGCCTAAGCCTAGGGGTGCCCTTGCCTAAGCCTTGGGGTGCCCTAGCCTTAGTCTAGTGGAGCCCTAGCCTTAGCCTAAGCCTAGTGGTGCCCTAGCCTAAGCCTAGGGGTGCCCTACCCTAAGCTTAGGGGTGCCCTAGCCGAAGCCTAGGGGTGCCCTAGCCTTAGGCTAGCTGAGCCCTAGCCTTAGCCTAAGCCTAGGGGTGCCCTAGCCTAAGCCTAGGGGTGCCCTATCCTAAGCCTAGGGGTGCCCTAGCCTAAGCTTAGGGGTGCCCTAGCGTAAGCCTAGGTGTTCCCTAGCCTAAGCCTAGGGGTACCCTAGCCTAAGCCTAGGGGTGCCCTAGCCTAAGCCTAGGGGTGCCCATGCCTAAGCCTAGTGGTGCCCAACCTTAGGCTAGGGGAGCCCTAGCCTTAGCCTAAGCCTAGGGGTGCCCTAGCATAAGATGATGGGTGCCCTAGCCTAAGCTTAGGGGTGCCCTTGCCTAAGCCTAGGGGTCCCCTAGCCTAAGCCTAGGGGTGCCCTAGCCTAAGCCTAGGGGTGCCCTAGCCTTAGGCTAGGGGAGCCCTAGCCTTAGCCTAAGCCTAGGGGTGCCCTAGCCTAAGCCTAGGGGTACCCGAGCCTAAGCCTATGGGTGCCCTAGCCTAAGCCTAGGGGTGCCCTAGCCTAAGCATAGGGGTTCCCTAGCCTAAGCCTAGGGGTGCCCTAGCCTTAACCTACGGGTGCCCTAGCCTAATCCTAGGGGTGCCCTAGCCTAAGCCAAGTGTTGCCCTACCCTAAGCCTAGGGGTGCCCTAGCCTTAGGCTAGGAGAGCCCTACCCTTAGCCTAAGCCTAGGGGTGCCCTAGCCTAAGCCTAGAGGTGCCCTAGACTAAGCCTACGGGTGTCCTAGCCTAAGCTTAGGGGTGCCCTACCCTAAGCCTAGGGGTGCCCTAGCCTTAGGCTAGGGGATCCCTAGCCTTAGCCTAAGCCTACGGGTGGCCTAGCTTAAGCCTAGGGGTGCCCTAGCCTAAGCCTAGGGGTGCCCTAGCCTTAGGCTAGCAGAGCCCTAGCCTTAGCCTAAGCCTAGGGGTGCCCTAGCCTAAGACTAGGGGTGCCCTATCCTAATCCTAGGGGTGCCCTAGCCTAAGCTTAGGGGTGCCCTAGCGTAAGCCTAGGTGTTCCCTAGCCTAAGCCTAGGGGTACCCTAGCCTAAGCCTAGGGGTGCCCTAGCCTTAGGTTAGCTGAGCCCTAGCCTTAGCCTAAGCCTAGGGGTGCCCTAACCTAAGCCTAGGGGTGCCCTATCCTAAGCCTAGGGGTGCCCTAGCCTAAGCCTAGGGGTGCCTTAGCCTTAGGCTAGGGGAGCCCTAGCCTTAGCCTAAGCCTAGGGGTGCCCTAGCCTAAGACTAGGGGTGCCCTAGCCTAAGCCTAGGGGTGTCCTAGCCTAAGCCTAGGGGTGCCCTAGCATAAGCCTAGGGGTGCCCTAGCCTAAGCCTAGGGGTGCCCATGCCTAAGCCTAGTGGTGCCCAACCTTAGGCTAGGAGAGCCCTAGCCTTAGCCTAAGCCTAGGGGTGCCCTAGCATAAGATGATGGGTGCCCTAGCCTAAGCTTAGGGGTGCCCTTGCCTAAGCCTAGGGGTCCCCTATCCTAAGCCTAGGGGTGCCCTAGCCTAAGCCTAGGGGTGCCCTAGCCTTAGGCTAGGGGAGCCCTATCCTTAGCCTAAGCCTAGGGGTGCCCTAGCCTAAGCCTAGGGGTACCCGAGCCTAAGCCTATGGGTGCCCTAGCCTAAGCCTAGGGGTGCCCTAGCCTAAGCATAGGGGTTCCCTAGCCTAAGCCTAGGGGTGCCCTAGCCTAAGCCTACGGGTGCCCTAGCCTAATCCTAGGGGTGCCCTAGCCTAAGCCAAGGGTTGCCCTACCCTAAGCCTAGGGGTGCCCTAGCCTTAGGCTAGGAGAGCCCTACCCTTAGCCTAAGCCTAGGGGTGCCCTAGCCTAAGCCTAGAGGTGCCCTAGACTAAGCATACGGGTGTCCTAGCCTAAGCTTAGGGGTGCCCTACCCTAAGCCTAGGGGTGCCCTAGCCTTAGGCTAAGGGATCCCTAGCCTTAGCCTAAGCCTACGGGTGGCCTAGCTTAAGCCTAGGGGTGCCCTAGCCTAAGCCTAGGGGTGCCCTAGCCTTAGGCTAGCAGAGCCCTAGCCTTAGCCTAAGCCTAGGGGTGCCCTAGCCTAAGCCTAGGGGTGCCCTATCCTAAGCCTAGGGGTGCCCTAGCCTTAGGCTAGCAGAGCCCTAGCCTTAGCCTAAGCCTAGGGGTGCCCTAGCCTAAGACTAGGGGTGCCCTATCCTAAGCCTAGGGGTGCCCTAGCCTAAGCTTAGGGGTGCCCTAGCGTAAGCCTAGGTGTTCCCTAGCCTAAGCCTAGGGGTACCCTAGCCTAAGCCTAGGGGTGCACTAGCCTTAGGTTAGCTGAGCCTTAGCCTTAGCCTAAGCCTAGGGGTGCCCTAGCCTAAGCCTAGGGGTGCCCTATCCTAAGCCTAGGGGTGCCCTAGCCTAAGCCTAGGGGTGCCTTAGCCTTAGGCTAGGGGAGCCCTAGCCTTAGCCTAAGCCTAAGGGTGCCCTAGCCTAAGACTAGGGGTGCCATAGCCTAAGCCTAGGGGTGTCCTAGCCTAAGCCTAGCGGTGCCCTAGCATAAGCCTAGGGGTGCCCTAGCCTAAGCCTAGGGGTGCCCTAGCCTAAGCCTAAGGGTGTCCTAGCCTAAGCCTAGGGGTGCCCTTGCCTAAGCCTTGGGGTGCCCTAGCCTTAGTCTAGTGGAGCCCTAGCCTTAGCCTAAGCCTAGTGGTGCCCTAGCCTAAGCCTAGGGGTGCCCTACCCTAAGCTTAGGGGTGCCCTAGCCGAAGCCTAGGGGTGCCCTAGCCTTAGGCTAGCTGAGCCTTAGCCTTAGCCTAAGCCTAGGGGTGCCCTAGCCTAAGCCTAGGGGTGCCCTATCCTAAGCCTAGGGGTGCCCTAGCCTAAGCTTAGGGGTGCCCTAGCGTAAGCCTAGGTGTTCCCTAGCCTAAGCCTAGGGGTACCCTAGCCTAAGCCTAGGGGTGCCCTAGCCTAAGCCTAGGGGTGCCCATGCCTAAGCCTAGTGGTGCCCAACCTTAGGATAGGGGAGCCCTAGCCTTAGCCTAAGCCTAGGGGTGCCCTAGCATAAGATGATGGGTGCCCTAGCCTAAGCTTAGGGGTGCCCTTGCCTAAGCCTAGGGGTCCCCTAGCCTAAGCCTAGGGGTGCCCTAGCCTAAGCCTAGGGGTGCCCTAGCCTTAGGCTAGGGGAGCCCTAGCCTTAGCCTAAGCCTAGGGGTGCCCTAGCCTAAGCCTAGGGGTACCCGAGCCTAAGCCTATGGGTGCCCTAGCCTAAGCCTAGGGGTGCCCTAGCCTAAGCATAGGGGTTCCCTAGCCTAAGCCTAGGGGTGCCCTAGCCTAAGCCTACGGGTGCCCTAGCCTAATCCTAGGGGTGTCCTAGCCTAAGCCAAGGGTTGCCCTACCCTAAGCCTAGGGGTACCCTAGCCTTAGGCTAGGAGAGCCCTACCCTTAGCCTAAGCCTAGGGGTGCCCTAGCCTAAGCCTAGAGGTGCCCTAGACTAAGCCTACGGGTGTCCTAGCCTAAGCTTAGGGGTGCCCTACCCTAAGCCTAGGGGTGCCCTAGCCTTAGGCTAGGGGATCCCTAGCCTTAGCCTAAGCCTACGGGTGGCCTAGCTTAAGCCTAGGGGTGCCCTAGCCTAAGCCTAGGGGTGCCCTAGCCTTAGGCTAGCAGAGCCCTAGCCCTAGCCTAAGCCTAGGGGTGCCCTAGCCTAAGACTAGGGGTGCCCTAGGCTAAGCTAAGTGGTTCTCTAACCTAAGACTAGGGGTGCCCTAGCCTAAGCCTAGGGGTGCCCTAGGGTTAGGCTAGGGGAGCCCTAGCCTTAGCCTAAGTCTAGGGGTGCCCTAGCCTAAGTCTAGGGGTGCCCTTGCCTAAGCCTAGGGGTGCACTAGCCTAAGCCTAGGGGTGCCCTAGCACAAGCCTAGGGGTACCCTAGCCTAAGCCTAGGGGTGTCCTAGCCTAAGCCTAGGGGTGCCCTAGCCTAAGCCTAGGGGTGCCCTAGCCTTAGTCTAGTGGAGCCCAAGCCTTAGCCTAAGCCTAGTGGTGCTCTAGCCTAAGCCTAGATGTGCCTTAGCCTAAGCCTAGGGGTGCCCTACCCTAAGCTTAGGGGTGCCCTAGCCTTAGGCTAGCTGAGCCCTAGCCTTAGCCTAAGCCTAGGGGTGCCCTAGCCTAAGCCTAGGGGTGCCCTAGCCTAAGCCTAGGTGTGCCCTAGCCTAAGACTAGGGGTGCCCTAGCCTTAGGCTAGGGGAGCCCTAGCCTTAGCCTAAACCTAGGGGTGCCCTAGCCTAAGACTAGGGGTGCCCTAGCCTAAGCCTAGATGTGCCTTAGCCTAAGCCTAGGGGTGCCCTACCCTAAGCTTAGGGGTGCCCAAGCCTTAGGCTAGCTGAGCCCTAGCCTTAGCCAAAGCCTAGGGGTGCCCTAGCCTAAGCCTGGGGTTGCCCTAGCCTAAGCCTAGGTGTGCCCTAGCCTAAGCCTAGGGGTGCCCTAGCCTTAGGCTAGGGGAGCCCTAGCCTTAGCCTAAGCCTAGGGGTGCCCTAGCCTAAGACTAGGGGTACCCTAGCCTAAGCCTAGGGGTGCCCTAGCCTAAGCCTAGGGGTGCCCTAGCCTTAGGCTAGGGGAGCCCTAGCATTAGCCTAAGCCTAGGGGTGCCCTAGCCTAAGACTAGGGGTGCCCTAGCCTAAGCCTAGGGGTGTCCTAGCCTAAGCCTAGGGGGGCCCTAGCCTAAGACTAGGGGTGCCCTAGCCTTAGTCTAGTGGAGCCCTAGCCTTAGCCTAAGCCTATTGGTGCCCTAGCCTAAGCCTAGATGTGCCCTAGCCTAAGCCTAGGAGTGCCCTACCCTAAGCTTAGGGGTGCCCTAGCCAAAGCTTAGGGGTGCCCTAGCCTAAGCCTAGGGGTGCCCTAGCCTAAGCCTAGGGGTGCCCTAGCCTAAGCCTAGGGGTGCCCTAGCCTTAGGCTAGGGGAGCCTTAGCCTTAGCCTAAGACTAGGGGTGCCCTAGCCTAAGACTAGGGGTGCCCTAGCCTAAGCTTAGGGGTGCCCTAGCCCAAGCCTAGGGGTGCCCTAGCCTAAGCCTATGGGTGCCCTAGCCTAAGCCAGCGGTGCCCTAGCCTAAGCCTAGGGGTACCCTAGACTTAGGTTAGCTGAGCCCTAGCATTAGCCTAAGCCTAGGGGTGACCTACCTACGCCTAGGGGTGACCTAGCATTAGCCTAAGCCTAGGGGTGCCCTAACCTAAGCCTAGGGTGCCCTAGCCTAAGCCTAGGAGTGCCCTAGCCTAAGCCTAGGGGTGCCCTAGCTTAACCCTAGGGGTGCCCTAGCCTAAGCCTAGGGGTGCCCTAGCCTTAGGCTAGGGGAGCCCTAGCCTTAGCCTAAGCCTAGGGGTGCCCTAGCATAAGACGATGGGTGCCCTAGCCTAAGCTTAGGGGTGCCCTAGCCTAAGCCTATGGGTCCCCTAGCCTAAGCCTAGGGGTGCCCTAGCCTAAGCCTAGGGGTGCCCGAGCCTAAGCCTATGGGTACCCTAGCCTAAGCCTAGGGGTGCCCTAGCCTAAGCCTAGGTGTTCCCTAGCCTAAGCCTACGGGTGCCCTAGCCTAAGCCTAGGTGTGCCCTAGCCTAAGACTAGGGGTTCCCTAGCCTAAGCTTAGGGGTGCCCTAGCGTAAGCCTAGGTGATCCCTAGCCTAAGCCTAGGGGTACCCTAGCCTAAGCCTAGGGGTGCCCTAGCCTAAGCCTATGGGTGCCCTAGCCTAAGCATAGGGGTGCCCTAGTTTTAGGCTAGCTGAGCCCTTGCCTTAGCCTAAGCCTAGGAGTGCCCTAGCCTAAGCCTAGGGGTGCCCTAGCCTAAGCCTAGGGGTGCCTATGCCTAAGCCTAGTGGTGCCCAACCTTAGGCTAGGGGAGCCCTAGCCTTAGCCTAAGCCTAGGGGTGCCCTAGCATAAGATGAAGGGTGCCATAGCCTAAGATTAGGGGTGCCCTAGCCTAAGCCTAGGGGTCCCCTAGCCTAAGCCTAGGGGTTCCCTAGCCTAAGCCTAGGGGTGCCCTAGCCTTAGGCTAGGGGAGCCCTAGCCTTAGCCTAAGCCTAGGGGTGCCCTAGCCTAAGCCTAGGGGTATCCGAGCCTAAGCCAATGGGTGCCCTAGCCTAAGCCTAGGGGTGCCCTAGCCTAAGCATAGGGGTTCCCTAGCCTAAGCCTAGGGGTGCCCTAGCCTAAGCCTACGGGTGCCCTAGCCTAAGGCTAGGGGTGCCCTAGCCTTAGTCTAGTGGAGCCCTAGCCTTAACCTAAGCCTAGTGGTGCCCTAGCCTAAGCCTAGGGGTGCCTTAGCCTTAGGCTAGCTGAGCCCTAGCATTAGCCTAAGCCTAGGGGTGACCTAACTACGCCTAGGGGTGCCCTAGACTAAGCCTAGGGGTGCCCTAGCCTAAGCCTAGAGGTGCCCTATCCTATGCCATGTGGTGCCTTAGCCTAATCCTAGGGGTGCCCTAGCCTAAGCCAAGGGTTGCCCTACCCTAAGCCTAGGGGTGCCCTAACCATAGGCTAGGAGAGCCCTACCCTTAGCCTAAGCCTAGGGGTGCCCTAGCCTAAGCCTAGAGGTGCCCTAGACTAAGCCTACGGGTGTCCTAGCCTAAGCTTAGGGGTGCCCTACCCTAAGCCTAGGGGTGCCCTATCATTAGGCTAGGGGATCCCTAGCCTTAGCCTAAGCCTACGGGTGGCCTAGCTTAAGCCTAGGGGTGCCCTAGCCTAAGCCTAGGGGTGCCCTAGCCTTAGGCTAGCAGAGGCCTAGCCTTAGCCTAAGCCTAGGGGTGCCCTAGCCTAAGACTAGGGGTGCCCTAGCCTAAGCTAAGTGGTGCCCTAGCCTAAGACTAGGGGTGCCCTAGCCTAAGCCTAGGGGTGCCCTAGGGTTAGGCTAGGGGAGCCCTAGCCTTAGCCTAAGTCTAGGGGTCCCCTAGCCTAAGCCTAGGGGTGCCCTAGCCTAAGCCTAGGGGTGCCCGAGCCTAAGCCTAGGGTTGCCCTAGCCTAAGCCTAGGGGTGCCCTAGCCTAAGCCTAGGGGTGCCCTAGCCTAAGCCAAGGGTTGCCCTACCCTAAGCCTAGGGGTGCCCTAGCCTTAGGCTAGGAGAGCCCTACCCTTAGCCTAAGCCTAGGGGTGCCCTAGCCTAAGCCTAGAGGTGCCCTAGACTAAGCCTACGGGTGTCCTAGCCTAAGCTTAGGGGGGCCCTACCCTAAGCCTAGGGGTGCCCTATCCTTAGGCTAGGGGATCCCTAGCCTTAGCCTAAGCCTACGGGTGGCCTAGCTTAAGCCTAGGGGAGCCCTAGCCTAAGCCTAGGGGTGCCCTAGCCTTAGGCTAGCAGAGCCCTAGCCTTAGCCTAACCCTGGGGTGCCCTAGCCTAAGACTAGGGGTGCCCTAGCCTAAGCTAAGTGGTGCCCTAGCCTAAGACTAGGGGTGCCCTAGCCTAAGCCTAGGGGTGCCCTAGGGTTAGGCTAGGGGTGCCCTAGCCTTAGCCTAAGTCTAGAGGTGCCCTAGCCTAAGTCTAGGGGTGCCCTAGCCTAAGTCTAGGGGTGCCCTTGCCTAAGCCTAGGGGTGCCCTAGCCTAAGCCTAGCGGTGCCCTAGCCCAAGCCTAGGGGTACCCTAGCCTAAGCCTAGGGGTGTCCTAGCCTAAGCCTAGGGGTGCCCTAGCCTAAGCCTAGGGGTGCCCTAGCCTTAGTCTAGTGGAGCCCAAGCCTTAGCCTAAGCCTAGTGGTGCCCTAGCCTAAGCCTAGATGTGCCTTAGCCTAAGCCTAGGGGTGCCCTACCCTAAGCTTAGGGGTGCCCTAGCCTTAGGCTAGCTGAGCCCTAGCCTTAGCCTAAGCCTAGGGGTGCCCTAGCCTAAGCCTAGGGGTGCCCTAGCCTAAGCCTAGGTGTGCCCTAGCCTAAGCCTAGGGGTGCCCTAGCCTTAGGCTAGGGGAGCCCTAGCCTTAGCCTAAGCCTAGGGGTGCCCTAGCCTAAGACTAGGGGTGCCCTAGCCTAAGCCTAGGGGTGCCCTAGCCTAAGCCTAGGGGTCCCTAGCCTTAGGCTAGGGGAGCCCTAGCATTAGCCTAAGCCTAGGGGTGCCCTAGCCTAAGACTAGGGGTGCCCTAGCCTAAGCCTAGGGGTGTCCTAGCCTAAGCCTAGGGGGGCCCTAGCCTAAGCCTAGGGGTGCCCTAGCCTTAGTCTAGTGGAGCCCTAGCCTTAGCCTAAGCCTATTGGTGCCCTAGCCTAAGCCTAGATGTGCCCTAGCCTAAGCCTAGGAGTGCCCTACCCTAAGCTTAGGGGTGCCCTAGCCAAAGCCTAGGGGTGCCCTAGCCTAAGCCTAGGGGTGCCCTAGCCTAAGCCTAGGGGTGCCCTAGCCTAAGCCTAGGGGTGCCCTAGCCTTAGGCTAGGGGAGCCTTAGCCTTAGCCTAAGACTAGGGGTGCCCTAGCGTAAGCCTAGGGGTGCCCTAGCCTAAGCTTAGGGGTGCCCTAGCCTAAACCTAGGGGTGCCCTAGCCTAAGCCTATGGGTGCCCTAGCCTAAGCCTAGCGGTGCCCTAGCCTAAGCCTAGCGGTGCCCTAGCCTAAGCCTAGGGGTACCCTAGACTTAGGTTAGCTGAGCCCTAGCATTAGCCTAAGCCTAGGGGTTACCTACCTACGCCTAGGGGTGACCTAGCATTAGCCTAAGCCTAGGGGTGCCATAACCTAATCCTAGGGTGCCCTAGCCTAAGCCTAGGAGTGCCCTAGCCTAAGCCTAGGGGTGCCCTAGCTTAAGCCTAGGGGTGCCCATGCCTAAGCCTAGTGGTGCCCTAGCCTTAGGCTAGGGGAGCCCTAGCCTTAGCCTAAGCCTAGGGGTGCCCTAGCATAAGACGATGGGTGCCCTAGCCTAAGCTTAGGGGTGCCCTAGCCTAAGCCTATGGGTCCCCTAACCTAAGCCTAGGGGTGCCCTAGCCTAAGCCTAGGGGTGCCCGAGCCTAAGCCTATGGGTGCCCTAGCCTAAGCCTAGGGGTGCCCTAGCCTAAGCCTAGGGGTTCCCTAACCTAAGACTAGGGGTGCCCTAGACTAAGCCTACGGGTGCCCTAGCCTAAGGCTAGGGGTGCCCTAGCCTTAGTCTAGTGGATCCCTAGCCTTAACCTAAGCCTAGGGGTGCCCTAGCCTAAGCCTAGGGGGGCCTTAGCCTTAGGCTAGCTGAGCCCTAGCATTAGCCTAAGCCTAGGGGTGACCTACCTACGCCTAGGGGTGCCCTAGACTAAGCCTAGGGGTGCATTAGCCTAAGCCTAGGGGTGCCCTATCCTATGCCATGTGGTGCCTTAGCCTAATCCTAGGGGTGCCCTAGCCTAAGCCAAGGGTTGCCCTACCCTAAGCTTGGGGTGCCCTAGCCTTAGGCTAGGGGAGGCCTACCCTTAGCCTAAGCCTAGGGGTGCCCTAGCCTAAGCCTAGAGGTGCCCTAGCCTAAGCCTACGGGTGTCCTAGCCTAAGCTTAGGGGTGCCCTACCCTAAGCCTAGGGGTGCCCTAGCCTTAGGCTAGGGGATCCCTAGCCTTAGCCTAACCCTACGGGTGCCCTAGCTTAAGCCTAGGGGTGCCCTAACCTAAGACTAGGGGTGCCCTAGTCTAAGCTTAGGGGTGCCCTAGCCTAAGCCTATGGGTTCCCTAGCCTAAGCCTAGGGGTGCCCTAGCCTTAGTCTAGTGGAGCCCTAGCCTTAGCCTAAGCCTAGGGGTGCCCTAGCATAAGCCTAGGGGTGCCCTAGCCTAAGCCTAGGAGTTCCCTACCCTAAGCCTAGGGTTGCCCTAGCCTAAGCCTAGGGGTGCTCAAGCCTTAGGCTAGCTGAGCCCTAGCCTTAGCCTAAGCCTAGGGGTGCCCTATCCTACGCCTAGGGGTGCCCTAGCCTAAGCTTAGGGGTGCCCTAGCCTTAGGCTAGGGGAGCCCTAGCCTTAGCCTAAGCCTAGTGGTGCCCTATCCTAAGCCTAGATGTGCCCTAGCCTAAGCCTGGGGTGCCCTACCCTAAGCTTAGGGGTGCCCTAGCCAAAGCCTAGGGGTGCCCTAGCCTTAGGATAGCTGAGCCCTAGCCTTAGCCTAAGCCTAGGGGTGCCCTAGCCTTAGGCTAGCTGAGCCCTAACCTTAGCCTAAGCCTAGGGGTGCCCTAGCCTAAGCCTGTGGGTGCCCTAGCCTAAGCCTAGGGGTGCCCTAGCCTAAGCCTAGGGGTGCCCTAGCCTAAGCCTAGGGGTGCCCTAGCCTAAGACTAGGGGTGCCCTAGCCTAAGCTTAGGGGTGCCCTAGCGTAAGCCTAGGTGTTCCCTAGCCTAAGCCTAGGGGTACCCTAGCCTAAGCCTAGGGGTGCCGTAGCCTAAGCCTATGGGTGCCCTAGCCTAAGCATAGGGGTGCCCTAGTTTTAGGCTAGCTGAGCCCTTGCCTTAGCCTAAGCCTAGGAGTGCCCTAGCCTAAGCCTAGGGGTGCCCTAGCCTAAGCCTAGGGGTGCCCATGCCTAAGCCTAGTGGTGCCCTAGCCTTAGGCTAGGGGAGCCCTAGCCTTAGCCTAAGCCTAGGGGTGCCCTAGCATAAGATGATGGGTGCCCTAGCCTAAGCTTAGGGGTGCCCTAGCCTAAGCCTAGGGGTCCCCTAGCCTAAGCCTAGGGGTGCCCCAACCTAAGCCCAGGGGTGCCCTAGCCTTAGGCTAGGGGAGCCCTAGCCTTAGCATAAGCCTAGGGGTGCCCTAGCCTAAGCCTAGGGGTACCAGAGCCTAAGCCTAGGGGTGCCTTAGCCTTAGGCTAGCTGAGCCCTAGCATTAGCCTAGGCCTAGGGGTGACCTAACTACGCCTAGGGGTGCCCTAGACTAAGCCTAGGGGTGCTCTAGCCTAAGCCTAGAGGTGCCCTATCCTATGCCATGTGGTGCCTTAGCCTAATCCTAGGGGTGCCCTAGCCTAAGCCAAGGGTTGCCCTACCCTAAGCCTAGGGGTGCCCTAGCCTTAGGCTAGGAGAGCCCTACCCTTAGCCTAAGCCTAGGGGTGCCCTAGCCTAAGCCTAGAGGTGCCCTAGACTAAGCCTACGGGTGTCCTTGCCTAAGCTTAGAGGTGCCCTACACTAAGCCTAGGGGTGCCCTAGCCTTAGGCTAGGGGATCCCTAGCCTTAGCCTAAGCCTACGGGTGGCCTAGCTTAAGCCTAGGGGTGCCCTAGCCTAAGCCTAGGGGTGCCCTAGCCTTAGGCTAGCAGAGCCCTAGCCTTAGCCTAAGCCTAGGGGTGCCCTAGCCTAAGACTAGGGGTGCCCTAGCCTAAGCTAAGTGGTGCCCTAGCCTAAGACTAGGGGTGCCCTAGCCTAAGCCTAGGGGTGCCCTAGGGTTAGGCTAGGGGAGCCCTAGCCTTAGCCTAAGTCTAGGGGTGCCCTAGCCTAAGTCTAGGGGTGCCCTTGCCTAAGCCTAGGGGTGCCCTAGCCTAAGCCTAGGGGTGCCCTAGCCCAAGCCTAGGGGTACCCTAGCCTAAGCCTAGGGGTGTCCTAGCCTAAGCCTAGGGGTGCCCTAGCCTAAGCCTAGGGGTGCCCTAGCCTTAGTCTAGTGGAGCCCAAGCCTTAGCCTAAGCCTAGTGGTGCCCTAGCCTAAGCCTATATGTGCCTTAGCCTAAGCCTAGGGGTGCCTTACCCTAAGCTTAGGGGTGCCCTAGCCTTAGGCTAGCTGAGCCCTAGCCTTAGCCTAAGCCTAGGGGTGCCCTAGCCTAAGCCTAGGGGTGCACTAGCCTAAGCCTAGGTGTGCCCTAGCCTAAGCCTATGGGTGCCCTAGCCTTAGGCTAGCTGAGCCCTAGCCTTAGCCTAAGCCTAGGGGTGCCCTAGCCTAAGCCTAGGGGTGCACTAGCCTAAGCCTAGGTGTGCCCTAGCCTAAGCCTATGGGTGCCCTAGCCTTAGGCTAGGGGAGCCCTAGCCTTAGCCTAAGCCTAGGGGTGCCCTAGCCTAAGACTAGGGGTGCCCTAGCCTAAGCCTAGGGGTGCCCTAGCCTAAGCCTAGGGGTGCCCTAGCCTTAGGCTAGGGGAGCCCTAGCATTAGCCTAAGCTTAGGGGTGCCCTAGCCTAAGACTAGGGGTGCCCTAGCCTAAGCATAGGGGTGTCCTAGCCTAAGCCTAGGGGGTCCTAGCCTAAGCCTAGGGGTGCCCTAGCCTTAGTCTAGTGGAGCCCTAGCCTTAGCCTAAGCCTATTGGTGCCCTAGCCTAAGCCTAGATGTGCCCTAGCCTAAGCCTAGGAGTGCCCTACCCTAAGCTTAGGGGTGCCCTAGCCAAAGCCTAGGGGTGCCCTAGCCTAAGACTAGGGGTGCCCTAGCCTAAGACTAGGAGTGCCCTAGCCTAAGCCTAGGGGTGCCCTTGCCTAAGCCTAGGGGTGCCCTAGCCTTAGGCTAGGGGAGCCTTAGCCTTAGCCTAAGACTAGGGGTTCCCTAGCCTAAGACTAGGGGTGCCCTAGCCTAAACTTAGGGGTGCCCTAGCCTAAGCCTAGGGGTGCCCTAGCCTAAGCCTATGGGTGCCCTAGCCTAAGCCTAGCGGTGCCCTAGCCTAAGCCTAGGGGTACCCTACACTTAGGTTAGCTGAGCCCTAGCATTAGCCTAAGCCTAGGGGTGACCTACCTACGCCTAGGGGTGACCTAGCATTAGCTTAAGCCTAGGGGTGCACTAACCTAAGCCTAGGGTGCCCTAGCCTAAGCCTAGGAGTGCCCTAGCCTAAGCCTAGGGGTGCCCTAGCTTAAGCCTAGGGGTGCCCATGCCTAAGCCTAGTGGTGCCCTAGCCTTAGGCTAGGGGAGCCCTAGCCTTAGCCTAAGCCTAGGGGTGCCCTAGCATAAGACGATGGGTGCCCTAGCCTAAGCTTAGGGGTGCCGTAGCCTAAGCCTATGGGTCCCCTAGCCTAAGCCTAGGGGTTCCCTAGCCTAAGCCTAGGGGTGCCCGAGCCTAAGCCTATGGGTGCCCTAGCCTAAGCCTAGGGGTGCCCTAGCCTAAGCCTAGGGGTTCCCTAGCCTAAGCATAGGGGTTCCCTAGCCTAAGCCTAGGGGTTCCCTAACCTAAGACTAGGGGTGCCCTAGCCTAAGCCTACGGGTGCCCTAGCCTAAGGCTAGGGGTGCCCTAGCCTTAGTCTAGTGGATCCCTAGCCTTAACCTAAGCCTAGGGGTGCCCTAGCCTAAGCCTAGGGGTGCCTTAGCCTTAGGCTAGCTGAGCCCTAGCATTAGCCTAAGCCTAGGGGTGACCTACCTACGCCTAGGGGTTCCCTAGACTAAGCCTAGGGGTGCATTAGCCTAAGCCTAGGGGTGCCCTATCCTATGCCATGTGGTGCCTTAGCCTAATCCTAGGGGTGCCCTCGCCTAAGCCAAGGGTAGCCCTACCCTAAGCCTAGGGGTGCCCTAGCCTTAGGCTAGGGGAGCCCTACCCTTAGCCTAAGCCTAGGGGTGCCCTAGCCTAAGCCTAGAGGTGCCCTAGCCTAAGCCTACGGGTGTCCTAGCCTAAGCTTAGGGGTGCCCTACCCTAAGCCTAGGGGTGCCCTAGCCTTAGGCTAGGGGATCCCTAGCCTTAGCCTAAGCCTACGGGTGCCCTAGCCTAAGCCTAGGGGTACCCTAGACTTAGGTTAGCTGAGCCCTTGCCTTAGCCTAAGCCTAAGAGTGCCCTAGCCTAAGCTTAGGGGTGCCCTAGCCTAAACCTAGGGGTCCCCTAGCCTAAGCCTAGGGGTGCCCTAGCCTTAGTCTAGTGGAGCCCTAGCCTTAGCCTAAGCCTAGGGGTGCCCTAGCCTAAGCCTAGGTGTGCCTTAGCCTAAGCCTAGGGGTGCCCTAGCCTAAGCCTAGGGGTGCCCTAGCCTAAGCCTAGGGGTGCCCTAGCCTAAGCCTAGGGGTCCCCAAGCCTAAGCCTAGGGGTGCCCTAGCCTAAGCCTAGGGGTGCCCTAGCCTTAGGCTAGGGGAGCCCTAGCCTTAGCCTAAGCCTGGGGGTGCCCTAGCCTAAGCCTAGGGGTACCCGAGCATAAGCCTATGGGTGCCCTAGGCTAAGCCTAGGGGTGCCCTAGCCTAAGCCTATGGGTTCCCTAGCCTAAGCCTAGGGGTGCCCTAGCCTTAGTCTAGTGGAGCCCTAGCCTTAGCCTAAGCCTAGGGGTGCCCAAGCATAAGCCTAGGGGTGCCCTAGCCTAAGCCTAGGAGTTCCCTACCCTAAGCCTAGGGTTGCCCTAGCATAAGCCTAGGGGTGCTCAAGCCTTAGGCTAGCTGAGCCCTAGCCTTAGCCTAAGCCTAGGGGTGCCCTATCCTACGCCTAGGGGTGCCCTAGCCTAAGCTTAGGGGTGCCCTAGCTTTAGGCTAGGGGAGCCCTAGCCTTAGCCTAAGCCTAGTGGTGCCCTATCCTAAGCCTAGATGTGCCCTAGCCTAAGCCTGGGGTGCCCTACCCTAAGCTTAGGGGTGCCCTAGCCAAAGCCTAGGGGTGCCCTAGCCTTAGGATAGCTGAGCCCTAGCCTTAGCCTAAGCCTAGGGGTGCCCTAGCCTTAGGCTAGCTGAGCCCTAACCTTAGCCTAAGCCTAGGGGTGCCCTAGCCTAAGCCTGTGGGTGCCCTAGCCTAAGCCTAGGGGTGCCCTAGCCTAAGCCTAGGGGTGCCCTAGCCTAAGCCTAGGGGTGCCCTAGCCTAAGACTAGGGGTGCCCTAGCCTAAGCTTAGGGGTGCCCTAGCGTAAGCCTAGGTGTTCCCTAGCCTAAGCCTAGGGGTACCCTAGCCTAAGCCTAGGGGTGCCCATGCCTAAGCCTAGTGGTGCCCTAGCCTTAGGCTAGGGGAGCCCTAGCCTTAGCCTAAGCCTAGGGGTGCCCTAGCATAAGATGATGGGTGCCCTAGCCTAAGCTTAGGGGTGCCCTAGCCTAAGCCTAGGGGTCCCCTAGCCTAAGCCTAGGGGTGCCCCAACCTAAGCCCAGGGGTGCCCTAGCCTTAGGCTAGGGGAGCCCTAGCCTTAGCATAAGCCTAGGGGTGCCCTAGCCTAAGCCTAGGGGTACCAGAGCCTAAGCCTAGGGGTGCCTTAGCCTTAGGCTAGCTGAGCCCTAGCATTAGCCTAGGCCTAGGGGTGACCTAACTACGCCTAGGGGTGCCCTAGACTAAGCCTAGGGGTGCTCTAGCCTAAGCCTAGAGGTGCCCTATCCTATGCCATGTGGTGCCTTAGCCTAATCCTAGGGGTGCCTAAGCCTAAGCCAAGGGTTGCCCTACCCTAAGCCTAGGGGTGCCCTAGCCTTAGGCTAGGAGAGCCCTACCCTTAGCCTAAGCCTAGGTGTGCCCTAGCCTAAGCCTAGAGGTGCCCTAGACTAAGCCTACGGGTGTCCTTGCCTAAGCTTAGAGGTGCCCTACACTAAGCCTAGGGGTGCCCTAGCCTTAGGCTAGGGGATCCCTAGCCTTAGCCTAAGCCTACGGGTGGCCTAGCTTAAGCCTAGGGGTGCACTAGCCTAAGCCTAGGGGTGCCCTAGCCTTAGGCTAGCAGAGCCCTAGCCTTAGCCTAAGCCTAGGGGTGCCCTAGCCTAAGACTAGGGGTGCCCTAGCCTAAGCTAAGTGGTGCCCTAGCCTAAGACTAGGGGTGCCCTAGCCTAAGCCTAGGGGTGCCCTAGGGTTAGGCTAGGGGAGCCCTAGCCTTAGCCTAAGTCTAGGGGTGCCCTAGCCTAAGTCTAGGGGTGCCCTAGCCTAAGTCTAGGGGTGCCCTAGCCTAAGTCTAGGGGTGCCCTAGCCTAAGTCTAGGGGTGCCCTTGCCTAAGCCTAGGGGTGCCCTAGCCTAAGCCTAGGGGTGCCCTAGCCCAAGCCTAGGGGTACCCTAGCCTAAGCCTAGGGGTTTCCTAGCCTAAGCCTAGGGGTGCCCTAGCCTAAGCCTAGGGGTGCCCTAGCCTTAGTCTAGTGGAGCCCAAGCCTTAGCCTAAGCCTAGTGGTGCCCTAGCCTAAGCCTATATGTGCCTTAGCCTAAGCCTAGGGGTGCCTTACCCTAAGCTTAGGGGTGCCCTAGCCTTAGGCTAGCTGAGCCCTAGCCTTAGCCTAAGCTTAGGGGTGCCCTAGCCTAAGCCTAGGGGTGCACTAGCCTAAGCCTAGGTGTGCCCTAGCCTAAGCCTATGGGTGCCCTAGCCTTAGGCTAGGGGAGCCCTAGCCTTAGCCTAAGCCTAGGGGTGCCCTAGCCTAAGACTAGGGGTGCCCTAGCCTAAGCCTAGGGGTGCCCTAGCCTAAGCCTAGGGGTGCCCTAGCCTTAGGCTAGGGGAGCCCTAGCATTAGCCTAAGCTTAGGGGTGCCCTAGCCTAAGACTAGGGGTGCCCTAGCCTAAGCATAGGGGTGTCCTAGCCTAAGCCTAGGGGGTCCTAGCCTAAGCCTAGGGGTGCCCTAGCCTTAGTCTAGTGGAGCCCTAGCCTTAGCCTAAGCCTATTGGTGCCCTAGCCTAAGCCTAGATGTGCCCTAGCCTAAGCCTAGGAGTGCCCTACCCTAAGCTTAGGGGTGCCCTAGCCAAAGCCTAGGGGTGCCCTAGCCTAAGACTAGGGGTGCCCTAGCCTAAGCCTAGGGGTGCCCTAGCCTAAGCCTAGGGGTGCCCTAGCCTTAGGCTAGGGGAGCCTTAGCCTTAGCCTAAGACTAGGGGTTCCCTAGCCTAAGACTAGGGGTGCCCTAGCCTAAACTTAGGGGTGCCCTAGCCTAAGCCTAGGGGTGCCCTAGCCTAAGCCTATGGGTGCCCTAGCCTAAGCCTAGCGGTGCCCTAGCCTAAGCCTAGGGGTACCCTACACTTAGGTTAGCTGAGCCCTAGCATTAGCCTAAGCCTAGGGGTGACCTACCTACGCCTAGGGGTGACCTAGCATTAGCTTAAGCCTAGGGGTGCACTAACCTAAGCCTAGGGTGCCCTAGCCTAAGCCTAGGAGTGCCCTAGCCTAAGCCTAGGGGTGCCCTAGCTTAAGCCTAGGGGTGCCCATGCCTAAGCCTAGTGGTGCCCTAGCCTTAGGCTAGGGGAGCCCTAGCCTTAGCCTAAGCCTAGGGGTGCCCTAGCATAAGACGATGGGTGCCCTAGCCTAAGCTTAGGGGTGCCGTAGCCTAAGCCTATGGGTCCCCTAGCCTAAGCCTAGGGGTGCCCTAGCCTAAGCCTAGGGGTGCCCTAGCCTAAGCCTACGGGTGCCCTAGCCTAAGGCTAGGGGTGCCCTAGCCTTAGTCTAGTGGATCCCTAGCCTTAACCTAAGCCTAGGGGTGCCCTAGCCTAAGCCTAGGGGTGCCTTAGCCTTAGGCTAGCTGAGCCCTAGCATTAGCCTAAGCCTAGGGGTGACCTACCTACGCCTAGGGGTGCCCTAGACTAAGCCTAGGGGTGCATTAGCCTAAGCCTAGGGGTGCCCTATCCTATGCCATGTGGTGCCTTAGCCTAATCCTAGGGGTGCCCTCGCCTAAGCCAAGGGTAGCCCTACCCTAAGCCTAGGGGTGCCCTAGCCTTAGGCTAGGGGAGCCCTACCCTTAGCCTAAGCCTAGGGGTGCCCTAGCCTAAGCCTAGAGGTGCCCTAGCCTAAGCCTACGGGTGTCCTAGCCTAAGCTTAGGGGTGCCCTACCCTAAGCCTAGGGGTGCCCTAGCCTTAGGCTAGGGGATCCCTAGCCTTAGCCTAAGCCTACGGGTGCCCTAGCCTAAGCCTAGGGGTACCCTAGACTTAGGTTAGCTGAGCCCTTGCCTTAGCCTAAGCCTAAGAGTGCCCTAGCCTAAGCTTAGGGGTGCCCTAGCCTAAACCTAGGGGTCCCCTAGCCTAAGCCTAGGGGTGCCCTAGCCTTAGTCTAGTGGAGCCCTAGCCTTAGCCTAAGCCTAGGGGTGCCCTAGCCTAAGCCTAGGGGTGCCTTAGCCTAAGCCTAGGGGTGCCCTAGCCTAAGCCTAGGGGTGCCCTAGCCTAAGCCTAAGGGTGCCCTAGCCTAAGCCTAGGGGTCCTCAAGCCTAAGCCTAGGGGTGCCCTAGCCTAAGCCTAGGGGTGCCCTAGCCTTAGGCTAGGGGAGCCCTAGCCTTAGCCTAAGCCTGGGGGTGCCCTAGCCTAAGCCTAGGGGTACCCGAGCATAAGCCTATGGGTGCCCTAGGCTAAGCCTAGGGGTGCCCTAGCCTAAGCCTATGGGTTCCCTAGCCTAAGCCTAGGGGTGCCCTAGCCTTAGTCTAGTGGAGCCCTAGCCTTAGCCTAAGCCTAGGGGTGCCCTAGCATAAGCCTAGGGGTGCCATAGCCTAAGCCTAGGAGTTCGCTACCCTAAGCCTAGGGTTGCCCTAGCATAATCCTAGGGGTGCTCAAGCCTTAGGCTAGCTGAGCCCTAGCCTTAGCCTAAGCCTAGGGGTGCCCTATCCTACGCCTAGGGGTGCCCTAGCCTAAGCTTAGGGGTGCCCTAGCTTTAGGCTAGGGGAGCCCTAGCCTTAGCCTAAGCCTAGTGGTGCCCTATCCTAAGCCTAGATGTGCCCTAGCCTAAGCCTGGGGTGCCCTACCCTAAGCTTAGGGGTGCCCTAGCCAAAGCCTAGGGGTGCCCTAGCCTTAGGATAGCTGAGCCCTAGCCTTAGCCTAAGCCTAGGGGTGCCCTAGCCTTAGGCTAGCTGAGCCCTAACCTTAGCCTAAGCCTAGGGGTGCCCTAGCCTAAGCCTGTGGGTGCCCTAGCCTAAGCTTATGGGTGCCCTAGCCTAAGCCTAGGGGTGCCCTAGCCTAAGCCTAGGGGTGCCCTAGCCTAAGACTAGGGGTGCCCTAGCCTAAGCTTAGGGGTGCCCTAGCGTAAGCCTAGGTGTTCCCTAGCCTAAGCCTAGGGGTACCCTAGCCTAAGCCTAGGGGTGCCGTAGCCTAAGCCTATGGGTGCCCTAGCCTAAGCATAGGGGTGTCCTAGTTTTAGGCTAGCTGAGCCCTTGCCTTAGCCTAAGCCTAGGAGTGCCCTAGCCTAAGCCTAGGGGTGCCCTAGCCTAAGCCTAGGGGTGCCCATGCCTAAGCCTAGTGGTGCCCTAGCCTTAGGCTAGGGGAGCCCTAGCCTTAGCCTAAGCCTAGGGGTGCCCTAGCATAAGATGATGGGTGCCCTAGCCTAAGCTTAGGGGTGCCCTAGCCTAAGACTAGGGGTCCCCTAGCCTAAGCCTAGGGGTGCCCCAACCTAAGCCCAGGGGTGCCCTAGCCTTAGGCTAGGGGAGCCCTAGCCTTAGCCTAAGCCTAGGGGTGCCCTAGCCTAAGCCTAGGGGTACCCGAGCCTAAGCCTAGGGGTGCCTTAGCCTTAGGCTAGCTGAGCCCTAGCATTAGCCTAGGCCTAGGGGTGACCTAACTACGCCTAGGGGTGCCCTAGACTAAGCCTAGGGGTGCTCTAGCCTAAGCCTAGAGGTGCCCTATCCTATGCCATGTGGTGCCTTAGCCTAATCCTAGGGGTGCCCTAGCCTAAGCCAAGGGTTGCCCTACCCTAAGCCTAGGGGTGCCCTAGCCTTAGGCTAGGAGAGCCCTACCCTTAGCCTAAGCCTAGGGGTGCCCTAGCCTAAGCCTAGAGGTGCCCTAGACTAAGCCTACAGGTGTCCTTGCCTAAGCTTAGAGGTGCCCTACACTAAGCCTAGGGGTGCCCTAGCCTTAGGCTAGGGGATCCCTAGCCTTAGCCTAAGCCTACGGGTGGCCTAGCTTAAGCCTAGGGGTGCCCTAGCCTAAGCCTAGGGGTGCCCTAGCCTTAGGCTAGCAGAGCCCTAGCCTTAGCCTAAGCCTAGGGGTGCCCTAGTCTAAGACTAGGGGTGCCCTAGCCTAAGCTAAGTGGTGCCCTAGCCTAAGACTAGGGGTGCCCTAGCCTAAGACTAGGGGTGCCCTAGGGTTAGGCTAGGGGAGCCCTAGCCTTAGCCTAAGTCTAGGGGTGCCCTAGCCTAAGTCTAGGGGTGCCCTAGCCTAAGTCTAGGGGTGCCCTAGCCTAAGTCTAGGGGTGCCCTAGCCTAAGTCTAGGGGTGCCCTAGCCTAAGTCTAGGGGTGCCCTTGCCTAAGCCTAGGGGTGCCCTAGCCTAAGCCTAGGGGTGCCCTAGCCCAAGCCTAGGGGTACCCTAGCCTAAGCCTAGGGGTGTCCTAGCCTAAGCCTAGGGGTGCCCTAGCCTAAGCCTAGGGGTGCCCTAGCCTTAGTCTAGTGGAGCCCAAGCCTTAGCCTAAGCCTAGTGGTGCCCTAGCCTAAGCCTATATGTGCCTTAGCCTAAGCCTAGGGGTGCCTTACCCTAAGCTTAGGGGTGCCCTAGCCTTAGGCTAGCTGAGCCCTAGCCTTAGCCTAAGCCTAGGGGTGCCCTAGCCTAAGCCTAGGGGTGCACTAGCCTAAGCCTAGGTGTGCCCTAGCCTAAGCCTATGGGTGCCCTAGCCTTAGGCTAGGGGAGCCCTAGCCTTAGCCTAAGCCTAGGGGTGCCCTAGCCTAAGCCTAGGGGTGCCCTAGCCTAAGCCTAGGGGTGCCCTAGCCTTAGGCTAGGGGAGCCCTAGCATTAGCCTAAGCCTAGGGGTGCCCTAGCCTAAGACTAGGGGTGCCCAAGCCTAAGCATAGGGGTGTCCTAGCCTAAGCCTAGGGGGTCCTAGCCTAAGCCTAGGGGTGCCCTAGCCTTAGTCTAGTGGAGCCCTAGCCTTAGCCTAAGCCTATTGGTGCCCTAGCCTAAGCCTAGATGTGCCCTAGCCTAAGTCTAGAAGTGCCCTACCCTAAGCTTAGGGGTGCCCTAGCCAAAGCCTAGGGGTGCCCTAGCCTAAGACTAGTGGTGCCCTAGCCTAAGCCTAGGGGTGCCCTAGCCTAAGCCTAGGGGTGCCCTAGCCTTAGGCTAGGGGAGCCTTAGCCTTAGCCTAAGACTAGGGGTGCCCTAGCCTAAGACTAGGGGTACCCTAGCCTAAGCTTAGGGGTGCCCTAGCCTAAGCCTAGGGGTGCCCTAGCCTAAGCCTATGGGTGCCCTAGCCTAAGCCTAGCGGTGCCCTAGCCTAAGCCTAGGGGTACCCTACACTTAGGTTAGCTGAGCCCTAGCATTAGCCTAAGCCTAGGGGTGACCTACCTACGCCTACGGGTGACCTAGCATTAGCCTAAGCCTAGGGGTGCCCTAACCTAAGCCTAGGGTGCCCTAGCCTAAGCCTAGGAGTGCCCTAGCCTAAGCCTAGGGGTGCCCTAGCTTAAGCCTAGGGGTGCCCATGCCTAAGCCTAGTGGTGCCCTAGCCTTAGCCTAAGCATAGGGGTGCCCTAGCATAAGACGATGGGTGCCCTAGCCTAAGCTTAGGGGTGCCGTAGCCTAAGCCTATGGGTCCCCTAGCCTAAGCCTAGGGGTGCCCTAGCCTAAGCCTAGGGGTGCCCGAGCCTAAGCCTATGGGTGCCCTAGCCTAAGCCTAGGGGTGCCCTAGCCTAAGCCTAGGGGTTCCCTAGCCTAAGCATAGGGGTTCCCTAGCCTAAGCCTAGGGGTTCCCTAACCTAAGACTAGGGGTGCCCTAGCCTAAGCCTACGGGTGCCCTAGCCTAAGGCTAGGGGTGCCCTAGCCTTAGTCTAGTGGATCCCTAGCCTTAACCTAAGCCTAGGGGTGCCCTAGCCTAAGCCTAGGGGTGCCTTAGCCTTAGGCTAGCTGAGCCCTAGCATTAGCCTAAGCCTAGGGGTGACCTACCTACGCCTAGGGGTGCCCTAGACTAAGCCTAGGGGTGCATTAGCCTAAGCCTAGGGGTGCCCTATCCTATGCCATGTGGTGCCTTAGCCTAATCCTAGGGGTGCCCTCGCCTAAGCCAAGGGTAGTCCTACCCTAAGCCTAGGGGTGCCCTAGCCTTAGGCTAGGGGAGCCCTACCCTTAGCCTAAGCCTAGGGGTGCCCTAGCCTAAGCCTAGAGGTGCCCTAGCCTAAGCCTACGGGTGTCCTAGCCTAAGCTTAGGGGTGCCCTACCCTAAGCCTAGGGGTGCCCTAGCCTTAGGCTAGGGGATCCCTAGCCTTAGCCTAAGCCTACGGGTGCCCTAGCTTAAGCCTAGGGGTGCCCTAACCTAAGACTAGGGGTGCCCTAGTCTAAGCTTAGGGGTGCCCTAGCCTAAGCCTAGAAATTTCCTATCCTAAGCCTAGGGGTGCCCTAGCCTTAGCCTAAGCCTATGGGTGCCCTAGCCTAAGCCTAGGAGTGCCCTAGCCTAAGCCTAGATATTCCCTATCCTAAGCCTAGGGGTGCCCTAGCCTTAGCCTAAGCCTATGGGTGCCCTAGCTTAAGCCTAGGGGTGCCCTAGCCTAAGCCTAGGGGTGACCTAGCCTTAGGCTAGGGGAGCCCTAGCCTTAGCCTAAACCTAGGGGTGCCCTAGCCTTAGCCTAGGGGTGCCCTAGCCTTAGGCTAGGGTGAACCTAGCCTTAGCCTATGTCTAGGGGTGCCCTAGCCTCAGGCTAGAGGTGCCGTAGCCTCAGCCTAGGGGTGTCTAGCCTAAGCCAAGGGGTGCCCTAGCCTAAGCCTAGAGGTGCCTTAGCCTAAGCCTAGGGGTGCCCTAGCATTAGCCTAAGCCTAGGGGTGCCCTAGCCTAAGCCTAGGGGTGCCCTAACCTAAGCCTAGGGTGCCCTAGCCTAAGCCTAGGGGTGCCCTGGCCGAAGCCTAGGGGTGCCCTAGCCTTAAGCTAGCTGAGCCCTAGCCTTAGCCTAAGCCTAGGCGTGCCCTAGCCTTAGCCTAAGCCTAGGGGTGCCCTAGCTTAAGCATGCCCTAGCCTAAGCTTAGGGGTGCCGTACCCTAAGCTTAGGGGTGCCCTACAATAAGCCTATGGGTGCCCTGGCCTAAGCCTGGGCGTGCCCTAGCCTTAGGCTAGGGGAGCCCTAGCATTAGCCTAAGCCTAGGGGTGCCCTAGCCTAAGACTAGGGGTGCCCAAGCCTAAGCATAGGGGTGTCCTAGCCTAAGCCTAGGGGGTCCTAGCCTAAGCCTAGGGGTGCCCTAGCCTTAGTCTAGTGGAGCCATAGCCTTAGCCTAAGCCTATTGGTGCCCTAGCCTAAGCCTAGATGTGCCCTAGCCTAAGCCTAGGAGTGCCCTACCCTAAGCTTTGGGGTGCCCTAGCCAAAGCCTAGGGGTGCCCTAGCCTAAGACTAGGGGTGCCCTAGCCTAAGCCTAGGGGTGCCCTAGCCTAAGCCTAGGGGTGCCCTAGCCTTAGGCTAGGGGAGCCTTAGCCTTAGCCTAAGACTAGGGGTGCCCTAGCCTAAGACTAGGGGTGCCCTAGCCTAAGCTTAGGGGTGCCCTAGCCTAAGCCTAGGGGTGCCCTAGCCTAAGCCTATGGGTGCCCTAGCCTAAGCCTAGCGGTGCCCTAGCCTAAGCCTAGGGGTACCCTACACTTAGGTTAGCTGAGCCCTAGCATTAGCCTAAGCCTAGGGGTGACCTACCTACGCCTAGGGGTGACCTAGCATTAGCCTAAGCCTAGGGGTGCCCTAACCTAAGCCTAGGGTGCCCTAGCCTAAGCCTAGGAGTGCCCTAGCCTAAGCCTAGGGGTGCCCTAGCTTAAGCCTAGGGGTGCCCATGCCTAAGCCTAGTGGTGCCCTAGCCTTAGCCTAAGCATAGGGGTGCCCTAGCATAAGACGATGGGTGCCCTAGCCTAAGCTTAGGGGTGCCGTAGCCTAAGCCTATGGGTCCCCTAGCCTAAGCCTAGGGGTGCCCTAGCCTAAGCCTAGGGGTGCCCGAGCCTAAGCCTATGGGTGCCCTAGCCTAAGCCTAGGGGTGCCCTAGCCTAAGCCTAGGGGTTCCCTAGCCTAAGCATAGGGGTTCCCTAGCCTAAGCCTAGGGGTTCCCTAACCTAAGACTAGGGGTGCCCTAGCCTAAGCCTACGGGTGCCCTAGCCTAAGGCTAGGGGTGCCCTAGCCTTAGTCTAGTGGATCCCTAGCCTTAACCTAAGCCTAGGGGTGCCCTAGCCTAAGCCTAGGGGTGCCTTAGCCTTAGGCTAGCTGAGCCCTAGCATTAGCCTAAGCCTAGGGGTGACCTACCTACGCCTAGGGGTGCCCTAGACTAAGCCTAGGGGTGCATTAGCCTAAGCCTAGGGGTGCCCTATCCTATGCCATGTGGTGCCTTAGCCTAATCCTAGGGGTGCCCTCGCCTAAGCCAAGGGTAGTCCTACCCTAAGCCTAGGGGTGCCCTAGCCTTAGGCTAGGGGAGCCCTACCCTTAGCCTAAGCCTAGGGGTGCCCTAGCCTAAGCCTAGAGGTGCCCTAGCCTAAGCCTACGGGTGTCCTAGCCTAAGCTTAGGGGTGCCCTACCCTAAGCCTAGGGGTGCCCTAGCCTTAGGCTAGGGGATCCCTAGCCTTAGCCTAAGCCTACGGGTGCCCTAGCTTAAGCCTAGGGGTGCCCTAACCTAAGACTAGGGGTGCCCTAGTCTAAGCTTAGGGGTGCCCTAGCCTAAGCCTAGAAATTTCCTATCCTAAGCCTAGGGGTGCCCTAGCCTTAGCCTAAGCCTATGGGTGCCCTAGCCTAAGCCTAGGAGTGCCCTAGCCTAAGCCTAGATATTCCCTATCCTAAGCCTAGGGGTGCCCTAGCCTTAGCCTAAGCCTAGGGGTGCCCTAGCCTAAGCCTAGGGGTGACCTAGCCTTAGGCTAGGGGAGCCCTAGCCTTAGCCTAAACCTAGGGGTGCCCTAGCCTTAGCCTAGGGGTGCCCTAGCCTTAGGCTAGGGTGAACCTAGCCTTAGCCTATGTCTAGGGGTGCCCTAGCCTCAGGCTAGAGGTGCCGTAGCCTCAGCCTAGGGGTGTCTAGCCTAAGCCAAGGGGTGCCCTAGCCTAAGCCTAGAGGTGCCTTAGCCTAAGCCTAGGGGTGCCCTAGCATTAGCCTAAGCCTAGGGGTGCCCTAGCCTAAGCCTAGGGGTGCCCTAACCTAAGCCTAGGGTGCCCTAGCCTAAGCCTAGGGGTGCCCTGGCCGAAGCCTAGGGGTGCCCTAGCCTTAAGCTAGCTGAGCCCTAGCCTTAGCCTAAGCCTAGGCGTGCCCTAGCCTTAGCCTAAGCCTAGGGGTGCCCTAGCTTAAGCATGCCCTAGCCTAAGCTTAGGGGTGCCGTACCCTAAGCTTAGGGGTGCCCTACAATAAGCCTATGGGTGCCCTGGCCTAAGCCTGGGCGTGCCCTAGCCTTAGGCTGGCTGAGCCCTAGTCTTAGCCTAAGCCTAGGGGTGCCCTAGCCTAAGCCTAGGGGTGCCCTTGCCTAAGCCTAGGTGTGCCCTAGCCTAAGCCTAGGGGTGCCCAAGCCTTAGTCTAGGGGAGCTCTAGCCTTAGCCTAAGGCTAGAGGTGCCCTAGCTTCAGACTAGGGGTGCCCTAGCCTAAGCTTAGGGGTGCCCTAGCCTAGGCCGAGTGGTGCCCTAGCCTAAGCCTAGGGGTGCCCTAGGGTTAGGCAAGGGGAGCCCTAGCCTTAGCCTAAGCCTAGGGGTGCCCTAGCCTAAGCCTAGCGGTGCCCTAGGCTAAGCCTAAGGGTGCCCTAGCCTAAGCCTAGTGGTGCTCTAGCCTCAGGCTATGGGAGCTCTAGCCTTAGCCTAAGCCTAGAGGTGCCCTAGCCTCAGACTAGGGGTGCCCTAGCAGAAGCTTAGGGGTGCCCTAGCCTAAGCCTAGGGGTGCCCTAGCCTAAGCCTAGGAGTGCCCTAGCCTAAGCATAGAAATTCCCTATCCTAAGCCTAGGGGTGCCCTAGCCAAAGCCTAGGGGTGCCCGAGCCTTAGGCTAGGGGAGCCCTAGCCTTAGCCTAAGCCAACGGTTGCCCTAGCTTAAGCCTAGGGGTGCCCTAGCCTAAGCCTAGGGGTGACATAGCTTTAGGCTAGGGGAGCCCTAGCCTTAGCCTAAACCTAGGGGTGCCCTAGCCTTAGCCTAGGGGTGCCCTAGCCTTAGGCCAGGGGAGCACTAGCCGTAGCATAAGCCTAGGGGTGCCCTAGCCTTAGACTTGCTGAGCCCTAGCCTTAGCCTAAGCCTAGGGGTGCCCTAGCCTAAGCCTAAGGGTGCCCTAGCCTAGGCCTAGTGGTGCCCTAGCCTAAGCCTAGGGGTGCCCTAGGGTTAGGCAAGGGGATCCCTAGCCTTAGCCTAACCCTGGGGGAGCCCTAGCCTAAGCCTAGGAGTGCCCTAGCCTAAGCCTAGAATTTCCCTATCCTAAGCCTAGGGGTGCCCTAGCCAAAGCCTACGGGTGCCCTAGCCTTAGGCTAGGGGAGCCCTAGCCTTAGACTAAGCCTACGCGTGCCCTAGCTTAAGCCTAGGGGTGCCCTAGCCTAAGCCTAGGCGTGACCTAGCCTTAGACTAGGGGAGCCCTATCCTTAGCCTAAACCTACGGGTGCCCTAGCCTTAGCTTAGGGGTGCCCTAGCCTTAGGCTAGGGTAACCCTAGCCTTAGCCTAAGCCTAGGGGTGCCATAGCCTCAGCCTAGGGGTGTCTATCCTAAGCCTAAGGGTGCCCTAGCCTAAGCCTAGGGGTGCCCTAGCCTAAGCCTAGAGGGCCTTAGCCTAAGCCTAGGGGTGACTGAGCATTAGCCTAAGCCTATGAGTGCCCTAGCCTAAGCCTAGGGGTGCCCTAGCCTAAGCCTAGGGGTGCCCATGCCTAAGCCTAGGGGTGCCCTAACCTAAGCCTAGGGGTGCCCTAGCCTTAGGCTAGCGGAGCTCTAGCCTTAGCCTAAGCCTAGAGGTCCCCTAGCCTCAGACTAGGGGTGCCCTAGCCTAAGCTTAGGGGTGCCCTAGCCTAAGCCTAGGGGTGCCCTAGCCTAAGCCTAGGGGTGCCCTAGGGTTAGGCAAGGGGAGCCCTAGCCTTAGCCTAAGCCTAGGGGTGCCCTAGCCTAAACCTAGGGGTGCCCTAGCCTAAGCCTAGGGGTGCCCTAGCCTAAGCGTAGTGGTGCTCTAGCCTCAGGCTATGGGAGCTCTAGCCTTAGCCTAAACCTAGAGGTGCCCTAGCCTCAGACTAGGGGTGCCCTAGCCTAAGCTTCGGGGTGCCCTAGCCTAAGCCTAGGGGTGCCCTAGCCTAAGCCTAGGGGTGCCCTAGCCTAAGCATAGAAATTCCCTATCCTAAGCCTAGGGGTGCCCTAGCCAAAGCCTAGGGGTGCCCTAGCCTTAGGCTAGGGGAGCCCTAGCCTTAGCCTAAGCCTACGGTTGCCCTAGCTTAAGCCTAGGGGTGCCCTAGCCTAAGCCTAGGGGTGACCTAGCTTTGGGCTAGGGGAGCCCTAGCCTTAGTCTAAACCTAGGGGTGCCCTAGCCTTAGCCTAGGGGTGCCCTAGCCTTAGGCTAGGGTAACCCTAGCCTTAGCCTAAGCCTAGGGGTGCCCTAGCCTCAGCCTAGAAGTGCCGTAGCCTCAGCCTAGGGGTGCCTAGCCTAAGCCTAAGGGTGCCCTAACCTAAGCCTAGGGGTGCCCTAGCCTAAGCCTAGAGGTGCCTTAGCCTAAGCCTAGGGGTGACCTAGCATTAGCCTAAGCCTAGGGGTGCCCTAGCCTAAGCCTAGGGGTGCCCTAGCCTAAGCCTAGGGGTGCCCTAGCCTTAGGCTACGTGAGCCCTAGCCTCAGCCTAAGCCTAGGGTTGCCCAAGCCTAAGCCTAGGGGTGCCCTACCCTAAGCCTAGGGGTGGCCTAGCCTAAGCCTAGCGGTGCCGTAGCCTTAGCCTAGGTGAGCCCTAGCCTTAGCCTAAGCCTAGGGGTGCCCTAGCCTAAGCTTAGGGGTGCCCTAGCCTAAGCCTAGGTGTGCCCTATCCTAAGCCTAGGGGTGTCCTAACCTAAGCCTAGGGGTGCCCTAACCTAAGCCTAGGGGTGCCCTAGCCTAAGCCTAGGGGTTACCTAGCCTATCCCTAGGGCTTCCCTAGCCTATCCCTAGGGGTGCCCTTGCCTTAGTCTAGGGGAGCAGTAGCCTTAGCATAAGCCTAGGGGTGCCCTAAACTAAGCCTAGGGGTGCCCTAGCCTTAGGCTAGCTGAGCCCTAGCCTTAGCCTAAGCCTAGGGGTTTCCTAGCCTAAGCCTATGGGTGGCCTAGCTTTAGGCTATGGGAGCCCTAGCCTTAGCCTAAGCGTAGGGGTGCCCTAGCCTAAGACTAGGGGTGCCTTAACATAAGCTTAGGGGGGAACTAGCCTAAGCCTAGGGGTGTCCTAGCCTAAGCCTAGGGGTGCCCTAGCCTTAGGCTTGGGGAGCCCTAGCCTTAGCCTAAGCCTAGAGGTGCCCTAGCCTAAGCCTAGGGTTGCCCTACCCTAAGCCTAGGGGTGCCCTAGCCTAAGCCTAGGGGTGCCCTAGTCTTAAGCTAGCTGAGCCCTAGCCGTAGCCTAAGCCTAGGGGTGCCCCAGCCTAAGACTAGGGGTGCCCTAGCCTAAGCTTAGGGGTGCCCTAGCCTAAGCCTAGGGGTGCCCTAGCCTAAGCCTAGGGGAGCCCTATCCTTAGCCTAAGCCTAGGGGTGCCCTAGCCTAACCCTAGGGGTGCACTAGCCTAAGCTTAGGGGGCACCTAGCCTAAGCCTAGGGGTGCCCTAGCCTAAGCCTAAGGGTGCCCTAGCCTAAGCATAGGGGTGCCCGAGCCTAAGACTAGGGGTGCCCTAGCCTAAGCCTAGGGGTGCTCTAGCATTAGGCTAGGGGAGCCCTAGCCCTAGCCTAAGCCTAGAGGTTCCCTATCCTAAGCCTAGGGGTGCCCTAGCCTAAGCCTAGGGGTGCCCTAGTCTGAGGTTAGGGGAGCCCTAGCCTTAGCCTAAGCCTAGGGGTGCCCTAGCTAAAGCCTCGGGGTGCCCTAGCCTAAGCCTAGGGGAGCGCTAGCCTAAGCGTAGGCGTGCCCTAGCCTAAGCCTAGGGGTGCCGTAGCCTTAGCCTAGGTGAGCCCTAGCCTTAGCCTAAGCCTAGGGGTGCCCTAGCCTAAGCTTAGGGGTGCCCTAGCCTAAGCCTAGGTGTGCCCTATCCTAAGCCTAGGGGTGCCCTAGCCTAAGCCTACGGGTGCCCTAGCCTAAGTCTAGGGGTGCCCTAGCCTAAGCCTAGAGGTGCCCTAGCCTATCCCTAGGGGTGCCCTAGCCTATCCCTAGGTGTGCCCTAGCCTTAGGCTAGGGGAGCACTAGCCGTAGCATAAGCCTAGGGGTGCCCTAGCCTAAGCCTAGGGGTGGCCTAGCCTTAGGCTAGCTGAGCCCTAGCCTTAGCCTAAGCCTAGGGGTGCCCTAGCCTAAGCCTAGGGGTGCCCTAGCTTTAGGCTAGGGGAGCCCTCACCTTAGCCTAAGCCTAGGGGTGCCCTAACCTAAGCCTAGGGGTGCCTTGGCCTAAGCCTAGGGGTGCCCTAGCCTTAAGCTAGCTGAGCCCTAGCCTTAGCCTAAGCCTAGGCGTGCCCTAGCCTTAGCCTAAGCCTAGGGGTGCCCTAGCTTAAGCGTGCCCTAGCCTAAGCCTAGGGGTGCCCTACCCTAAACTTAGGGGTGCCCAACCCTAAGCCTAGGGGTGCCCTGGCCTAAGCCTGGGCGTGCCCTAGCCTTAGGCTGGCTGAGCCCTAGCCTTAGCCTAAGCCTAGGGGTGCCCTAGCCTAAGCCTAGGGGTGCCCTTGCCTAAGCCTAGGGGTACCCTAGCCTAAGCCTAGGGGTGCCCTAGGGTTAGGCAAGGGGAGCCCTAGCCTTAGCCTAAGCCTAGCGGTGCCCTAGACTAAGCCTAGGGGTGCCCTAGCCTAAGCCTAGGGGTGCCCTAGCCTTAGGCTAGGGGTGCCCTAGCCTAAGCTTAGGGGTGCCCTAGCCTAAGCCTAGGGGTGCCCTACCCTAAGCCTAGGGGTGCCCTAGGGTTAGGCCAGGGGAGCCCTAGCCTTAGACTAAGCCTAGGGGTGCCCTAGCCTAAGCCTAGGGGTGCCCTAGCCTAAGCCTAGTGGTGCTCTAGCCTCAGGCTATGGGAGCTCTAGCCTTAGCCTAAACCTAGAGGTGCCCTAGCCTCCGACTAGGGGTGCCCTAGCCTAAGCCTAGTGGTGCCCTAGCCTAAGCCTAGGAGTGCCCTAGCCTAAGCATAGAAATTCCCTATCCTAAGCCTAGGGGTGCCCTAGCCAAAACCTAGGGGTGCCCTAGCCTTAGGCTAGGGGAGCCCTAGCCTTAGCCTAAGCCTACGGTTGCCCTAGCTTAAGCCTAGGGGTGCCCTAGCCTAAGCCTAGGGGTGACCTAGCTTTGGGCTAGGGGAGCCCTAACCTTAGTCTAAACCTAGGGGTGCCCTAGCCTTAGCCTAGGGGTGCCCTAGCCTTAGGCTAGGGTAACCCTAGCCTTAGCCTAAGCCTAGGGGTGCCCTACCCTCAGCCTAGAGGTGCCGTAGCCTCAGCCTAGGGGTGTCTAGCCTAAGCCTAAGGGTGCCCTAACCTAAGCCTAGGGGTGCCCTATCCTAAGCCTAGAGGTGCCTTAGCCTAAGCCTAGGGGTGACCTAGCATTAGCCTAAGCCTAGGGGTGCCCTAGCCTAAGCCTAGGGGTGCCCTAGCCTAAGCCTAGGGGTGCCCTAGCCTTAGGCTACGTGAGCCCTAGCCTCAGCCTAAGCCTAGGGTTGCCCAAGCCTAAGCCTAGGGGTGCCCTACCCTAAGCCTAGGGGTGGCCTAGCCTAAGCCTAGCGGTGCCGTAGCCTTAGCCTAGGTGAGCCCTAGCCTTAGCCTAAGCCTAGGGGTGCCCTAGCCTAAGCTTAGGGGTGCCCTAGCCTAAGCCTAGGTGTGCCCTATCCTAAGCCTAGGGGTGTCCTAACCTAAGCCTAGGGGTGCCCTAACCTAAGCCTAGGGGTGCCCTAGCCTAAGCCTAGGGGTTACCTAGCCTATCCCTAGGGCTTCCCTAGCCTATCCCTAGGGGTGCCCTTGCATTAGTCTAGGGGAGCAGTAGCCTTAGCATAAGCCTAGGAGTGCCCTAAACTAAGACTAGGGGTGCCCTAGCCTTAGGCTAGCTGAGCCCTAGCCTTAGCCTAAGCCTAGGGGTTCCCTAGCCTAAGCCTATGGGTGCCCTAGCTTTAGGCTAGGGCAGCCCTAGCCTTAGCCTAAGCGTAGGGGTGCCCTAGCCTAAGACTAGGGGTGCCCTAACCTAAGCTTAGGGGGGAACTAGCCTAAGCCTAGGGGTGTCCTAGCCTAAGCCTAGGGGTGCCCTAGCCTTAGGCTAGGGGAGCCCTAGCCTTAGCCTAAGCCTAGGGGTGCCCTAGCCTAAGCCTAGGGTTGCCCTACCCTAAGCCTAGGGGTGCCTTAGCCTAAGCCTAGGCGTGCCCTAGTCTTAAGCTAGCTGAGCCCTAGCCGTAGCCTAAGCCTAGGGGTGCCCCAGCCTAAGACTAGGGGTGCCCTAGCCTAAGCTTAGGGGTGCCCTAGCCTAAGCCTAGGGGTGCCCTAGCCTAAGCCTAGGGGAGCCCTATCCTTAGCCTAAGCCTAGGGGTGCCCTAGCCTAACCCTAGGGGTGCACTAGCCTAAGCTTAGGGGGCACCTAGCCTAAGCCTAGGGGTGCCCTAGCCTAAGCCTAAGGGTGCCCTAGCCTAAGCATAGGGGTGCCCGAGAATAAACCTAGGGGTGCCCTAGCCTAAGCCTAGGGGTGCTCTAGCATTAGGCTAGGGGAGCCCTAGCCCTAGCCTAAGCCTAGGGGTTCCCTATCCTAAGCCTAGGGGTGCCCTAGCCTAAGCCTAGGGGTGCCCTAGTCTGAGGTTAGGGGAGCCCTAGCCTTAGCCTAAGCCTAGGGGTGCCCTAGCTAAATCCTCGGGGTGCCCTAGCCTAAGCCTAGGGGAGCGCTAGCCTAAGCGTAGGCGTGCCCTAGCCTAAGCCTAGGGGTGCCGTAGCCTTAGCCTAGGTGAGCCCTAGCCTTAGCCTAAGCCTAGGGGTGCCCTAGCCTAAGCTTAGGGGTGCCCTAGCCTAAGCCTAGGTGTGCCCTATCCTAAGCCTAGGGGTGCCCTAGCCTAAGCCTACGGGTGCCCTAGCCTAAGTCTAGGGGTGCCCTAGCCTAAGCCTAGAGGTGCCCTAGCCTATCCCTAGGGGTGCCCTAGCTTATCCCTAGGTGTGCCCTAGCCTTAGGCTAGGGGAGCACTAGCCGTAGCATAAGCCTAGGGGTGCCCTAGCCTAAGCCTAGGGGTGGCCTAGCTTTAGGCTAGCTGAGCCCTAGCCTTAGCCTAAGCCTAGGGGTGCCCTAGCCTAAGCCTAGTGGTGCCCTAGCTTTAGGCTAGGGGAGCCCTCGCCTTAGCCTAAGCCTAGGGGTGCCCTAACCTAAGCCTATGGGGTGCCTTGGCCTAAGCCTAGGGGTGCCCTAGCCTTAAGCTAGCTGAGCCCTAGCCTTAGCCTAAGCCTAGGCGTGCCCTAGCCTTAGCCTAAGCCTAGGGGTGCCCTAGCTTAAGCGTGCCCTAGCCTAAGCCTAGGGGTGCCCTACCCTAAGCTTAGGGGTGCCCAACCCTAAGCCTAGGGGTGCCCTGGCCTAAGCCTGGGCGTGCCCTAGCCTTAGGCTGGCTGAGCCCTAGCCTTAGCCTAAGCCTAGGGGTGCCCTAGCCTAAGCCTAGGGGTGCCCTAGGGTTAGGCAAGGGGAGCCCTAGCCCTAGCCTAAGCCTAGCGGTGCCCTAGACTAAGCCTAGGGGTGCCCTAGCCTAAGCCTAGGGGTGCCCTAGCCTTAGGATAGGGGAGCCCTAGCCTTAGCCTAAGCCTAGGGGTGCCCCAGCCTAAGCCTAGTGTTGCCCTAGCCTAAGCCTAGGGGTGCCCTAGCCTAAGCCTAGTGGTGCTCTAGCCTCAGGCTAGGGGAGCCCTACCCTTAGACTAAGTCTAGGGGTGCCCTAGCCTAAGCCTAGGGGTGCCAAGCCGAAAACTAGGGGTGCCCTAGATTAAGCCTAGGTCTGCCCTAGCCTAAGCCAAGGGGTGCCCTAGCTTTAGGCTGGGCGAGCTCTAGCCTTCGCCTAAGCCTAGGGCTGCCCTAGCCTAAGCCTAGGGGTGCCGTAGCCTCAGCCTAGGGGTGTCTATCCTAAGCCTAAGGGTGCCCTAGCCTAAGCCTAGGGGTGCCCTAGCCTAAGCATAGAGGTGCCTTAGCCTAAGCCTAGGGGTGACCTAGCATTAGCCTAAGCCTAGGGGTACCCTACCCTAAGCCTAGGGGTTCCCTAACCTAAGCCCACGGTGCCCTAGCCTAAGCCTAGGGGTGCCCTGGCCTAAGCCTAGGGGTGCCCTAGCCTTAAGCTAGCTGAGCCCTAGCCTTAGCCTAAGCCTAGGCGTACCCTAGCCTTAGACTAAGCCTAGGGGTGCCTTACCTTAAGCGTGCCCTAGCCTAAGCCTAGGGGTGCCCTACCCTAAGCTTAGGGGTGCCCTACCCTAAGCCTAGGGGTGCCCTGGCCTAAGCCTGGGCATGCCCTAGCCTTAGGCTTGCTGAGCCCTAGCCTTAGCCTAAGCCTAGGGGTGCCCTAGCCTAAGCTTAGGGGTGCCCTTGCCTAAGCCTAGGGGTGCCCTAGCCTAAGCCTAGGGGTGCCCTAGCCTTAGGCTATGGGAGCTCTAGCCTTAGCCTAAGCTTAGGTGTGCCCTAGCCTAAGCCTAGGGGTGCCCTAGCCTAAGCCTAGGGGTGCCCTAGCCTTAGGATAGAGGAGCCCTAGCCTTAGCCTAAGCCTAGGGGTGCCCCAGCCTAAGCCTAGTGGTGCCCTAGCCTAAGCCTAGGGGTGCCCTAGGGTTAGGCAAGGGGAGCCCTAGCCTTAGCCTAAGCCTAGGGGTGCCCTAGCCTAAGCCTAGGGGTGCCCAGGCCTTAGGATAGGGGAGCCCTAGCCTTAGCCTAAGCCTAGGGGTGCCCCAGCCTAAGCCTAGTGGTGCCCTAGCCTAAGCCTAGGGGTGCCCTAGCCTAAGCCTAGTGGTGCTCTAGCCTCAGGCTAGGGGAGCCCTACCCTTAGCCTAAGCCTAGGGGTGCCCTAGCCTAAACCTAGGGGTGCCAAGCCGAAAACTAGGGGTGCCCTAGATTAAGCCTATGTCTGCCCTAGCCTAAGCCTAGGGGTGCCCTGGCCTAATCCTAGGGGTGCCCTAGCCTAAGCCTAGTGGTGCCCTAGCCTAAGCCTAGGGGTGCCCTAGCCTAAGCCTAGTGGTGCTCTAGCCTCAGGCTAGGGGAGCCCTACCCTTAGCCTAAGCCTAGGGGTGCCCTAGCCTAAGCCTAGGGGTGCCAAGCCGAAAACTAGGGGTGCCCTAGATTAAGCCTACGTCTGCCCTAGCCTAAGCCTAGGGGTGCCCTAGCCTTAGGCTGGGCGAGCCCTAGCCTTCGCCTAAGCCTAGGGCTGCCCTAGCCTAAGCCTAGGGGTGCCCTAGTCTAAGCCTAGGGGTGTCTATCCTAAGCCTAAGGGTGCCCTAGCCTAAGCCTAGGGGTGCCCTAGCCTAAGCATAGAGGTGCCTTAGCCTAAGCCTAGGGGTGACCTAGCATTAGCCTAAGCCTAGGGGTGCCCTACCCTAAGCCTAGGGGTTCCCTAACCTAAGCCTACGGTGCCCTAGCCTAAGCCTAGGGGTGCCCTGGCCTAAGCCTAGGGGTGCCCTAGCCTTAAGCTAGCTGAGCCCTAGCCTTAGCCTAAGCCTAGGCGTACCCTAGCCTTAGACTAAACCTAGGGGTGCCTTACCTTAAGCGTGCCCTAGCCTAAGCCTAGGGGTACCCTACCCTAAGCTTAGGGGTGCCCTACCCTAAGCCTAGGGGTGCCCTGGCCTAAGCCTGGGCATGCCCTAGCCTTAGGCTTGCTGAGCCCTAGCCTTAGCCTAAGCCTAGGGGTGCCCTAGCCTAAGCCTAGGGGTGCCCTTGCCTAAGCCTAGGGGTGCCCTAGCCTAAGCCTAGGGGTGCCCTAGCCTTAGGCTATGGGAGCTCTAGCCTTAGCCTAAGCCTAGGTGTGCCCTAGCCTAAGCCTAGGAGTGCCCTAGCCTAAGCCTAGAAATTCCCTATCCTAAGCCTAGGGGTGCCCTAGCCAATGCCTAGGGGTGCCCTAGCCTTAGGCTAGGGGAGCCCTAGCCTTAGCCTAAGCCTACGGGTGCCCTAGCTTAAGCCTAGGGGTGCCCTAGCCTAAGCCTAGGGGTGACCTATTCTTAGGCTATGGGAGCCCTAGCCTTAGCCTAAACCTAGGCGTGCCCTAGCTTTAGCCTAGGGGTGCCCTAGCCTTAGGCTAGGGTAACCCTAGCCTTAGCCTAAGTCTAGGGGTGCCCTAGCCTCAGGCTAGAGGTGCCGTAGCCTCAGCCTAGGGGTGCCCTAGCCTATCCCTAGGGCTTCCCTAGACTATCCCTAGGGGTGCCCTTGCCTTAATCTAGGGGAGCACTAGCCTTAGCAAAAGCCTAGGTGTGCCCTATCCTAAGCCTAGGGGTGTCCTAACCTAAGCCTAGGGGTGCCCTAGCCTAAGCCTAGGGGTGCCCTAGCCTAAGCCTAGGAGTGCCCTAGCCTATCCCTAGGGCTTCCCTAGCCTATCCCTAGGGGTGCCCTTGCCTTAGTCTAGGGGAGCACTAGCCTTAGCATAAGCCTAGGGGTGCCCTAACCTAAACCTAGGGGTGCCCTAACCTAAGCTTAGGGGGGACCTAGCCTAAGCCTAGGGGTGTCCTAGCCTAAGCCTAGGGGTGCCCTAGCCTTAGGCTAGGGGAGCCCTAGCCTTAGCCTAAGCCTAGGGGTGCCCTAGCCTAAGCCTAGGGTTGCCCTACGCTAAGCCTAGGGGTGCCTTAGCCTAAGCCTAGGGGTGCCCTAGTCTTAAGCTAGCTGAGCCCTAGCCGTAGCCTAAGCCTAGGGGTGCCCCAGCCTAAGACTAGGGGTGCCCTAGTCTAAGCTTAGGGGTGCCCTAGCCTAAGCCTAGGGGTGCCCTAGCCTAAGCCTAGGGGAGCCCTATCCTTAGCCTAAGCCTAGGGGTGCCCTAGCCTAACCCTAGGGGTGCACTAGCCTAAGCTTAGGGGGCACCTAGCCTAAGCCTAGGGGTGCCCTAGCCTAAGCCTAAGGGTGCCCTAGCATAAGCATAGGGGTGCCCGAGACTAAGCCTAGGGGTGCCCTAGCCTAAGCCTAGGGGTGCTCTAGCATTAGGCTAGGGGAGCCCTATCCCTAGCCTAAGCCTAGGGGTTCCCTATCCTAAGCCTAGGGGTGCCCCAGCCTAAGCCTAGGGGTGCCCTAGTCTGAGGTTAGGGGAGCCCTAGCCTTAGCCTAAGCCTAGGGGTGCCCTAGATAAAGCCTCGGGGTGCCCTAGCCTAAGCCTACCGGTGCGCTAGTCTAAGCCTAGGCGTGCCCTAGCCTAAGCCTTGGGGTGCCGTAGCCTTAGCCTAGGTGAGCCCTAGCCTTAACCTAAGCCTAGGGGTGCCCTAGCCTAAGCTTAGGGGTGCCCTAGCCTAAGCCTAGGTGTGCCCTATCCTAAGCCTAGGGGTGCCCTAGCCTAAGCCTACGGGTGCCCTAGCCTAAGTCTAGGGGTGCCCTAGCCTAAGCCTAGAGGTGCCCTAGCCTATCCCTAGGGGTGCCCTAGCCTATCCCTAGGTGTGCCCTAGCCTTAGGCTAGGGGAGCACTAGCCATAGCATAAGCCTAGGGGTGCCCTAGCCTAAGCCTAGGGGTGCCCTAGCCTTAGGCTAGCTGAGCCCTAGCCTTAGCCTAAGCCTAGGGGTGCCCTAGCCTAAGCCTAGGGGTGCCCTAGCTTTAGACTAGGGGAGCCCTCGCCTTAGCCTAAGCCTAGGGGTGCCTTAACCTAAGCCTAGTGGTGCCTTGGCCTAAGCCTAGGGGTGCCCTAGCCTTAAGCTAGCTGAGCCCTAGCCTTAGCCTAAGCCTAGGCGTGCCCTAGCCTTAGCCTAAGCCTAGGGGTGCCCTAGCTTAAGCGTACCCTAGCCTAAGCCTAGGGGTGCCCTACCCTAAGCTTAGGGGTGCCCTACCCTAAGCCTTGGGGTGCCCTGGCCTAAGCCTGGGCGTGCCCTAGCCTTAGGCTGGCTGAGCCCTAGCCTTAGCCTACGCCTAGGGGTGCCCTAGCCTAAGCCTAGGGGTGCCCTTGCCTAAGCCTAGGGGTACCCTAGCCTAAGCCTAGGGGTGCACTAGGGTTAGGCAAAGGGAGCCCTAGCCTTAGCCTAAGCCTAGCGGTGCCCTAGCCTAAGCCTAGCGGTGCCCTAGCCTAAGCCTAGGGGTGCCCTAGCCTTAGGCTAGGGGTGCCCTAGCCTAAGCTTAGGGGTGTCCTAGCCTAAGCCTAGGGGTGCCCTAGCCTAAGCCTAGGGGTGCCCTAGGGTTAGGCAAGGGGAGCCCTAGCCTTAGCCTAAGCCTAGGGGTGCCCTAGCCTAAGCCTAGGGATGCCCCAGCCTAAGCCTAGTGGTGCTCTAGCCTCAGGCTAGGGGAGCCCTACCCTTAACCTAAGCCTAGGGGTGCCCTAGCCAAAGCCTAGGGGTGCCAAGCCGAAAACTAGGGGTGCCCTAGATTAAGCCTAGGGCTGCCCAAGCCTAAGCCTAGGGGTGCCCTAGCCTTAGGCTGGGCGAGCCCTAGCCTTCGCCTAAGCCTAGGGCTGCCCTAGCCTAAGCCTAGGGGTGCCCTAGTCTAAGCCTAGGGATGTCTATCCTAAGCCTAAGGGTGCCCTAGCCTAAGCCTAGTGGTGCCCTAGCCTAAGCATAGAGGTGCCTTAGCCTAAGCCTAGGGGTGACCTAGCATTAGCCTAAGCCTAGGGGTGCCCTACCCTAAGCCTAGGGGTTCCCTAACCTAAGCCTAGGGTGCCCTAGCCTAAGCCTAGGGGTGCCCTGGCCTAAGCCTAGGGGTGCCCTAGCCTTAAGGTAGCTGAGCCCTAGCCTTAGCCTACGCCTAGGCGTACCCTAGCCTTAGCCTAAGCCTAGGGGTGCCTTACCTTAAGTGTGCCCTAGCCTAAGCCTAGGGGTGCCCTACCCTAAGCTTAGGGGTGCCCTACCCTAAGCCTAGGGGTGCCCTGGCCTAAGCCTGGGCATGCCCTAGCCTTAGGCTTGCTGAGCCCTAGCCTTAGCCTAAGCCTAGGGGTGCCCTAGCCTTAGGCTATGGGAGCTCTAGCCTTAGCCTAAGCCTACGGGTGCCCTAGCTTAAGCCTACGGGTGCCCTAGCCTAAGCCTAGGGGTGACCTATCCTTAGGCTATGGAAGCCCTAGCCTTAGCCTAAACCTAGGGGTGCCCTAGCTTTAGCCTAGGGGTGCCCTAGCCTTAGGCTAGGGTAACCCTAGCCTTAGCCTAAGTCTAGGGGTGACCTAGCCTCAGGCTAGAGGTGCCGTAGCCTCAGCCTAGGGGTGCCCTAGCCTATCCCTAGGGATTCCCTAGCCTATCCCTAGGGGTGCCCTTGCCTTAGTCTAGGGGAGCACTAGCCTTAGCATAAGCCTAGGTGTGCCCTATCCTAAGCCTAGGGGTGTCCTAACCTAAGCCTAGGAGTGCCCTAGCCTAAGCCTATGGGTGCCCTAGCCTATCCCTAGGGCTTCCCTAACCTATCCCTAGGGGTGCCCTTGCCTTAGTCTAGGGGAGCACTAGCCTTAGCATAAGCCTAGGGGTGCCCTAACCTAAGCCTAGGGGTGCCCTAGCCTTAGGCTAGCTGAGCCCTAGCCTTAGCCTAAACCTAGGGGTTCCCTAGCCTAAGCCTATGGGTGCCCTAGCTTTAGGCTAGGGGAGCCCTAGCCTTAGCCTACGCGTAGGGGTGCCCTAGCCTAAGACTAGGGGTGCCCTAACCTAAGCTTATGGGGGGCCTAGCATAAGCCTAGGGGTGTCCTAGCCTAAGCCTAGGGGTGCCCTAGCCTTAGGCTAGGGGAGCCCTAGCCTTAGCCTAAGCCTAGGGGTGCCCTAGCCTAAGCCTAGGGTTGCCCTACGCTAAGACTAGGGGTGCCCTAGCCTAAGCCTAGGGGTGCCCTAGTCTTAAGCTAGCTGAGCCCTAGCCGTAGCCTAAGCATAGGGGTGCCCCAGCCTAAGACTAGGGGTGCCCTAGCCTAAGCTTAGGGGTGGCCTAGCCTAAGCCTAGGGGTGCCCTAGCCTAAGCCTAGGGGAGCCCTATCCTTAGCCTAAGCTTAGGGGTGCCCTAGCCTAACACTAGGGGTGCACTAGTCTAAGCTTAGGGGGCACCTAGCCTAAGCCTAGGGGTGCCCTAGCCTAAGCCTAAGGGTGTCCTAGCCTAAGAATAGGGGTGCCCGAGCCTAAGCCTAGGGGTGCCCTAGCCTAAGCCTAGGGGTGCTCTAGCATTAGGCTAGGGGATCCCTAGCCCTAGCCTAAGCCTAGGGGTTCCCTATCCTAAGCCTAGGGGTGCCCTAGCATAAGCCTAGGGGTGCCCTAGTCTGAGGTTAGGGGAGCCCTAGCCTTACCCTAAGCCTAGGGGTGCCCTAGCCTAAGCCTAGGGGTGCCCTTGCCTAAGCCTAGGGGTACCCTAGCCTAAGCCTAGGGGTGCCCTAGGGTTAGGCAAGGGGAGCCCTAGCCTTAGCCTAAGCCTAGCGGTGCCCTAGCCTAAGCCTAGGGGTGCCCTACCCTAAGCCTAGGGGTGCCCTACCCTAAGCCTAGGGGTGCCCTGGCCTAAGCCTGGGCGTGCCCTAGCCTTTGGCTGGCTGAGCCCTAGCCTTAGCCTAAGCCTAGGGGTGCCCTAGCCTAAGCCTAGGGGTGCCCTAGCCTTAGGCTAGGGGTGCCCTAGCCTAAGCTTAGGGGTGCCCTAGCCTAAGCCTAGGGGTGCCCTAGCCTAAGCCTAGGGGTGCCCTAGGGTTAGGCAAGGGGAGCCCTAGCCTTAGCCTAAGCCTAGGGGTGCCCTAGCTTAAGACTAGGGGTGCCCAAGCCTTAGGATAGGGGAGCCCTAGCCTTAGCCTAAGCCTAGGGGTGCCCCAGCCTAAGCCTAGTGGTGCCCTAGCCTAAGCCTAGGGGTGCCCTAGCCTAAGCCTAGTGGTGCTATAGCCTCAGGCTAGGGGAGCCGTACCCTTAGCCTAAGCCTAGGGGTGCCCTAGCCTAAGCCTAGGGGTGCCCTAGCCTAAGCCTAGAGGTGCCTTAGCCTAAGCCTAGGGGTGACCTAGCATTAGCCTAAGCCTAGGGGTGCCCTAGCCTAAGCCTAGGGGTGCCCTAGCCTAAGCCTAGGGGTGCCCTAGCCTTAGGCTACGTGAGCCCTAGCCTCAGCCTAAGCCTAGGGTTGCCCAAGCCTAAGCCTAGGGGTGCCCTACCCTAAGCCTAGGGGTGGCCTAGCCTAAGCCTAGCGGTGCCGTAGCCTTAGCCTAGGTGAGCCCTAGCCTTAGCCTAAGCCTAGGGGTGCCCTAGCCTAAGCTTAGGGGTGCCCTAGCCTAAGCCTAGGTGTGCCCTATCCTAAGCCTAGGGGTGTCCTAACCTAAGCCTAGGGGTGCCCTAACCTAAGCCTAGGGGTGCCCTAGCCTAAGCCTAGGGGTTACCTAGCCTATCCCTAGGGCTTCCCTAGCCTATCCCTAGGGGTGCCCTTGCCTTAGTCTAGGGGAGCAGTAGCCTTAGCATAAGCCTAGGGGTGCCCTAAACTAAGCCTAGGGGTGCCCTAGCCTTAGGCTAGCTGAGCCCTAGCCTTAGCCTAAGCCTAGGGGTTTCCTAGCCTAAGCCTATGGGTGGCCTAGCTTTAGGCTATGGGAGCCCTAGCCTTAGCCTAAGCGTAGGGGTGCCCTAGCCTAAGACTAGGGGTGCCTTAACATAAGCTTAGGGGGGAACTAGCCTAAGCCTAGGGTTGCCCTACCCTAAGCCTAGGGGTGCCCTAGCCTAAGCCTAGGGGTGCCCTAGTCTTAAGCTAGCTGAGCCCTAGCCGTAGCCTAAGCCTAGGGGTGCCCCAGCCTAAGACTAGGGGTGCCCTAGCCTAAGCTTAGGGGTGCCCTAGCCTAAGCCTAGGGGTGCCCTAGCCTAAGCCTAGGGGAGCCCTATCCTTAGCCTAAGCCTAGGGGTGCCCTAGCCTAACCCTAGGGGTGCACTAGCCTAAGCTTAGGGGGCACCTAGCCTAAGCCTAGGGGTGCCCTAGCCTAAGCCTAAGGGTGCCCTAGCCTAAGCATAGGGGTGCCCGAGCCTAAGACTAGGGGTGCCCTAGCCTAAGCCTAGGGGTGCTCTAGCATTAGGCTAGGGGAGCCCTAGCCCTAGCCTAAGCCTAGAGGTTCCCTATCCTAAGCCTAGGGGTGCCCTAGCCTAAGCCTAGGGGTGCCCTAGTCTGAGGTTAGGGGAGCCCTAGCCTTAGCCTAAGCCTAGGGGTGCCCTAGCTAAAGCCTCGGGGTGCCCTAGCCTAAGCCTAGGGGAGCGCTAGCCTAAGCGTAGGCGTGCCCTAGCCTAAGCCTAGGGGTGCCGTAGCCTTAGCCTAGGTGAGCCCTAGCCTTAGCCTAAGCCTAGGGGTGCCCTAGCCTAAGCTTAGGGGTGCCCTAGCCTAAGCCTAGGTGTGCCCTATCCTAAGCCTAGGGGTGCCCTAGCCTAAGCCTACGGGTGCCCTAGCCTAAGTCTAGGGGTGCCCTAGCCTAAGCCTAGAGGTGCCCTAGCCTATCCCTAGGGGTGCCCTAGCCTATCCCTAGGTGTGCCCTAGCCTTAGGCTAGGGGAGCACTAGCCGTAGCATAAGCCTAGGGGTGCCCTAGCCTAAGCCTAGGGGTGGCCTAGCCTTAGGCTAGCTGAGCCCTAGCCTTAGCCTAAGCCTAGGGGTGCCCTAGCCTAAGCCTAGGGGTGCCCTAGCTTTAGGCTAGGGGAGCCCTCGCCTTAGCCTAAGCCTAGGGGTGCCCTAACCTAAGCCTAGGGGTGCCTTGGCCTAAGCCTAGGGGTGCCCTAGCCTTAAGCTAGCTGAGCCCT
Source organism: Tenrec ecaudatus (assembly GCF_050624435.1). Classification (NCBI taxonomy): domain Eukaryota; kingdom Metazoa; phylum Chordata; class Mammalia; order Afrosoricida; family Tenrecidae; genus Tenrec; species Tenrec ecaudatus. Next base: position 559,958 of record NW_027459462.1, read on the forward strand.
AGCCTTAGCCTAAGCCTAGGCGTGCCCTAGCCTTAGCCTAAGCCTAGGGGTGCCCTAGCTTAAGCGTGCCCTAGCCTAAGCCTAGGGGTGCCCTACCCTAAACTTAGGGGTGCCCAACCCTAAGCCTAGGGGTGCCCTGGCCTAAGCCTGGGCGTGCCCTAGCCTTAGGCTGGCTGAGCCCTAGCCTTAGCCTAAGCCTAGGGGTGCCCTAGCCTAAGCCTAGGGGTGCCCTTGCCTAAGCCTAGGGGTACCCTAGCCTAAGCCTAGGGGTGCCCTAGGGTTAGGCAAGGGGAGCCCTAGCCTTAGCCTAAGCCTAGCGGTGCCCTAGACTAAGCCTAGGGGTGCCCTAGCCTAAGCCTAGGGGTGCCCTAGCCTTAGGCTAGGGGTGCCCTAGCCTAAGCTTAGGGGTGCCCTAGCCTAAGCCTAGGGGTGCCCTACCCTAAGCCTAGGGGTGCCCTAGGGTTAGGCCAGGGGAGCCCTAGCCTTAGACTAAGCCTAGGGGTGCCCTAGCCTAAGCCTAGGGGTGCCCTAGCCTAAGCCTAGTGGTGCTCTAGCCTCAGGCTATGGGAGCTCTAGCCTTAGCCTAAACCTAGAGGTGCCCTAGCCTCCGACTAGGGGTGCCCTAGCCTAAGCCTAGTGGTGCCCTAGCCTAAGCCTAGGAGTGCCCTAGCCTAAGCATAGAAATTCCCTATCCTAAGCCTAGGGGTGCCCTAGCCAAAACCTAGGGGTGCCCTAGCCTTAGGCTAGGGGAGCCCTAGCCTTAGCCTAAGCCTACGGTTGCCCTAGCTTAAGCCTAGGGGTGCCCTAGCCTAAGCCTAGGGGTGACCTAGCTTTGGGCTAGGGGAGCCCTAACCTTAGTCTAAACCTAGGGGTGCCCTAGCCTTAGCCTAGGGGTGCCCTAGCCTTAGGCTAGGGTAACCCTAGCCTTAGCCTAAGCCTAGGGGTGCCCTACCCTCAGCCTAGAGGTGCCGTAGCCTCAGCCTAGGGGTGTCTAGCCTAAGCCTAAGGGTGCCCTAACCTAAGCCTAGGGGTGCCCTATCCTAAGCCTAGAGGTGCCTTAGCCTAAGCCTAGGGGTGACCTAGCATTAGCCTAAGCCTAGGGGTGCCCTAGCCTAAGCCTAGGGGTGCCCTAGCCTAAGCCTAGGGGTGCCCTAGCCTTAGGCTACGTGAGCCCTAGCCTCAGCCTAAGCCTAGGGTTGCCCAAGCCTAAGCCTAGGGGTGCCCTACCCTAAGCCTAGGGGTGGCCTAGCCTAAGCCTAGCGGTGCCGTAGCCTTAGCCTAGGTGAGCCCTAGCCTTAGCCTAAGCCTAGGGGTGCCCTAGCCTAAGCTTAGGGGTGCCCTAGCCTAAGCCTAGGTGTGCCCTATCCTAAGCCTAGGGGTGTCCTAACCTAAGCCTAGGGGTGCCCTAACCTAAGCCTAGGGGTGCCCTAGCCTAAGCCTAGGGGTTACCTAGCCTATCCCTAGGGCTTCCCTAGCCTATCCCTAGGGGTGCCCTTGCATTAGTCTAGGGGAGCAGTAGCCTTAGCATAAGCCTAGGGGTGCCCTAAACTAAGACTAGGGGTGCCCTAGCCTTAGGCTAGCTGAGCCCTAGCCTTAGCCTAAGCCTAGGGGTTCCCTAGCCTAAGCCTATGGGTGCCCTAGCTTTAGGCTAGGGCAGCCCTAGCCTTAGCCTAAGCGTAGGGGTGCCCTAGCCTAAGACTAGGGGTGCCCTAACCTAAGCTTAGGGGGGAACTAGCCTAAGCCTAGGGGTGTCCTAGCCTAAGCCTAGGGGTGCCCTAGCCTTAGGCTAGGGGAGCCCTAGCCTTAGCCTAAGCCTAGGGGTGCCCTAGCCTAAGCCTAGGGTTGCCCTACCCTAAGCCTACGGGTGCCTTAGCCTAAGCCTAGGGGTGCCCTAGTCTTAAGCTAGCTGAGCCCTAGCCGTAGCCTAAGCCTAGGGGTGCCCCAGCCTAAGACTAGGGGTGCCCTAGCCTAAGCTTAGGGGTGCCCTAGCCTAAGCCTAGGGGTGCCCTAGCCTAAGCCTAGGGGAGCCCTATCCTTAGCCTAAGCCTAGGGGTGCCCTAGCCTAACCCTAGGGTTGCACTAGCCTAAGCTTAGGGGGCACCTAGCCTAAGCCTAGGGGTGCCCTAGCCTAAGCCTAAGGGTGCCCTAGCCTAAGCATAGGGGTGCCCGAGAATAAACCTAGGGGTGCCCTAGCCTAAGCCTAGGGGTGCTCTAGCATTAGGCTAGGGGAGCCCTAGCCCTAGCCTAAGCCTAGGGGTTCCCTATCCTAAGCCTAGGGGTGCCCTAGCCTAAGCCTAGGGGTGCCCTAGTCTGAGGTTAGGGGAGCCCTAGCCTTAGCCTAAGCCTAGGGGTGCCCTAGCTAAATCCTCGGGGTGCCCTAGCCTAAGCCTAGGGGAGCGCTAGCCTAAGCGTAGGCGTGCCCTAGCCTAAGCCTAGGGGTGCCGTAGCCTTAGCCTAGGTGAGCCCTAGCCTTAGCCTAAGCCTAGGGGTGCCCTAGCCTAAGCTTAGGGGTGCCCTAGCCTAAGCCTAGGTGTGCCCTATCCTAAGCCTAGGGGTGCCCTAGCCTAAGCCTACGGGTGCCCTAGCCTAAGTCTAGGGGTGCCCTAGCCTAAGCCTAGAGGTGCCCTAGCCTATCCCTAGGGGTGCCCTAGCTTATCCCTAGGTGTGCCCTAGCCTTAGGCTAGGGGAGCACTAGCCGTAGCATAAGCCTAGGGGTGCCCTAGCCTAAGCCTAGGGGTGGCCTAGCTTTAGGCTAGCTGAGCCCTAGCCTTAGCCTAAGCCTAGGGGTGCCCTAGCCTAAGCCTAGTGGTGCCCTAGCTTTAGGCTAGGGGAGCCCTCGCCTTAGCCTAAGCCTAGGGGTGCCCTAACCTAAGCCTATGGGGTGCCTTGGCCTAAGCCTAGGGGTGCCCTAGCCTTAAGCTAGCTGAGCCCTAGCCTTAGCCTAAGCCTAGGCGTGCCCTAGCCTTAGCCTAAGCCTAGGGGTGCCCTAGCTTAAGCGTGCCCTAGCCTAAGCCTAGGGGTGCCCTACCCTAAGCTTAGGGGTGCCCAACCCTAAGCCTAGGGGTGCCCTGGCCTAAGCCTGGGCGTGCCCTAGCCTTAGGCTGGCTGAGCCCTAGCCTTAGCCTAAGCCTAGGGGTGCCCTAGCCTAAGCCTAGGGGTGCCCTAGGGTTAGGCAAGGGGAGCCCTAGCCCTAGCCTAAGCCTAGCGGTGCCCTAGACTAAGCCTAGGGGTGCCCTAGCCTAAGCCTAGGGGTGCCCTAGCCTTAGGATAGGGGAGCCCTAGCCTTAGCCTAAGCCTAGGGGTGCCCCAGCCTAAGCCTAGTGTTGCCCTAGCCTAAGCCTAGGGGTGCCCTAGCCTAAGCCTAGTGGTGCTCTAGCCTCAGGCTAGGGGAGCCCTACCCTTAGACTAAGTCTAGGGGTGCCCTAGCCTAAGCCTAGGGGTGCCAAGCCGAAAACTAGGGGTGCCCTAGATTAAGCCTAGGTCTGCCCTAGCCTAAGCCAAGGGGTGCCCTAGCTTTAGGCTGGGCGAGCTCTAGCCTTCGCCTAAGCCTAGGGCTGCCCTAGCCTAAGCCTAGGGGTGCCGTAGCCTCAGCCTAGGGGTGTCTATCCTAAGCCTAAGGGTGCCCTAGCCTAAGCCTAGGGGTGCCCTAGCCTAAGCATAGAGGTGCCTTAGCCTAAGCCTAGGGGTGACCTAGCATTAGCCTAAGCCTAGGGGTACCCTACCCTAAGCCTAGGGGTTCCCTAACCTAAGCCCACGGTGCCCTAGCCTAAGCCTAGGGGTGCCCTGGCCTAAGCCTAGGGGTGCCCTAGCCTTAAGCTAGCTGAGCCCTAGCCTTAGCCTAAGCCTAGGCGTACCCTAGCCTTAGACTAAGCCTAGGGGTGCCTTACCTTAAGCGTGCCCTAGCCTAAGCCTAGGGGTGCCCTACCCTAAGCTTAGGGGTGCCCTACCCTAAGCCTAGGGGTGCCCTGGCCTAAGCCTGGGCATGCCCTAGCCTTAGGCTTGCTGAGCCCTAGCCTTAGCCTAAGCCTAGGGGTGCCCTAGCCTAAGCTTAGGGGTGCCCTTGCCTAAGCCTAGGGGTGCCCTAGCCTAAGCCTAGGGGTGCCCTAGCCTTAGGCTATGGGAGCTCTAGCCTTAGCCTAAGCTTAGGTGTGCCCTAGCCTAAGCCTAGGGGTGCCCTAGCCTAAGCCTAGGGGTGCCCTAGCCTTAGGATAGAGGAGCCCTAGCCTTAGCCTAAGCCTAGGGGTGCCCCAGCCTAAGCCTAGTGGTGCCCTAGCCTAAGCCTAGGGGTGCCCTAGGGTTAGGCAAGGGGAGCCCTAGCCTTAGCCTAAGCCTAGGGGTGCCCTAGCCTAAGCCTAGGGGTGCCCAGGCCTTAGGATAGGGGAGCCCTAGCCTTAGCCTAAGCCTAGGGGTGCCCCAGCCTAAGCCTAGTGGTGCCCTAGCCTAAGCCTAGGGGTGCCCTAGCCTAAGCCTAGTGGTGCTCTAGCCTCAGGCTAGGGGAGCCCTACCCTTAGCCTAAGCCTAGGGGTGCCCTAGCCTAAACCTAGGGGTGCCAAGCCGAAAACTAGGGGTGCCCTAGATTAAGCCTATGTCTGCCCTAGCCTAAGCCTAGGGGTGCCCTGGCCTAATCCTAGGGGTGCCCTAGCCTAAGCCTAGTGGTGCCCTAGCCTAAGCCTAGGGGTGCCCTAGCCTAAGCCTAGTGGTGCTCTAGCCTCAGGCTAGGGGAGCCCTACCCTTAGCCTAAGCCTAGGGGTGCCCTAGCCTAAGCCTAGGGGTGCCAAGCCGAAAACTAGGGGTGCCCTAGATTAAGCCTACGTCTGCCCTAGCCTAAGCCTAGGGGTGCCCTAGCCTTAGGCTGGGCGAGCCCTAGCCTTCGCCTAAGCCTAGGGCTGCCCTAGCCTAAGCCTAGGGGTGCCCTAGTCTAAGCCTAGGGGTGTCTATCCTAAGCCTAAGGGTGCCCTAGCCTAAGCCTAGGGGTGCCCTAGCCTAAGCATAGAGGTGCCTTAGCCTAAGCCTAGGGGTGACCTAGCATTAGCCTAAGCCTAGGGGTGCCCTACCCTAAGCCTAGGGGTTCCCTAACCTAAGCCTACGGTGCCCTAGCCTAAGCCTAGGGGTGCCCTGGCCTAAGCCTAGGGGTGCCCTAGCCTTAAGCTAGCTGAGCCCTAGCCTTAGCCTAAGCCTAGGCGTACCCTAGCCTTAGACTAAACCTAGGGGTGCCTTACCTTAAGCGTGCCCTAGCCTAAGCCTAGGGGTACCCTACCCTAAGCTTAGGGGTGCCCTACCCTAAGCCTAGGGGTGCCCTGGCCTAAGCCTGGGCATGCCCTAGCCTTAGGCTTGCTGAGCCCTAGCCTTAGCCTAAGCCTAGGGGTGCCCTAGCCTAAGCCTAGGGGTGCCCTTGCCTAAGCCTAGGGGTGCCCTAGCCTAAGCCTAGGGGTGCCCTAGCCTTAGGCTATGGGAGCTCTAGCCTTAGCCTAAGCCTAGGTGTGCCCTAGCCTAAGCCTAGGAGTGCCCTAGCCTAAGCCTAGAAATTCCCTATCCTAAGCCTAGGGGTGCCCTAGCCAATGCCTAGGGGTGCCCTAGCCTTAGGCTAGGGGAGCCCTAGCCTTAGCCTAAGCCTACGGGTGCCCTAGCTTAAGCCTAGGGGTGCCCTAGCCTAAGCCTAGGGGTGACCTATTCTTAGGCTATGGGAGCCCTAGCCTTAGCCTAAACCTAGGCGTGCCCTAGCTTTAGCCTAGGGGTGCCCTAGCCTTAGGCTAGGGTAACCCTAGCCTTAGCCTAAGTCTAGGGGTGCCCTAGCCTCAGGCTAGAGGTGCCGTAGCCTCAGCCTAGGGGTGCCCTAGCCTATCCCTAGGGCTTCCCTAGACTATCCCTAGGGGTGCCCTTGCCTTAATCTAGGGGAGCACTAGCCTTAGCAAAAGCCTAGGTGTGCCCTATCCTAAGCCTAGGGGTGTCCTAACCTAAGCCTAGGGGTGCCCTAGCCTAAGCCTAGGGGTGCCCTAGCCTAAGCCTAGGAGTGCCCTAGCCTATCCCTAGGGCTTCCCTAGCCTATCCCTAGGGGTGCCCTTGCCTTAGTCTAGGGGAGCACTAGCCTTAGCATAAGCCTAGGGGTGCCCTAACCTAAACCTAGGGGTGCCCTAACCTAAGCTTAGGGGGGACCTAGCCTAAGCCTAGGGGTGTCCTAGCCTAAGCCTAGGGGTGCCCTAGCCTTAGGCTAGGGGAGCCCTAGCCTTAGCCTAAGCCTAGGGGTGCCCTAGCCTAAGCCTAGGGTTGCCCTACGCTAAGCCTAGGGGTGCCTTAGCCTAAGCCTAGGGGTGCCCTAGTCTTAAGCTAGCTGAGCCCTAGCCGTAGCCTAAGCCTAGGGGTGCCCCAGCCTAAGACTAGGGGTGCCCTAGTCTAAGCTTAGGGGTGCCCTAGCCTAAGCCTAGGGGTGCCCTAGCCTAAGCCTAGGGGAGCCCTATCCTTAGCCTAAGCCTAGGGGTGCCCTAGCCTAACCCTAGGGGTGCACTAGCCTAAGCTTAGGGGGCACCTAGCCTAAGCCTAGGGGTGCCCTAGCCTAAGCCTAAGGGTGCCCTAGCATAAGCATAGGGGTGCCCGAGACTAAGCCTAGGGGTGCCCTAGCCTAAGCCTAGGGGTGCTCTAGCATTAGGCTAGGGGAGCCCTATCCCTAGCCTAAGCCTAGGGGTTCCCTATCCTAAGCCTAGGGGTGCCCCAGCCTAAGCCTAGGGGTGCCCTAGTCTGAGGTTAGGGGAGCCCTAGCCTTAGCCTAAGCCTAGGGGTGCCCTAGATAAAGCCTCGGGGTGCCCTAGCCTAAGCCTACCGGTGCGCTAGTCTAAGCCTAGGCGTGCCCTAGCCTAAGCCTTGGGGTGCCGTAGCCTTAGCCTAGGTGAGCCCTAGCCTTAACCTAAGCCTAGGGGTGCCCTAGCCTAAGCTTAGGGGTGCCCTAGCCTAAGCCTAGGTGTGCCCTATCCTAAGCCTAGGGGTGCCCTAGCCTAAGCCTACGGGTGCCCTAGCCTAAGTCTAGGGGTGCCCTAGCCTAAGCCTAGAGGTGCCCTAGCCTATCCCTAGGGGTGCCCTAGCCTATCCCTAGGTGTGCCCTAGCCTTAGGCTAGGGGAGCACTAGCCATAGCATAAGCCTAGGGGTGCCCTAGCCTAAGCCTAGGGGTGCCCTAGCCTTAGGCTAGCTGAGCCCTAGCCTTAGCCTAAGCCTAGGGGTGCCCTAGCCTAAGCCTAGGGGTGCCCTAGCTTTAGACTAGGGGAGCCCTCGCCTTAGCCTAAGCCTAGGGGTGCCTTAACCTAAGCCTAGTGGTGCCTTGGCCTAAGCCTAGGGGTGCCCTAGCCTTAAGCTAGCTGAGCCCTAGCCTTAGCCTAAGCCTAGGCGTGCCCTAGCCTTAGCCTAAGCCTAGGGGTGCCCTAGCTTAAGCGTACCCTAGCCTAAGCCTAGGGGTGCCCTACCCTAAGCTTAGGGGTGCCCTACCCTAAGCCTTGGGGTGCCCTGGCCTAAGCCTGGGCGTGCCCTAGCCTTAGGCTGGCTGAGCCCTAGCCTTAGCCTACGCCTAGGGGTGCCCTAGCCTAAGCCTAGGGGTGCCCTTGCCTAAGCCTAGGGGTACCCTAGCCTAAGCCTAGGGGTGCACTAGGGTTAGGCAAAGGGAGCCCTAGCCTTAGCCTAAGCCTAGCGGTGCCCTAGCCTAAGCCTAGCGGTGCCCTAGCCTAAGCCTAGGGGTGCCCTAGCCTTAGGCTAGGGGTGCCCTAGCCTAAGCTTAGGGGTGTCCTAGCCTAAGCCTAGGGGTGCCCTAGCCTAAGCCTAGGGGTGCCCTAGGGTTAGGCAAGGGGAGCCCTAGCCTTAGCCTAAGCCTAGGGGTGCCCTAGCCTAAGCCTAGGGATGCCCCAGCCTAAGCCTAGTGGTGCTCTAGCCTCAGGCTAGGGGAGCCCTACCCTTAACCTAAGCCTAGGGGTGCCCTAGCCAAAGCCTAGGGGTGCCAAGCCGAAAACTAGGGGTGCCCTAGATTAAGCCTAGGGCTGCCCAAGCCTAAGCCTAGGGGTGCCCTAGCCTTAGGCTGGGCGAGCCCTAGCCTTCGCCTAAGCCTAGGGCTGCCCTAGCCTAAGCCTAGGGGTGCCCTAGTCTAAGCCTAGGGATGTCTATCCTAAGCCTAAGGGTGCCCTAGCCTAAGCCTAGTGGTGCCCTAGCCTAAGCATAGAGGTGCCTTAGCCTAAGCCTAGGGGTGACCTAGCATTAGCCTAAGCCTAGGGGTGCCCTACCCTAAGCCTAGGGGTTCCCTAACCTAAGCCTAGGGTGCCCTAGCCTAAGCCTAGGGGTGCCCTGGCCTAAGCCTAGGGGTGCCCTAGCCTTAAGGTAGCTGAGCCCTAGCCTTAGCCTACGCCTAGGCGTACCCTAGCCTTAGCCTAAGCCTAGGGGTGCCTTACCTTAAGTGTGCCCTAGCCTAAGCCTAGGGGTGCCCTACCCTAAGCTTAGGGGTGCCCTACCCTAAGCCTAGGGGTGCCCTGGCCTAAGCCTGGGCATGCCCTAGCCTTAGGCTTGCTGAGCCCTAGCCTTAGCCTAAGCCTAGGGGTGCCCTAGCCTTAGGCTATGGGAGCTCTAGCCTTAGCCTAAGCCTACGGGTGCCCTAGCTTAAGCCTACGGGTGCCCTAGCCTAAGCCTAGGGGTGACCTATCCTTAGGCTATGGAAGCCCTAGCCTTAGCCTAAACCTAGGGGTGCCCTAGCTTTAGCCTAGGGGTGCCCTAGCCTTAGGCTAGGGTAACCCTAGCCTTAGCCTAAGTCTAGGGGTGACCTAGCCTCAGGCTAGAGGTGCCGTAGCCTCAGCCTAGGGGTGCCCTAGCCTATCCCTAGGGATTCCCTAGCCTATCCCTAGGGGTGCCCTTGCCTTAGTCTAGGGGAGCACTAGCCTTAGCATAAGCCTAGGTGTGCCCTATCCTAAGCCTAGGGGTGTCCTAACCTAAGCCTAGGAGTGCCCTAGCCTAAGCCTATGGGTGCCCTAGCCTATCCCTAGGGCTTCCCTAACCTATCCCTAGGGGTGCCCTTGCCTTAGTCTAGGGGAGCACTAGCCTTAGCATAAGCCTAGGGGTGCCCTAACCTAAGCCTAGGGGTGCCCTAGCCTTAGGCTAGCTGAGCCCTAGCCTTAGCCTAAACCTAGGGGTTCCCTAGCCTAAGCCTATGGGTGCCCTAGCTTTAGGCTAGGGGAGCCCTAGCCTTAGCCTACGCGTAGGGGTGCCCTAGCCTAAGACTAGGGGTGCCCTAACCTAAGCTTAGGGGGGGCCTAGCATAAGCCTAGGGGTGTCCTAGCCTAAGCCTAGGGGTGCCCTAGCCTTAGGCTAGGGGAGCCCTAGCCTTAGCCTAAGCCTAGGGGTGCCCTAGCCTAAGCCTAGGGTTGCCCTACGCTAAGACTAGGGGTGCCCTAGCCTAAGCCTAGGGGTGCCCTAGTCTTAAGCTAGCTGAGCCCTAGCCGTAGCCTAAGCATAGGGGTGCCCCAGCCTAAGACTAGGGGTGCCCTAGCCTAAGCTTAGGGGTGGCCTAGCCTAAGCCTAGGGGTGCCCTAGCCTAAGCCTAGGGGAGCCCTATCCTTAGCCTAAGCTTAGGGGTGCCCTAGCCTAACCCTAGGGGTGCACTAGTCTAAGCTTAGGGGGCACCTAGCCTAAGCCTAGGGGTGCCCTAGCCTAAGCCTAAGGGTGTCCTAGCCTAAGAATAGGGGTGCCCGAGCCTAAGCCTAGGGGTGCCCTAGCCTAAGCCTAGGGGTGCTCTAGCATTAGGCTAGGGGATCCCTAGCCCTAGCCTAAGCCTAGGGGTTCCCTATCCTAAGCCTAGGGGTGCCCTAGCATAAGCCTAGGGGTGCCCTAGTCTGAGGTTAGGGGAGCCCTAGCCTTACCCTAAGCCTAGGGGTGCCCTAGCCTAAGCCTAGGGGTGCCCTTGCCTAAGCCTAGGGGTACCCTAGCCTAAGCCTAGGGGTGCCCTAGGGTTAGGCAAGGGGAGCCCTAGCCTTAGCCTAAGCCTAGCGGTGCCCTAGCCTAAGCCTAGGGGTGCCCTACCCTAAGCCTAGGGGTGCCCTACCCTAAGCCTAGGGGTGCCCTGGCCTAAGCCTGGGCGTGCCCTAGCCTTTGGCTGGCTGAGCCCTAGCCTTAGCCTAAGCCTAGGGGTGCCCTAGCCTAAGCCTAGGGGTGCCCTAGCCTTAGGCTAGGGGTGCCCTAGCCTAAGCTTAGGGGTGCCCTAGCCTAAGCCTAGGGGTGCCCTAGCCTAAGCCTAGGGGTGCCCTAGGGTTAGGCAAGGGGAGCCCTAGCCTTAGCCTAAGCCTAGGGGTGCCCTAGCTTAAGACTAGGGGTGCCCAAGCCTTAGGATAGGGGAGCCCTAGCCTTAGCCTAAGCCTAGGGGTGCCCCAGCCTAAGCCTAGTGGTGCCCTAGCCTAAGCCTAGGGGTGCCCTAGCCTAAGCCTAGTGGTGCTATAGCCTCAGGCTAGGGGAGCCGTACCCTTAGCCTAAGCCTAGGGGTGCCCTAGCCTAAGCCTAGGGGTGCCCTAGCCTAAGCCTAGAGGTGCCTTAGCCTAAGCCTAGGGGTGACCTAGCATTAGCCTAAGCCTAGGGGTGCCCTAGCCTAAGCCTAGGGGTGCCCTAACCTAAGCCTAGGGTGCCCTAGCCTAAGCCTCGGGGTGCCCTGGCCTAAGCCTAGGGGTGCCCTTGCCTAAGCCTAGGGGTGCCCTAGCCTTAAGCTAGCTTAGCCCTACCCTTAGCCTAAGCCTAGGCGTGCCCTAGCCTTAGCTTAAGCCTAGGGGTGCCCTAGCTTAAGCGTGCCCTAGCCTAAGCCTAGGGGTGCCCTACCCTAAGCTTAGGGGTGCCCTACCCTAAGCCTAGGGGTGCCCTGGCCTAAGCCTGGGCGTGCCCTTGCCTTAGGCTGGCTGAGCCCTAACCTTAGCCTAAGACTAGGGGTGCCCTAGCCTAAGCCTAGGGGTGCCCTTGCCTAAGCCTAGGGGTGCCCTAGCCTTAGGCTAGGGGAGCTCTAGCCTTAGCCTAAGGCTAGAGGTGCCCTAGCCTCAGACTAGGGGTGCACAAGCCTAAGCTTAGGGGTGCCCTAGCCTAAGCCTAGGGGTGCCCTAGCCTAAGCCTAGGGGTGCCCTAGCCTGAGCCTAGAAATTCCCTATCCTAAGACTAGGGGTGACCTAGCCAAAGCCTAGGGGTGCCCTAGCCTTAGGCTAGGGGAGCCCTAGCCTTAGCCTAGGCCTACGGGTGCCCTAGCTTAAGCCTAGGCGTGGCCTAGCCTAAGCCTAGGGTTGACCTAGCCTTAGACTAAGGGAGCCCTAGCCTTAGCCTAAACCTAGGGGTGCCCTAGCCTAAGCCTAGGGGTGCTCTAGCATTAGGCTAGGGGAACCCTAGCCCTAGCCTAAGCCTATGGGTTCCCTATCCTAAGCCTAGGGGTGCCCTACCCTAAGCTTAGGGGTGCCCTACCCTAAGCCTAGGGGTGCCCTGGCCTAAGCCTGGGCGTGCCCTTGCCTTAGGCTGGCTGAGCCCTAACCTTAGCCTAAGACTAGGGGTGCCCTAGCCTAAGCCTAGGGGTGCCCTTGCCTAAGCCTAGGGGTGCCCTAGCCTTAGGCTAGGGGAGCTCTAGCCTTAGCCTAAGGCTAGAGGTGCCCTAGCCTCAGACTAGGGGTGCACAAGCCTAAGCTTAGGGGTGCCCTAGCCTAAGCCTAGGGGTGCCCTAGCCTAAGCCTAGGGGTGCCCTAGCCTGAGCCTAGAAATTCCCTATCCTAAGACTAGGGGTGACCTAGCCAAAGCCTAGGGGTGCCCTAGCCTTAGGCTAGGGGAGCCCTAGCCTTAGCCTAGGCCTACGGGTGCCCTAGCTTAAGCCTAGGCGTGGCCTAGCCTAAGCCTAGGGTTGACCTAGCCTTAGACTAAGGGAGCCCTAGCCTTAGCCTAAACCTAGGGGTGCCCTAGCCTAAGCCTAGGGGTGCTCTAGCATTAGGCTAGGGGAACCGTAGCCCTAGCCTAAGCCTATGGGTTCCCTATCCTAAGCCTAGGGGTGCCCTAGCCTAAGCCTAAGGGTGCCCTAGCCTGAGGTTAGGGGAGCCCTAGCCTTAGCCTAAGCCTAGGGGTGCCCTAGCTAAAGCCTCGGGGTGCCCTAGCCTAAGCCTAGGGGTGCGCTAGCCTAAGCCTAGGGGTGCCCTAGCCTTAGCCTAGTGGTGCCATAGCCTTAGGCTAGGGTAACCCTAGCCTTAGCCTAAGCCTAGGGGTGCCCTAGCCTAAGCATTGGGGTGCCCTAGCCTAAGCCTAGGTGTGCCTTATCCTAAGCCTAGGGGTGCCCTAGCCTAAGCCTACGGGTGCCCTAGCCTAAGTCTAGGGGTTCCCTAGCCTAAGCCTAGAGGTGCCCTAGCCTATCCCTAGGTGTGCCCTAGCCTTAGGCTAGGGGAGTACTAGCCGTAGCATAAGCCTAGGGGTGCCCTAGCCTAAGCCTAGGGGTGCCCTAGACTTAGGCTAGCTGAGCCCTAGCCTTAGCCTAAGCCTAGGGGTTCCCTAGCCTAAGCCTAGTGGTGCCCTAGCCTTAGGCTAGGGTAACCCTAGCCTTAGTCTAAGCCTAGGGGTGCCCTAGCCTAAGCATAGGCGTGCCCTAGCCTAAGCCTAGGTGTGCCCTATCCTAAGCCTAGGGTGCCCTAGCCTAAGCCTACGGGTGCCCTAGCCTAAGCTTAGGGGTGCCCTAGGTTTAGGCAAGGGGAGCCCTAGCCTTAGCCTAAGCCTAGGGGTGCCCTAGCCTAAGCCTAGGGGTGCCCTAGCCTTAGGATAGGGGAGCCCTAGCCTTAGCCTAAGCCTAGGGGTGCCCCAGCCTAAGCCTAGTGGTGCCCTAGCCTAAGTCTAGGGGTGCCCTAGCCTAAGCCTAGAGGTGCTCTAGCCTCAGTCTAGGGGAGCCCTACCCTTAGCCTAAGCCTAGGGGTGCCCTAGCCTAAGCCTAGGGGTGCCAAGCCGAAGACTAGGGGTGCCCTAGATTAAGCCTAGGTCTGCCCTAGCCTAAGCCTAGGGGTGCCCTAGCCTTAGGCTGGGCGAGCCCTAGCCTTAGCCTAAGCCTAGGGCTGCCCTAGCCTAAGCCTAGGGGTGCCCTAGTCTAAGCCTAGGGGTGTCTATCCTAAGCCTAAGGGTGCCCTAGCCTAAGCCTAGGGGTGCCCTAGCCTAAGCCTAGAGGTGCCTTAGCCTAAGCCTAGGGGTGAACTAGCATTAGCCTAAGCCTAGGGGTGCCCTACCCTAAGCCTAGGGGTTCCCAAACCGAAGCCTAGGGTGCCCTAGCCTAAGCCTAGGGGTGCCCTGGCCTAAGCCTAGGGGTGCCCTAGCCTTAAGCTAGCTGAGCCCTAGCCTTAGCCTAAGCCTAGGCATACCCTAGCCTTAGCCTAAGCCTAGGGGTGCCCTACCTTAAGCGTGCCCTAGCCTAAGCCTAGGGGTGCCCTACCCTAAGCTTAGGGGTGCCCTACCCTAAGCCTATGGGTGCCCTGGCCTAAGCCTGGGCATGCCCTAGCCTTAGGCTTGCTGAGCCCTAGCCTTAGCCTAAGCCTAAGCGTGCCCTAGCCTAAGCCTAGGGGTGCCCTTGCCTAAGCGTAGGGGTGCCCTAGCCTAAGCCTAGGGGTGCCCTAGCCTTAACCTAGGGGAGCTCTATCCTTAGCCTAAGCCTAGGTGTGCCCTAGCCTAAGCCTAGGAGTGCCCTAGCCTAAGCCTAGAAATTCCCTATCCTAAGCCTAGGGGTGCCCTAGCCTAAGCCTAGGGGTGCCCTTGCCTAAGCCTAGGGGTGCCCTAGCCTAAGCCTAGGGATGCCCTAGCCTTAGGCTAGGGGAGCTCTAGCCTTCGCCTAAGCCTAGAGGTCCCCTAGCCTCAGACTATGTGTGCCCTAGCCTAAGTTAGGGGTGCCCTAGCCTAAGCCTAGGGGTGCCCTAGCCTAAGCCTAGGGGTGCCCTAGGGTTAGGCAAGGGGAGCCCTAGCCTTAGCCTAAGCCTAGGGGTGCCCTAGCCTAATCCTAGGGGTGTCCGAGCCTAAGCCTAGTGGTGCTCTAGCCTCAGGCTATGGGAGTTATAGCCTTAGCCTAAGCCTAGAGGTGCCCTTGCCTCAGACTAGGGGTGCCCTAGCCTAAACTTAGGGGTGCCCTAGCCTAAGCCTAGGGGTGCCCTAGCCTAAGCCTAGGGGTGCCGTAGGGTTAGGCAAGGGGAGCCCTAGCTTAGCCTAATCCTAGGGGAGCCCTAGCCTAAGCCTAGGAGTTCCCTAGCCTAAGCATAGAAATTCCGTATCCTAAGCCTAGGACTGCCGTAGCCAAAGCCTAGGGGTGCCCTAGCCTTAGGCTAGGGGAGCCCTAGCCTTAGCCTAAGCCTAGGCGTGCCCTAGCCTTAGCCTAAGCCTAGGGGTGCCCTAGCTTAAGCGTGCCCTAGCCTAAGCCTAGGGGTGCCCTACCCTAAGCTTAGGGGTGCCCTACCCTAAGCCTTGGGGTGCCCTGGCCTAAGCCTGGGCGTGCCCTAGCCTTAGGCTGGCTGAGCCCTAGCCTTAGCCTAAGCCTAGGGGTGCCCTAGCCTAAGCCTAGGGGTGCCCTTGCCTAAACCTAGGGGTACCCTAGCCTAAGCCTAGGGGTGCACTAGGGTTAGGCAAAGGGAGCCCTAGCCTTAGCCTAAGCCTAGCGGTGCCCTAGCCTAAGCCTAGCGGTGCCCTAGCCTAAGCCTAGGGGTGCCCTAGCCTTAGGCTAGGGGTGCCCTAGCCTAAGCTTAGGGGTGTCCTAGCCTAAGCCTAGGGGTGCCCTAGCCTAAGCCTAGGGGTGCCCTAGGGTTAGACAAGGGGAGCCCTAGCCTTAGCCTAAGCCTAGGGGTGCCCTAGCCTAAGCCTAGGGGTGCCCTAGCCTTAGGATAGGGGAGCCCTAGCCCTAGCCTAAGCCTAGGGGTGCCCCAGCCTAAGCCTAGTGGTGCCCTAGCCTAAGCCTAGGGGTGCCCTAGCCTAAGCCTAGTGGTGCTCTAGCCTCAGGCTAGGGGAGCCCTGCCCTTAACCTAAGCCTAGGGGTGCCCTAGCCTAAGCCTAGGGGTGCCAAGCCGAAAACTAGGGGTGCCCTAGATTAAGCCTAGGGCTGCCCAAGCCTAAGCCTAGGGGTGCCCTAGCCTTAGGCTGGGCGAGCCCTAGCCTTCGCCTAAGCCTAGGGCTGCCCTAGCCTAAGCCTAGGGGTGCCCTAGTCTAAGCCTAGGGATGTCTATCCTAAGCCTAAGGGTGCCCTAGCCTAAGCCTAGGGGTGCCCTAGCCTAAGCATAGAGGTGCCTTAGCCTAAGCCTAGGGGTGACCTAGCATTAGCCTAAGCCTAGGGGTGCCCTACCCTAAGCCTAGGGGTTCCCTAACCTAAGCCTAGGGTGCCCTAGCCTAAGCCTAGGGGTGCCCTGGCCTAAGCCTAGGGGTGCCCTAGCCTTAAGCTAGCTGAGCCCTAGCCTTAGCCTAAGCCTAGGCGTACCCTAGCCTTAGCCTAAGCCTAGGGGTGCCTTACCTTAAGTGTTCCCTAGCCTAAGCCTAGGGGTGCCCTACCCTAAGCTTAGGGGTGCCCTACCCTAAGCCTAGGGGTGCCCTGGCCTAAGCCTGGGCATGCCCTTGCCTTAGGCTTGCTGAGCCCTAGCCTTAGCCTAAGCCTAGGGGTGCCCTAGCCTAAGCCTAGGGGTGCCCTAGCCTTAGGCTAGGGGAGCTCTAGCCTTAGCCTAAGCCTACGGGTGCCCTAGCTTAAGCCTAGGGGTGCCCTAGCCTAAGCCTAGGGGTGACCTATCCTTAGGCTATGGGAGCCCTAGCCTTAGCCTAAACCTAGGGGTGCCCTAGCTTTAGCCTAGGGGTGCCCTAGCCTTAGGCTAGGGTAACCCTAGCCTTAGCCTAAGTCTAGGGGTGCCCTAGCCTCAGGCTAGAGGTGCCGTAGCCTCAGCCTAGGGGTGCCCTACCCTACCCTAGGGCTTCCCTAGCCTATCCCTAGGGGTGCCCTTGCCTTAGTCTAGGGGAGCACTAGCCTTAGCATAAGCCTAGGTGTGCCCTATCCTAAGCCTAGGGGTGTCCTAACCTAAGCCTAGGAGTGCCCTAGCCTAAGCCTAGGGGTGCCCTAGCCTAAGCCTATGGGTGCCCTAGCCTATCCCTAGGGCTTCCCTAACCTATCCCTAGGGGTGCCCTTGCCTTAGTCTAGGGGAGCACTAGCCTTAGCATAAGCCTAGGGGTGCCCTAACCTAAGCCTAGGGGTGCCCTAGCCTTAGGCTAGCTGAGCCCTAGCCTTAGCCTAAGCCTAGGGGTTCCCTAGCCTAAGCCTATGGGTGCCCTAGCTTTAGGCTAGGGGAGCCCTAGCCTTAGCCTACGCGTAGGGGTGCCCTAGCCTAAGACTAGGGGTGCCCTAACCTAAGCTTAGGGGGGGCCTAGCATAAGCCTAGGGGTGTCCTAGCCTAAGCCTAGGGGTGCCCTAGCCTTAGGCTAGGGGAGCCCTAGCCTTAGCCTAATCCTAGGGGTGCCCTAGCCTAAGCCTAGGGTTACCCTACGCTAAGACTAGGGGTGCCCTAGCCTAAGCCTAGGGGTGCCCTAGTCTTAAGCTAGCTGAGCCCTAGCCGTAGCCTAAGCATAGGGGTGCCCCAGCCTAAGACTAGGGGTGCCCTAGCCTAAGCTTAGGGGTGCCCTAGCCTAAGCCTAGGGGTGCCCTAGCCTAAGCCTAGGGGAGCCCTATCCTTAGCCTAAGCTTAGGGGTGCCCTAGCCTAACCCTAGGGGTGCACTAGTCTAAGCTTAGGGGGCACCTAACCTAAGCCTAGGGGTGCCCTAGCCTAAGCCTAAGGGTGCCCTAGCCTAAGAATAGGGGTGCCTGAGCCTAAGCCTAGGGGTACCCTAGCCTAAGCCTAGGGGTGCTCTAGCATTAGGCTAGGGGATCCCTAGCCCTAGCCTAAGCCTAGGGGTTCCCTATCCTAAGTCTAGGGGTGCCCTAGCCTAAGCCTAGGGGTGCCCTAGTCTGAGGTTAGGGGAGCCCTAGCCTTAGCCTAAGCCTAGGGGTGCCCTAGACTTAGGCTAGGGGTGCCCTAGCCTAAGCTTAGGGGTGCCGTAGCCTAAGCCTAGGGGTGCCCTAGCCTAAGCCTAGGGGTGCCCTAGGGTTAGGCAAGGGGAGCCCTAGCCTTAGCCTAAGCCTAGGGGTGCCCTAGCCTAAGACTAGGGGTGCCCAAGCCTTAGGATAGGGGAGCCCTAGCCTTAGCCTAAGCCTAGGGGTGCCCCAGCCTAAGCCTAGTGGTGCCCTAGCCTAAGCCTAGGGGTGCCCTAGCCTAAGCCTAGTGGTGCTCTAGCCTCAGGCTAGGGGAGCCGTACCCTTAGCCTAAGCCTAGGGGTGCCCTAGCCTAAGCCTAGGGGTGCCCTAGCCTAAGCCTAGAGGTGCCTTAGCCTAAGCCTAGGGGTGACCTAGCATTAGCCTAAGCCTAGGGGTGCCCTAGCCTAAGCCTAGGGGTGCCCTAACCTAAGCCTAGGGTGCCCTAGCCTAAGCCTCGGGGTGCCCTGGCCTAAGCCTAGGGGTGCCCTGGCCTAAGCCTAGGGGTGCCCTAGCCTTAAGCTAGCTTAGCCCTACCCTTAGCCTAAGCCTAGGCATGCCCTAGCCTTAGCTTAAGCCTAGGGGTGCCCTAGCTTAAGCGTGCCCTAGCCTAAGCCTAGGGGTGCCCTACCCTAAGCTTAGGGGTGCCCTACCCTAAGCCTAGGGGTGCCCTGGCCTAAGCCTGGGCGTGCCCTTGCCTTAGGCTGGCTGAGCCCTAACCTTAGCCTAAGACTAGGGGTGCCCTAGCCTAAGCCTAGGGGTGCCCTTGCCTAAGCCTAGGGGTGCCCTAACCTTAGGCTAGGGGAGCTCTAGCCTTAGCCTAAGGCTAGAGGTGCCCTAGCCTCAGACTACGGATGCACAAGCCTAAGCTTAGGGGTGCCCTAGCCTAAGCCTAGGGGTGCCCTAGCCTAAGCCTAGGGGTGCCCTAGCCTGAGCCTAGAAATTCCCTATCCTAAGACTAGGGGTGACCTAGCCAAAGCCTAGGGGTGCCCTAGCCTTAGGCTAGGGGAGCCCTAGCCTTAGCCTAGGCCTACGGGTGCCCTAGCTTAAGCCTAGGCGTGGCCTAGCCTAAGCCTAGGGTTGACCTAGCCTTAGACTAAGGGAGCCCTAGCCTTAGCCTAAACCTAGGGGTGCCCTAGCCTAAGCCTAGGGGTGCTCTAGCATTAGGCTAGGGGAACCCTAGCCCTAGCCTAAGCCTATGGGTTCCCTATCCTAAGCCTAGGGGTGCCCTAGCCTAAGCCTAAGGGTGCCCTAGCCTGAGGTTAGGGGAGCCCTAGCCTTAGCCTAAGCCTAGGGGTGCCCTAGCTAAAGCCTCGGGTTGCCCTAGCCTAAGCCTAGGGGTGCGCTAGCCTAAGCCTAGGGGTGCCCTAGCCTTAGCCTAGTGGTGCCATAGCCTTAGGCTAGGGTAACCCTAGCCTTAGCCTAAGCCTAGGGGTGCCCTAGCCTAAGCCTAGAGGTGCCCTAGCCTATCCCTAGATGTGCCCTAGCCTTAGGCTAGGGGAGCACTAGCCGTAGCATAAGCCTAGGGGTGCCCTAGCCTAAGCCTAGGGGTGCCCTAGACTTAGGCTAGCTGAGCCCTAGCCTTAGCCTAAGCCTAGGGGTTCCCTAGCCTAAGCCTAGTGGTGCCCTAGCCTTAGGCTAGGGTAACCCTAGCCTTAGCCTAAGCCTAGGGGTGCCCTAGCCTAAGCATAGGGGTGCCCTAGCCTAAGCCTAGGTGTGCCCTATCCTAAGCCTAGGGTGCCCTAGCCTAAGCCTACGGGTGCCCTAGCCTAAGTCTAGGGGTGCCCTAGCCTAAGCCTAGAGGTGCCCTAGCCTATCCCTAGGTGTGCCCTAGCCTTAGGCTAGGGGAGCACTAGCCGTAGCATAAGCCTAGGGGTGCCCTAGCCTAAGCCTAGGGGTGCCCTAGACTTAGGCTAGCTGAGCCCTAGCCTTAGCCTAAGCCTAGGGGTGCCCTAGCCTAAGCCTAGGGGTGCCCTAGCTTTAGGCTAGGGGAGCCCTCGCCTTAGCCTAAGCCTAGGGGTGCCCTAACCTAAGCCTAGGGGTTCCTTGGCCTAAGCCTAGGGGTGCCCTAGCCTTAAGCTAGCTGAGCCCTAGCCTTAGCCTAAGCCTAGGCGTGCCCTAGCCTTAGGCTAAGCCTAGGGGTGCCCTAGCTTAAGCGTGCCCTAGCCTAAGCCTAGGGGTGCCCTACCCTAAGCTTAGAGGTGCCCTACCCTAAGCTTAGGGATGCCCTGGCCTAAGCTTGGGCGTGCCCTAGCCTTAGGCTGGCTGAGCCCTAGCCTTAGCCTAAGCCTAGGGGTGCCCTAGCCTAAGCCTAGTGGTGCCCTTGCCTAAGCCTAGGGGTACCCTAGCCTAAGCCTAGGGGTACCCTAGCCTAAGCATAGGGGTGCCCTAGGGTTAGGCAAGGGGAGCCCTAGCCTTAGCCTAAGCCTAGCGGTGCCCTAGCCTAAGCCTAGGGGTGCCCTAGCCTAAGCCTAGGGGTGCCCTAGCCTTAGGCTACGGGTGCCCTAGCCTAAGCTTAGGGGTGCCCTAGGGTTAGGCAAGGGGAGCCCTAGCCTTAGCCTAAGCCTAGGGGTGCCCTAGCCTAAGCCTAGGGGTGCCCTAGCCTTAGGATAGGGGAGCCCTAGCCTTAGCCTAAGCCTAGGGGTGCCCCAGCCTAAGCCTAGTGGTGCCCTAGCCTAAGTCTAGGGGTGCCCTAGCCTAAGCCTAGTGGTGCTCTAGCCTCAGTCTAGGGGAGCCCTACCCTTAACCTAAGCCTAGGGGTGCCCTAGCCTAAGCCTAGGGGTGCCAAGCCGAAGACTAGGGGTGCCCTAGATTAAGCCTAGGTCTGCCCTAGCCTAAGCCTAGGGGTGCCCTAGCCTTAGGCTGGGCGAACCCTAGCCTTAGCCTAAGCCTAGCGCTGCCCTAGCCTAAGCCTAGGGGTGCCCTAGTCTAAGCCTAGGGGTGTCTATCCTAAGCCTAAGGGTGCCCTAGCCTAAGCCTAGGGGTGCCCTAGCCTAAGCCTAGAGGTGCCTTAGCCTAAGCCTAGGGGTGACCTAGCATTAGCCTAAGCCTAGGGGTGCCCTACCCTAAGCCTAGGGGTTCCCAAACCGAAGCCTAGGGTGCCCTAGCCTAAGCCTAGGGGTGCCCTGGCCTAAGCCTAGGGGTGCCCTAGCCTTAAGCTAGCTGAGCCCTAGCCTTAGCCTAAGCCTAGGCGTACCCTAGCCTTAGCCTAAGCCTAGGGGTGCCCTACCTTAAGCGTGCCCTAGCCTAAGCCTAGGGGTGCCCTACCCTACGCTTAGGGGTGCCCTACCCTAAGCCTAGGGGTGCCCTGGCCTAAGCCTGGGCATGCCCTAGCCTTAGGCTTGCTGAGCCCTAGCCTTAGCCTAAGCCTCGGCGTGCCCTAGCCTAAGCCTAGGGGTGCCCTTGCCTAAGCCTAGGGGTGCCCTAGCCTAAGCCTAGGGGTGCCCTAGCCTTAACCTAGGGGAGCTCTAGCCTTAGCCTAAGCCTAGGTGTGCCCTAGCCTAAGCCTAGGAGTGCCCTAGCCTAAGCCTAGAAATTCCCTATCCTAAGCCTAGGGGTGCCCTAGCCTAAGCCTAGGGGTGCCCTAGCCTAAGCCTAGGGGTGCCCTACCCTAAGCTTAGGGGTGCCCTACCCTAAGCCTTGGGGTGCCCTGGCCTAAGCCTGGGCGTGCCCTAGCCTTAGGCTGGCTGAGCCCTAGCCTTAGACTAAGCCTAGGGGTGCCCTAGCCTAAGCCTAGGGGTGCCCTTGCCTAAGCCTAGGGGTACCCTAGCCTAAGCCTAGGGGTGCACTAGGGTTAGGCAAAGGGAGCCCTAGCCTTAGCCTAAGCCTAGCGGTGCCCTAGCCTAAGCCTAGCGGTGCCCTAGCCTAAGCCTAGGGGTGCCCTAGCCTTAGGCTAGGGGTGCCCTAGCCTAAGCTTAGGGGTGTCCTAGCCTAAGCCTAGGGGTGCCCTAGCCTAAGCCTAGGGGTGCCCTAGGGTTAGGCAAGGGGAGCCCTAGCCTTAGCCTAAGCCTAGGGGTGCCCTAGCCTAAGCCTAGGGGTGCCCTAGCCTTAGGATAGGGGAGCCCTAGCCCTAGCCTAAGCCTAGGGGTGCCCCAGCCTAAGCCTAGTGGTGCCCTAGCCTAAGCCTAGGGGTGCCCTAGCCTAAGCCTAGTGGTGCTCTAGCCTCAGGCTAGGGGAGCCCTACCCTTAACCTAAGCCTAGGGGTGCCCTAGCCTAAGCCTAGCGGTGCCAAGCCGAAAACTAGGGGTGCCCTAGATTAAGCCTAGGGCTGCCCAAGCCTAAGCCTAGGGGTGCCCTAGCCTTAGGCTGGGCGAGCCCTAGCCTTCGCCTAAGCCTAGGGCTGCTCTAGCCTAAGCCTATTGGTGCCCTAGTCTAAGCCTAGGGATGTCTATCCTAAGCCTAAGGGTGCCCTAGCCTAAGCCTAGGGGTGCCCTAGCCTAAGCATAGAGGTGCCTTAGCCTAAGCCTAGGGGTGACCTAGCATTAGCCTAAGCCTAGGGGTGCCCTACCCTAAGCCTAGGGGTTCCCTAACCTAAGCCTAGGGTGCCCTAGCCTAAGCCTAGGGGTGCCCTGGCCTAAGCCTAAGGGTGCCCTAGCCTTAAGCTAGCTGAGCCCTAGCCTTAGCCTAAGCCTAGGCGTACCCTAGCCTTAGCCTAAGCCTAGGGGTGCCTTACCTTAAGTGTGCCCTAGCCTAAGCCTAGGGGTGCCCTACCCTAAGCTTAGGGGTGCCCTACCCTAAGCCTAGGGGTGCCCTGGCCTAAGCCTGGGCATGCCCTAGCCTTAGGCTTGCTGAGCCCTAGCCTTAGCCTAAGCCTAGGGGTGCCCTAGCCTAAGCCTAGGGGTGCCCTAGCCTTAGGCTAGGGGAGCTCTAGCCTTAGCTTAAGCCTACGGGTGCCCTAGCTTAAGCCTAGGGGTGCCCTAGCCTAAGCCTAGGGGTGACCTATCCTTAGGCTATGGGAGCCCTAGCCTTAGCCTAAACCTAGGGGTGCCCTAGCTTTAGCCTAGGGGTGCCCTAGCCTTAGGCTAGGGTAACCCTAGCCTTAGCCTAAGTCTAGGGGTGCCCTAGCCTCAGGCTAGAGGGCCGTAGCCTCAGGCTAGGGGTGCCCTAGCCTATCCCTAGGGCTTCCCTAGCCTATCCCTAGGGGTGCCCTTGCCTTAGTCTAGGGGAGCACTAGCCTTAGCATAAGCCTAGGTGTGCCCTATCCTAAGCCTAGGGGTGTCCTAACCTAAGCCTAGGAGTGCCCTAGCCTAAGCCTAGGGGTGCCCTAGCCTAAGCCTATGGGTGCCCTAGCCTATCCCTAGGGCTTCCCTAACCTATCCCTAGGGGTGCCCTTGCCTTAGTCTAGGGGAGCACTAGCCTTAGCATAAGCCTAGGGGTGCCCTAACCTAAGCCTAGGGGTGCCCTAGCCTTAGGCTAGCTGAGCCCTAGCCTTAGCCTAAGCCTAGGGGTTCCCTAGCCTAAGCCTATGGGTGCCCTAGCTTTAGGCTAGGGGAGCCCTAGCCTTAGCCTACGCGTAGGGGTGCCCTAGCCTAAGACTAGGGGTGCCCTAACCTAAGCTTAGGGGGGGCCTAGCATAAGCCTAGGGGTGTCCTAGCCTAAGCCTAGGGGTGCCCTAGCCTTAGGCTAGGGGAGCCCTAGCCTTAGCCTAAGCCTAGGGGTGCCCTAGCCTAAGCCTAGGGTTGCCCTACGCTAAGACTAGGGGTGCCCTAGCCTAAGCCTAGGGGTGCCCTAGTCTTAAGCTAGCTGAGCCCTAGCCGTAGCCTAAGCATAGGGGTGCCCCAGCCTAAGACTAGGGGTGCCCTAGCCTAAGCTTAGGGGTGGCCTAGCCTAAGCCTAGGGGTGCCCTAGCCTAAGCCTAGGGGAGCCCTATCCTTAGCCTAAGCTTAGGGGTGCCCTAGCCTAACCCTAGGGGTGCACTAGTCTAAGCTTAGGGGGCACCTAGCCTAAGCCTAGGGGTGCCCTAGCCTAAGCCTAAGGGTGCCCTAGCCTAAGAATAGGGGTGCCCGAGCCTAAGCCTAGGGGTGCCCTAGCCTAAGCCTAGGGGTGCCCTAGCATAAGCCTAGGGGTGCCCTAGTCTGAGATTAGGGGAGCCCTAGCCTTAGCCTAAGCCTAGGCGTGCCCTAGCCTAAGCCTAGGGGTGCCCTTGCCTAAGCCTAGGGGTACCCTAGCCTAAGCCTAGGGGTGCCCTAGGGTTAGGCAAGGGGAGCCCTAGCCTTAGCCTAAGCCTAGCGGTGCCCTAGCCTAAGCCTAGGGGTGCCCTACCCTAAGCCTAGGGGTGCCCTACCCTAAGCCTAGGGGTGCCCTGGCCTAAGCCTGGGCGTGCCCTAGCCTTTGGCTGGCTGAGCCCTAGCCTTAGCCTAAGCCTAGGGGTGCCCTAGCCTAAGCCTAGGGGTGCCCTAGCCTTAGGCTAGGGGTGCCCTAGCCTAAGCTTAGGGGTGCCCTAGCCTAAGCCTAGGGGTGCCCTAGCCTAAGCCTAGGGGTGCCCTAGGGTTAGGCAAGGGGAGCCCTAGCCTTAGCCTAAGCCTAGGGGTGCCCTAGCCTAAGTCTAGGGGTGCCCAAGCCTTAGGATAGGGGAGCCCTAGCCTTAGCCTAAGCCTAGGGGTGCCCCAGCCTAAGCCTAGTGGTGCCCTAGCCTAAGCCTAGGGGTGCCCTAGCCTAAGCCTAGTGGTGCTCTAGCCTCAGGCTAGGGGAGCCATACCCTTAGCCTAAGCCTAGGGGTGCCCTAGCCTAAGCTTAGGGGTGCCCTAGCCTAAGCCTAGAGGTGCCTTAGCCTAAGCCTAGGTGTGACCTAGCATTAGCCTAAGCCTAGGGGTGCCCTAGCCTAAGCCTAGGGGTGCCCTAACCTAAGCCTAGGGTGCCCTAGCCTAAGCCTCGGGGTGCCCTGGCCTAAGCCTAGGGGTGCCCTTGCCTAAGCCTAGGCGTGCCCTAGCCTTAGCTTAAGCCTAGGGGTGCCCTAGCTTAAGCGTGCCCTAGCCTAAGCCTAGGGGTGCCCTACCCTAAGCTTAGGGGTGCCCTACCCTAAGCCTAGGGGTGCCCTGGCCTAAGCCTGGGCGTGCCCTTGCCTTAGGCTGGCTGAGCCCTAACCTTAGCCTAAGACTAGGGGTGCCCTAGCCTAAGCCTAGGGGTGCCCTTGCCTAAGCCTAGGGGTGCCCTAGCCTTAGGCTAGGGGAGCTCTAGCCTTAGCCTAAGGCTAGAGGTGCCCTAGCCTCAGACTAGGGGTGCACAAGCCTAAGCTTAGGGGTGCCCTAGCCTAAGCCAAGGGGTGCCCTAGCCTAAGCCTAGGGGTGCCCTAGCCTGAGCCTAGAAATTCCCTATCCTAAGACTAGGGGTGACCTAGCCAAAGCCTAGGGGTGCCCTAGCCTTAGGCTAGGGGAGCCCTAGCCTTAGCCTAGGCCTACGGGTGCCCTAGCTTAAGCCTAGGCGTGGCCTAGCCTAAGCCTAGGGTTGACCTAGCCTTAGACTAAGGGAGCCCTAGCCTTAGCCTAAACTTAGGGGTGCCCTAGCCTAAGCCTAGGGGTGCTCTAGCATTAGGCTAGGGGAACCCTAGCCCTACCCTAAGCCTATGGGTTCCCTATCCTAAGCCTAGGGGTGCCCTAGCCTAAGCCTAAGGGTGCCCTAGCCTGAGGTTAGGGGAGCCCTAGCCTTAGCCTAAGCCTAGGGGTGCCCTAGCTAAAGCCTCGGGGTGCCCTAGCCTAAGCCTAGGGGTGCGCTAGCCTAAGCCTAGGGGTGCCCTAGCCTTAGCCTAGTGGTGCCATAGCCTTAGGCTAGGGTAACCCTAGCCTTAGCCTAAGCCTAGGGGTGCCCTAGCCTAAGCATAGGGGTGCCCTAGCCTAAGCCTAGGTGTGCCTTATCCTAAGCCTAGGGGTGCCCTAGCCTAAGCCTACGGGTGCCCTAGCCTAAGTCTAGGGGTTCCCTAGCCTAAGCCTAGAGGTGCCCTAGCCTATCCCTAGGTGTGCCCTAGCCTTAGGCTAGGGGAGCACTAGCCGTAGCATAAGCCTAGGGGTGCCCTAGCCTAAGCCTAGGGGTGCCCTAGACTTAGGCTAGCTGAGCCCTAGCCTTAGCCTAAGCCTAGGGGTTCCCTAGCCTAAGCCTAGTGGTGCCCTAGCCTTAGGCTAGGGTAACCCTAGCCTTAGTCTAAGCCTAGGGGTGCCCTAGCCTAAGCATAGGGGTGCCCTAGCCTAAGCCTAGGTGTGCCCTATCCTAAGCCTAGGGTGCCCTAGCCTAAGCCTACGGGTGCCCTAGCCTAAGTCTAGGGGTGCCCTAGCCTAAGCCTAGAGGTGCCCTAGCCTATCCCTAGGTGTGCCCTAGCCTTAGGCTAGGGGAGCACTAGCCGTAGCATAAGCCTAGGGGTGCCCTAGCCTAAGCCTAGGGGTGCCCTAGACTTAGGCTAGCTGAGCCCTAGCCTTAGCCTAAGCCTAGGGGTGCCCTAGCTTTAGGCTAGGGGAGCCCTCGCCTTAGCCTAAGCCTAGGGGTGCCCTAACCTAAGCCTAGGGGTGCCTTGGCCTAAGCCTAGGGGTGCCCTAGCTTAAGCGTGCCCTAGCCTAAGCCTAGGGGTGCCCTACCCTAAGCTTAGAGGTGCCCTACCCTAAGCTTAGGGATGCCCTGGCCTAAGCTTGGGCGTGCCCTAGCCTTAGGCTGGCTGAGCCCTAGCCTTAGCCTAAGCCTAGGGGTGCCCTAGCCTAAGCCTTGTGGTGCCCTTGCCTAAGCCTAGGGGTACCCTAGCCGAAGCCTAGGGGTACCCTAGCCTAAGCATAGGGGTGCTCTAGGGTTAGGCAAGGGGAGCCCTAGCCTTAGCCTAAGCCTAGCGGTGCCCTAGCCTAAGCCTAGGGGTGCCCTAGCCTAAGCCTAGGGGTGCCCTAGCCTTAGGCTAGGGGTGCCGTAGCCTAAGCTTAGGGGTGCCCTAGGGTTAGGCAAGGGGAGCCCTAGCCTTAGCCTAAGCCTAGGGGTGCCCTAGCCAAAGCCTAGGGGTGCCCTAGCCTTAGGATAGGGGAGCCCTAGCCTTAGCCTAAGCCTAGGGGTGCCCCAGCCTAAGCCTAGTGGTGCCCTAGCCTAAGTCTAGGGGTGCCCTAGCCTAAGCCTAGTGGTGCTCTAGCCTCAGTCTAGGGGAGCCCTACCCTTAGCCTAAGCCTAGGGGTGCCCTAGCCTAAGCCTAGGGGTGCCAAGCCGAAGACTAGGGGTGCCCTAGATTAAGCCTAGGTCTGCCCTAGCCTAAGCCTAGGGGTGCCCTAGCCTTAGGCTGGGCGAGCCCTAGCCTTAGCCTAAGCCTAGGGCTGCCCTAGCCTAAGCCTAGGGGTGCCCTAGTCTAAGCCTAGGGGTGTCTATCCTAAGCCTAAGGGTGCCCTAGCCTAAGCCTAGGGGTGCCCTAGCCTAAGCCTAGAGGTGCCTTAGCCTAAGCCTAGGGGTGAACTAGCATTAGCCTAAGCCTAGGGGTGCCCTACCCTAAGCCTAGGGGTTCCCAAACCGAAGCCTAGGGTGCCCTAGCCTAAGCCTAGGGGTGCCCTGGCCTAAGCCTAGGGGTGCCCTAGCCTTAAGCTAGCTGAGCCCTAGCCTTAGCCTAAGCCTAGGCGTACCCTAGCCTTAGCCTAAGCCTAGGGGTGCCCTACCTTAAGCGTGCCCTAGCCTAAGCCTAGGGGTGCCCTACCCTAAGCTTAGGGGTGCCCTACCCTAAGCCTAGGGGTGCCCTGGCCTAAGCCTGGGCATGCCCTAGCCTTAGGCTGGCTGAGCCCTAGCCTTAGCCTAAGCCTAGGGGTGCCCTAGCCTAAGCCTAGGGGTGCCCTTGCCTAAGCCTGGGCATGCCCTAGCCTTAGGCTTGCTGAGCCCTAGCCTTAGCCTAAGCCTAAGCGTGCCCTAGCCTAAGCCTAGGGGTGCCCTTGCCTAAGCATAGGGGTGCCTTAGCCTAAGCCTAGGTGTGCCCTAGCCTAAGCCTAGGAGTGCCCTAGCCTAAGCCTAGAAATTCCCTATCCTAAGCCTAGGGGTGCCCTAGCCTAAGCCTAGGGGTGCCCTTGCCTAAGCCTAGGGGTGCCCTAGCCTAAGCCTAGGGATGCCCTAGCCTTAGGCTAGGGGAGCTCTAGCCTTCGCCTAAGCCTAGAGGTCCCCTAGCCTCAGACTATGTGTGCCCTAGCCTAAGTTAGGGGTGCCCTAGCCTAAGCCTAGGGGTGCCCTAGCCTAAGCCTAGGGGTGCCCTAGGGTTAGGCAAGGGGAGTCCTAGCCTTAGCCTAAGCCTAGGGGTGCCCTAGCCTAATCCTAGGGGTGTCCGAGCCTAAGCCTAGTGGTGCTCTAGCCTCAGGCTATGGGAGTTATAGCCTTAGCCTAAGCCTAGAGGTGCCCTTGCCTCAGACTAGGGGTGCCCTAGCCTAAACTTAGGGGTGCCCTAGCCTAAGCCTAGGGGTGCCCTAGCCTAAGCCTAGGGGTGCCGTAAGGTTAGGCAAGGGGAGCCCTAGCTTAGCCTAATCCTAGGGGAGCCCTAGCCTAAGCCTAGGAGTGCCCTAGCCTAAGCATAGAAATTCCGTATCCTAAGCCTAGGACTGCCCTAGCCAAAGCCTAGGGGTGCCCTAGCCTTAGGCTAGGGGAGCCCTAGCCTTAGCCTAAGCCTAGGCGTGCCCTAGCCTTAGCCGAAGCCTAGGGGTGCCCTAGCTTAAGCGTGCCCTAGCCTAAGCCTAGGGGTGCCCTACCCTAAGCTTAGGGGTGCCCTACCCTAAGCCTTGGGGTGCCCTGGCCTAAGCCTGGGCGTGCCCTAGCCTTAGGCTGGCTGAGCCCTAGCCTTAGCCTAAGCCTAGGGGTGCCCTAGCCTAAGCCTAGGGGTGCCCTTGCCTAAACCTAGGGGTACCCTAGCCTAAGCCTAGGGGTGCACTAGGGTTAGGCAAAGGGAGCCCTAGCCTTAGCCTAAGCCTAGCGGTGCCCTAGCCTAAGCCTAGCGGTGCCCTAGCCTAAGCCTAGGGGTGCCCTAGCCTTAGGCTAGGGGTGCCCTAGCCTAAGCTTAGGGGTGTCCTAGCCTAAGCCTAGGGGTGCCCTAGCCTAAGCCTAGGGGTGCCCTAGGGTTAGGCAAGGGGAGCCCTAGCCTTAGCCTGAGCCTAGGGGTGCCCTAGCCTAAGCCTAGGGGTGCCCTAGCCTTAGGATAGGGGAGCCCTAGCCCTAGCCTAAGCCTAGGGGTGCCCCAGCCTAAGCCTAGTGGTGCCCTAGCCTAAGCCTAGGGGTGCCCTAGCCTAAGCCTAGTGGTGCTCTAGCCTCAGGCTAGGGGAGCCCTGCCCTTAACCTAAGCCTAGGGGTGCCCTAGCCTAAGCCTAGGGGTGCCAAGCCGAAAACTAGGGGTGCCCTAGATTAAGCCTAGGGCTGCCCAAGCCTAAGCCTAGGGGTGCCCTAGCCTTAGGCTGGGCGAGCCCTAGCCTTCGCCTAAGCCTAGGGCTGCCCTAGCCTAAGCCTAGGGGTGCCCTAGTCTAAGCCTAGGGATGTCTATCCTAAGCCTAAGGGTGCCCTAGCCTAAGCCTAGGGGTGCCCTAGCCTAAGCATAGAGGTGCCTTAGCCTAAGCCTAGGGGTGACCTAGCATTAGCCTAAGCCTAGGGGTGCCCTACCCTAAGCCTAGGGGTTCCCTAACCTAAGCCTAGGGTGCCCTAGCCTAAGCCTAGGGGTGCCCTGGCCTAAGCCTAGGGGTGCCCTAGCCTTAAGCTAGCTGAGCCCTAGCCTTAGCCTAAGCCTAGGCGTACCCTAGCCTTAGCCTAAGCCTAGGGGTGCCTTACCTTAAGTGTGCCCTAGCCTAAGCCTAGGGGTGCCCTACCCTAAGCTTAGGGGTGCCCTACCCTAAGCCTAGGGGTGCCCTGGCCTAAGCCTGGGCATGCCCTAGCCTTAGGCTTGCTGAGCCCTAACCTTAGCCTAAGCCTAGGGGTGCCCTAGCCTAAGCCTAGGGGTGCACTTGCCTAAGCCTAGGGGTGCCCTAGACTAAGCCTAGGGGTGCCCTAGCCTTAGGCTAGGGGAGCTCTAGCCTTAGCTTAAGCCTACGGGTGCCCTAGCTTAAGCCTAGGGGTGCCCTAGCCTAAGCCTAGGGGTGACCTATCCTTAGGCTATGGGAGCCCTAGCCTTAGCCTAAACCTAGGGGTGCCCTAGCTTTAGCCTAGGGGTGCCCTAGCCTTAGGCTAGGGTAACCCTAGCCTTAGCCTAAGTCTAGGGGTGCCCTAGCCTCAGGCTAGAGGTGCCGTAGCCTCAGCCTAGGGGTGCCCTAGCCTATCCCTAGGGCTTCCCTAGCCTATCCCTAGGGGTGCCCTTGCCTTAGTCTAGGGGAGCACTAGCCTTAGCATAAGCCTAGGTGTGCCCTATCCTAAGCCTAGGGGTGTCCTAACCTAAGCCTAGGAGTGCCCTAGCCTAAGCCTAGGGGTGCCCTAGCCTAAGCCTATGGGTGCCCTAGCCTATCCCTAGGGCTTCCCTAACCTATCCCTAGGGGTGCCCTTGCCTTAGTCTAGGGGATCACTAGCCTTAGCATAAGCCTAGGGGTGCCCTAACCTAAGCCTAGGGGTGCCCTAGCCTTAGGCTAGCTGAGCCCTAGCCTTAGCCTAAGCCTAGGGGTTCCCTAGCCTAAGCCTATGGGTGCCCTAGCTTTAGGCTAGGGGAGCCCTAGCCTTAGCCTACGCGTAGGGGTGCCCTAGCCTAAGACTAGGGGTGCCCTAACCTAAGCTTAGGGGGGGCCTAGCCTAAGCCTAGGGGTGTCCTAGCCTAAGCCTAGGGGTGCCCTAGCTTTAGGCTAGGGGAGCCCTAGCCTTAGCCTAAGCCTAGGGGTGCCCTAGCCTAAGCCTAGGGTTGCCCTACGCTAAGACTAGGGGTGCCCTAGCCTAAGCCTAGGGGTGCCCTAGTCTTAAGCTAGCTGAGCCCTAGCCGTAGCCTAAGCATAGGGGTGCCCCAGCCTAAGACTAGGGGTGCCCTAGCCTAAGCTTAGGGGTGCCCTAGCCTAAGCCTAGGGGTGCCCTAGCCTAAGCCTAGGGGTGCCCTAGCCTAAGCCTAGGGGTGCCCTAGCCTAAGCCTAGGGGAGCCCTATCCTTAGCCTAAGCTTAGGGGTGCCCTAGCCTAACCCTAGGGGTGCACTAGTCTAAGCTTAGGGGGCACCTAGCCTAAGCCTAGGGGTGCCCTAGCCTAAGCCTAAGGGTGCCCTAGCCTAAGAATAGGGGTGCCTGAGCCTAAGCCTAGGGGTGCCCTAGCCTAAGCCTAGGGGTGCTCTAGCATTAGGCTAGGGGATCCCTAGCCCTAGCCTAAGCCTAGGGGTTCCCTATCCTAAGTCTAGGGGTGCCCTAGCCTAAGCCTAGGGGTGCCCTAGTCTGAGGTTAGGGGAGCCCTAGCCTTAGCCTAAGCCTAGGGGTGCCCTAGACTTAGGCTAGGGGTGCCCTAGCCTAAGCTTAGGGGTGCCCTAGCCTAAGCCTAGGGGTGCCCTAGCCTAAGCCTAGGGGTGCCCTAGGGTTAGGCAAGGGGAGCCCTAGCCTTAGCCTAAGCCTAGGGGTGCCCTAGCCTAAGACTAGGGGTGCCCAAGCCTTAGGATAGGGGAGCCCTAGCCTTAGCCTAAGCCTAGGGGTGCCCCAGCCTAAGCCTAGTGGTGCCCTAGCCTAAGCCTAGGGGTGCCCTAGCCTAAGCCTAGTGGTGCTCTAGCCTCAGGCTAGGGGAGCCGTACCCTTAGCCTAAGCCTAGGGGTGCCCTAGCCTAAGCCTAGGGGTGCCCTAGCCTAAGCCTAGAGGTGCCTTAGCCTAAGCCTAGGGGTGACCTAGCATTAGCCTAAGCCTAGGGGTGCCCTAGCCTAAGCCTAGGGGTGCCCTAACCTAAGCCTAGGGTGCCCTAGCCTAAGCCTCGGGGTGCCCTGGCCTAAGCCTAGGGGTGCCCTGGCCTAAGCCTAGGGGTGCCCTAGCCTTAAGCTAGCTTAGCCCTACCCTTAGCCTAAGCCTAGGCGTGCCCTAGCCTTAGCTTAAGCCTAGGGGTGCCCTAGCTTAAGCGTGCCCTAGCGTAAGCCCAGGGGTGCCCTACCCTAAGCTTAGGGGTGCCCTACCCTAAGCCTAGGGGTGCCCTGGCCTAAGCCTGGGCGTGCCCTTGCCTTAGGCTGGCTGAGCCCTAACCTTAGCCTAAGACTAGGGGTGCCCCAGCCTAAGCCTAGGGGTGCCCTTGCCTAAGCCTAGGGGTGCCCTAGCCTTAGGCTAGGGGAGCTCTAGCCTTAGCCTTAGGCTAGAGGTGCCCTAGCCTCAGACTACGGGTGCACAAGCCTAAGCTTAGGGGTGCCCTAGCCTAAGCCTAGGGGTGCCCTAGCCTAAGCCTAGGGGTGCCCTAGCCTGAGCCTAGAAATTCCCTATCCTAAGACTAGGGGTGACCTAGCCAAAGCCTAGGGGTGCCCTAGCCTTAGGCTAGGGGAGCCCTAGCCTTAGCCTAGGCCTACGGGTGCCCTAGCTTAAGCCTAGGCGTGGCCTAGCCTAAGCCTAGGGTTGACCTAGCCTTAGACTAAGGGAGCCCTAGCCTTAGCCTAAACCTAGGGGTGCCCTAGCCTAAGCCTAGGGGTGCTCTAGCATTAGGCTAGGGGAACCCTAGCCCTAGCCTAAGCCTATGGGTTCCCTATCCTAAGCCTAGGGGTGCCCTAGCCTAAGCCTAAGGGTGCCCTAGCCTGAGGTTAGGGGAGCCCTAGCCTTAGCCTAAGCCTAGGGGTGCCCTAGCTAAAGCCTCGGGTTGCCCTAGCCTAAGCCTAGGGGTGCGCTAGCCTAAGCCTAGGGGTGCCCTAGCCTTAGCCTAGTGGTGCCATAGCCTTAGGCTAGGGTAACCCTAGCCTTAGCCTAAGCCTAGGGGTGCCCTAGCCTAAGCATAGGGGTGCCCTAGCCTAAGCCTAGGTGTGCCTTATCCTAAGCCTAGGGGTGCCCTAGCCTAAGCCTACGGGTGCCCTAGCCTAAGTCTAGGGGTTCCCTAGCCTAAGCCTAGAGGTGCCCTAGCCTATCCCTAGGTGTGCCCTAGCCTTAGGCTAGGGGAGCACTAGCCGTAGCATAAGCCTAGGGGTGCCCTAGCCTAAGCCTAGGGGTGCCCTAGACTTAGGCTAGCTGAGCCCTAGCCTTAGCCTAAGCCTAGGGGTTCCCTAGCCTAAGCCTAGTGGTGCCCTAGCCTTAGGCTAGGGTAACCCTAGCCTTAGCCTAAGCCTAGGGGTGCCCTAGCCTAAGCATAGGGGTGCCCTAGCCTAAGCCTAGGTGTGCCCTATCCTAAGCCTAGGGTGCCCTAGCCTAAGCCTACGGGTGCCCTAGCCTAAGTCTAGGGGTGCCCTAGCCTAAGCCTAGAGGTGCCCTAGCCTATCCCTAGGTGTGCCCTAGCCTTAGGCTAGGGGAGCACTAGCCGTAGCATAAGCCTAGGGGTGCCCTAGCCTAAGCCTAGGGGTGCCCTAGACTTAGGCTAGCTGAGCCCTAGCCTTAGCCTAAGCCTAGGGGTGCCCTAGCCTAAGCCTAGGGGTGCCCTAGCTTTAGGCTAGGGGAGCCCTCGCCTTAGCCTAAGCCTAGGGGTGCCCTAACCTAAGCCTAGGGGTGCCTTGGCCTAAGCCTAGGGGTGCCCTAGCCTTAAGCTAGCTGAGCCCTAGCCTTAGCCTAAGCCTAGGCGTGCCTTAGCCTTAGCCTAAGCCTAGGGGTGCCCTAGCTTAAGCGTGCCCTAGCCTAAGCCTAGGGGTGCCCTACCCTAAGCTTAGAGGTGCCCTACCCTAAGCTTAGGGATGCCCTGGCCTAAGCTTGGGCGTGCCCAAGCCTTAGGCTGGCTGAGCCCTAGCCTTAGCCTAAGCCTAGGGGTGCCCTAGCCTAAGCCTAGTGGTGCCCTTGCCTAAGCCTAGGGGTACCCTAGCCTAAGCCTAGGGGTACCCTAGCCTAAGCATAGGGGTGCCCTAGTGTTAGGCAAGGGGAGCCCTAGCCTTAGCCTAAGCCTAGCGGTGCCCTAGCCTAAGCCTAGGGGTGCCCTAGCCTAAGCCTAGGGGTGCCCTAGCCTTAGGCTAGGGGTGCCCTAGCCTAAGCTTAGGGGTGCCCTAGGGTTAGACAAGGGGAGCCCTAGCCTTAGCCTAAGCCTAGGGGTGCCCTAGCCTAAGCCTAGGGGTGCCCTAGCCTTAGGATAGGGGAGCCCTAGCCTTAGCCTAAGCCTAGGGGTGCCCCAGCCTAAGCCTAGTGGTGCCCTAGCCTAAGTCTAGGGGTGCCCTAGCCTAAGCCTAGTGGTGCTCTAGCCTCAGTCTAGGGGAGCCCTACCCTTAGCCTAAGCCTAGGGGTGCCCTAGCCTAAGCCTAGGGGTGCCAAGCCGAAGACTAGGGGTGCCCTAGATTAAGCCTAGGTCTGCCCTAGCCTAAGCCTAGGGGTGCCCTAGCCTTAGGCTGGGCGAGCCCTAGCCTTAGCCTAAGCCTAGGGCTGCCCTAGCCTAAGCCTAGGGGTGCCCTAGTCTAAGCCTAGGGGTGTCTATCCTAAGCCTAAGGGTGCCCTAGCCTAAGCCTAGGGGTGCCCTAGCCTAAGCCTAGAGGTGCCTTAGCCTAAGCCTAGGGGTGACCTAGCATTAGCCTAAGCCTAGGGGTGCCCTACCCTAAGCCTAGGGGTTCCCAAACCGAAGCCTAGGGTGCCCTAGCCTAAGCCTAGGGGTGCCCTGGCCTAAGCCTAGGGGTGCCCTAGCCTTAAGCTAGCTGAGCCCTAGCCTTAGCCTAAGCCTAGGCGTACCCTAGCCTTAGCCTAAGCCTAGGGGTGCCCTACCTTAAGCGTGCCCTAGCCTAAGCCTAGGGGTGCCCTACCCTAAGCTTAGGGGTGCCCTACCCTAAGCCTAGGGGTGCCCTGGCCTAAGCCTGGGCATGCCCTAGCCTTAGGCTTGCTGAGCCCTAGCCTTAGCCTAAGCCTAGGCGTGCCCTAGCCTAAGCCTAGGGGTGCCCTTGCCTAAGCCTAGGGGTGCCCTAGCCTAAGCCTAGGGGTGCCCTAGCCTTAACCTAGGGGAGCTCTAGCCTTAGCCTAAGCCTAGGTGTGCCCTAGCCTAAGCCTAGGAGTGCCCTAGCCTAAGCCTAGAAATTCCCTATCCTAAGCCTAGGGGTGCCCTAGCCTAAGCCTAGGGGTGCCCTAGCCTAAGCCTAGGGGTGCCCTACCCTAAGCTTAGGGGTGCCCTACCCTAAGCCTTGGGGTGCCCTGGCCTAAGCCTGGGCGTGCCCTAGCCTTAGGCTGGCTGAGCCCTAGCCTTAGCCTAAGCCTAGGGGTGCCCTAGCCTAAGCCTAGGGGTGCCCTTGCCTAAGCCTAGGGGTACCCTAGCCTAAGCCTAGGGGTGCACTAGGGTTAGGCAAAGGGAGCCCTAGCCTTAGCCTAAGCCTAGCGGTGCCCTAGCCTAAGCCTAGCGGTGCCCTAGCCTAAGCCTAGGGGTGCCCTAGCCTTAGGCTAGGGGTGCCCTAGCCTAAGCTTAGGGGTGTCCTAGCCTAAGCCTAGGGGTGCCCTAGCCTAAGCCTAGGGGTGCCCTAGGGTTAGGCAAGGGGAGCCCTAGCCTTAGCCTAAGCCTAGGGGTGCCCTAGCCTAAGCCTATGGGTGCCCTAGCCTTAGGATAGGGGAGCCCTAGCCCTAGCCTAAGCCTAGGGGTGCCCCAGCCTAAGCCTAGTGGTGCCCTAGCCTAAGCCTAGGGGTGCCCTAGCCTAAGCCTAGTGGTGCTCTAGCCTCAGGCTAGGGGAGCCCTACCCTTAACCTAAGCCTAGGGGTGCCCTAGCCTAAGCCTAGCGGTGCCAAGCCGAAAACTAGGGGTGCCCTAGATTAAGCCTAGGGCTGCCCAAGCCTAAGCCTAGGGGTGCCCTAGCCTTAGGCTGGGCGAGCCCTAGCCTTCGCCTAAGCCTAGGGCTGCCCTAGCCTAAGCCTAGGGGTGCCCTAGTCTAAGCCTAGGGATGTCTATCCTAAGCCTAAGGGTGCCCTAGCCTAAGCCTAGGGGTGCCCTAGCCTAAGCATAGAGGTGCCTTAGCCTAAGCCTAGGGGTGACCTAGCATTAGCCTAAGCCTAGGGGTGCCCTACCCTAAGCCTAGGGGTTCCCTAACCTAAGCCTAGGGTGCCCTAGCCTAAGCCTAGGGGTGCCCTGGCCTAAGCCTAGGGGTGCCCTAGCCTTAAGCTAGCTGAGCCCTAGCCTTACCCTAAGCCTAGGCGTACCCTAGCCTTAGCCTAAGCCTAGGGGTGCCTTACCTTAAGTGTGCCCTAGCCTAAGCCTAGGGGTGCCCTACCCTAAGCTTAGGGGTGCCCTACCCTAAGCCTAGGGGTGCCCTGGCCTAAGCCTGGGCATGCCCTAGCCTTACGCTTGCTGAGCCCTAGCCTTAGCCTAAGCCTAGGGGTGCCCTAGCCTAAGCCTAGGGGTGCACTTGCCTAAGCCTAGGGGTGCCCTAGCCTAAGCCTAGGGGTGCCCTAGCCTTAGGCTAGGGGAGCTCTAGCCTTAGCCTAAGCCTACGGGTGCCCTAGCTTAAGCCTAGGGGTGCCCTAGCCTAAGCCTAGGGGTGACCTATCCTTAGGCTATGGGAGCCCTAGCCTTAGCCTAAACCAAGGGGTGCCCTAGCTTTAGCCTAGGGGTGCCCTAGCCTTAGGCTAGGGTAACCCTAGCCTTAGCCTAAGTCTAGGGGTGCCCTAGCCTCAGGCTAGAGGTGCCGTAGCCTCAGCCTAGGGGTGCCCTAGCCTATCCCTAGGGCTTCCCTAGCCTATCCCTAGGGGTGCCCTTGCCTTAGTCTAGGGGAGCACTAGCCTTAGCATAAGCCTAGGTGTGCCCTATCCTAAGCCTAGGGGTGTCCTAACCTAAGCCTAGGAGTGCCCTAGCCTAAGCCTAGGGGTGCCCTAGCCTAAGCCTATGGGTGCCCTAGCCTATCCCTAGGGCTTCCCTAACCTATCCCTAGGGGTGCCCTTGCCTTAGTCTAGGGGAGCACTAGCCTTAGCATAAGCCTAGGGGTGCCCTAACCTAAGCCTAGGGGTGCCCTAGCCTTAGGCTAGCTGAGCCCTAGCCTTAGCCTAAGCCTAGGGGTTCCTAGCCTAAGCCTATGGGTGCCCTAGCTTTAGGCTAGGGGAGCCCTAGCCTTAGCCTACGCGTAGGGGTGCCCTAGCCTAAGACTAGGGGTGCCCTAACCTAAGCTTAGGGGGGGCCTAGCATAAGCCTAGGGGTGTCCTAGCCTAACCCTAGGGGTGCCCTAGCCTTAGGCTAGGGGAGCCCTAGCCTTAGCCTAAGCCTAGGGGTGCCCTAGCCTAAGCCTAGGGTTGCCCTACGCTAAGACTAGGGGTGCCCTAGCCTAAGCCTAGGGGTGCCCTAGTCTTAAGCTAGCTGAGCCCTAGCCGTAGCCTAAGCATAGGGGTGCCCCAGCCTAAGACTAGGGGTGCCCTAGCCTAAGCTTAGGGGTGCCCTAGCCTAAGCCTAGGGGTGCCCTAGCCTAAGCCTAGGGGAGCCCTATCCTTAGCCTAAGCTTAGGGGTGCCCTAGCCTAACCCTAGGGGTGCACTAGTCTAAGCTTAGGGGGCACCTAGCCTAAGCCTAGGGGTGCCCTAGCCTAAGCCTAAGGGTGCCCTAGCCTAAGAATAGGGGTGCCCGAGCCTAAGCCTAGGGGTGCCCTAGCCTAAGCCTAGGGGTGCTCTAGCATTAGGCTAGGGGATCCCTAGCCCTAGCCTAAGCCTAGGGGTTCCCTATCCTAAGTCTAGGGGTGCCCTAGCCTAAGCCTAGGGGTGCCCTAGTCTGAGGTTAGGGGAGCCCTAGCCTTAGCCTAAGCCTAGGGGTGCCCTAGCCTTAGGCTAGGGGTGCCCTAGCCTAAGCTTAGGGGTGCCCTAGCCTAAGCCTAGGGGTGCCCTAGCCTAAGCCTAGGGGTGCCCTAGGGTTAGGCAAGGGGAGCCCTAGCCTTAGCCTAAGCCTAGGGGTGCCCTAGCCTAAGACTAGGGGTGCCCAAGCCTTAGGATAGGGGAGCCCTAGCCCTAGCCTAAGCCTAGGGGTGCCCCAGCCTAAGCTTAGTGGTGCCCTAGCCTAAGCCTAGGGGTGCCCTAGCCTAAGCCTAGTGGTGCTCTAGCCTCAGGCTAGGGGAGCCGTACCCTTAGCCTAAGCCTAGGGGTGCCCTAGCCTAAGCCTAGGGGTGCCCTTGCCTAAGCCTAGAGGTGCCTTAGCCCAAGCCTAGGGGTGACCTAGCATTAGCCTAAGCCTAGGGGTGCCCTAGCCTAAACCTAGGGGTGCCCTAACCTAAGCCTAGGGTGCCCTAGCCTAAGCTTCGGGGTGCCCTGGCCTAAGCCTAGGGGTGCCCTGGCCTAAGCCTAGGGGTGCCCTAGCCTTAAGCTAGCTTAGCCCTACCCTTAGCCTAAGCCTAGGCGTGCCCTAGCCTTAGCTTAAGCCTAGGGGTGCCCTAGCTTAAGCGTGCCCTAGCCTAAGCCTAGGGGTGCCCTACCCTAAGCTTAGGGGTGCCCTACCCTAAGCCTAGGGGTGCCCTGGCCTAAGCCTGGGCGTGCCCTTGCCTTAGGCTGGCTGAGCCCTAACCTTAGCCTAAGACTAGGGGTGCCCTAGCCTAAGCCTAGGGGTGCCCTTGCCTAAGCCTAGGGGTGCCCTAGCCTTAGGCTAGGGGAGCTCTAGCCTTAGCCTTAGGCTAGAGGTGCCCTAGCCTCAGACTAGGGGTGCACAAGCCTAAGCTTAGGGGTGCCCTAGCCTAAGCCTAGGGGTGCCCTAGCCTAAGCCTAGGGGTGCCCTAGCCTGAGCCTAGAAATTCCCTATCCTAAGACTAGGGGTGACCTAGCCAAAGCCTAGGGGTGCCCTAGCCTTAGGCTAGGGGAGCCCTAGCCTTAGCCTAGGCCTACGGGTGCCCTAGCTTAAGCCTAGGCGTGGCCTAGCCTAAGCCTAGGGTTGACCTAGCCTTAGACTAAGGGAGCCCTAGCCTTAGCCTAAACCTAGGGGTGCCCTAGCCTAAGCCTAGGGGTGCTCTAGCATTAGGCTAGGGGAACCCTAGCCCTAGCCTAAGCCTATGGGTTCCCTATCCTAAGCCTAGGGGTGCCCTAGCCTAAGCCTAAGGGTGCCCTAGCCTGAGGTTAGGGGAGCCCTAGCCTTAGCCTAAGCCTAGGGGTGCCCTAGCTAAAGCCTCGGGGTGCCCTAGCCTAAGCCTAGGGGTGCGCTAGCCTAAGCCTAGGGGTGCCCTAGCCTTAGCCTAGTGGTGCCATAGCCTTAGGCTAGGGTAACCCTAGCCTTAGCCTAAGCCTAGGGGTGCCCTAGCCTAAGCATAGGGGTGCCCTAGCCTAAGCCTAGGTGTGCCTTATCCTAAGCCTAGGGGTGCCCTAGCCTAAGCCTACGGGTGCCCTAGCCTAAGTCTAGGGGTTCCCTAGCCTAAGCCTAGAGGTGCCCTAGCCTATCCCTAGGTGTGCCCTAGCCTTAGGCTAGGGGAGCACTAGCCGTAGCATAAGCCTAGGGGTGCCCTAGCCTAAGCCTAGGGGTGCACTAGACTTAGGCTAGCTGAGCCCTAGCCTTAGCCTAAGCCTAGGGGTTCCCTAGCCTAAGCCTAGTGGTGCCCTAGCCTTAGGCTAGGGTAACCCTAGCCTTAGCCTAAGCCTAGGGGTGCCCTAGCCTAAGCATAGGGGTGCCCTAGCCTAAGCCTAGGTGTGCCCTATCCTAAGCCTAGGGTGCCCTAGCCTAAGCCTACGGGTGCCCTAGCCTAAGTCTAGGGGTGCCCTAGCCTAAGCCTAGAGGTGCCCTAGCCTATCCCTAGGTGTGCCCTAGCCTTAGGCTAGGGGAGCACTAGCCGTAGCATAAGCCTAGGGGTGCCCTAGCCTAAGCCTAGGGGTGCCCTAGACTTAGGCTAGCTGAGCCCTAGCCTTAGCCTAAGCCTAGGGGTGCCCTAGCCTAAGCCTAGGGGTGCCCTAGCTTTAGGCTAGGGGAGCCCTCGCCTTAGCCTAAGCCTAGGGGTGCCCTAACCTAAGCCTAGGGGTGCCTTGGCCTAAGCCTAGGGGTGCCCTAGCCTTAAGCTAGCTGAGCCCTAGCCTTAGCCTAAGCCTAGGCGTGCCCTAGCCTTAGCCTAAGCCTAGGGGTGCCCTAGCTTAAGCGTGCCCTAGCCTAAGCCTAGGGGTGCCCTACCCTAAGCTTAGAGGTGCCCTACCCTAAGCTTAGGGATGCCCTGGCCTAAGCTTGGGCGTGCCCTAGCCTTAGGCTGGCTGAGCCCTAGCCTTAGCCTAAGCCTAGGGGTGCCCTAGCCTAAGCCTAGTGGTGCCCTTGCCTAAGCCTAGGGGTACCCTAGCCTAAGCCTAGGGGTACCCTAGCCTAAGCATAGGGGTGCCCTAGGGTTAGGCAAGGGGAGCCCTAGCCTTAGCCTAAGCCTAGCGGTGCCCTAGCCTAAGCCTAGGGGTGCCCTAGCCTAAGCCTAGGGGTGCCCTAGCCTTAGGCTAGGGGTGCCCTAGCCTAAGCTTAGGGGTGCCCTAGGGTTAGGCAAGGGGAGCCCTAGCCTTAGCCTAAGCCTAGGGGTGCCCTAGCCTAAGCCTAGGGGTGCCCTAGCCTTAGGATAGGGGAGCCCTAGCCTTAGCCTAAGCCTAGGGGTGCCCCAGCCTAAGCCTATTGGTGCCCTAGCCTAAGTCTAGGGGTGCCCTAGCCTAAGCCTAGTGGTGCTCTAGCCTCAGTCTAGGGGAGCCCTACCCTTAGCCTAAGCCTAGGGGTGCCCTAGCCTAAGCCTAGGGGTGCCAAGCCGAAGACTAGGGGTGCCCTAGATTAAGCCTAGGTCTGCCCTAGCCTAAGCCTAGGGGTGCCCTAGCCTTAGGCTGGGCGAGCCCTAGCCTTAGCCTAAGCCTAGGGCTGCCCTAGCCTAAGCCTAGGGGTGCCCTAGTCTAAGCCTAGGGGTGTCTATCCTAAGCCTAAGGGTGCCCTAGCCTAAGCCTAGGGGTGCCCTAGCCTAAGCCTAGAGGTGCCTTAGCCTAAGCCTAGGGGTGACCTAGCATTAGCCTAAGCCTAGGGGTGCCCTACCCTAAGCCTAGGGGTTCCCAAACCGAAGCCTAGGGTGCCCTAGCCTAAGCCTAGGGGTGCCCTGGCCTAAGCCTAGGGGTGCCCTAGCCTTAAGCTAGCTGAGCCCTAGCCTTAGCCTAAGCCTAGGCGTACCCTAGCCTTAGCCTAAGCCTAGGGGTGCCCTACCTTAAGCGTGCCCTAGCCTAAGCCTAGGGGTGCCCTACCCTAAGCTTAGGGGTGCCCTACCCTAAGCCTAGGGGTGCCCTGGCCTAAGCCTGGGCATGCCCTAGCCTTAGGCTTGCTGAGCCCTAGCCTTAGCCTAAGCCTAGGCGTGCCCTAGCCTAAGCCTAGGGGTGCCCTTGCCTAAGCCTAGGGGTGCCCTAGCCTAAGCCTAGGGGTGCCCTAGCCTTAACCTAGGGGAGCTCTAGCCTTAGCCTAAGCCTAGGTGTGCCCTAGACTAAGCCTAGGAGTGCCCTAGCCTAAGCCTAGAAATTCCCTATCCTAAGCCTAGGGGTGCCCTAGCCTAAGCCTAGGGGTGCCCTTGCCTAAGCCTAGGGGTGCCCTAGCCTAAGCCTAGGGATGCCCTAGCCTTAGGCTAGGGGAGCTCTAGCCTTCGCCTAAGCCTAGAGGTCCCCTAGCCTCAGACTATGGGTGCCCTAGCCTAAGTTAGGGGTGCCCTAGCCTAAGCCTAGGGGTGCCCAAGCCTAAGCCTAGGGGTGCCCTAGGGTTAGGCAAGGGGAGCCCTAGCCTTAGCCTAAGCCTAGGGGTGCCCTAGCCTAATCCTAGGGGTGTCCGAGCCTAAGCCTAGTGGTGCTCTAGCCTCAGGCTATGGGAATTATAGCCTTAGCCTAAGCCTAGAGGTGCCCTTGCCTCAGACTAGGGGTACCCTAGCCTAAACTTAGGGGTGCCCTAGCCTAAGCCTAGGGGTGCCCTAGCCTAAGCCTAGGGGTGCCGTAGGGTTAGGCAAGGGGAGCCCTAGCTTAGCCTAATCCTAGGGGAGCCCTAGCCTAAGCCTAGGAGTGGCCTAGCCTAAGCATAGAAATTCCGTATCCTAAGCCTAGGACTGCCCTAGCCAAAGCCTAGGGGTGCCCTAGCCTAAGCCTAGGGATGCCCTAGCCTTAGGCTAGGGGAGCTCTAGCCTTCGCCTAAGCCTAGACGTCCCCTAGCCTCAGACTATGGGTGCCCTAGCCTAAGTTAGGGGTGCCCTAGCCTAAGCCTAGTGGTGCCCTAGCCTAAGTCTAGGGGTGCCCTAGCCTAAGCCTAGTGGTGCTCTAGCCTCAGTCTAGGGGAGCCCTACCCTTAGCCTAAGCCTAGGGGTGCCCTAGCCTAAGCCTAGGGGTGCCAAGCCGAAGACTAGGGGTGCCCTAGATTAAGCCTAGGTCTACCCTAGCCTAAGCCTAGGGGTGCCCTAGCCTTAGGCTGGGCGAGCCCTAGCCTTAGCCTAAGCCTAGGGCTGCCCTAGCCTAAGCCTAGGGGTGCCCTAGTCTAAGCCTAGGGGTGTCTATCCTAAGCCTAAGGGTGCCCTAGCCTAAGCCTAGGGGTGCCCTAGCCTAAGCCTAGAGGTGCCTTAGCCTAAGCCTAGGGGTGACCTAGCATTAGCCTAAGCCTAGGGGTGCCCTATCCTAAGCCTAGGGGTTCCCAAACCGAAGCCTAGGGTGCCCTAGCCTAAGCCTAGGGGTGCCCTAGCCTTAAGCTAGCTGAGCCCTAGCCTTAGCCTAAGGCTAGGCGTACCCTAGCCTTAGCCTAAGCCTAGGGGTGCCCTACCTTAAGCGTGCCCTAGCCTAAGCCTAGGGGTGCCCTACCCTAAGCTTAGGGGTGCCCTACCCTAAGCCTAGGGGTGCCCTGGCCTAAGCCTGGGCATGCCCTAGCCTTAGGCTTGCTGAGCCCTAGCCTTAGCCTAAGCCTAGGCGTGCCCTAGCCTAAGCCTAGGGGTGCCCTTGCCTAAGCCTAGGGGTGCCCTAGCCTAAGCCTAGGGGTGCCCTAGCCTTAACCTAGGGGAGCTCTAGCCTTAGCCTAAGCCTAGGTGTGCCCTAGCCTAAGCCTAGGAGTGCCCTAGCCTAAGCCTAGAAATTCCCTATCCTAAGCCTAGGGGTGCCCTAGCCTAAGCCTAGGGGTGCCCTAGCCTAAGCCTAGGGGTGCCCTACCCTAAGCTTAGGGGTGCCCTACCCTAAGCCTTGGGGTGCCCTGGCCTAAGCCTGGGCGTGCCCTAGCCTTAGGCTGGCTGAGCCCTAGCCTTAGCCTAAGCCTAGGGGTGCCCTAGCCTAAGCCTAGGGGTGCCCTTGCCTAAGCCTAGGGGTACCCTAGCCTAAGCCTAGGGGTGCACTAGGGTTAGGCAAAGGGAGCCCTAGCCTTAGCCTAAGCCTAGCGGTGCCCTAGCCTAAGCCTAGCGGTGCCCTAGCCTAAGCCTAGGGGTGCCCTAGCCTTAGGCTAGGGGTGCCCTAGCCTAAGCTTAGGGGTGTCCTAGCCTAAGCCTAGGGGTGCCCTAGCCTAAGCCTAGGGGTGCCCTAGGGTTAGGCAAGGGGAGCCCTAGCCTTAGCCTAAGCCTAGGGGTGCCCTAGCCTAAGCCTAGGGGTGCCCTAGCCTTAGGATAGGGGAGCCCTAGCCCTAGCCTAAGCCTAGGGGTGCCCCAGCCTAAGCCTAGTGGTGCCCTAGCCTAAGCCTAGGGGTGCCCTAGCCTAAGCCTAGTGGTGCTCTAGCCTCAGGCTAGGGGAGCCCTACCCTTAACCTAAGCCTAGGGGTGCCCTAGCCTAAGCCTAGCGGTGCCAAGCCGAAAACTAGGGGTGCCCTAGATTAAGCCTAGGGCTGCCCAAGCCTAAGCCTAGGGGTGCCCTAGCCTTAGGCTGGGCGAGCCCTAGCCTTCGCCTAAGCCTAGGGCTGCCCTAGCCTAAGCCTAGGGGTGCCCTAGTCTAAGCCTAGGGATGTCTATCCTAAGCCTAAGGGTGCCCTAGCCTAAGCCTAGGGGTGCCCTAGCCTAAGCATAGAGGTGCCTTAGCCTAAGCCTAGGGGTGACCTAGCATTAGCCTAAGCCTAGGGGTGCCCTACCCTAAGCCTAGGGGTTCCCTAACCTAAGCCTAGGGTGCCCTAGCCTAAGCCTAGGGGTGCCCTGGCCTAAGCCTAGGGGTGCCCTAGCCTTAAGCTAGCTGAGCCCTAGCCTTAGCCTAAGCCTAGGCGTACCCTAGCCTTAGCCTAAGCCTAGGGGTGCCTTACCTTAAGTGTGCCCTAGCCTAAGCCTAGGGGTGCCCTACCCTAAGCTTAGGGGTGCC
This sequence comes from Tenrec ecaudatus, assembly GCF_050624435.1. NCBI lineage: Eukaryota > Metazoa > Chordata > Mammalia > Afrosoricida > Tenrecidae > Tenrec > Tenrec ecaudatus. The sequence continues at coordinate 603,109 of NW_027459462.1, forward strand.
CTACCCTAAGTCTAGGGGTGCCCTGGCCTAAGCCTGGGCATGCCCTAGCCTTAGGCTTGCTGAGCCCTAGCCTTAGCCTAAGCCTAGGGGTGCCCTAGCCTAAGCCTAGGGGTGCACTTGCCTAAGCCTAGGGGTGCCCTAGCCTAAGCCTAGGGGTGCCCTAGCCTTAGGCTAGGGGAGCTCTAGCCTTAGCCTAAGCCTACGGGTGCCCTAGCTTAAGCCTAGGGGTGCCCTAGCCTAAGCCTAGGGGTGACCTATCCTTAGGCTATGGGAGCCCTAGCCTTAGCCTAAACCTAGGGGTTCCCTAGCTTTAGCCTAGGGGTGCCCTAGCCTTAGGCTAGGGTAACCCTAGCCTTAGCCTAAGTCTAGGGGTGCCCTAGCCTCAGGCTAGAGGTGCCGTAGCCTCAGCCTAGGGGTGCCCTAGCCTATCCCTAGGGCTTCCCTAGCCTATACCTAGGGGTGCCCTTGCCTTAGTCTAGGGGAGCACTAGCCTTAGCATAAGCCTAGGTGTGCCCTATCCTAAGCCTAGGGGTATCCTAACCTAAGCCTAGGAGTGCCCTAGCCTAAGCCTAGGGGTGCCCTAGCCTAAGCCTATGGGTGCCCTAGCCTATCCCTAGGGCTTCCCTAACCTATCCCTAGGGGTGCCCTTGCCTTAGTCTAGGGGAGCACTAGCCTTAGCATAAGCCTAGGGGTGCCCTAACCTAAGCCTAGGGGTGCCCTAGCCTTAGGCTAGCTGAGCCCTAGCCTTAGCCTAAGCCTAGGGGTTCCTAGCCTAAGCCTATGGGTGCCCTAGCTTTAAGCTAGGGGAGCCCTAGCCTTAGCCAACGCGTAGGGGTGCCCTAGCCTAAGACTAGGGGTGCCCTAACCTAAGCTTAGGGGGGGCCTAGCATAAGCCTAGGGGTGTCCTAGCCTAAGCCTAGGGGTACCCTAGCCTTAGGCTAGGGGAGCCCTAGCCTTAGCCTAAGCCTAGGGGTGCCCTAGCCTAAGCCTAGGGTTGCCCTACGCTAAGACTAGGGGTGCCCTAGCCTAAGCCTAGGGGTGCCCTAGTCTTAAGTTAGCTGAGCCCTAGCCGTAGCCTAAGCATAGGGGTGCCCCAGCCTAAGACTAGGGGTGCCCTAGCCTAAGCTTAGGGGTGCCCTAGCCTAAGCCTAGGGGTGCCCTAGCCTAAGCCTAGGGGAGCCCTATCCTTAGCCTAAGCTTAGGGGTGCCCTAGCCTAACCCTAGGGGTGCACTAGTCTAAGCTTAGGGGGCACCTAGCCTAAGCCTAGGGGTGCCCTAGCCTAAGCCTAAGGGTGCCCTAGCCTAAGAATAGGGGTGCCCGAGCCTAAGCCTAGGGTTGCCCTAGCCTAAGCCTAGGGGTGCTCTAGCATTAGGCTAGGGGATCCCTAGCCCTAGCCTAAGCCTAGGGGTTCCCTATCCTAAGTCTAGGGGTGCCCTAGCCTAAGCCTAGGGGTGCCCTAGTCTGAGGTTAGGGGAGCCCTAGCCTTAGCCTAAGCCTAGGGGTGCCCTAGCCTTAGGCTAGGGGTGCCCTAGCCTAAGCTTAGGGGTGCCCTAGCCTAAGCCTAGGGGTGCCCTAGCCTAAGCCTAGGGGTGCCCTAGGGTTAGGCAAGGGGAGCCCTAGCCTTAGCCTAAGCCTAGGGGTGCCCTAGCCTAAGACTAGGGGTGCCCAAGCCTTAGGATAGGGGAGCCCTAGCCTTAGCCTAAGCCTAGGGGTGCCCCAGCCTAAGCCTAGTGGTGCCCTAGCCTAAGCCTAGGGGTGCCCTAGCCTAAGCCTAGTGGTGCTCTAGCCTCAGGCTAGGGGAGCCGTACCCTTAGCCTAAGCCTAGGGGTGCCCTAGCCTAAGCCTAGGGGTGCCCTAGCCTAAGCCTAGAGGTGCCTTAGCCTAAGCCTAGGGGTGACCTAGCATTAGCCTAAGCCTAGGGGTGCCCTAGCCTAAGCCTAGGGGTGCCCTAACCTAAGCCTAGGGTGCCCTAGCCTAAGCTTCGGGGTGCCCTGGCCTAAGCCTAGGGGTGCCCTGGCCTAAGCCTAGGGGTGCCCTAGCCTTAAGCTAGCTTAGCCCTACCCTTAGCCTAAGCCTAGGCGTGCCCTAGCCTTAGCTTAAGCCTAGGGGTGCCCTAGCTTAAGCGTGCCCTAGCCTAAGCCTAGGGGTGCCCTACCCTAAGCTTAGGGGTGCCCTACCCTAAGCCTAGGGGTGCCCTGGCCTAAGCCTGGGCGTGCCCTTGCCTTAGGCTGGCTGAGCCCTAACCTTAGCCTAAGACTAGGGGTGCCCTAGCCTAAGCCTAGGGGTGCCCTTGCCTAAGCCTAGGGGTGCCCTAGCCTTAGGCTAGGGGAGCTCTAGCCTTAGCCTTAGGCTAGAGGTGCCCTAGCCTCAGACTAGGGGTGCACAAGCCTAAGCTTAGGGGTGCCCTAGCCTAAGCCTAGGGGTGCCCTAGCCTAAGCCTAGGGGTGCCCTAGCCTGAGCCTAGAAATTCCCTATCCTAAGACTAGGGGTGACCTAGCCAAAGCCTAGGGGTGCCCTAGCCTTAGGCTAGGGGAGCCCTAGCCTTAGCCTAGGCCTACGGGTGCCCTAGCTTAAGCCTAGGCGTGGCCTAGCCTAAGCCTAGGGTTGACCTAGCCTTAGACTAAGGGAGCCCTAGCCTTAGCCTAAACCTAGGGGTGCCCTAGCCTAAGCCTAGGGGTGCTCTAGCATTAGGCTAGGGGAACCCTAGCCCTAGCCTAAGCCTATGGGTTCCCTATCCTAAGCCTAGGGGTGCCCTAGCCTAAGCCTAAGGGTGCCCTAGCCTGAGGTTAGGGGAGCCCTAGCCTTAGCCTAAGCCTAGGGGTGCCCTAGCTAAAGCCTCGGGGTGCCCTAGCCTAAGCCGAGGGGTGCACTAGCCTAAGCCTAGGGGTGCCCTAGCCTTAGCCTAGTGGTGCCATAGCCTTAGGCTAGGGTAACCCTAGCCTTAGCCTAAGCCTAGGGGTGCCCTAGCCTAAGCATAGGGGTGCCCTAGCCTAAGCCTAGGTGTGCCTTATCCTAAGCCTAGGGGTGCCCTAGCCTAAGCCTACGGGTGCCCTAGCCTAAGTCTAGGGGTTCCCTAGCCTAAGCCTAGAGGTGCCCTAGCCTATCCCTAGGTGTGCCCTAGCATTAGGCTAGGGGAGCACTAGCCGTAGCATAAGCCTAGGGGTGCCCTAGCCTAAGCCTAGGGGTGCCCTAGACTTAGGCTAGCTGAGCCCTAGCCTTAGCCTAAGCCTAGGGGTTCCCTAGCCTAAGCCAAGTGGTGCCCTAGCCTTAGGCTAGGGTAACCCTAGCCTTAGCCTAAGCCTAGGGGTGCCCTAGCCTAAGCATAGGGGTGCCCTAGCCTAAGCCTAGGTGTGCCCTATCCTAAGCCTAGGGTGCCCTAGCCTAAGCCTACGGGTGCCCTAGCCTAAGTCTAGGGGTGCCCTAGCCTAAGCCTAGAGGTGCCCTAGCCTATCCCTAGGTGTGCCCTAGCCTTAGGCTAGGGGAGCACTAGCCGTAGCATAAGCCTAGGGGTGCCCTAGCCTAAGCCTAGGGGTGCCCTAGACTTAGGCTAGCTGAGCCCTAGCCTTAGCCTAAGCCTAGGGGTGCCCTAGCCTAAGCCTAGGGGTGCCCTAGCTTTAGGCTAGGGGAGCCCTCGCCTTAGCCTAAGCCAAGGGGTGCCCTAACCTAAGCCTAGGGGTGCCTTGGCCTAAGCCTAGGGGTGCCCTAGCCTTAAGCTAGCTGAGCCCTAGCCTTAGCCTAAGCCTAGGCGTGCCCTAGCCTTAGCCTAAGCCTAGGGGTGCCCTAGCTTAAGCGTGCCCTAGCCTAAGCCTAGGGGTGCCCTACCCTAAGCTTAGAGGTGCCCTACCCTAAGCTTAGGGATGCCCTGGCCTAAGCTTGGGCGTGCCCTAGCCTTAGGCTGGCTGAGCCCTAGCCTTAGCCTAAGCCTAGGGGTGCCCTAGCCTAAGCCTAGTGGTGCCCTTGCCTAAGCCTAGGGGTACCCTAGCCTAAGCCTAGGGGTACCCTAGCCTAAGCATAGGGGTGCCCTAGGGTTAGGCAAGGGGAGCCCTAGCCTTAGCCTAAGCCTAGCGGTGCCCTAGCCTAAGCCTAGGGGTGCCCTAGCCTAAGCCTAGGGTTGCCCTAGCCTTAGGCTAGGGGTGCCCTAGCCTAAGCTTAGGGGTGCCCTAGGGTTAGGCAAGGGGAGCCCTAGCCTTAGCCTAAGCCTAGGGGTGCCCTAGCCTAAGCCTAGGGGTGCCCTAGCCTTAGGATAGGGGAGCCCTAGCCTTAGCCTAAGCCTAGGGGTGCCCCAGCCTAAGCCTAGTGGTGCCCTAGCCTAAGTCTAGGGGTGCCCTAGCCTAAGCCTAGTGGTGCTCTAGCCTCAGTCTAGGGGAGCCCTACCCTTAGCCTAAGCCTAGGGGTGCCCTAGCCTAAGCCTAGGGGTGCCAAGCCGAAGACTAGGGGTGCCCTAGATTAAGCCTAGGTCTGCCCTAGCCTAAGCCTAGGGGTGCCCTAGCCTTAGGCTGGGCGAGCCCTAGCCTTAGCCTAAGCCTAGGGCTGCCCTAGCCTCAGCCTAGGGGTGCCCTAGTCTAAGCCTAGGGGTGTCTATCCTAAGCCTAAGGGTGCCCTAGCCTAAGCCTAGGGGTGCCCTAGCCTAAGCCTAGAGGTGTCTTAGCCTAAGCCTAGGGGTGACCTAGCATTAGCCTAAGCCTAGGGGTGCCCTACCCTAAGCCTAGGGGTTCCCAAACCAAAGCCTAGGGTGCCCTAGCCTAAGCCTAGGGGTGCCCTGGCCTAAGCCTAGGGGTGCCCTAGCCTTAAGCTAGCTGAGCCCTAGCCTTAGCCTAAGCCTAGGCGTACCCTAGCCTTAGCCTAAGCCTAGGGGTGCCCTACTTTAAGCGTGCCCTAGCCTAAGCCTAGGGGTGCCCTACCCTAAGCTTAGGGGTGCCCTACCCTAAGCCTAGGGGTGCCCTGGCCTAAGCCTGGGCATGCCCTAGCCTTAGGCTTGCTGAGCCCTAGCCTTAGCCTAAGCCTAGGCGTGGCCTAGCCTAAGCCTAGGGTTGACCTAGCCTTAGACTAAGGGAGCCCTAGCCTTAGCCTAAACCTAGGGGTGCCCTAGCCTAAGCCTAGGGGTGCTCTAGCATTAGGCTAGGGGAACCCTAGCCCTAGCCTAAGCCTATGGGTTCCCTATCCTAAGCCTAGGGGTGCCCTAGCCTAAGCCTAAGGGTGCCCTAGCCTGAGGTTAGGGGAGCCCTAGCCTTAGCCTAAGCCTAGGGGTGCCCTAGCTAAAGCCTCGGGGTGCCCTAGCCTAAGCCGAGGGGTGCACTAGCCTAAGCCTAGGGGTGCCCTAGCCTTAGCCTAGTGGTGCCATAGCCTTAGGCTAGGGTAACCCTAGCCTTAGCCTAAGCCTAGGGGTGCCCTAGCCTAAGCATAGGGGTGCCCTAGCCTAAGCCTAGGTGTGCCTTATCCTAAGCCTAGGGGTGCCCTAGCCTAAGCCTACGGGTGCCCTAGCCTAAGTCTAGGGGTTCCCTAGCCTAAGCCTAGAGGTGCCCTAGCCTATCCCTAGGTGTGCCCTAGCATTAGGCTAGGGGAGCACTAGCCGTAGCATAAGCCTAGGGGTGCCCTAGCCTAAGCCTAGGGGTGCCCTAGACTTAGGCTAGCTGAGCCCTAGCCTTAGCCTAAGCCTAGGGGTTCCCTAGCCTAAGCCAAGTGGTGCCCTAGCCTTAGGCTAGGGTAACCCTAGCCTTAGCCTAAGCCTAGGGGTGCCCTAGCCTAAGCATAGGGGTGCCCTAGCCTAAGCCTAGGTGTGCCCTATCCTAAGCCTAGGGTGCCCTAGCCTAAGCCTACGGGTGCCCTAGCCTAAGTCTAGGGGTGCCCTAGCCTAAGCCTAGAGGTGCCCTAGCCTATCCCTAGGTGTGCCCTAGCCTTAGGCTAGGGGAGCACTAGCCGTAGCATAAGCCTAGGGGTGCCCTAGCCTAAGCCTAGGGGTGCCCTAGACTTAGGCTAGCTGAGCCCTAGCCTTAGCCTAAGCCTAGGGGTGCCCTAGCCTAAGCCTAGGGGTGCCCTAGCTTTAGGCTAGGGGAGCCCTCGCCTTAGCCTAAGCCAAGGGGTGCCCTAACCTAAGCCTAGGGGTGCCTTGGCCTAAGCCTAGGGGTGCCCTAGCCTTAAGCTAGCTGAGCCCTAGCCTTAGCCTAAGCCTAGGCGTGCCCTAGCCTTAGCCTAAGCCTAGGGGTGCCCTAGCTTAAGCGTGCCCTAGCTTAAGCCTAGGGGTGCCCTACCCTAAGCTTAGAGGTGCCCTACCCTAAGCTTAGGGATGCCCTGGCCTAAGCTTGGGCGTGCCCTAGCCTTAGGCTGGCTGAGCCCTAGCCTTAGCCTAAGCCTAGGGGTGCCCTAGCCTAAGCCTAGTGGTGCCCTTGCCTAAGCCTAGGGGTACCCTAGCCTAAGCCTAGGGGTACCCTAGCCTAAGCATAGGGGTGCCCTAGGGTTAGGCAAGGGGAGCCCTAGCCTTAGCCTAAGCCTAGCGGTGCCCTAGCCTAAGCCTAGGGGTGCCCTAGCCTAAGCCTAGGGTTGCCCTAGCCTTAGGCTAGGGGTGCCCTAGCCTAAGCTTAGGGGTGCCCTAGGGTTAGGCAAGGGGAGCCCTAGCCTTAGCCTAAGCCTAGGGGTGCCCTAGCCTAAGCCTAGGGGTGCCCTAGCCTTAGGATAGGGGAGCCCTAGCCTTAGCCTAAGCCTAGGGGTGCCCCAGCCTAAGCCTAGTGGTGCCCTAGCCTAAGTCTAGGGGTGCCCTAGCCTAAGCCTAGTGGTGCTCTAGCCTCAGTCTAGGGGAGCCCTACCCTTAGCCTAAGCCTAGGGGTGCCCTAGCCTAAGCCTAGGGGTGCCAAGCCGAAGACTAGGGGTGCCCTAGATTAAGCCTAGGTCTGCCCTAGCCTAAGCCTAGGGGTGCCCTAGCCTTAGGCTGGGCGAGCCCTAGCCTTAGCCTAAGCCTAGGGCTGCCCTAGCCTCAGCCTAGGGGTGCCCTAGTCTAAGCCTAGGGGTGTCTATCCTAAGCCTAAGGGTGCCCTAGCCTAAGCCTAGGGGTGCCCTAGCCTAAGCCTAGAGGTGTCTTAGCCTAAGCCTAGGGGTGACCTAGCATTAGCCTAAGCCTAGGGGTGCCCTACCCTAAGCCTAGGGGTTCCCAAACCAAAGCCTAGGGTGCCCTAGCCTAAGCCTAGGGGTGCCCTGGCCTAAGCCTAGGGGTGCCCTAGCCTTAAGCTAGCTGAGCCCTAGCCTTAGCCTAAGCCTAGGCGTACCCTAGCCTTAGCCTAAGCCTAGGGGTGCCCTACTTTAAGCGTGCCCTAGCCTAAGCCTAGGGGTGCCCTACCCTAAGCTTAGGGGTGCCCTACCCTAAGCCTAGGGGTGCCCTGGCCTAAGCCTGGGCATGCCCTAGCCTTAGGCTTGCTGAGCCCTAGCCTTAGCCTAAGCCTAGGCGTGCCCTAGCCTAAGCCTAGGGGTGTCCTTGCCTAAGCCTAGGGGTGCCCTAGCCTAAGCCTAGGGGTGCCCTAGCCTTAACCTAGGGGAGCTCTAGCCTTAGCCTAAGCCTAGGTGTGCCCTAGACTAAGCCTCGGAGTGCCCTAGCCTAAGCCTAGAAATTCCCTATCCTAAGCCTAGGGGTGCCCTAGCCTAAGCCTAGGGGTGCCCTTGCCTAAGCCTAGGGGTGCCCTAGCCTAAGCCTAGGGATGCCCTAGCCTTAGGCTAGGGGAGCTTTAGCCTTCGCCTAAGCCTAGAGGTCCCCTAGCCTCAGACTATGGGTGCCCTAGCCTAAGTTAGGGGTGCCCTAGCCTAAGCCTAGGGGTGCCCTAGCCTAAGCCTAGGGGTGCCCTAGGGTTAGGCAAGGGGAGCCCTAGCCTTAGCCTAAGCCTAGGGGTGCCCTAGCCTAATCCTAGGGGTGTCCGAGCCTAAGCCTAGTGGTGCTCTAGCCTCAGGCTATGGGAATTATAGCCTTAGCCTAAGCCTAGAGGTGCCCTTGCCTCAGACTAGGGGTGCCCTAGCCTAAACTTAGGGGTGCCCTAGCCTAAGCCTAGGGGTGCCCTAGCCTAAGCCTAGGGGTGCCGTAGGGTTAGGCAAGGGGAGCCCTAGCTTAGCCTAATCCTAGGGGAGCCCTAGCCTAAGCCTAGGAGTGGCCTAGCCTAAGCATAGAAATTCCGTATCCTAAGCCTAGGACTGCCCTAGCCAAAGCCTAGGGGTGCCCTAGCCTTAGGCTAGGGGAGCCCTAGCCTTAGCCTAAGCCTAGGCGTGCCCTAGCCTTAGCCTAAGCCTAGGGGTGCCCTAGTTTAAGCGTGCCCTAGCCTAAGCCTAGGGGTGCCCTACCCTAAGCTTAGGGGTGCCCTACCCTAAGCCTTGGGGTGCCCTGGCCTAAGCCTGGGCGTGCCCTAGCCTTAGGCTGGCTGAGCCCTAGCCTTAGCCTAACCTAGGGGTGCCCTAGCCTAAGCCTAGGGGTGCCCTTGCCTAAGCCTAGGGGTACCCTAGCCTAAGCCTAGGGGTGCACTAGGGTTAGGCAAATGGAGCCCTAGCCTTAGCCTAAGCCTAGCAGTGCCCTAGCCTAAGCCTAGCGGTTCCCTAGCCTAAGCCTAGGGGTGCCCTAGCGTTAGGCTAGGGGTGCCCTAGCCTAAGCTTAGGGGTGTCCTAGCCTAAGCCTAGGGGTGCCCTAGCCTAAGCCTAGGGGTGCCCTAGGGTTAGGCAAGGGGAGCCCTAGCCTTAGCCTAAGCCTAGGGGTGCCCTAGCCTAAGCCTAGGGGTGCCCTAGCCTTAGGATAGGGGAGCCCTAGCCCTAGCCTAAGCCTAGGGGTGCCCCAGCCTAAGCCTAGTGGTGCCCTAGCCTAAGCCTAGGGGTGCCCTAGCCTAAGCCTAGTGGTGCTCTAGCCTCAGGCTAGGGGAGCCCTACCCTTAACCTAAGCCTAGGGATGCCCTAGCCTAAGCCTAGGGGTGCCAAGCCGAAAACTAGGGGTGCCCTAGATTAAGCCTAGGGCTGCCCAAGCCTAAGCCTAGGGGTGCCCTAGCCTTAGGCTGGGCGAGCCCTAGCCTTCGCCTAAGCCTAGGGCTGCCCTAGCCTAAGCCTAGGGGTGCCCTAGTCTAAGCCTAGGGATGTCTATCCTAAGCCTAAGGGTGCCCTAGCCTAAGCCTAGGGGTGCCCTAGCCTAAGCATAGAGGTGCCTTAGCCTAAGCCTAGGGGTGACCTAGCATTAGCCTAAGCCTAGGGGTGCCCTACCCTAAGCCTAGGGGTTCCCAAACCAAAGCCTAGGGTGCCCTAGCCTAAGCCTAGGGGTGCCCTGGCCTAAGCCTAGGGGTGCCCTAGCCTTAAGCTAGCTGAGCCCTAGCCTTAGCCTAAGCCTAGGCGTACCCTAGCCTTAGCCTAAGCCTAGGGGTGCCCTACTTTAAGCGTGCCCTAGCCTAAGCCTAGGGGTGCCCTACCCTAAGCTTAGGGGTGCCCTACCCTAAGCCTAGGGGTGCCCTGGCCTAAGCCTGGGCATGCCCTAGCCTTAGGCTTGCTGAGCCCTAGCCTTAGCCTAAGCCTAGGCGTGCCCTAGCCTAAGCCTAGGGGTGCCCTAGCCTAAGCCTAGGGGTGCCCTAGCCTTAAACTAGGGGAGCTCTAGCCTTAGCCTAAGCCTAGGTGTGCCCTAGACTAAGCCTAGGAGTGCCCTAGCCTAAGCCTAGAAATTCCCTATCCTAAGCCTAGGGGTGCCCTAGCCTAAGCCTAGGGGTGCCCTTGCCTAAGCCTAGGGGTGCCCTAGCCTAAGCCTAGGGATGCCCTAGCCTTAGGCTAGGGGAGCTTTAGCCTTCGCCTAAGCCTAGAGGTCCCCTAGCCTCAGACTATGGGTGCCCTAGCCTAAGTTAGGGGTGCCCTAGCCTAAGCCTAGGGGTGCCCTAGCCTAAGCCTAGGGGTGCCCTAGGGTTAGGCAAGGGGAGCCCTAGCCTTAGCCTAAGCCTAGGGGTGCCCTAGCCTAATCCTAGGGGTGTCTGAGCCTAAGCCTAGTGGTGCTCTAGCCTCAGGCTATGGGAATTATAGCCTTAGCCTAAGCCTAGAGGTGCCCTTGCCTCAGACTAGGGGTGCCCTAGCCTAAACTTAGGGGTGCCCTAGCCTAAGCCTAGGGGTGCCCTAGCCTAAGCCTAGGGGTGCCGTAGGGTTAGGCAAGGGGAGCCCTAGCTTAGCCTAATCCTAGGGGAGCCCTAGCCTAAGCCTAGGAGTGGCCTAGCCTAAGCATAGAAATTCCGTATCCTAAGCCTAGGACTGCCCTAGCCAAAGCCTAGGGGTGCCCTAGCCTTAGGCTAGGGGGCCCTAGCCTTAGCCTAAGCCTAGGCGTGCCCTAGCCTTAGCCTAAGCCTAGGGGTGCCCTAGCTTAAGCGTGCCCTAGCCTAAGCCTAGGGGTGCCCTACCCTAAGCTTAGGGGTGCCCTACCCTAAGCCTTGGGGTGCCCTGGCCTAAGCCTGGGCGTGCCCTAGCCTTAGGCTGGCTGAGCCCTAGCCTTAGCCTAACCTAGGGGTGCCCTAGCCTAAGCCTAGGGGTGCCCTTGCCTAAGCCTAGGGGTACCCTAGCCTAAGCCTAGGGGTGCACTAGGGTTAGGCAAAGGGAGCCCTAGCCTTAGCCTAAGCCTAGCGGTGCCCTAGCCTAAGCCTAGCGGTGCCCTAGCCTAAGCCTAGGGGTGCCCTAGCGTTAGGCTAGGGGTGCCCTAGCCTAAGCTTAGGGGTGTCCTAGCCTAAGCCTAGGGGTGCCCTAGCCTAAGCCTAGGGGTGCCCTAGGGTTAGGCAAGGGGAGCCCTAGCCTTAGCCTAAGCCTAGGGGTGCCCTAGCCTAAGCCTAGGGGTGCCCTAGCCTTAGGATAGGGGAGCCCTAGCCCTAGCCTAAGCCTAGGGGTGCCCCATCCTAAGCCTAGTGGTGCCCTAGCCTAAGCCTAGGGGTGCCCTAGCCTAAGCCTAGTGGTGCTCTAGCCTCAGGCTAGGGGAGCCCTACCCTTAACCTAAGCCTAGGGATGCCCTAGCCTAAGCCTAGGGGTGCCAAGCCGAAAACTAGGGGTGCCCTAGATTAAGCCTAGGGCTGCCCAAGCCTAAGCCTAGGGGTGCCCTAGCCTTAGGCTGGGCGAGCCCTAGCCTTCGCCTAAGCCTAGGGCTGCCCTAGCCTAAGCCTAGGGGTGCCCTAGTCTAAGCCTAGGGATGTCTATCCTAAGCCTAAGGGTGCCCTAGCCTAAGCCTAGGGGTGCCCTAGCCTAAGCATAGAGGTGCCTTAGCCTAAGCCTAGGGGTGACCTAGCATTAGCCTAAGCCTAGGGGTGCCCTACCCTAAGCCTAGGGGTTCCCTAACCTAAGCCTAGGGTGCCCTAGCCTAAGCCTAGGGGTGCCCTGGCCTAAGCCTAGGGGTGCCCTAGCCTTAAGCTAGCTGAGCCCTAGCCTTAGCCTAAACCTAGGCGTACCCTAGCCTTAGCCTAAGCCTAGGGGTGCCTTACCTTAAGTGTGCCCTAGCCTAAGCCTAGGGGTGCCCTACCCTAAGCTTAGGGGTGCCCTACCCTAAGCCTAGGGGTGCCCTGGCCTAAGCCTGGGCATGCCCTAGCCTTAGGCTTGCTGAGCCCTAGCCTTAGCCTAAGCCTAGGGGTGCCCTAGCCTAAGCCTAGGGGTGCACTTGCCTAAGCCTAGGGGTGCCCTAGCCTAAGCCTAGGGGTGCCCTAGCCTTAGGCTAGGGGAGCTCTAGCCTTAGCCTAAGCCTACGGGTGCCCTAGCTTAAGCCTAGGGGTGCCCTAGCCTAAGCCTAGGGGTGACCTATCCTTAGGCTATGTGAGCCCTAGCCTTAGCCTAAACCTAGGGGTGCCCTAACTTTAGCCTAGGGGTGCCCTAGCCTTAGGCTAGGGTAACCCTAGCCTTAGCCTAAGTCTAGGGGTGCCCTAGCCTCAGGCTAGAGGTGCCGTAGCCTCAGCCTAGGGGTGCCCTAGCCTATCCCTAGGGCTTCCCTAGCCTATCCCTAGGGGGTGCCCTTGCCTTAGTCTAGGGGAGCACTAGCCTTAGCATAAGCCTAGGTGTGCCCTATCCTAAGCCTAGGGGTGTCCTAACCTAAGCCTAGGAGTGCCCTAGCCTAAGTCTAGGGGTGCCCTAGCCTAAGCCTATGGGTGCCCTAGCCTATCCCTAGGGCTTCCCTAACCTGTCCCTAGGGGTGCCCTTGCCTTAGTCTAGGGGAGCACTAGCCTTAGCATAAGCCTAGGGGTGCCCTAACCTAAGCCTAGGGGTGCCCTAGCCTTAGGCTAGCTGAGCCCTAGCCTTAGCCTAAGCCTAGGGGTTCCCTAGCCTAAGCTTATGGGTGCCCTAGCTTTAGGCTAGGGGAGCCCTAGCCTTAGCCTACGCGTAGGGGTGCCCTAGCCTAAGACTAGGGGTGCCCTAACCTAAGCTTAGGGGGGCCTAGCATAAGCCTAGGGGTGTCCTAGCCTAAGCCTAGGGGTGCCCTAGCCTTAGGCTAGGGGAGCCCTAGCCTTAGCCTAAGCCTAGGGGTGCCCTAGCCTAAGCCTAGGGTTGCCCTACGCTAAGACTAGGGGTGCCCTAGCCTAAGCCTAGGGGTGCCCTAGTCTTAAGCTAGCTGAGCCCTAGCCGTAGCCTAAGCATAGGGGTGCCCCAGCCTATGACTAGGGGTGCCCTAGCCTAAGCTTAGGGGTGCCCTAGCCTAAGCCTAGGGGTGCCCTAGCCTAAGCCTAGGGGAGCCCTATCCTTAGCCTAAGCTTAGGGGTGCCCTAGCCTAACCCTAGGGGTGCACTAGTCTAAGCTTAGGGGGCAACTAGCCTAAGCCTAGGGGTGCCCTAGCCTAAGCCTAAGGGTGCCCTAGCCTAAGAATAGGGGTGCCCGAGCCTAAGCCTAGGGGTGCCCAGGCCTAAGCCTAGGGGTGCTCTACCATTAGGCTAGGGGATCCCTAGCCCTAGCCTAAGCCTAGGGGTTCCCTATCCTAAGTCTAGGGGTGCCCTAGCCTAAGCCTAGGGGTGCCCTAGTCTGAGGTTAGGGGAGCCCTAGCCTTAGCCTAAGCCTAGGGGTGCCCTAGCCTAAGCCTAGGGGTGCCCTTGCCTAAGCCTAGGGGTACCCTAGCCTAAGCCTAGGGGTGCCCTAGGGTTAGGCAAGGGGAGCCCTAGCCTTAGCCTATGCCTAGCGGTGCCCTAGCCTAAGCCTAGGGGTGCCCTACCCTAAGCCTAGGGGTGCCCTACCCTAAGCCTAGGGGTGCCCTGGCCTAAGCCTGGGCGTGCCCTAGCCTTTGGCTGGCTGAGCCCTAGCCTTAGCCTAAGCCTAGGGGTGCCCTAGCCTAAGCCTAGGGGTGCCCTAGCCTTAGGCTAGGGGTGCCCTAGCCTAAGCTTAGGGGTGCCCTAGCCTAAGCCTAGGGGTGCCCTAGCCTAAGCCTAGGGGTGCCCTAGGGTTAGGCAAGGGGAGCCCTAGCCTTAGCCTAAGCCTAGGGGTGCCCTAGCCTAAGACTAGGGGTGCCCAAGCCTTAGGATAGGGGAGCCCTAGCCTTAGCCTAAGCCTAGGGGTGCCCCAGCCTAAGCCTAGTGGTGCCCTAGCCTAAGCCTAGGGGTGCCCTAGCCTAAGCCTAGTGGTGCTCTAGCCTCAGGCTAGGGGAGCCGTACCCTTAGCCTAAGCCTAGGGGTGCCCTAGCCTAAGCCTAGGGGTGCCCTACCCTAAGCCTAGAGGTGCCTTAGCCTAAGCCTAGGGGTGACCTAGCATTAGCCTAAGCCTAGGGGTGCCCTAGCCTAAGCCTAGGGGTGCCCTAACCTAAGCCTAGGGTGCCCTAGCCTAAGCCTCGGGGTGCCCTGGCCTAAGCCTAGGGGTGCCCTGGCCTAAGCCTAGGGGTGCCCTAGCCTTAAGCTAGCTTAGCCCTACCCTTAGCCTAAGCCTAGGCGTGCCCTAGCCTTAGCTTAAGCCTAGGGGTGCCCTAGCTTAAGCGTGCCCTAGCTTAAGCCTAGGAGTGCCCTACCCTAAGCTTAGGGGTGCCCTACCCTAAGCCTAGGGGTGCCCTGGCCTAAGCCTGGGCGTGCCCTTGCCTTAGGCTGGCTGAGCCCTAACCTTAGCCTAAGACTAGGGGTGCCCTAGCCTAAGCCTAGGGGTGCCCTAGCCTAAGCCTAGGGGTGCCCTTGCCTAAGCCTAGGGGTGCCCTAGCCTTAGGCTAGGGGAGCTCTAGCCTTAGCCTAAAGCTAGAGGTGCCCTAGCCTCAGACTAGGGGTGCACAAGCCTAAGCTTAGGGGTGCCCTAGCCTAAGCCTAGGGGTGCCCTAGCCTAAGCCTAGGGGTGCCCTAGCCTGAGCCTAGAAATTCCCTATCCTAAGACTAGTGGTGACCTAGCCAAAGCCTAGGGGTGCCCTAGCCTTAGGCTAGGGGAGCTCTAGCCTTAGCCTAGGCCTACGGGTGCCCTAGCTTAAGCCTAGGCGTGGCCTAGCCTAAGCCTAGGGTTGACCTAGCCTTAGACTAAGGGAGCCCTAGCCTTAGCCTAAACCTAGGGGTGCCCTAGCCTAAGCCTAGGGGTGCTCTAGCATTAGGCTAGGGGAACCCTAGCCCTAGCCTAAGCCTATGGGTTCCCTATCCTAAGCCTAGGGGTGCCCTAGCCTAAGCCTAAGGGTGCCCTAGCCTGAGGTTAGGGGAGGCCTAGCCTTAGCCTAAGCCTAGGGGTGCCCTAGCTAAAGCTTCGGGGTGCCCTAGCCTAAGCCTAGGGGTGCGCTAGCCTAAGCCTAGGGGTGCCCTAGCCTTAGCCTAGTGGTGCCATAGCCTTAGGCTAGGGTAACCCTAGCCTTAGCCTAAGCCTAGGGGTGCCCTAGCCTAAGCATAGGGGTGCCCTAGCCTAAGCCTAGGTGTGCCTTATCCTAAGCCTAGGGGTGCCCTAGCCTAAGCCTACGGGTGCCCTAGCCTAAGTCTAGGGGTTCCCTAGCCTAAGCCTAGAGGTGCCCTAGCCTATCACTAGGTGTGCCCTAGCCTTAGGCTAGGGGAGCACTAGCCGTAGCATAAGCCTAGGGGTGCCCTAGCCTAAGCCTAGGGGTGCCCTAGACTTAGGCTAGCTGAGCCCTAGCCTTAGCCTAAGCCTAGGGGTTCCCTAGCCTAAGCCTAGTGGTGCCCTAGCCTTAGGCTAGGGTAACCCTAGCCTTAGCCTAAGCCTAGGGGTGCCCTAGCCTAAGCATAGGGGTGCCCTAGCCTAAGCCTAGGTGTGCCCTATCCTAAGCCTAGGGTGCCCTAGCCTAAGCCTACGGGTGCCCTAGCCTAAGTCTAGGGGTGCCCTAGCCTAAGCCTAGAGGTGCCCTAGCCTATCCCTAGGTGTGCCCTAGCCTTAGGCTAGGGGAGCACTAGCCGTAGCATAAGCCTAGGGGTGCCCTAGCCTAAGCCTAGGGGTGCCCTAGACTTAGGCTAGCTGAGCCCTAGCCTTAGCCTAAGCCTAGGGGTGCCCTAGCCTAAGCCTAGGGGTGCCCTAGCTTTAGGCTAGGGGAGCCCTCGCCTTAGCCTAAGCCTAGGGGTGCCCTAACCTAAGCCTAGGGGTGCCTTGCCTAAGCCTAGGGGTGCCCTAGCCTTAAGCTAGCTGAGCCCTAGCCTTAGCCTAAGCCTAGGCGTGCCCTAGCCTTAGCCTAAGCCTAGGGGTGCCCTAGCTTAAGCGTGCCCTAGCCTAAGCCTAGGGGTGCCCTACCCTAAGCTTAGAGGTGCCCTACCCTAAGCTTAGGGATGCCCTGGCCTAAGCTTGGGCGTGCCCTAGCCTTAGGCTGGCTGAGCCCTAGCCTTAGCCTAAGCCTAGGGATGCCCTAGCCTAAGCCTAGTGGTGCCCTTGCCTAAGCCTAGGGGTACCCTAGCCTAAGCCTAGGGGTACCCTAGCCTAAGTATAGGGGTGCCCTAGGGTTAGGCAAGGGGAGCCCTAGCCTTAGCCTAAGCCTAGCGGTGCCCTAGCCTAAGCCTAGGGGTGCCCTAGCCTAAGCCTAGGGGTGCCCTAGCCTTAGGCTAGGGGTGCCCTAGCCTAAGCTTAGGGGTGCCCTAGGGTTAGGCAAGGGGAGCCATAGCCTTAGCCTAAGCCTAGGGGTGCCCTAGCCTAAGCCTAGGGGTGCCCTAGCCTTAGGATAGGGGAGCCCTAGCCTTAGCCTAAGCCTAGGGGTGCCCCAGCCTAAGCCTAGTGGTGCCCTAGCCTATGTCTAGGGGTGCCCTAGCCTAAGCCTAGTGGTGCTCTAGCCTCAGTCTAGGGGAGCCCTACCCTTAGCCTAAGCCTAGGGGTGCCCTAGCCTAAGCCTAGGGGTGCCAAGCCGAAGACTAGGGGTGCCCTAGATTAAGCCTAGGTCTGCCCTAGCCTAAGCCTAGGGGTGCCCTAGCCTTAGGCTGGGCGAGCCCTAGCCTTAGCCTAAGCCTAGGGCTGCCCTAGCCTAAGCCTAGGGGTGCCCTAGTCTAAGCCTAGGGGTGTCTATCCTAAGCCTAAGGGTACCCTAGCCTAAGCCTAGGGGTGCCCTAGCCTAAGCCTAGAGGTGCCTTAGCCTAAGCCTAGGGGTGACCTAGCATTAGCCTAAGCCTAGGGGTGCCCTACCCTAAGCCTAGGGGTTCCCAAACCGAAGCCTAGGGTGCCCTAGGCTAAGCCTAGGGGTGCCCTGGCCTAAGCCTAGGGGTGCCCTAGCCTTAAGCTAGCTGAGCCCTAGCCTTAGCCTAAGCCTAGGCGTACCCTAGCCTTAGCCTAAGCCTAGGGGTGCCCTACCTTAAGCGTGCCCTAGCCTAAGCCTAGGGGTGCCCTACCCTAAGCTTAGGGGTGCCCTACCCTAAGCCTAGGGGTGCCCTGGCCTAAGCCTGGGCATGCCCTAGCCTTAGGCTTGCTGAGCCCTAGCCTTAGCCTAAGCCTAGGCGTGCCCTAGCCTAAGCCTAGGGGTGCCCTTGCCTAAGCCTAGGGGTGCCCTAGCCTAAGCCTAGGGGTGCCCTAGCCTTAACCTAGGGGAGCTCTAGCCTTAGCCTAAGCCTAGGTGTGCCCTAGCCTAAGCCTAGGAGTGCCCTAGCCTAAGCCTAGAAATTCCCTATCCTAAGCCTAGGGGTGCCCTAGCCTAAGCCTAGGGGTGCCCTTGCCTAAGCCTAGGGGTGCCCTAGCCTAAGCCTAGGGATGCCCTAGCCTTAGGCTAGGGGAGCTCTAGCCTTCGCCTAAGCCTAGAGGTCCCCTAGCCTCAGACTCTGGGTTCCCTAGCCTAAGTTAGGGGTGCCCTAGCCTAAGCCTAGGGGTGCCCTAGCCTAAGCCTAGGGGTGCCCTAGGGTTAGGCAAGGGGAGCCCTAGCCTTAGCCTAAGCCTAGGGGTGCCCTAGCCTAATCCTAGGGGTGTCCGAGCCTAAGCCTAGTGGTGCTCTAGCCTCAGGCTATGGGAGTTATAGCCTTAGCCTAAGCCTAGAGGTGCCCTTGCCTCAGACTAGGGGTGCCCTAGCCTAAACTTAGGGGTGCCCTAGCCTAAGCCTAGGGGTGCCCTAGCCTAAGCCTAGGGGTGCCGTAGGGTTAGGCAAGGGGAGCCCTAGCTTAGCCTAATCCTAGGGGAGCCCTAGCCTAAGCCTAGGAGTGCCCTAGCCTAAGCATAGAAATTCCCTATCCTAAGCCTAGGACTGCCCTAGCCAAAGCCTAGGGGTGCCCTAGCCTTAGGCTAGGGGAGCCCTAGCCTTAGCCTAAGCCTACGGGTGCCCTAGCTTATGCCTAGGGGTGCCCTAGCCTAAGCCAAGGGGTGACCTAGCCTTAGGCTAGGGGAGCTCTAGCCTTAGCCTAAACCTAGGGGTGCCCTAGCCGTAGCCTAGGGGTCCCTAGCCTTAGCTTAGGGTAACCCTAGCCTTAGCCTAAGCCTAGGGGTTCCCTAGCCTCAGCCTAGAGGTGCCGTAGCCTCAGCCTAGGGGTGTCTAGCCTAAGCCTAAGGGTGCCCTAGCCTAAGCCTAGGGGTGCCCTAGCCTAAGCTTAGAGGTGCCTTAGCCTAAGCCTAGCTGTGACCTAGCATTAGCCTAAGCCAAGGGGTGCCCTAGCCTAAGCCTAGGGGTGCCCTAGCCTAAGCCTATGGGTGCCCTAGCCTTAGGCTAGGTGAGCCCTAGCCTCAACCTAAGCCTAGGGGTGCCCAAGCCTAAGCCTAGGGGTGCCCTAGCCTAAGCAAAGGGGTGCCTTAGCCTAAGGCTAGGGGAGCCCTAGACTTAGCCTAAGCCTAGGGGTGCCCTAGCCCAAGAGTAGGGGTGCCCTAACTTAAGCCTAGGGGTGCCCTAGCCTAACCCTAGGGGTGCCATAGCCTTAGGCTAGGGGAGCACTAGCCTTAGCCTAAGCCTAGGGGTGCCCTAGCCAAAGCCTAGGGGTGCCCAAGCCTAAGCCTAGGGGTGCCCTACCCTAAGCCTAGGGGTGCCCTAGCCTAAGCCTAGGGGTGCCGTAGCCTTAGCCTAGGTGAGCCCTAGCCTTAGCCTAAGCCTAGGGGTGCCCTAACCTAAGCCTAGGGGTGCCCTAGCCTAAGCCTATGGGTGCCCTAGTTTTAGGCTAGGGGAGCCCTAGCCTTAGCCTAAGCCTAGGGGTGCCCTAGCCTAAGAATAGGGGTGCCCTAGCCTAAGCTTATGGGGGACCTAGCCTAAGCCTAGGGGTGCCCTAGCCTAAGCCTAGGGGTGCCCTAGCCTTAGGCTAGGGGAGCCC
Source organism: Tenrec ecaudatus (assembly GCF_050624435.1). Classification (NCBI taxonomy): domain Eukaryota; kingdom Metazoa; phylum Chordata; class Mammalia; order Afrosoricida; family Tenrecidae; genus Tenrec; species Tenrec ecaudatus. The sequence goes on from NW_027459462.1 coordinate 621,691, forward strand.
TAGCCTTAGCCTAAGCCTAGGGGTGCCATAGCCTAATCATAGGGTTGCCCTACGCTAAGCCTAGGGGTGCCCTAGCCTAAGCCTAGGGGTGCCCTAATCTTAAGCTAGGTGAGCCCTAGCCGTAGCCTAAAGCTAGGGGTGCCCCAATCTAAGACTAGGGGTGCCCTAGCCTAAGCTTAGGGGTGCCCTAGCCTAAGACTAGGGTTGCCCTAGCCTAAGCTTAGGCGGCACCTAGCCTAAGCCTAGGGGTGCCCTAGCCTAAGCCTAGGGTTGCCCTAGCCTAAGCCTAGGGGTGCCCTAGCCTAAGCCTAGGGGTGCCCTAGCCTAAGCTTAGGGGTGCCCTAGCCTAAGCCTAGGGGTGCCCAAGCCTAAGCCTAGGGGTGCCCTAGCCTAAGCTTAGGGGGCACCTAGCCTAAGCCTAGGGGTGCCCTAGCCTAAGCCTAGGGTTGCCCTACGCTAAGCCTAGGAGTGCCCTAGCCTAAGCCTAGGGGTGCCCTAGCCTAAGCTTAGGGGTGCTCTAGTCTAAGCCTAGGGGTGCCCAAGCCTGAGGATAGGGGAGCCCTAGACTTAGCCTAAGCCTAGGGGTGCCCTAGCCTAAGCCTATGGGTGCCCAAGCCTAAGCCTAGGGGTGCCGTATACTTAGCCTAGGTGAGCCCTAGCCTTAGCCTAAGCCTAGGGGTGCCCTAACCTAAGCTTAGGGGTGCCCTAGCCTAAGCCTAGGTGTGCCCTATCCTAAGACTATGGGTGCCCTAGCCTAAGCCTAGGGGTGCCCTAGCCTAAGCCTAGGTGTGCCCTAGCCTAAGCTTAGGGGTGCCCTAGCCTATCCCTAGGGGTGCCCTAGCCTATCCCTAGGGGTGCCCTAGCCTTAGACTAGGGGAGCACTAGCCTTAGCATAAGCCTAGGGGTGCCCTAACCTAAGCCTAGGGGTGCCCTAGCCTAAGCCTAGGGGTGACCTCGCCTTCGGCTTGCTGAGCCCTAGCCTTAGCCTAAGACTAGGGGTGCCCTAGCCTAAGCATAGGGGGGACCTAGCCTAAGCCTAGGGGTGCCCTAGCCTAAGCCTAGGGGTGCCCTAGCCTAAGCCTAGGGTTGCCCTATGCTAAGCCTAGGGGTGCACTAGCCTAAGCCTAGGGGTGCCCTAGTCTTAAGCTAGCTGAGCCCTAGCCGTAGCCTAAGCCTAGGGGTGCCCTAGCCTAAGGCTAGAGGTGGCCTAGCCTTAGGCTAGGGGAGTCCTAGCCTTAGCATAAGCCTAGGGGTGCCCCAGCCTAAGACTAGGGGTGCCCTAGCCTAAGCTTACGGGTGCCCTAGCCTAAGCCTAGGGGTGCCCTAGCCTAAGCCTAGGGGAGCCCTATCCTTAGCCTAAGCCAAGGGGTGCCCTAGCCTAAGCCTACGGGTGCCCTAGCCTAAGCTTAGGGGGCACCTAGCCTAAGCCTAGGGGTGCCCTAGCCTAAGCCTAAGGGTGCCCTAGCCTACGCATAGGGGTGCCCGAGCCTAAGCCTAGTGGTGCCCTAGCCTAAGCCTAGGGGTGCTCTAGCCTTAGGCTAGGGGAGCCCTAGTCCTAGCCTAAGCCTAGGGGTTCCCTAGCCTAAGCCTAGGGGTGCCCTAGCCTGAGGTTATGGGAGCCCTAGCCTTAGCCTAAGCCTAGGGGTGCCCTAGCCTACGCCTAGGGGTGCACTAGCCTGAACCTAGGGGTGTCCTAGCCTGAGCCTACGGGTGCCCTAGTCTGAGGCTAGGGGAGCCCTAGCGTTAGTCTAGCCTAGGATTGCCCTAGCCTAAGCCTAGGTTTGTCATAACCTGAGTCTAGTGGTGCAATAGCCTGAGGGTAGGGGAGCCGTAGCCTTAGCCTAAGCCTAGGGAAGCCCTAGCTAAAGCCTTGGGGTGCCCTAGCGTAAGCCTAGGGGTGCCCTAGCCTAAGACTAGGGGTGCCCTAGCCTAAGCCAATGGGTGCCCGAGCCCTAGCCTCAGCCTAAGCCTAGGGGTGCCCTAGCCTAAGCCAAGGGGTGCCCTAGCCTAAGCCTAGAGGTGCCCTAGCCTAAGCCTAGGGGTGCCCTAGCCTGAGGCTAGGGGAGCCCTAGCCTTAGGCTAAGCCTAGGGGTGCCCTAGTCTAAGCCTATGGGTGCCCTAGCCTAAGCCTAGGGGTGCCCTAGCCTGAGCCTAGGGGTGCACTAGCCTGACCCTACGGGTGCCCTAGCCTGAGGCTAGGGGAGCCTAGCATTAGTCTAGCCTAGGATTGCCCTAGCCTAAGCCTAGGGGTGTCATAGCCTGAGTCTAGGGGTGCACTAGCCTGAGGCTAGGGGAGCCATAGCCTTAGCCTAAGCCTAGGGGTGCCCTAGCCTTAGCCTAGGGGTGCCCTAGTCTGAGCCAAGTGGTGCCGTAGCCTTAGGCTAGGGGAGCCCTAGCCTTAGCCTAAGCCTAGGGGTGCCCTAGTCTAAGCCTAGGGGTGCCCTATCATGAGCCTAGGGGTGCCCTAGTCTGAGGCTCAGGGAGCCCTAGCCTTAGCCTAAGCCTAGGATTGCCCTAGCCTAAGCCGAGGGGTGCCCTAGCCTAAGCCTAGGGTTGCACAAGCCTAAGCCTAGGGGTGCCCTAGCCTAAGCCTAGGGGTTCCCAAGTCTAAACCTAGGGGTGCCCTAGCCTTAGCCTAGGGGTGCCCTAGCGTTAGGATAGCGGAGCCATAGTCTTAGCCTAAGCCTAGGGGTGCCCTAGCCTAAGCATAGGGGTGCCCTAGCCTAAGCCTAGGGGTGCCTTAGCCTAAGCCTAGGGGTGCCCTAGCCTAAGCCTAGGGGTGCCCTAGCCTAAGCTTAGGGGGCACCTAGCCTAAGCCTAGGGGTGCCCTAGCCTAAGCCTAGGGTTGCCCTAGCCTAAGCCTAGGGTTGCCCTACCCTAAGCCTAGGGGTGCCCTAGCCTAAGGCTAGGGGAGCCCTAGACTTAGCCTAAGCCTAGGGGTGCCCTAGCCTAAGCCTACGGGTGCTCAAGCCTAAGCCTAGGGGTGCCGTAGCCTTAGCCTAGGTGAGCCCTAGCCTTAGCCTAAGCCTAGGGGTGCCCTAGCCTAAGCTTAGGGGTGCCCTAGCCCAAGCCTAGGGGTGCCCTATCCTAAGACTAGGGGTGCCCTTGCCTAAGCCTAGGGGTGCCCTAGCCTAAGCCTAGGGGTGCCCTAGCCTAAGCCTAGGGGTGCCCTACCCTAAGCCTAGGGGTGCCCAAGCCTAAGCCTAGGGGTGCCCTAGCCTAAGCCTAGGGGTGCCCTAGCCTAAGCCTAGGGGCGCCCTAGCCTTAGCCTAGGGGCGCCCTAGCCTAAGCCTAGGGGCGCCCTAGCCCAAGCCTAGGGGTGCCCTAGCCTAAGCCTAGGGTTGCCCTAGCGTAAGCCTAGGGGTGCCCTAGCGTAAGGCTTGGGGTGCCCTAGCCTTAGACTAGTGGAGCCCTAACCTTAGCTTAAGCGTAGGAGTGCACTAGCCTAAGCCTAGGGGCGCCCTACCCTAAGCCTAGGGGTGCCCAGCCCAAGCTTAGGGGTGCCCTAGCCTAAGCCTAAGGGTGCCCTAGCCTAAGCCTAGTGGTGCCCTAGCCTTAGGCTAGGGGAGCCCTAGCCTAAGCCTAGGGGTGCCCTAGCCTAAGCCTAGGAGTGCCCTAGCCTAAGACTAGGGGTGCCCTATCCTAAGCCTAGGAGTGCCCTAGCCCAAGCCTAGGGGTGCCCTAGCCTAAGCCTAGGGGTGCCCTAGCCTAAACCTAGGGCGGCCCTAGCCTAAGCCTAGGGGTGCCCTAGCCTTAGGCTACGGGAGCCCTAGCCTTAGCCTAAGCCTAGGGGTGCCCTAGCCTAAGCCTAGGGGTGCCCTAGCCTAAGCCTAGGGGTGCCATAGCCTTAGGCTAGGGGAGCCCTAGCCTAAGCCTAAGCCTAGGGGTGCCCTAGCCTAAGCCTAGGGGTGCCCAGGCTTTAGGCAAGAGGAGTCCTTGCCTTAGCCTAAGCCTATGGCTGCCCCAACCTAAGCCTAGGGGTGCCCTAGCCTAAGCCTAGAGGTGCCCTAACCTAACGCTAGGGGTGCCCTAGACTTAGGCTAGCTGAGCCCTAGCCTTAGCCTAAGCCTACGAGTGCCTTAGCCTAAGCCTAGGGGTGCCCTAGCCTAAGCCTAGGGGTGCCCAGCCCAAGCTTAGGGGTGCCCTAGCGTAAGCCTAAGGGTGCCCTAGCCTAAGCCTAGTGGTGCCCTTGCCTTAGGCTAGGGAGCCCTAGCCTTAGCCTAAGCCTAGGGGTGCCCTAGCCTAAGACTAGGGGTGCCCTAGTCTAAGCTTAGGGGTGCCCTAACCTAAGCCTAGGGGTCCCTAGCCTAAGCCTAGGGGTGCCCTAGGGTTAGTCTAGGTGAGCCCTAGCCTTAGCCTAATGCTAGGGGTGCCCTAGCCTAAGCCTAGGAGTGCCCTAAACTAAGCCTAGAAGTTCCCTATCCTAAGCCTAGGGGTGCCCTAGCCAAAGCACACGGGTGCCCTAGCCTTAGGCTAGGGGAGCCCTAGCATTAGCCTAAGCCTACGGGTGCCCTAGCTTAAGCCTAGGGGTGCCCTAACCTTAGGCTAGAGGAGCCCTAGCCTTAGCCTAAACCTAGGGGTGCCCTAGCGTAAGCCCAGGGATGCCCAAGCCTTAGGCTAGGGTAACCCTAGCCTTAGCCTAAGCCTAGGGGTGCCCTAGCGTCAGCCTAGGGGTGCCCTAGCCTAAGCCTATGTGTGCACAAGCCTAAGCCAAGGATGCCCTAGCCTAAGCCTAGTGGTCCATTAGCCTAAGCCTAGGGGTGACCTGGCCTTAGCCTAAGCCTAGTGGTGCCCAAGCCTAAGCCTAGTGGTGCCCTAACCTAAGCATTGGGTGCCCTAGCCTAAGCCAAGGGGTGCCTTAGCCTAAGCCTAGGGGTCCCCTAGCCTTAGCCTAAGCCTAGGGGTGCACTAGTCTAAGCCTAGGGGTGCCCTAGCCTAAGCTTAGGGGTGCCCTAGCCTAAGTCTAGAGGTGCCCTAGCCTAAGCCTAGGGGTGCCCAGACCTTAGGCTAGAGGAGCCCTAGCTTAAGCCTAAGCTTATAGCTGCCCTAGCCTAAGCCTAGGGGTGCCCTAGCCTAAGCCGAGGTGTCCCCTAGCCTTAGCCTAAGCCTAGGAGTGCCCTACTCTAAGCCTAGGGGTGCCCTACCGTAAGCTTAGAGGTGCCCTAGCCTTACGCTAGCTGAGCCCTAGCCTTAGCCTAAGCCTAGTGTTGCCCTAGCCTAAGCCTAGGAGTGCCCTAGTCTAAGCCTTGGGGTGCCCTAGGGTTAGGATAGGGGATCTGTAGCCATAGCCTTAGCCTAGGGGTGCCCTAGCCCAAGCCTAGGGTTGCCCTAGCCCAAGCCTAGGGGTGCCCTAGCCCAAGCTAGGGGTGCCCTAGCCTAAGCCTAGGGGTGTCCTAGCCTTACCCTAGGGGTGCCCTAGCCTTAGGCTAGGGGAGCAGTAGCCTTAGCATAAGCCTAGGGGTGCCTTAGCCTAAGCCTAGGTGTCCCCTAGCCTTAGCCTAAGCCTAGGAGTGCCCTACTCTAAGCCTAGGGTTGCCCTACCCTAAGCTTAGAGGTGCCCTAGCCTTACGCTAGCTGAGCCCTAGCATTAACTTAAGCCTAGTGTTGCCCTAGCTTAAGCCTAGGAGTGCCCTAGCCTAAGCCTATGGGTGCCCTAGCCTAAGCCTAGGGGTGCCCTAGCCTAAGCCTTGGGGTGCCCTAGGGTTACGATAGGGGAGCTGTAGCCTTAGTCTAAGCCTAGGGGTGCCCTAGCCCAAGCCTAGGGTTGCCCTAGCCCAAGCCTAGGGGTGCCCTAGCCCAAGCCTAGGGTTGCCCTATCCCAAGCTAGGGGTGCCCTAGCCTAAGCCTAGGGGTTCCCTAGCCTTAGGCTAACTTAGCCCTAGCCTTAGCCTAAGCCTAGGGGTGCCCTAGCCTAAGCCTAGGGGTGCCCTACCCTAAGCCTAGGGGTGTCCTAGCCTTAGGCTAGGGGAGCTCTAGCCTTAGCCTAAGTCTATGGCTGCCCTAGCCAAAGCCTAGGGGTGCCCTAGCCTAAACCTAGGGGTGCCCTAGCCTAACCCTAGGGGTACCCTAGCCTTAGGCTAGGGGAGCACTAGCCTTTGCCTAAGCCTAGGGGTGCCCTAGCCTAAGCCTAGGGGTACACTAGCCTAAGCCTAGGGGTGCCCAAGCCTTAGACTAGGGGAGCCCTAGCCTTAGCCTAAGCCTAGGGGTGCCATAGCCTAATCATAGGGTTGCCCTACGCTAAGCCTAGGGGTGCCCTAGCCTAAGCCTAGGGGTGCCCTAATCTTAAGCTAGGTGAGCCCTAGCTGTAGCCTAAAGCTAGGGGTGCCCCAATCTAAGACTAGGGGTGCCCTAGCCTAAGCTTAGGGGTGCCCTAGCCTAAGACTAGGGTTGCCCTAGCCTAAGCTTAGGCGGCACCTAGCCTAAGCCTAGGGGTGCCCTAGCCTAAGCCTAGGGTTGCCCTAGCCTAAGCCTAGGGGTGCCCTAGCCTAAGCCTAGGGGTGCCCTAGCCTAAGCTTAGGGGTGCCCTAGCCTAAGCCTAGGGGTGCCCAAGCCTAAGCCTAGGGGTGCCCTAGCCTAAGCTTAGGGGGCACCTAGCCTAAGCCTAGGGGTGCCCTAGCCTAAGCCTAGGGTTGCCCTACGCTAAGCCTAGGAGTGCCCTAGCCTAAGCCTAGGGGTGCCCTAGCCTAAGCTTAGGGGTGCTCTAGTCTAAGCCTAGGGGTGCCCAAGCCTGAGGATAGGGGAGCCCTAGACTTAGCCTAAGCCTAGGGGTGCCCTAGCCTAAGCCTACGGGTGCCCAAGCCTAAGCCTAGGGGTGCCGTATACTTAGCCTAGGTGAGCCCTAGCCTTAGCCTAAGCCTAGGGGTGCCCTAACCTAAGCTTAGGGGTGCCCTAGCCTAAGCCTAGGTGTGCCCTATCCTAAGACTATGGGTGCCCTAGCCTAAGCCTAGGGGTGCCCTAGCCTAAGCCTAGGTGTGCCCTAGCCTAAGCTTAGGGGTGCCCTAGCCTATCCCTAGGGGTGCCCTAGCCTATCCCTAGGGGTGCCCTAGCCTTAGACTAGGGGAGCACTAGCCTTAGCATAAGCCTAGGGGTGCCCTAACCTAAGCCTAGGGGTGCCCTAGCCTAAGCCTAGGGGTGACCTCGCCTTCGGCTAGCTGAGCCCTAGCCTTAGCCTAAGACTAGGGGTGCCCTAGCCTAAGCATAGGGGGGACCTAGCCTAAGCCTAGGGGTGCCCTAGCCTAAGCCTAGGGGTGCCCTAGCCTAAGCCTAGGGTTGCCCTATGCTAAGCCTAGGGGTGCACTAGCCTAAGCCTAGGGGTGCCCTAGTCTTAAGCTAGCTGAGCCCTAGTCGTAGCCTAAGCCTAGGGGTGCCCTAGCCTAAGGCTAGAGGTGGCCTAGCCTTAGGCTAGGGGAGTCCTAGCCTTAGCATAAGCCTAGGGGTGCCCTAGCCTAAGACTAGGGGTGCCCTAGCCTAAGCTTACGGGTGCCCTAGCCTAAGCCTAGGGGTGCCCTAGCCTAAGCCTAGGGGAGCCCTATCCTTAGCCTAAGCCAAGGGGTGCCCTAGCCTAAGCCTACGGGTGCCCTAGCCTAAGCTTAGGGGGCACCTAGCCTAAGCCTAGGGGTGCCCTAGCCTAAGCCTAAGGGTGCCCTAGCCTACGCATAGGGGTGCCCGAGCCTAAGCCTAGTGGTGCCCTAGCCTAAGCCTAGGGGTGCTCTAGCCTTAGGCTAGGGGAGCCCTAGTCCTAGCCTAAGCCTAGGGGTTCCCTAGCCTAAGCCTAGGGGTGCCCTAGCCTGAGGTTATGGGAGCCCTAGCCTTAGCCTAAGCCTAGGGGTGCCCTAGCCTACGCCTAGGGGTGCACTAGCCTGAACCTAGGGGTGTCCTAGCCTGAGCCTACGGGTGCCCTAGTTTGAGGCTAGGGGAGCCCTAGCGTTAGTCTAGCCTAGGATTGCCCTAGCCTAAGCCTAGGTTTGTCATAACCTGAGTCTAGTGGTGCAATAGCCTGAGGGTAGGGGAGCCGTAGCCTTAGCCTAAGCCTAGGGAAGCCCTAGCTAAAGCCTTGGGGTGCCCTAGCGTAAGCCTAGGGGTGCCCTAGCCTAAGACTAGGGGTGCCCTAGCCTAAGACTAGGGGTGCCCTAGCCTAAGCCAATGGGTGCCCGAGCCCTAGCCTCAGCCTAAGCCTAGGGGTGCCCTAGCCTAAGCCAAGGGGTGCCCTAGCCTAAGCCTAGAGGTGCCCTAGCCTAAGCCTAGGGGTGCCCTAGCCTGAGGCTAGGGGAGCCCTAGCCTTAGGCTAAGCCTAGGGGTGCCCTAGTCTAAGCCTATGGGTGCCCTAGCCTAAGCCTAGGGGTGCCCTAGCCTGAGCCTAGGGGTGCACTAGCCTGACCCTACGGGTGCCCTAGCCTGAGGCTAGGGGAGCCTAGCATTAGTCTAGCCTAGGATTGCCCTAGCCTAAGCCTAGGGGTGTCATAGCCTGAGTCTAGGGGTGCACTAGCCTGAGGCTAGGGGAGCCATAGCCTTAGCCTAAGCCTAGGGGTGCCCTAGCCTTAGCCTAGGGGTGCCCTAGTCTGAGCCAAGTGGTGCCGTAGCCTTAGGCTAGGGGAGCCCTAGCCTTAGCCTAAGCCTAGGGGTGCCCTAGTCTAAGCCTAGGGGTGCCCTATCATGAGCCTAGGGGTGCCCTAGTCTGAGGCTCAGGGAGCCCTAGCCTTAGCCTAAGCCTAGGATTGCCCTAGCCTAAGCCGAGGGGTGCCCTAGCCTAAGCCTAGGGTTGCACAAGCCTAAGCCTAGGGGTGCCCTAGCCTAAGCCTAGGGGTTCCCAAGTCTAAACCTAGGGGTGCCCTAGCCTTAGCCTAGGGGTGCCCTAGCGTTAGGATAGCGGAGCCATAGTCTTAGCCTAAGCCTAGGGGTGCCCTAGCCTAAGCATAGGGGTGCCCTAGCCTAAGCCTAGGGGTGCCTTAGCCTAAGCCTAGGGGTGCCCTAGCCTAAGCCTAGGGGTGCCCTAGCCTAAGCTTAGGGGGCACCTAGCCTAAGCCTAGGGGTGCCCTAGCCTAAGCCTAGGGTTGCCCTAGCCTAAGCCTAGGGTTGCCCTACCCTAAGCCTAGGGGTGCCCTAGCCTAAGGCTAGGGGAGCCCTAGACTTAGCCTAAGCCTAGGGGTGCCCTAGCCTAAGCCTACGGGTGCTCAAGCCTAAGCCTAGGGGTGCCGTAGCCTTAGCCTAGGTGAGCCCTAGCCTTAGCCTAAGCCTAGGGGTGCCCTAGCCTAAGCTTAGGGGTGCCCTAGCCCAAGCCTAGGGGTGCCCTATCCTAAGACTAGGGGTGCCCTTGCCTAAGCCTAGGGGTGCCCTAGCCTAAGCCTAGGGGTGCCCTAGCCTAAGCCTAGGGGTGCCCTACCCTAAGCCTAGGGGTGCCCAAGCCTAAGCCTAGGGGTGCCCTAGCCTAAGCCTAGGGGTGCCCTAGCCTAAGCCTAGGGGCGCCCTAGCCTTAGCCTAGGGGCGCCCTAGCCTAAGCCTAGGGGTGCCCTAGCCCAAGCCTAGGGGTGCCCTAGCCTAAGCCTAGGGTTGCCCTAGCGTAAGCCTAGGGGTGCCCTAGCGTAAGGCTTGGGGTGCCCTAGCCTTAGACTAGTGGAGCCCTAACCTTAGCTTAAGCGTAGGAGTGCACTAGCCTAAGCCTAGGGGCGCCCTACCCTAAGCCTAGGGGTGCCCAGCCCAAGCTTAGGGGTGCCCTAGCCTAAGCCTAAGGGTGCCCTAGCCTAAGCCTAGTGGTGCCCTAGCCTTAGGCTAGGGGAGCCCTAGCCTAAGCCTAGGGGTGCCCTAGCCTAAGCCTAGGAGTGCCCTAGCCTAAGACTAGGGGTGCCCTATCCTAAGCCTAGGAGTGCCCTAGCCCAAGCCTAGGGGTGCCCTAGCCTAAGCCTAGGGGTGCCCTAGCCTAAACCTAGGGCCGCCCTAGCCTAAGCCTAGGGGTGCCCTAGCCTTAGGCTACGGGAGCCCTAGCCTTAGCCTAAGCCTAGGGGTGCCCTAGCCTAAGCCTAGGGGTGCCCTAGCCTAAGCCTAGGGGTGCCATAGCCTTAGGCTAGGGGAGCCCTAGCCTAAGCCTAAGCCTAGGGGTGCCCTAGCCTAAGCCTAGGGGTGCCCAGGCTTTAGGCAAGAGGAGTCCTTGCCTTAGCCTAAGCCTATGGCTGCCCCAACCTAAGCCTAGGGGTGCCCTAGCCTAAGCCTAGAGGTGCCCTAACCTAACGCTAGGGGTGCCCTAGACTTAGGCTAGCTGAGCCCTAGCCTTAGCCTAAGCCTACGAGTGCCTTAGCCTAAGCCTAGGGGTGCCCTAGCCTAAGCCTAGGGGTGCCCAGCCCAAGCTTAGGGGTGCCCTAGCGTAAGCCTAAGGGTGCCCTAGCCTAAGCCTAGTGGTGCCCTTGCCTTAGGCTAGGGAGCCCTAGCCTTAGCCTAAGCCTAGGGGTGCCCTAGCCTAAGACTAGGGGTGCCCTAGTCTAAGCTTAGGGGTGCCCTAACCTAAGCCTAGGGGTCCCTAGCCTAAGCCTAGGGGTGCCCTAGGGTTAGTCTAGGTGAGCCCTAGCCTTAGCCTAATGCTAGGGGTGCCCTAGCCTAAGCCTAGGAGTGCCCTAAACTAAGCCTAGAAGTTCCCTATCCTAAGCCTAGGGGTGCCCTAGCCAAAGCACACGGGTGCCCTAGCCTTAGGCTAGGGGAGCCCTAGCATTAGCCTAAGCCTACGGGTGCCCTAGCTTAAGCCTAGGGGTGCCCTAACCTTAGGCTAGAGGAGCCCTAGCCTTAGCCTAAACCTAGGGGTGCCCTAGCGTAAGCCCAGGGATGCCCAAGCCTTAGGCTAGGGTAACCCTAGCCTTAGCCTAAGCCTAGGGGTGCCCTAGCGTCAGCCTAGGGGTGCCCTAGCCTAAGCCTATGTGTGCACAAGCCTAAGCCAAGGATGCCCTAGCCTAAGCCTAGTGGTCCATTAGCCTAAGCCTAGGGGTGACCTGGCCTTAGCCTAAGCCTAGTGGTGCCCAAGCCTAAGCCTAGTGGTGCCCTAACCTAAGCATTGGGTGCCCTAGCCTAAGCCTAGGGGTGCCTTAGCCTAAGCCTAGGGGTCCCCTAGCCTTAGCCTAAGCCTAGGGGTGCACTAGTCTAAGCCTAGGGGTGCCCTAGCCTAAGCTTAGGGGTGCCCTAGCCTAAGTCTAGAGGTGCCCTAGCCTAAGCCTAGGGGTGCCCAGACCTTAGGCTAGAGGAGCCCTAGCTTAAGCCTAAGCTTATAGCTGCCCTAGCCTAAGCCTAGGGGTGCCCTAGCCTAAGCCGAGGTGTCCCCTAGCCTTAGCCTAAGCCTAGGAGTGCCCTACTCTAAGCCTAGGGGTGCCCTACCGTAAGCTTAGAGGTGCCCTAGCCTTACGCTAGCTGAGCCCTAGCCTTAGCCTAAGCCTAGTGTTGCCCTAGCCTAAGCCTAGGAGTGCCCTAGTCTAAGCCTTGGGGTGCCCTAGGGTTAGGATAGGGGATCTGTAGCCATAGCCTTAGCCTAGGGGTGCCCTAGCCCAAGCCTAGGGTTGCCCTAGCCCAAGCCTAGGGGTGCCCTAGCCCAAGCTAGGGGTGCCCTAGCCTAAGCCTAGGGGTGTCCTAGCCTTACCCTAAGGGTGCCCTAGCCTTAGGCTAGGGGAGCAGTAGCCTTAGCATAAGCCTAGGGGTGCCTTAGCCTAAGCCTAGGTGTCCCCTAGCCTTAGCCTAAGCCTAGGAGTGCCCTACTCTAAGCTTAGGGTTGCCCTACCCTAAGCTTAGAGGTGCCCTAGCCTTACGCTAGCTGAGCCCTAGCATTAACTTAAGCCTAGTGTTGCCCTAGCTTAAGCCTAGGAGTGCCCTAGCCTAAGCCTATGGGTGCCCTAGCCTAAGCCTAGGGGTGCCCTAGCCTAAGCCTTGGGGTGCCCTAGGGTTACGATAGGGGAGCTGTAGCCTTAGTCTAAGCCTAGGGGTGCCCTAGCCCAAGCCTAGGGTTGCCCTAGCCCAAGCCTAGGGGTGCCCTAGCCCAAGCCTAGGGTTGCCCTATCCCAAGCTAGGGGTGCCCTAGCCTAAGCCTAGGGGTTCCCTAGCCTTAGGCTAACTGAGCCCTAGCCTTAGCCTAAGCCTAGGGGTGCCCTAGCCTAAGCCTAGGGGTGCCCTACCCTAAGCCTAGGGGTGTCCTAGCCTTAGGCTAGGGGAGCTCTAGCCTTAGCCTAAGTCTATGGCTGCCCTAGCCAAAGCCTAGGGGTGCCCTAGCCTAAACCTAGGGGTGCCCTAGCCTAACCCTAGGGGTACCCTAGCCTTAGGCTAGGGGAGCACTAGCCTTTGCCTAAGCCTAGGGGTGCCCTAGCCTAAGCCTAGGGGTACACTAGCCTAAGCCTAGGGGTGCCCAAGCCTTAGACTAGGGGAGCCCTAGCCTTAGCCTAAGCCTAGGGGTACCCTAGACTAAGACTAGGGGTGCCCTAGCCTAAGCTTAGGGGTGCCCTAGCCTAAGCCTTCTGGTGCCCTAGCCTAAGCCTAAGGGTGCCCTAGCCTAAGCCTAGGGGTGCCCTAGCCTAAGCCTAGGGGTGCCCTAGCCTAAGCCTAGGGGTGCCCTAGCCTTAGGCTAGCTGAGCCCTAGCCTTAGCCTAAGCCTAGGGGTGCCCTAGCCTAAGCCTAGGGGTGCCATAGCCTAAGCCTAGGGATGCCCTAACCTAAGCATAGGGGTGCCCTAGCCTTAGGCTAGGGGAGCCCTAGCCTTAGCCTAAGCCTAGGGGTGCCCTAGCCTAAGACTAGGGGTGCCCTAGTCCAAGCTTAGGGGTGCCCTAACCTAAGCCTAGGGGTCCCTAGCCTAAGCCTAGGGGTGCCCTAGGGTTAGTCTAGGTGAGCCCTAGCCTTAGCCTAATGCTAGGGGTGCCCTAGCCTAAGCCTAGGAGTGCCCTAAACTAAGCCTAGAAGTTCCCTATCCTAAGCCTAGGGGTGCCCTAGCCAAAGCACACGGGTGCCCTAGCCTTAGGCTAGGGGAGCCCTAGCATTAGCCTAAGCCTACGGGTGCCCTAGCTTAAGCCTAGGGGTGCCCTAACCTTAGGCTAGGGGAGCCCTAGCCTTAGCCTAAACCTAGGGGTGCCCTAGCGTAAGCCCAGGGATGCCCAAGCCTTAGGCTAGGGTAACCCTAGCCTTAGCCTAAGCCTAGGGGTGCCCTAGCGTCAGCCTAGGGGTGCCCTAGCCTAAGCCTATGTGTGCACAAGCCTAAGCCAAGGATGCCCTAGCCTAAGCCTAGGGGTGCCCTAGCGTAAGCCTAGGGGTGCCCTAGCCTAAGCCTAGGGGTGCCCTAGCCTTAGGCTAGCTGAGCCCTAGCCTTAGCCTAAGCCTAGGGGTGTCCTAGCCTAAGCCTAGGGGTGCCATAGCCTAAGCCTAGGAATGCCCTAGCCTAAGCATAGGGGTGCCCTAGCCTTAGGCTAGGGGAGCCGTAGCCTTAGCCTAAGCCTAGGTGTGTCCTAGCGTAAGACTAGAGTTGCCCTAGCCTAAGCTTAGGGGTGCCCTAGACTAAGCCTTGGGGTGCCCTAGCCTAAGCCTAAGGGTGCCCTAGCCTAAGCCTAGGGGTGCCCTAGCCTAAGACTAGGGGTGCCCTAGCCTAAGCCTAGGGGTGCCCAAGCCTAAGCCTAGGGGTGCCCTAGCCTAAGCCTAGTGGGCCCTAGCCTAAGCCTAGGGGTGCCCTAGCCTAAGCCTAGTGGTGCCCTAGCCATAGGCTAGGGGAGCCCTAGCCTTAGCCTAAGCCTAGGGGTGCCCTAGCCCAAGCCTACGGGTGCCCCAGCCTAAGCCTAGGGTTGCCCTAGCCTAAGCCTAGGGGTGCCCTAGCCTTAGGCTAGCTGAGCCCTAGCCTTATCCTAAGCCTAGGGGTGCCCTAGCCTAAGCCTAGGGGTGCCCTAGCCTAAGCCTAGGGCTGCCCTAGCCTAAGCCTAAGCGTGCCCTAGCCTTAGGCTAGGGGAGCCCTAGCCTTAGCCTAAGCCTAGGGCTGCCCTAGCCTAAGTCTAGGGGTGCCCTAGCCTAAGCCTAGGGGTGCAATAGTCTTAGGCTAGGGGAGCCCTAGCCTTAGCCTAAGCCTAGCGGTACCCAAGCCTAAGCCTAGGGGTGCCTAGCCTAAGACTAGGGGTGTCCTAGCCTTAGGCTAGGGGAGCCCTAACCTTAGCCTAAGCCTATGCGTGCCCTAGCCTAAGCCTAGGGGTGCCCAGGCCTTAGGCTAGGGGAGCCCTTGCCTTAGCCTAAGCCTATGGCTGCCCCAACCTAAGCCTAGGGGTGCCCTAGCCTAAGCCTAGTGGTGCCCTAGCCTCATGCTAGGGGCGCACTAGCCTTAGGCTAAGCCTAGGGGTACCCTACCCTAAGCCTAGGGGTGCACAAGCCTAAGCCTAGGGGTGCCATAGACTTAGGCTAGCTGAGCCCTAGCCTTAGCCTAAGCCTAGGAGTGCCCTAGCCTAAGCCTGGGGGGGGCCTAGCCTAAGCCTAGGTGTGCCCAGCCTAAGCTTAGGGGTGCCCTACCCTAAGGCTAGGGGAGCCCTAGCCTAAGCTTAGGGGTGCACTAACCTAAGCCTAGGGGTCCCCTAGCCTAAGCCTAGGGGTGCCCTCGTGTTAGGCTAGGTGAGCCCTAGCCTTAGCCTAATGCTAGGGGTGCCCTAGCCTAAGCCTAGGAGTGCCCTAGGCTTAGCCTAGAAGTTCCCTATCCTAAGCCTAGGGTTGCCCTAGCCAAAGCACAGGGGTGCCCTAGCCTTAGGCTAGGGGAGCCCTAGCATTAGCCTAAGCCTACGGGTGCCCTAGCTTAAGCCTAGGGGTGCCCTAACCTTAGGCTAGGGGAGCCCTAGCCTTAGCCTAAACCTAGGGGTGCCCTAGCGTAAGCCCAGGGATGCCCAAGCCTTAGGCTAGGGTAACCCTAGCCTTAGCCTAAGCCTAGGGGTGCCCTAGCCTAAGACTAGGGGTGCCCTAGTCTAAGCTTAGGGGTGCCCTAACCTAAGCCTAGGGTTCCCTAGCCTAAGCCTAGGGGTGCCCTAGGGTTAGTCTAGGTGAGCCCTAGCCTTAGCCTAATGCTAGGGGTGCCCTAGCCTAAGCCTAGGAGTGCCCTAAACTAAGCCTAGAAGTTCCCTATCCTAAGCCTAGGGGTGCCCTAGCCAAAGCACACGGGTGCCCTAGCCTTAGGCTAGGGGAGCCCTAGCATTAGGCTAAGCCTACGGGTGCCCTAGCTTAAGCCTAGGGGTGCCCTAACCTTAGGCTAGGGGAGCCCTAGCCTTAGCCTAAACCTAGGGGTGCCCTAGCGTAAGCCCAGGGATGCCCAAGCCTTAGGCTAGGGTAACCCTAGCCTTAGCCTAAGCCTAGGGGTGCCCTAGCGTCAGCCTAGGGGTGCCCTAGCCTAAGCCTATGTGTGCACAAGCCTAAGCCAAGGATGCCCTAGCCTAAGCCTAGGGGTGCCCTAGCCTAAGCCTAGGGGTGCCCTAGCCTAAGCCTAGGGGTGCCCTAGCCTTAGGCTAGCTGAGCCCTAGCCTTAGCCTAAGCCTAGGGGTGCCCTAGCCTAAGCCTAGGGGTGCCATAGCCTAAGCCTAGGAATGCCCTAGCCTAAGCATAGGGGTGCCCTAGCCCTAGGCTAGGGGAGCCGTAGCCTTAGCCTAAGCCTAGGTGTGCCCTAGCGTAAGACTAGAGTTGCCCTAGCCTAAGCTTAGGGGTGCCCTAGACTAAGACTTGGGGTGCCCTAGCCTAAGCCTAAGGGTGCCCTAGCCTAAGCCTAGGGGTGCCCTAGCCTAAGACTAGGGGTGCCCTAGCCTAAGCCTAGGGGTGCCCAAGCCTAAGCCTAGGGGTGCCCTAGCCTAAGCTTAGTGGGCCCTAGCCTAAGCCTAGGGGTGCCCTAGCCTAAGCCTAGTGGTGCCCTAGCCATAGGCTAGGGGAGCCCTAGCCTTAGCCTAAGCCTAGGGGTGCCCTAGCCCAAGCCTACGGGTGCCCTAGCCTAAGCCTAGGGTTGCCCTAGCCTAAGCCTAGGGGTGCCCTAGCGTTAGGCTAGCTGAGCCCTAGCCTTAGCCTAAGCCTAGGGGTGCCCTAGCCTAAGCCTAGGGGTGCCCTAGCCTAAGCCTAGGGCTGCCCTAGCCTAAGCCTAAGCGTGCCCTAGCCTTAGGCTAGGGGAGCCCTAGCCTTAGCCTAAGCCTAGGGGTGCCCTAGCCTAAGTCTAGGGGTGCCCTAGCCTAAGCCTAGGGGTGCCATAGCCTTAGGCTAGGGGAGCCCTAGCCTTAGCCTAAGCCTAGCGGTGCCCAAGCCTAAGCCTAGGGGTGCCTAGCCTAAGACTAGCGGTGGCCTAGCCTTAGGCTAGGGGAGCCCTAACCTTAGCCTAAGCCTATGCGTGCCCTAGCCTAAGCCTAGGGGTGCCCAGGCCTTAGGCTAGGGGAGCCCTTGCCTTAGCCTAAGCCTATGGCTGCCCCAACCTAAGCCTAGGGGTGCCCTAGCCTAAGCCTAGAGGTGCCCTAGCCTCATGCTAGGGGCGCACTAGCCTTAGGCTAAGCCTAGGGGTACCCTACCCTAAGCCTAGGGGTGCACAAGCCTAAGCCTAGGGGTGCCATAGACTTAGGCTAGCTGAGCCCTAGCCTTAGCCTAAGCCTAGGAGTGCCCTAGCCTAAGCCTGGGGGGGGCCTAGCCTAAGCCTAGGTGTGCCCAGCCTAAGCTTAGGGGTGCCCTACCCTAAGGCTAGGGGAGCCCTAGCCTAAGCTTAGGGGTGCACTAACCTAAGCCTAGGGGTCCCCTAGCCTAAGCCTAGGGGTGCCCTCGTGTTAGCCTAGGTGAGCCCTAGCCTTAGCCTAATGCTAGGGGTGCCCTAGCCTAAGCCTAGGAGTGCCCTAGGCTTAGCCTAGAAGTTCCCTATCCTAAGCCTAGGGTTGCCCTAGCCAAAGCACAGGGGTGCCCTAGCATTAGGCTAGGGGAGCCCTAGCATTAGGCTAAGCCTACGGGTGCCCTAGCTTAAGCCTAGGGGTGCCCTAGCCTTAGGCTAGGGGAGCCCTAGCCTTAGCCTAAACCTAGGGGTGCCCTAGCCTAAGCCTAGGGATGCCCAAGCCTTAGGCTAGGGTAACCCTAGCCTTAGCCTAAGCCTGGGGGTGCCCTAGCATCAGCATAGGGGTGCCCTAGCCTATGCCTATGTGTGCCTAAGCCTAAGCCTAGGGGTGCCCTAGCCTAAGCCTAGTGGTCCATTAGCCTAAGCCTAGGGGTGACCTAGCGTTAGCCTAAGCCTAGGGGTGCCCAAGCCTAAGCCTAGTGGTGCCCTAACCTAAGACTAGGGTGCCCTAGCCTAAGTCTAGGGGTGCCCTAGTCTAAGCCTAGGGGTGCCCTAGCCTAAGCTTAGGGGTGCCCTAGCCTAAGCCTAGGGGTGCCCAGGCCTTAGGCTAAAGGAGCCATAGCTTAAGCCTAAGCTTATAGCTGCCCTAGCCTAAGCCTAGGGGTGCCCTATCCTATGCCTAGGGGTGCCCTAGCCTAACCCTAGGGGTGCCCTAGCCTTAGGCTAGGGGAGCACTAGCCTTAGCATAAGCCTAGGGGGTTCTAGCCTAAGCCTAGGGGCCCTTAGCCTTAGCCTAAGCCCAGGAGTGCCCTACCCTAAGCCTAGGGGTGCCCTACCCTAAGTTTAGTGGTGCCCTAGCCTTAGGCTAGCTGAGCCCTAGCCTTAGCCTATGCCAAGGGTTGCCCTATCCTAAGCTTAGGGGTACCCTAGCCTAAGCCTAGGGGTTCCCTAGCCTAAGCCTAGGGGTGCCCTAGCCTAAGCCTAGGGGTGCCCTAGCCTTAGGCTAGGGGAGCCCTAGCCTTAACCTAAGCCTAGGGGTGCCCTAGCCTAAGTCTTGGGGTGCCCTAGGGTTAGGATAGGGGAGCCCTAGCCATAGCCTAAGCCTAGGGGTGCCCTAGCCCAAGCCTAGGGGTGCCCTAGACTTAGGCTAGCTGAGCCCTAGCCTTAGCCTAGGCCTAGGAGTGCCCTAGCCTAAGCCTAGGGGTGCCCTAGCCTAAGCCTAGGGGTGCCCAGCCTAAGCTTAGGGGTGCCCTAGCCTAAGCCTAAGGGTGCCCTAGCCTAAGCCTAGTGGTGCCCTAGCCTTAGGCTAGGGGAGCCCTAGCCTTAGGCTAGGGGAGCCCTAGCCTTAGCCTAAGCCTAGGGGTGCCCTAGCCTAAGACTAGGGGTGCACTAGCCTAAGCTTAGGGGTGCCCTAACCTAAGCCTAGGGGTCCCCTAGCCTAAGCCTAGGGGTGCCCTAGGGTTAGTCTAGGTGAGCCCTAGCCTTAGCCTAATGCTAGGGGTGCCCTAGCCTAAGCCTAGGAGTGCCCTAGCCTAAGCCTAGAAGTTCCCTATCCTAAGCTTACGGGTGCCCTAGCCAAAGCACAGGGGTGCCCTAACCTTAGGCTAGGGGAGCCCTAGCATTAGCCTAAGCCTACGGGTGCCCTAGCTTAAGCCTAGGGGTGCCCTAGCCTTAGGCTAGGGGAGCCCTAGCCTTAGCCTAAAGCTAGGGGTGCCCTAGCCTAAGCCTAGGGATGCCCAAGCCTTAGGCTAGGGTAACCGTAGCCTTAGCCTAAGCCTAGGGGTGCCCTAGCGTCAGCCTAGGGGTGCCGTAGCCTAAACCTAGGGGTGCCCAAGCCTAAGCCTAGGGGTGCCCTAGCCTAAGCCTAGTGGTCCATTAGCCTAAGCCTAGGGGTGACCTAGCCTTAGCCTAAGCCTAGGGGTGCCCAAGCCTAAGCCTAGTGGTGCCCTAACCTAAGCCTCGGCTGCCCTAGCCTAAGCCTAGGGGTGCCCTAGTCTAAGCCTAGGGGTGCCCAAGCCTAAGCCTAGGGGTACCCTAGCCTAAGCCTAGTGGTTCATTAGCCTAAGCCTAGGGGTGACCTAGCCTTAGCCTAAGCCTAGGGGTGCCCAAGCCTAAGCCTAGTGGTGCTCTAACCTAAGCCTAGGGTGCCCTAGCCTAAGCCTAGGGGTGCCTTAGCCTAAGCCTAGGGGTCCCCTAGCCTTAGCCTAAGCCTAGGGGTGCCCTAGTCTAAGCCTAGGGGTGCCCTAGCCTAAGCTTAGGGGTGCCCTAGCCTAAGCCTAGGGGTGCCCTAGCCTAAGCTTAGCGGTGCCCAGGCCTTAGGCTAGAGGAGCCCTAGCTTAAGCCTAAGCTTATAGCTGCCCTAGCCTGAGCCTAGGGTTGCCCTATCCTAAGCCTAGGGGTGCCCTAGCCTAACCCTAGAGGTGCCCTAGCCTTAGACTAGGGGAGCACTAGCCATAGCATAAGCCTAGGAGTGCCTTAGCCTAAACCTAGGGGTCCCCTAGCCCTAGACCAAGCCTAGGGGTGCCCTAGCCCAAGCCCAGGTGTGCCCTAGCCTTAGGCTAGCCAAGTCCTAGCCTTAGCCTAAGCCTAGTGGTACCCTAGCCCAAGCCTAGGGGTGCCTTACCCTAAGCCTAGGGGTGTCCTAGCCTTAGGCTAGGGGAGCCCTAGCCTTAGCCTAATCCTATGGCTGCCCTAGCCTAAGCCTAGGGGTGCCCTAGCCTAAGCCTAGGGGTGCCCTAGCCTAACACTAGGGGTACCCTAGCCTTAGGCTAGGGGAGCCCTAGCCTTAGCCTAATCCTATGGCTGCCCTAGCCTAATCCTATGGCTGCCCTAGCCTAAGCCTAGGGGTGCCCTAGCCTAAGCCTAGGGGTCCCATAGCCTAAGCCTAGGGGTGCCCTACCCTTAGACTAGGGGAGCCCTAGCCTTAGCCAAAGCCTAGGGGTGCCCTAGCCTAAGCCTAGGGGTGCCCTAGCCTAAGCCTAGGGGTGCCCTAGCCTAAGCCTAGGGTTGCCCTAGCCTAAGCCTAGGGGTGCCCTAGCCTTAGGCTAGCTGAGCCCTAGCCTTAGCCTAAGCCTAGGGGTGCCCTAACCTAAGCCTAGGGGTGCCCTACCCTAAGCCTAGGGGTGTCCAAGCCTTAGGCTAGGGGAGCACTAGCCTTAGCCTAAGCCTAGGGGTGCCCTAGCCTAAGCCTAGGGGTGTCCTAACCTAAGCCTACGGGTGCCCTAGCCTTAGGCTAGCTGAGCCCTAGCCTTAGCCTAAGCCTAGGGGCTCCCTAGCCTAAGCCTAGGGGTGCCCTACCCTAAGCCTAGGGGTACGCTAGCCTAAGCCTAGGGGTGCCCTAGCCTTAGGTTAGCTGAGCCCTAGCCTTAGCCTAAGCTTAAGGGTGCCCTAGCCTACGCCTAGGGGTGCCCTAGCCTAAGCCTAGGGGTGCCCTAGCCTTAGGCTAGGGGAGCCCTAGACTTAGCCTAAGCCTAGGGGTGCCCTAGCCTAAGACTAGGGGTGCCCTAGCCTAAGCTTAGGGGTGCCCTAGCCTAAGCCTTGGTGTGCCCTAGCCTAAGCCTAAGGGTGACTTAGTCTAAGCCTAGGGGTGCCCTAGGGTTGCCTAGGGGAGCCCTAGCCTTAGCCTAAGCCTAGGGGTGCCCTAGCCCAAGCCTAGGGGTGCCCTAGCCTAAGCCTAGGGGTGCCCTAGCCTAAGCCTTGGGGTGCCCTAGGGTTGGCTAGCGGAGCCCTAGCCTTAGCCTAAGCCTAGGGGTGCCCTAGCCCAAGCCTAGGGGTGCCCTAGCCTAAGCCTCGGGGTGCCCTAACCTAAGCCTAGGGGTGCCCTAGCCTAAGCCTAGGGGTGCCCTAGCCTAAGCCTAGGGGTGCCCTACCCTAAGCCTAGGGATGCCCTAGCCTAAACCCAAACCAGTGCAGCCCAAGTCTACAAGTCCAACATTAGCCCATATGTCCCACACCAATCCACAATGTCCTCCTCCATCTCAACAAAGACATGCAGTGTGGGTGGCTTCAGGTGGAAAGAACTGCCCATCTGGGTTTCTGAGGTTGTTAACTCTTTACTGGAATAAAAGCGCCTTTTGTGCGCCTGGAGCGGCTGGTGTTTGTAACCACTCAGACACGAGGGCTCTATCTCCTTGTGCAGGACTACTCGTGATTTATTATCTACCTCAATGCTGCTTCAAGGGTGGTACATGGGTCGGTGATAAACCGTGACCTGTTTAAAATCTGTCCATTTGTAGCTAGGTACAGAAAGGAAAGTCAGAGTGCAGGTCACTGCTATTTCCAATGCCAGCAATGTCATGTAAAGGGCAAAGCGCGCAGCAGGGTGTCTAGACTAAGGACACACTGAGGATGACAAAATACACCACTGAAAACCTTATGCTAATCATGGAAACACTGTCAGGTAGTGGAGGACTAGTAAACCAAGGCAGAACCTTGCCAGAGAGAGGGCCAGATGACGAACACTTCTGGTCAGATTAAAGGGGAGGGCCAGTGACAAAGAGCCAGGTCGTTTGCAGGATGCATGCCCACGGGGGCTTCAAAAATGGGTTCAAACATCAAAAAGATATGAGGGTGGCCCAGGATTGGCAAGCCTTTCCTTGTCCTGTACATTGCACTTGCTTTGAAGCAGACCAACTTGATAGCACCTACCAACAAGACCAACCAAGGAAGAGGAAGCCTCTATGATCCCAGAAACAGACATCACTTGGACGTGTCAGGAGACTTTTATAAAGGTAACCAATGTCCTGGTCCCTCATCACAGAAAGTTGGGGAAGCACCATTGTGCTGGTTTAGAAGATGTTTCCCAGATGAATTACTGTCCGGCTGCCCATAGGGAGGAGAAATACCTATAGACATGACTGAAGGGAGGTTCACTCTGCTATGGGAATGTGTTAATCTGTGCACTTTAGATGTGGAAATCCACAGAACCACGTGTATAAAAGAGAGTTGTAATTAAATATTAAATGCACATCAAGAAACTACCCTAAAAGATCTTTTAAATCTCATAAGCCCACCATTATTCCAATTGTCCCCAGAATCCACAACCATCTACAAAAGAGATAGAATGAGGCTGACTGCTAGTAAGAGCCAACTCAGAGAAAGCAAAATAATCTCATATTTGGTGGGCATCTGCATATAGATGTGGAGCATCCAAAGCTGTTTCACGTAGATAATGTGGCTTCTGCTCAGATATGTCTGAGTGTACGTGAGGCTTGGAAGGAGTAGCATTTTACTGGCTAAGGCATCATCTCCCTTTACTGAATTTCAAAATCAAGATGCTCATGAACTTGCAATGCTAAAGTGACCAATGCATGAATCATTCTGCCCTTCAGTTAACACCACCTGTGCATCTCGGACATTTGGCGTGATAAGCTAACAATATGAGTGAGCATAACCTGTTGGGAAAACAGGAAGATACAGAAATCTCCATTGTTTAATGTAATTGTTGTATACGGGGACCTGCAGGATGTATAATTTCCCATAAACATCTGATGATGGAAAATGACAATGCCCCTTGATAAAAAAAAACAAAAACAAAAAAAAAAAAAAACACCATGTTGAGGCACTCTCAAAAAGAAAAACGTAAATCTGGGTGAGGCAACACAGAAGGCAGCCTGTGAAATGCGGCATGTTAAGATTTCCTTCACATTCAAATAGTTGAAAATCTAAGGCATGAGCTGAGAATAGTAAAACTGTTTGAGGCTCCAAAATCAGTGCAGAGAAAACACCAGAATAATTGCCTCTTCCTTAATATACTTGAATCTGCTGGAGTTACATTTGGAGGTGAGATAGGGGAAACTGTTTGAATTACAATAGTACGGAAGTAAAAGCAATTTTACACTGTGAGAAGGTCTAGTGTTTTCATTGGAATCAGTTGTCTGAATGACACCCACCTGGAGCTTTTTTTTTTTTTTTTCAGTTGTAGCTTTTGATTCTGTGTCTTCTCTTCTGCAGGCTAGGTTTCCAGGGTATTGACTGCTTTTTCTAGACTTTTGACAAACTCTTAGTCTGCAGGTTTAAGGTCTGGTGCTGGCTGCAGTTTTGTCTATCGGAGGGAGAGGGACACAGAATCAAATTGTTTATTCAGATGGTCTATGTGTCCTAACGTAGAAGTCAGACAGAACAGTCTGGTTACTGTAGTTGCCATTGCCCTGGGACTGAGTTTTGGCTGCATGAGAAGAATGATAGGGATGAAAGTGATGCAAACAGAAGCAAGTATCTTTAATATATTGATGCCTTCACACTCCAGCCTGGACACTGATCCTTCTGGGGACTTTATATGCAGTCTCCCCTATCTCCAAAACAGTTCTGAGGAGTCGGTGATTGTGACTGAGTAGGAGGGCTCACTGCCTAGATATCACACGTCGTAGGTCCACATGAGGGCTATTCCAGGTCAAGCGGTGTCTTAGTGTGCCTCAATCAGTGTTTCCACCCAAATCCCTAGGCTTCGGAAGTTCCCAGTACCCTGTGTCCTGCAGTCCCTTTTACCCAATAACCCTCGTGTTTATACTTTATAACCACGTTTTCGTTTGTGGAGATAAAAAATTTTTTTATTAAATAATGTGGTTTATGGAAATTGAAAAAATAAGCCATTAGAAACTTATTTGTGTAAAAAAATAATGCCAGTTTGCAAGGAAATGTCTGGATAAGCTGAGTAGGCAGTAATAGATCCGGCTCAAAGTTGGCAGCCAAGCACTTGCTTCATTGAATGTGTGTCACTATCCACAGTGTTGGAAGTGAATTGGCATCATGAAACAGGTTCCAGAAAGGTCCCCAAAACACTATTCCAAGGATTGAAACCATACATTTCCCCATTCCGTTTAACCTCCAGATCATTCAAGCTTTTAAAAAACAGGTCAATTTCACATTCAGTTCATCATCCCACATCTCAATTGGCTCATATCAGGTCAAAGACCCAGAAAACTTAATCTCTGAGTTGTGCTCTATTATACTTATGATGAGCTGCATTATGACCATCTGCTTCACTTTCTGTTTTTAGAAAGTTTATCAGAAGTAGCATACACTCATGCTATACCACACACCTTTAATGCCATTGTAGCTGTAATTTTATATCCAATGTATTCAAGCCCAACAGACTGATGAGGTGAGATATGTAAAGCTAGGGGGTGGGAGTCCCCCATACAGAGATTTTTCACTTTTTTTAATATTAACAAACACACACATTAGTTTCTCTTGTTAGTTTTTTACAATTTTTAAAGAGATGCTCAGTTACTGTTTTGTTGGGGATTTTATATTTTGTGTTTGTTTTTATTTTTTACCTCTTTTGTATAAGTAGGGAATTTATAGGGAAATATGTACTTTATGGAATAAATTTTAATTACTAAAATATATTTTATCTTAAATAAATTAACGTATCTTTTATCTTACAGCTAAATCACTGATTATATATTTGCAGAGCCGACTTAAAGGATGAAAGAAAATTCTATCAAGAGTGTTACTTTTGACTTCAAAGCCTTCCTAATAAAGTCTTTTAACTACCTGTGGAAAAAAATAAGAAAAGAAAAGCTAGTATCATGAGGTATTTGACTTCGGACAGAACTGCCTCATGACAGAATCGTCAGGATGGGGCCGGTCATAACTCAGGACTGAGTATCCTTGCATCCAAACAGTTACTGTGGGGTAGACTCCAAGTCATTGAAACCTGGTGTGCAGAGCCAAACTGAACCTTGTGAGATAGGGGCTACAAGGCTCTATGAGGGTTCAAAAGCAGACCACCAGGTCTGTCTTCTGAGGTACCACCATATGGGCTCAGATGATCGTTTTTGTGACGAATTGAGCACTTAACTGTTTGTGCCACCCAGAGATGGCATGGAGGAAAATAGCTTTTCACTGTTTAGTGTCTTTCCCAAACGGAAACGGGTGCTTACTTGTGTCCTGCCTTTTCTTATATTAGTTGTGTTAATCTGAGTACATTAGAGAAATAAATCCACAGAAACTGAAATGTATAAAAGAGAGCTTTAGATAAAGGGTAAATGCACATGGAGAAAAAATCCCAAACCAGAGCAGCCCAAGTCTACAAGTCCAACATTAGCCCATATGTCCCACACCAATCCACAATGTCCTCCTCCATCTCAACAAAGACATGCAGTGTGGGTGGCTTCACGTGGAAAGAACTGCCCATCTGGGTTTCTGAGGTTGTTAACTCTTTACTGGAATAAAAGCGCCTTTTGTGCGCCTGGAGCGGCTGGTGTTTGTAACCACTCAGACACGAGGGCTCCATCTCCTTGTGCAGGACTACTCGTGATTTATTATCTACCTCAATGCTGCTTCAAGGGTGGTACATGGGTCGGTGATAAACCGTGACCTGTTTAAAATCTGTCCATTTGTAGCTAGGTACAGAAAGGAAAGTCAGAGTGCAGGTCACTGCTATTTCCAATGCCAGCAATGTCATGTAAAGGGCAAAGCGCGCAGCAGGGTGTCTAGACTAAGGACACACTGAGGATGACAAAATACACCACTGAAAACCTTATGCTAATCATGGAAACACTGTCAGGTAGTGGAGGACTAGTAAACCAAGGCAGAACCTTGCCAGAGAAAGGGCCAGATGACGAACACTTCTGGTCAGATTAAAGGGGAGGGCCAGTGACAAAGAGCCAGGTCGTTTGCAGGATGCATGCCCACGGGGGCTTCAAAGATGGGTTCAAACATCAAAAAGATATGAGGGTGGCCCAGGATTGGCAAGCCTTTCCTTGTCCTGTACATTGCACTTGCTTTGAAGCAGACCAACTGGATAGCACCTACCAACAAGACCAACCAAGGAAGAGGAAGCCTCTATGATCCCAGAAACAGACATCACTAGGACGTGTCAGGAGACTTTTATAAAGGTAACCAATGTCCTGGTCCCTCATCACAGAAAGTTGGGGAAGCACCATTGTGCTGGTTTACCAGATGTTTCCCAGATGAATTACTGTCCGGCTGCCCATAGGGAGGAGAAATACCTATGGACATGACTGAAGGGAGGTTCACTCTGCTATGGGAATGTGTTAATCTGTGCACTTTAGATGTGGAAATCCACAGAACCACGTGTATAAAAGAGAGTTGTAATTAAATATTAAATGCACATCAAGAAACTACCCTAAAAGATCTTTTAAATCTCATGAGCCCACCATTATTCCAATCGCCCCCCAGAATCCACAACCATCTACAAAAGAGATAGAATGAGGCTGACTGCTAGTAAGAGCCAACTCAGAGAAAGCAAAATAATCTCATATTTGGTGGGCATCTGCATATAGATGTGGAGCATCCAAAGCTGTTTCACGTAGATAATGTGGCTTCTGCTCAGATATGTCTGAGTGTACGTGAGGCTTGGAAGGAGTAGCATTTTACTGGCTAAGGCATCATCTCCCTTTACTGAATTTCAAAATCAAGATGCTCATGAACTTGCAATGCTAAAGTGACCAATGCATGAATCATTCTGCCCTTCAGTTAACACCACCTGTGCATCTCGGACATTTGGCGTGATAAGCTAACAATATGAGTGAGCATAACCTGTTGGGAAAACAGGAAGATACAGAAATCTCCATTGTTTAATGTAATTGTTGTATACGGGGACCTGCAGGATGTATAATTTCCCATAAACATCTGATGATGGAAAATGACAATGCCCCTTGACAAAAAAAAACAAAAACAAAAAAAAAAAAAAACACCATGTTGAGGCACTCTCAAAAAGAAAAACGTAAATCTGGGTGAGGCAACACAGAAGGCAGCCTGTGAAATGCGGCATGTTAAGATTTCCTTCACATTCAAATAGTTGAAAATCTAAGGCATGAGCTGAGAATAGTAAAACTGTTTGAGGCTCCAAAATCAGTGCAGAGAAAACACCAGAATAATTGCCTCTTCCTTAATATACTTGAATCTGCTGGAGTTACATTTGGAGGTGAGATAGGGGAAACTGTTTGAATTACAATAGTACGGAAGTAAAAGCAATTTTACACTGTGAGAAGGTCTAGTGTTTTCATTGGAATCAGTTGTCTGAATGACACCCACCTGGAGCTTTTTTTTTTTTTTTTCAGTTGTAGCTTTTGATTCTGTGTCTTCTCTTCTGCAGGCTAGGTTTCCAGGGTATTGACTGCTTTTTCTAGACTTTTGACAAACTCTTAGTCTGCAGGTTTAAGGTCTGGTGCTGGCTGCAGTTTTGTCTATCGGAGGGAGAGGGACACAGAATCAAATTGTTTATTCAGATGGTCTATGTGTCCTAACGTAGAAGTCAGACAGAACAGTCTGGTTACTGTAGTTGCCATTGCCCTGGGACTGAGTTTTGGCTGCATGAGAAGAATGATAGGGATGAAAGTGATGCAAACAGAAGCAAGTATCTTTAATATATTGATGCCTTCACACTCCAGCCTGGACACTGATCCTTCTGGGGATTTTATATGCAGTCTCCCCTATCTCCAAAACAGTTCTGAGGAGTCGGTGATTGTGACTGAGTAGGAGGGCTCACTGCCTAGATATCACACGTCGTAGGTCCACATGAGGGCTATTCCAGGTCAAGCGGTGTCTTAGTGTGCCTCAATCAGTGTTTCCACCCAAATCCCTAGGCTTCGGAAGTTCCCAGTACCCTGTGTCCTGCAGTCCCTTTTACCCAATAACCCTCGTGTTTATACTTTATAACCACGTTTTCGTTTGTGGAGATAAAAAATTTTTTTATTAAATAATGTGGTTTATGGAAATTGAAAAAATAAGCCATTAGAAACTTATTTGTGTAAAAAAATAATGCCAGTTTGCAAGGAAATGTCTGGATAAGCTGAGTAGGCAGTAATAGATCCGGCTCAAAGTTGGCAGCCAAGCACTTGCTTCATTGAATGTGTGTCACTATCCACAGTGTTGGAAGTGAATTGGCATCATGAAACAGGTTCCAGAAAGGTCCCCAAAACACTATTCCAAGGATTGAAACCATACATTTCCCCATTCCGTTTAACCTCCAGATCATTCAAGCTTTTAAAAAACAGGTCAATTTCACATTCAGTTCATCATCCCACATCTCAATTGGCTCATATCAGGTCAAAGACCCAGAAAACTTAATCTCTGAGTTGTGCTCTATTATACTTATGATGAGCTGCATTATGACCATCTGCTTCACTTTCTGTTTTTAGAAAGTTTATCAGAAGTAGCATACACTCATGCTATACCACACACCTTTAATGCCATTGTAGCTGTAATTTTATATCCAATGTATTCAAGCCCAACAGACTGATGAGGTGAGATATGTAAAGCTAGGGGGTGGGAGTCCCCCATACAGAGATTTTTCACTTTTTTTAATATTAACAAACACACACATTAGTTTCTCTTGTTAGTTTTTTACAATTTTTAAAGAGATGCTCAGTTACTGTTTTGTTGGGGATTTTATATTTTGTGTTTGTTTTTATTTTTTACCTCTTTTGTATAAGTAGGGAATTTATAGGGAAATATGTACTTTATGGAATAAATTTTAATTACTAAAATATATTTTATCTTAAATAAATTAACGTATCTTTTATCTTACAGCTAAATCACTGATTATATATTTGCAGAGCCGACTTAAAGGATGAAAGAAAATTCTATCAAGAGTGTTACTTTTGACTTCAAAGCCTTCCTAATAAAGTCTTTTAACTACCTGTGGAAAAAAATAAGAAAAGAAAAGCTAGTATCATGAGGTATTTGACTTCGGACAGAACTGCCTCATGACAGAATCGTCAGGATGGGGCCGGTCATAACTCAGGACTGAGTATCCTTGCATCCAAACAGTTACTGTGGGGTAGACTCCAAGTCATTGAAACCTGGTGTGCAGAGCCAAACTGAACCTTGTGAGATAGGGGCTACAAGGCTCTATGAGGGTTCAAAAGCAGACCACCAGGTCTGTCTTCTGAGGTACCACCATATGGGCTCAGATGATCGTTTTTGTGACGAATTGAGCACTTAACTGTTTGTGCCACCCAGAGATGGCATGGAGGAAAATAGCTTTTCACTGTTTAGTGTCTTTCCCAAACGGAAACGGGTGCTTACTTGTGTCCTGCCTTTTCTTATATTAGTTGTGTTAATCTGAGTACATTAGAGAAATAAATCCACAGAAACTGAAATGTATAAAAGAGAGCTTTAGATAAAGGGTAAATGCACATGGAGAAAAAATCCCAAACCAGAGCAGCCCAAGTCTACAAGTCCAACATTAGCCCATATGTCCCACACCAATCCACAATGTCCTCCTCCATCTCAACAAAGACATGCAGTGTGGGTGGCTTCAGGTGGAAAGAACTGCCCATCTGGGTTTCTGAGGTTGTTAACTCTTTACTGGAATAAAAGCGCCTTTTGTGCGCCTGGAGCGGCTGGTGTTTGTAACCACTCAGACACGAGGGCTCCATCTCCTTGTGCAGGACTACTCGTGATTTATTATCTACCTCAATGCTGCTTCAAGGGTGGTACATGGGTCGGTGATAAACCGTGACCTGTTTAAAATCTGTCCATTTGTAGCTAGGTACAGAAAGGAAAGTCAGAGTGCAGGTCACTGCTATTTCCAATGCCAGCAATGTCATGTAAAGGGCAAAGCGCGCAGCAGGGTGTCTAGACTAAGGACACACTGAGGATGACAAAATACACCACTGAAAACCTTATGCTAATCATGGAAACACTGTCAGGTAGTGGAGGACTAGTAAACCAAGGCAGAACCTTGCCAGAGAGAGGGCCAGATGACGAACACTTCTGGTCAGATTAAAGGGGAGGGCCAGTGACAAAGAGCCAGGTCGTTTGCAGGATGCATGCCCACGGGGGCTTCAAAGATGGGTTCAAACATCAAAAAGATATGAGGGTGGCCCAGGATTGGCAAGCCTTTCCTTGTCCTGTACATTGCACTTGCTTTGAAGCAGACCAACTGGATAGCACCTACCAACAAGACCAACCAAGGAAGAGGAAGCCTCTATGATCCCAGAAACAGACATCACTAGGACGTGTCAGGAGACTTTTATAAAGGTAACCAATGTCCTGGTCCCTCATCACAGAAAGTTGGGGAAGCACCATTGTGCTGGTTTACCAGATGTTTCCCAGATGAATTACTGTCCGGCTGCCCATAGGGAGGAGAAATACCTATGGACATGACTGAAGGGAGGTTCACTCTGCTATGGGAATGTGTTAATCTGTGCACTTTAGATGTGGAAATCCACAGAACCACGTGTATAAAAGAGAGTTGTAATTAAATATTAAATGCACATCAAGAAACTACCCTAAAAGATCTTTTAAATCTCATGAGCCCACCATTATTCCAATCGCCCCCCAGAATCCACAACCATCCACAAAAGAGATAGAATGAGGCTGACTGCTAGTAAGAGCCAACTCAGAGAAAGCAAAATAATCTCATATTTGGTGGGCATCTGCATATAGATGTGGAGCATCCAAAGCTGTTTCACGTAGATAATGTGGCTTCTGCTCAGATATGTCTGAGTGTACGTGAGGCTTGGAAGGAGTAGCATTTTACTGGCTAAGGCATCATCTCCCTTTACTGAATTTCAAAATCAAGATGCTCATGAACTTGCAATGCTAAAGTGACCAATGCATGAATCATTCTGCCCTTCAGTTAACACCACCTGTGCATCTCGGACATTTGGCGTGATAAGCTAACAATATGAGTGAGCATAACCTGTTGGGAAAACAGGAAGATACAGAAATCTCCATTGTTTAATGTAATTGTTGTATACGGGGACCTGCAGGATGTATAATTTCCCATAAACATCTGATGATGGAAAATGACAATGCCCCTTGACAAAAAAAAACAAAAAACAAAAAAAAAAACACCATGTTGAGGCACTCTCAAAAAGAAAAACGTAAATCTGGGTGAGGCAACACAGAAGGCAGCCTGTGAAATGTGGCATGTTAAGATTTCCTTCACATTCAAATAGTTGAAAATCTAAGGCATGAGCTGAGAATAGTAAAACTGTTTGAGGCTCCAAAATCAGTGCAGAGAAAACACCAGAATAATTGCCTCTTCCTTAATATACTTGAATCTGCTGGAGTTACATTTGGAGGTGAGATAGGGGAAACTGTTTGAATTACAATAGTACGGAAGTAAAAGCAATTTTACACTGTGAGAAGGTCTAGTGTTTTCATTGGAATCAGTTGTCTGAATGACACCCACCTGGAGCTTTTTTTTTTTTTTTTCAGTTGTAGCTTTTGATTCTGTGTCTTCTCTTCTGCAGGCTAGGTTTCCAGGGTATTGACTGCTTTTTCTAGACTTTTGACAAACTCTTAGTCTGCAGGTTTAAGGTCTGGTGCTGGCTGCAGTTTTGTCTATCGGAGGGAGAGGGACACAGAATCAAATTGTTTATTCAGATGGTCTATGTGTCCTAACGTAGAAGTCAGACAGAACAGTCTGGTTACTGTAGTTGCCATTGCCCTGGGACTGAGTTTTGGCTGCATGAGAAGAATGATAGGGATGAAAGTGATGCAAACAGAAGCAAGTATCTTTAATATATTGATGCCTTCACACTCCAGCCTGGACACTGATCCTTTCTGGGGACTTTATATGCAGTCTCCCCTATCTCCAAAACAGTTCTGAGGAGTCGGTGATTGTGACTGAGTAGGAGGGCTCACTGCCTAGATATCACACGTCGTAGGTCCACATGAGGGCTATTCCAGGTCAAGCGGTGTCTTAGTGTGCCTCAATCAGTGTTTCCACCCAAATCCCTAGGCTTCGGAAGTTCCCAGTACCCTGTGTCCTGCAGTCCCTTTTACCCAATAACCCTCGTGTTTATACTTTATAACCACGTTTTCGTTTGTGGAGATAAAAAATTTTTTTATTAAATAATGTGGTTTATGGAAATTGAAAAAATAAGCCATTAGAAACTTATTTGTGTAAAAAAATAATGCCAGTTTGCAAGGAAATGTCTGGATAAGCTGAGTAGGCAGTAATAGATCCGGCTCAAAGTTGGCAGCCAAGCACTTGCTTCATTTAATGTGTGTCACTATCCACAGTGTTGGAAGTGAATTGGCATCATGAAACAGGTTCCAGAAAGGTCCCCAAAACACTATTCCAAGGATTGAAACCATACATTTCCCCATTCCATTTAACCTCCAGATCATTCAAGCTTTTAAAAAACAGGTCAATTTCACATTCAGTTCATCATCCCACATCTCAATTGGCTCATATCAGGTCAAAGACCCAGAAAACATAATCTCTGAGTTGTGCTCTATTATACTTATGATGAGCTGCATTATGACCATCTGCTTCACTTTCTGTTTTTAGAAAGTTTATCAGAAGTAGCATACACTCATGCTATACCACACACCTTTAATGCCATTGTAGCTGTAATTTTATATCCAATGTATTCAAGCCCAACAGACTGATGAGGTGAGATATGTAAAGCTAGGGGGTGGGAGTCCCCCATACAGAGATTTTTCACTTTTTTTAATATTAACAAACACACACATTAGTTTCTCTTGTTAGTTTTTTACAATTTTTAAAGAGATGCTCAGTTACTGTTTTGTTGGGGATTTTATATTTTGTGTTTGTTTTTATTTTTTACCTCTTTTGTATAAGTAGGGAATTTATAGGGAAATATGTACTTTATGGAATAAATTTTAATTACTAAAATATATTTTATCTTAAATAAATTAACGTATCTTTTATCTTACAGCTAAATCACTGATTATATATTTGCAGAGCCGACTTAAAGGATGAAAGAAAATTCTATCAAGAGTGTTACTTTTGACTTCAAAGCCTTCCTAATAAAGTCTTTTAACTACCTGTGGAAAAAAATAAGAAAAGAAAAGCTAGTATCATGAGGTATTTGACTTCGGACAGAACTGCCTCATGACAGAATCGTCAGGATGGGGCCGGTCATAACTCAGGACTGAGTATCCTTGCATCCAAACAGTTACTGTGGGGTAGACTCCAAGTCATTGAAACCTGGTGTGCAGAGCCAAACTGAACCTTGTGAGATAGGGGCTACAAGGCTCTATGAGGGTTCAAAAGCAGACCACCAGGTCTGTCTTCTGAGGTACCACCATATGGGCTCAGATGATCGTTTTTGTGACGAATTGAGCACTTAACTGTTTGTGCCACCCAGAGATGGCATGGAGGAAAATAGCTTTTCACTGTTTAGTGTCTTTCCCAAACGGAAACGGGTGCTTACTTGTGTCCTGCCTTTTCTTATATTAGTTGTGTTAATCTGAGTACATTAGAGAAATAAATCCACAGAAACTGAAATGTATAAAAGAGAGCTTTAGATAAAGGGTAAATGCACATGGAGAAAAAATCCCAAACCAGAGCAGCCCAAGTCTACAAGTCCAACATTAGCCCATATGTCCCACACCAATCCACAATGTCCTCCTCCATCTCAACAAAGACATGCAGTGTGGGTGGCTTCAGGTGGAAAGAACTGCCCATCTGGGTTTCTGAGGTTGTTAACTCTTTACTGGAATAAAAGCGCCTTTTGTGCGCCTGGAGCGGCTGGTGTTTGTAACCACTCAGACACGAGGGCTCCATCTCCTTGTGCAGGACTACTCGTGATTTATTATCTACCTCAATGCTGCTTCAAGGGTGGTACATGGGTCGGTGATAAACCGTGACCTGTTTAAAATCTGTCCATTTGTAGCTAGGTACAGAAAGGAAAGTCAGAGTGCAGGTCACTGCTATTTCCAATGCCAGCAATGTCATGTAAAGGGCAAAGCGCGCAGCAGGGTGTCTAGACTAAGGACACACTGAGGATGACAAAATACACCACTGAAAACCTTATGCTAATCATGGAAACACTGTCAGGTAGTGGAGGACTAGTAAACCAAGGCAGAACCTTGCCAGAGAGAGGGCCAGATGACGAACACTTCTGGTCAGATTAAAGGGGAGGGCCAGTGACAAAGAGCCAGGTCGTTTGCAGGATGCATGCCCACGGGGGCTTCAAAGATGGGTTCAAACATCAAAAAGATATGAGGGTGGCCCAGGATTGGCAAGCCTTTCCTTGTCCTGTACATTGCGCTTGCTTTGAAGCAGACCAACTGGATAGCACCTACCAACAAGACCAACCAAGGTAGAGGAAGCCTCTATGATCCCAGAAACAGACATCACTAGGACGTGTCAGGAGACTTTTATAAAGGTAACCAATGTCCTGGTCCCTCATCACAGAAAGTTGGGGAAGCACCATTGTGCTGGTTTACCAGATGTTTCCCAGATGAATTACTGTCCAGCTGCCCATAGGGAGGAGAATTACCTATAGACATGACTGAAGGGAGGTTCACTCTGCTATGGGAATGTGTTAATCTGTGCACTTTAGATGTGGAAATCCACAGACACACGTGTATAAAAGAGAGTTGTAATTAAATATTAAATGCACATCAAGAAACTACCCTAAAAGATCTTTTTAATCTCATGAGCCCACCATTATTCCAATCGCCCCCCAGAATCCACAACCATCTACAAAAGAGATAGAATGAGGCTGACTGCTAGTAAGAGCCAACTCAGAGAAAGCAAAATAATCTCATATTTGGTGGGCATCTGCATATAGATGTGGAGCATCCAAAGCTGTTTCACGTAGATAATGTGGCTTCTGCTCAGATATGTCTGAGTGTACGTGAGGCTTGGAAGGAGTAGCATTTTACTGGCTAAGGCATCATCTCCCTTTACTGAATTTCAAAATCAAGATGCTCATGAACTTGCAATGCTAAAGTGACCAATGCATGAATCATTCTGCACTTCAGTTAACACCACCTGTGCATCTCGGACATTTGGCGTGATAAGCTAACAATATGAGTGAGCATAACCAGTTGGGAAAATAGGAAGATACAGAAATCTCCATTGTTTAATGTAATTGTTGTATACGGGGACCTGCAGGATGTAAAATTTCCCATAAACATCTGATGATGGAAAATGACAATGCCCCTTGACCAAAAAACAAACAAACAAACAAAAAAAAAACACCATGTTGAGGCACTCTCAAAAAGAAAAACGTAAATCTGGGTGAGGCAACACAGAAGGCAGCCTGTGAAATGCGGCATGTTAAGATTTCCTTCACATTCAAATAGTTGAAAATCTAAGGCATGAGCTGAGAATAGTAAAACTGTTTGAGGCTCCATAATCGGTGCAGAGAAAACACCAGAATAATTGCCTCTTCCTTAATATACTTGAATCTGCTGGAGTTACATTTGGAGGTGAGATAGGGGAAACTGTTTGAATTACAATAGTACGGAAGTAAAAGCAATTTTACACTGTGAGAAGGTCAAGTGTTTTCATTGGAATCAGTTGTCTGAATGACACCCACCTGGAGCTTTTTTTTTTTTTTTTCAGTTGTAGCTTTTGATTCTGTGTCTTCTCTTCTGCAGGCTAGGTTTCCAGGGTATTGACTGCTTTTTCTAGACTTTTGACAAACTCATAGTCTGCAGGTTTAAGGTCTGGTGCTGGCTGCAGTTTTGTCTATCGGAGGGAGAGGGACACAGAATCAAATTGTTTATTCAGATGATCTATGTGACCTAAAGTAGAAATCAGACAAAACACTCTGGTTACTGTAGTTGCCATTGCCCTGGGACTGAGTTTGGCTGCATGAGTAGAATGATAGGGATGAGGTGCCCTAGCTTAGTCTAGTGGAGCCCTAGCCTTATCCTAAGCCTAGGGGTGCCCTAGCCTAAGCCTAGGGGTGCCCTAGCCTAAGCCTAGGGGTGCGCTACCCTAAGCCTAGGGGTGCCCTACCCTAAGCCTAGGGTTGCCCTAGCCTTAGCCTAGCTGAGCCCTAGCCTTAGCCTAAGCCTAGGGGTGCCCTAGCCTAAGCCTAGAGGTGCCCTACCCTAAGCCTAGGGGTGCCCTAACCTAAGCCTAGGGTTGCCCTAGCCTAAGCCTAGGGGTACCCTAGCCTTAGGCTAGCTGAGCCCTAGCCTTACCCTAAGCCTAGGGGTGCCCTAGCCTTAGACAAGGGGAGCCCTAGCCTTAGCCTAAGCCTAGGGTTGCCCTAGCCTAAGCCTAGAGGTGCCCTAGCCTTAGGCTAGCTGAG
Organism: Tenrec ecaudatus; assembly: GCF_050624435.1. Classification (NCBI taxonomy): domain Eukaryota; kingdom Metazoa; phylum Chordata; class Mammalia; order Afrosoricida; family Tenrecidae; genus Tenrec; species Tenrec ecaudatus. Next base: position 657,394 of record NW_027459462.1, read on the forward strand.
CCCTAGCCTTAGCCTAAGCCTAGGGGTGCCCTAGCCTAAGCCTAGGGGTGCCCTAGCCTATGACTACGGGTTCCCTAGCCTAAGTCTAGTTGTGCCCTAGCCTTAGGATAGAGGAGCCCTAGCTTTAGCCTAAGCCAAGGGGTGCCCTAGCCTAAGCTTAGGGGAGCCCGAGCCTAAGCCTTGGGGTGCCCTAGCCTAAGCCTAGGGGTGCCCTAGGCTAAGCTTAGGGGTGCCCTAGCCTAAGCCTAGGGGTGCCCTAGCCTATGTCTAGGGTTGCCTAGCCTAAGCATAGGGGTGCACTAACCTAAGGCTAGGGGTCCCCTAGTCTTAGGCTAGGGGCCCAAGCCTTAGCCTAAGCCTAGGTGTGCCCTAGCCTTAGGCTAGGGGCCCTAGCCTTAGCCTAAGCCTAGGGGTGCCCTAGCCTAAGCATAGTGGTGTCCTAGCCTAAGCCTAGGGGTACCCTAGCCTAAGCCTAGGGGTGCCCTAGCCTTAGACAAGGGGAGCCCTAGCCTTAGCCTAAGCCTAGGGGTGCCCTAGCTTAAGCCTAGGGGTGCCCTAGCATAAGCCTAGGGTTGCCCTAGCCTAAACCTAGGGGTGCCCTAGCCTAAGGTGAGGGGTGCCCTAGCCTTAGTCTAGTGGAGCCCTAGATTTAGACTACGCCTAGGGGTGCCCTATCCTAAGCTATTGGGTGCCCAAGCCAAAGCTTAGGGGTGCCCTAGCCTTAGGCTAGGGGAGCCCTAGCCTTAGCCTAAGCCTAGGGGTGCCCTAGCCTAAGCATAGTGGTGTCCTAGCCTAAGCCTAGGGGTACCCTAGCCTAAGCCTAGGGGTGCCCTAGCCTTAGACAAGGGGAGCCCTAGCCTTAGCCTAAGCCTAGGGGTGCCCTAGCTTAAGCCTAGGGGTGCCCTAGCATAAGCCTAGGGTTGCCCTAGCCTAAACCTAGGGGTGCCCTAGCCTAAGGCGAGGGGTGCCCTAGCCTTAGTCTAGTGGAGCCCTAGATTTAGACTACGCCTAGGGGTGCCCTATCCTAAGCTATTGGGTGCCCAAGCCAAAGCTTAGGGGTGCCCTAGCCTTAGGCTAGGGGAGCCCTAGCCTTAGGCTAAGTCTAGGGGTGCCCTAGCCTAAGACTAGGGGTGCCCTAGCCTAAGCCTACGGGTGTCCTAGCCTAAGCCTAGGGGTGCCTTAGCCTAAGCCTAGGAGTGCCCAAACCTTAGGCTAGGCGAGCCCTAACCTTAACGTAAGCCTTGGGGCGCCCTAGCCTAAACCTAGGGGTTCCCTAGCCTAAGCCAATGGTGGCCTAGCCTTAGGCTAGGGGAGCCCTAGCCTTAGTCTAAGCCTAGGGGTGGCCTAGCCTAAGCCTAGGGGTGCCCTAGCCCAAGCCTAGAGATGCCCTAACGTTAGGCTAGAGGAGCCCTAGCCTTAGCTTAAGCCTAGGGGTGCCCTAGCCTAAGCCTAGGTGTGCCCTAGCCTAAGTCTAGGGGTGCCCTAGCCTAAGCCTAGGGGTACCTAGACTTAGGCTAGGAGAGCACTAGCCTTAGCCTAAGCCTAGGGGTGCCCCAGCCTAAGCCTAGGTGTGCCCTAGCCTAAGTCTTGGGGTGCCTAGCCTAAGCATTGGGGTGCCCTAACCTAAGCCTAGGGGTTCCCTACCTAAGCCTAGGGGTGCCCTATCCTAAGCCTACGGGTGCTCTAGCCTAAGCCTAGGGGTGCCCTAGCCTAAGCCTAGGGGTGCCCTAGCCTAAGCTTAGGGGTGCCCTAGAATAAGGCTAGGGGTGCCCTAGCCTTCGGCTAGGGGAGCCCTAGCCTTAGTCTAAGCCTATGGTTGCCCTAGCCTAAGCCTAGAGGTGCCCTAGCCTTAGGCTAGCTGAGCCCAAGCCTTAGCCTAATCCTAGGGGTGCCCTAGCCTAAGCCTAGGGGTGCCCTATCCAAAGCAATGGGTGCCCTAGCCTAAGCCTAGGGGTGCAATAGCCTACGCCTAGTGGTGCCCTAGCCTTAGGCTAGGGAGCCCTACCCTTAGCCTAAGCCTAGGGGTGCCCTAGCCTAAGCTTAGGGGTGCCCTAGCCTAAGCCTAGTGGTGCCCTAGCCTAAGCCTAGGGGTGCCCTAGCTTTAGGCTAGGGGAGCCCTAGCCTTAGCCTAAGCCTAGGGGTGCCCTAGCCTAAGCCTAGGGGTGCCCTAGCATAAGCCTAGGGTTGCCCTAGCCTAAGCTTAGGTGTGCCCTAGCCTAAGGCTAGGGGTTCCCTAGCCTAAGGCTAGGGGTTCCCTAGCCTAAGGCTAGGGGTGCCCTAGCCTTAGTCTAGTGGAGCCCTAACCTTAGCCTAAGCCTAGGGGTGCCCTATCCTAAGCCATGGGGTGCCCTAGCCTAAGCCTAGCGGTGCCCTAGCCTAAGCCTAGGGGTGCCCTAGCCTTAGGCTAGGGGAGCACTAGCCTTAGCCTAATCCTAGGGGTGGCCTAGCCTAAGACTAGGGGTGCCATAGCCTGAGCCTACGGGTGTCCTAGCCTAAGCCTAGGGGTGCCCTAGCCTAAGCCTAGGTATGCCCTAACCGTAGGCTAGGGGATCCCTAGCCTTAGCCTTATACTTGGGGCGCCCTAGCCTAAACCTAGGGGTTCCCTAGCCTAAGCCTAGGGGCGACCTAGCCTTAGGCTAGGGGAGCCCTAGCCTTAGTCTAAGCCTAGGGGTGCCCTAGCCTAAGCCTAGGGGTGCCGTAGACCAAGCCTAGGGATGCCCTAGCGTTAGGCTAGAGGAGCCCTAGCCTTAGCCTAAGCCTAGGGGTGCCCTAGCCTAAGCCTAGGGGTTCCCTAGCCCAAGCCTAGGGATGCCCTAGCGTTAGGCTAGAGGTGCCCTAGCCTAAGCCTAGGGTTGCCCGAGCCTAAGTCTATGGGTGCCCTAGCCTAAGCCTAGGGGTACCCTAGCCTTAGGCTAGGGGAGTCCTCGCCTTAGCTGAAGACTTGGGGTGCCCTAGCCTAAGACTAGGGGTGCCCTAGCCTAAGCTCAGGGGTGCCCTAGCCCAGGCTAGGGATGCCCTAGCATTAGGCTAGAGGAGCCAATGCCTTAGCCTAAGCCTAGGGGTGCTCTAGCCTAAGCCAAGGGGTGCGCTAGCCTAAGTATAGGGGTGCCTTAGCCTAAGCCTAGGGGTACCCTAGCCTTAGCCTAGGGGAGCCCAAGCCTTAGCCTAAGCCTAGGGGTGCCCTAGCCTAAGCCTATGGGTGCCCTAGCCAAAGCCATGGGTGCCCTAGCCTAAGCCTAGGCGTGCCCTAGCCTACGCCAAGGGGTGTCTAGCCTTATGGTAGGGAAGCCATAGCCTTAGCCTAAACCTAGGGGTGCCCTAGCCTAAGCCTAGGGGTGCCCAACCTAAGCCTATGGGTTCCCTACCTAAGCCTAGGTGTGCCCTATCCAAAGCCTACGGGTGCCCTAGCCTAAGCCTAGGGGTGCCCTAGCCTTAGGCTAGGGAAGCCCTAGCCTTAGCCTAAGCCTAGGGGTGCCCAAGCCTAAGCCTAGGGGTGCGCTAGCCTAAGCCTAGGGGTGCCCTAACCTAAGCCTAGGGGTGCCCTAACCTAAGCCTAGGGGTGCCCTAGCCTTAAGCTAGGGAAGCCCTACCCTTAGCCTAAACCTAGGGGTGCCCTAGCCTAAGCCTAGGGGTGCCCTAGCCTATGCCTAGGGGTGCCCTAACCTAAGCCTAGGGGTGCCCTAGCCTTAAGCTAGGGGAGCCCTAGACTTAACCTAAGCCTAGGGGTGCCATAGCCTAAGCCTAGGGGTGCCCTACTCTAAGCCTTGGGGTGCCCTAGGCTAAGCCTAGGGTGGCCCTAGGGTTAGGCTAGGGGAGCCCTAGCCTTAGCCTAAGCCTAGCGGTGCCCTAGCCTAAGCCTAGGTGTGCCCTAGCCTAAGCCTAAAGGTGCCCTAGGCTTAGGCTATTGGAGCCCTAGCCTTAGCCTAAACCTAGGGTTGCCCTGGCCTAAGCCTATGGGTGCCCTAGCCTTAGGCTATGGGAGCCCTAGCTTTAGCCTAAGCCTAGGGGTGCCCTAGCCTAAGCCTAGGGGTCACCTAGCCTACGCGTAGGGGTGCCCTAGCCTAAGCCTAGGTGTGCCCGAGCCTAAACCTACTGGTGCCTTAGCCTAAACCTAGGGGTCCATTAGCCTTAGCCTAAGCCTAGGGGTGCCCTAGCCTGAGCCTAGGGGTGCCGTAGCCTTAGCCTAAGACTAGGGGTGCCCTAGCCTAAGCCTATGGGTGCCCTAGCCTAAGCCTAGGGGTGCCCTAGACTAAGCCTAGGGGAGCCCTAGCTTTAGCCTAAGCCTAAGGGTGCACTAGCTTAAACCTAGGGGTGCCCTAGCCTAAGCCTAGGGGTGTCTTAGCCTAAGCCGAGGGGTCCCCTAGCCTTAGCCTAAGACTAGGGGTGCCCTAGCCTAAGCCTATGGGTGCCCTAGCCTAAGCCTAGGGGTGCCCTTGCCATAGGCTAGGGGAGCCCTAACCTTAGCCTAAGCCTAGGGGTGCGCGAGCCTAAGCCTAGGGTTGCCCTAGCCTAAGCCAAGGGGTGCACTAGCCTTAGGCTAGGGGAGCCCTAGCCTTAGCCTATGCCTAGGGGTGCCCTAGCCTAAGCTTAGGGGTTCCCTAGCCTAAGCTTAAGGGTGCCCTATACAAAGCCAAGGGGTACCCTAGCCTTAGGCTAGGGGAGTCCTCGCCTTAGCCAAAGCCTTGGGGTGCCCTAGCCTAAGCCAAGGGGTGCCCTAACCTTAAGCTAGGGGAGCCCTAGACTTAACCTTAGCCTAGGGGTGCCCTAGCCTAAGCCTAGGGGTGCCCTTGTGTAAGCCTAAGGGTGCCCTAGCCTTAGACTAGGGGAGCCCTAGCCTTAGCCTAAGCCTAGGGGTGCCCCAGCCTAAGCCTAGGGGTGCTTAGCCTAAGTCTAGGGGTGCCTAGCCTAAGCATTGGGGTGCCCTAACCTAAGCCTAAGGGTTCCCTACCTAAGCCTAGGGGTGCCCTAGCCTAAGCCTAGGGGTGCCCTAGCCTTAGGCTAGGGGAGCCCTAGCTTTAGCCTAAGCCTAGGGGTGCCCTAGCCTAAGCCAAGGGGTGCGCTAGCCTAAGTATAGGGGTGCCCTAGCCTAAGCCTAGGGATGCCCCAGCCTAAGCCTCGGGGTGCCCTAGCATAAGCCTAGGGGTCACCTAGCCTACGCCTAGGGGTGCCCGAGCCTAAGCCTAGGGTTGCCGTAGCCTAAGCCAAGGGGTGCCCTAGCCTTAGGCTAGGGGAGCCCTAGCCTTAGCCTATGCCTAGGGGTGCCCTAGCCTAAGCTTAGGGGTGCCCTAGCCTAAGCCTAGGGGTGCCCTAGCCTAAGCCTAGGGGTACCCTAGCCTTAGGCTAGGGGAGTCCTCGCCTTAGCCGAAGCCTTGGGGTGCCCTAGCCTACTACTAGGGGTGCCCTAGCCTAAGTATAGGGGTGCCCTAGCCTAAGCATAGGGGTTCACTAGCCTTAGGCTAGGGGAGCCTTAGCCTTAGCCTAAGCCTAGGGGTGCCCCAGCCTAAGCCTAGGGGTGCCCTAGCCTAAGTCCAGGGGTGCCTAGCCTAAGCATAGGGGTGCCCTAACCTAAGCCTAGGGGTTCCCTACCTAAGCCTAGGGGTGCCCTAGCCTAAAAGAACGGGTGCCCTAGCCTAAGCCTAGGTTTGTCCTAGCCTTAGGCTAGGGAAGCCCTAGCCTTAGCCTAAGCCTTGGTGTGCCCTAGCCTAAGCCTATGGGTGCCCTAGCCTAAGCCTAGGGGTGCCCTAGCCTAAGCCTAGGGGTGCCCTAATCTAAGCATAGGGGTGCCCTAGCCTTAAGCTAGGGGAGCCCTAGACTTAACCTAAGCCTAGGGGTGCCCTAGCCTAAGCCTAGGGGTGCCCTAGTCTAAGCCTAAGGGTGCCCTAGCCTTAGACTAGGGGAGCCCTAGCCTTAGCCTAAGCCTAGGGGTGCCGTAGCCTAAGCCTATGGGTGCCCTAGCTTAAGCCTAAGGGTGCCCTAGCCTTTGACTAGGGGAGCCATAGCCTTAGCCTAAACCTAGGGGTGCCCTGGCCTAAGCCTAGGGGTGCCCAAGCCTAAGCCTATGGGTGCCCTAGCCTTAGGCTATGGGAGCCCTAGCTTTAGCCTAAGCCTAGGGGTGCCCTAGCCTAAGCCTAGGGGTCACCTAGCCTACGCCTAGGGGTGCCCTAGCCTAAGCCTAGGTGTGCCCTAGCCTAAACCTACTGGTGCCTTAGCCTAAACCTAGGGATCCATTAGCCTTAGCCTAAGCCTAGGGGTGCCCTAGCCTGAGCCTAGGGGTGCCGTAGCCTTAGCCTAGGGGTGCCCTAGACTAAGCCTAGGGGAGCCCTAGCTTTAGCCTAAGCCTAAGGGTGCCCTAGCCTAAACCTAGGGTTGCCCTAGCCTAAACCTAGGGGTGCCTTAGCCTAAGCCGAGGGGTCCCCTAGCCTTAGCCTAAGCCTAGGGGTGCCCTAGCCTAAGCCTATGGGTGCCCTAGCCTCAGCCTAGGGGTGCCCTTGCCATAGGCTAGGGGTGTCCTAGCCTTAGCGTAAGCCTAGGGGTGCCCGAGCCTAAGCCTAGGGTTGCCCTAGCCTAAGCCAAGGTGTGCCCTAGCCTTAGGCTATGGGAGCCCTAGCTTTAGCCTAATCCTAGGGGTGCCCTACCCTGAGCCTAGGGGTGCCGTAGCCTTAGACTAGGGGTGCCCTAGACTAAGCCTAGGGGAGCCCTAGCTTTAGCCTAAGCCTAAGGGTGCCCTAGCCTAAACTTGGGTTGCCCTAGCCTAAGCCTAGGGGTGCCTTAGCCTAAGCCGAGGGGTCCCCTAGCCTTAGCCTAAGCCTAGGGGTTCCCTAGCCTAAGCTTATGGGTGCCTAAGCCTCAGCCTAGGGGTGCCCTTGCCATAGGCTAGGGGAGTCCTAGCCTTAGCCTAAGCCTAGGGGTGCCCGAGCCTAAGCCTAGGGTTGCCCTAGCCTAAGCCAAGGTGTGCCCTAGCCTTAGGCTAGGGGAGCCCTAGCCTTAGCCTATGCCTAGGGGTGCCCTAGCCTACGCTTATGGGTGCCCTAGCCTAAGCCTAGGGGTGCCCTAGCCTAAGCCTAGGGGTACCCTAACCTTAGGCTAGGGGAGTCCTCCCCTTAGTCAAAGTCTTGGGGTGCCCTAGCCTAAGACTAGGGGTGCCCTAGCCTAAGCCTAGGGGTGCCCTAGCCTAAGCCTAGGGGTGCCCTAATCTAAGCCTAGGGGTGCCCTAACCTTAAGCTAGGGGAGCCCTAGATTTAACCTAAGCCTAGGGGTGCCCTAGCCTAAGCCTAGGGGTGCCCTAGTCTAAGCCTAAGGGTGCCCTAGCCTTAGACTAGGGGAGCCCTAGCCTTAGCCTAAGCCTAGGGGTGCCCCAGCCTAAGCCTAGGGGTGCCCTAGCCTAAGTCTAGGGGTGCCTAGCCTAAGCATAGGGGTGCCCTTACCTAAGCCTAAGGGTTCCCTAACTAAGCCTAGGGGTGCCCTAGCCTAAGCCTATGGGTGCCCTAGCCTAAGCCTAGGGGTGCCCTAGCCTAAGCCTAGGGGTACCCTAACCTTAGGCTAGGGGAGTCCTCCCCTTAGTCAAAGTCTTGGGGTGCCCTAGCCTAAGACTAGGGGTGCCCTAGCCTAAGCCTAGGGGTGCCCTAGCCTAAGCCTAGGGGTGCCCTAACCTAAGCCTAGGGGTGCCCTAACCTTAAGCTAGGGGAGCCCTAGATTTAACCTAAGCCTAGGGGTGCCCTAGCCTAAGCCTAGGGGTGCCCTAGTCTAAGCCTAAGGGTGCCCTAGCCTTAGACTAGGGGAGCCCTAGCCTTAGCCTAAGCCTAGGGGTGCCCCAGCCTAAGCCTAGGGGTGCCCTAGCCTAAGTCTAGGGGTGCCTAGCCTAAGCATAGGGGTGCCCTTACCTAAGCCTAAGGGTTCCCTAACTAAGCCTAGGGGTGCCCTAGCCTAAGCCTATGGGTGCCCTAGCCTAAGCCTAGGGGTGCCCTAGCCTAAGCCAAGGGTGCCCTAACTTTAGGCTAGGGAAGCCCTAGCCTTAGCCTAAGCCTAGGGGTGCCCTAGCCTAAGCCTAGGGGTGCCCTAACCTAAGCCTAGGGGTGCCCTAACCTTAAGCTGGGGGAGCCCTAGACTTAACCTAAGCCTAGGGGTGCCCTAGCCTAAGCCTAGGGGTGCCCTAGTCTAAGCCTAAGGGTTCCCTAGCCTTAGACTAGGGGAGCACTAGCCTTAGCCTAAGCCTAGGGGTGCCCTAGTCTAAGCCTAGGGGTGCCCTAGCCTAAGCCTAAGGGTGCCCTAGCCTTAGGCTAGGGGAGCCCTAGCCTTAGCCTAAACCTAGGGGTGCCCTAGCCTAAGGCTTGGGGTGCCCTAGCCTAAGCCTATGGGTGCCCTAGACTTAGGCTAGGGGAGCCCTAGCTTTAGCCTAAGCCTAGGGGTGCCTTAGCCTAAGTCAAGGGGTGCGCTAGCCTAAGTATAGGGGTGCCCTAGCCTAAGCCTAGGGATGCCCCAGCCTAAGCCTAGGGGTGCCCTAGCCTAAGCCTATGGGTGCCCTAGCCTTACGCTATGGGAGCCCTAGCTTTAGCCTAAGCCTAGGGGTGCCCTAGCCTAAGCCTAGGGGTCACCTAGCCTATGCCTAGGGGTGCCCTAGCCTAAGCCTAGGTGTGCCCGAGCCTAAACCTACTGGTGCCTTAGCCTAAACCTAGGGGTCCATTAGCCTAAGCCTAAGCCTAGGTGTACCCTAGCCTGAACCTAGGGGTGCCGTAGCCTTAGCCTAGGGGTGCCCTAGCCTAAGCCTAAGGGTGCCCTAGCCTAAACATAGGGGTGCCCTAGCCTAAGCCTAGGGGTGCCTTATCCTAAGCCGAGGGGTCCCCTAGCCTTAGCCTAAGCCTAGGGGTGCCCTAGCCAAAGCCTATGGGTGCCCTAGCCTCAGCCTAGGGGTGTCCTTGCCATAGGCTAGGGGAGCCCTAGCCTTAGCCTAAGCCTAGGGGTGCCCGAGCCTAAGCCTAGGGTTGCCCTAGCCTAAGCCAAGGGGTGCCCTAGCCTTAAGCTAGGGGAACCCTAGCATTAGCCTATGCCTAGGGGTGCCCTACCCTAAGCTTAGGGGTGCCCTAGCCTAAGCCTAGGGTTGCCCTAGCCTAAGCCTAGGGGTACCCTAACCTTAGGCTAGGGGAGTCCTCAACTTAGCCGAAGCCATGGGGTGCCCTAGCCTAAGACTAGGGGTGCCGTAGCCTAAGTATAGGGGTGCCCTAGCCTAAGCCTAGGGGTACACTAGCCTTAGGCTAGGGGAGCCCTAGCCTTAGCCTAAGCCTCGGGGTGCCCAAGCCTAAGCCTAGGGGTGCCATAGCCTAAGTCTACGGGTGCCTAGCCTAAGCATAGGGGTGCCCTAACCTAAGCCTAGGGGTTCCCTACCTAAGTCTAGGGGTGCCCTAGCATAAGCCTATGGGTGCCCTAGCCTAAGCCTAGGGGTGCCCTAGCCTTAGGCTATGGAAGCCCTAGCCTTAGCCTAAGCCTAGGGGTGCCCTAGCCTAAGCCTAGGGGTGCCCTAGCCTAAGCCTAGGGGTGCCCTAGCCTAAACCTAGGGGTGCCCTAACCTAAGCCTAGGGGTGCCCTAACCTTAAGCTAGGAGAGCCCTAGACTTAACCTAAGCCTAGGGGTGCCCTAGCCTTAAGCTAGGGGAGCCCTAGACTTAACCTAAGCCTAGGGGTGCCATAGCCTAAGCCTAGGGGTGCCCTACTCTAAGCCTTGGGGTGCCCTAGGCTAAGCCTAGGGTGGCCCTAGGGTTAGGCTAGGGGAGCCCTAGCCTTAGCCTAAGCCTAGCGGTGCCCTAGCCTAAGCCTAGGTGTGCCCTAGCCTAAGCCTAAAGGTGCCCTAGGCTTAGGCTATTGGAGCCCTAGCCTTAGCCTAAACCTAGGGTTGCCCTGGCCTAAGCCTATGGGTGCCCTAGCCTTAGGCTATGGGAGCCCTAGCTTTAGCCTAAGCCTAGGGGTGCCCTAGCCTAAGCCTAGGGGTCACCTAGCCTACGCGTAGGGGTGCCCTAGCCTAAGCCTAGGTGTGCCCGAGCCTAAACCTACTGGTGCCTTAGCCTAAACCTAGGGGTCCATTAGCCTTAGCCTAAGCCTAGGGGTGCCCTAGCCTGAGCCTAGGGGTGCCGTAGCCTTAGCCTAAGACTAGGGGTGCCCTAGCCTAAGCCTATGGGTGCCCTAGCCTAAGCCTAGGGGTGCCCTAGACTAAGCCTAGGGGAGCCCTAGCTTTAGCCTAAGCCTAAGGGTGCACTAGCTTAAACCTAGGGGTGCCCTAGCCTAAGCCTAGGGGTGTCTTAGCCTAAGCCGAGGGGTCCCCTAGCCTTAGCCTAAGACTAGGGGTGCCCTAGCCTAAGCCTATGGGTGCCCTAGCCTAAGCCTAGGGGTGCCCTTGCCATAGGCTAGGGGAGCCCTAACCTTAGCCTAAGCCTAGGGGTGCGCGAGCCTAAGCCTAGGGTTGCCCTAGCCTAAGCCAAGGGGTGCACTAGCCTTAGGCTAGGGGAGCCCTAGCCTTAGCCTATGCCTAGGGGTGCCCTAGCCTAAGCTTAGGGGTTCCCTAGCCTAAGCTTAAGGGTGCCCTATACAAAGCCAAGGGGTACCCTAGCCTTAGGCTAGGGGAGTCCTCGCCTTAGCCAAAGCCTTGGGGTGCCCTAGCCTAAGCCAAGGGGTGCCCTAACCTTAAGCTAGGGGAGCCCTAGACTTAAGCTTAGCCTAGGGGTGCCCTAGCCTAAGCCTAGGGGTGCCCTTGTGTAAGCCTAAGGGTGCCCTAGCCTTAGACTAGGGGAGCCCTAGCCTTAGCCTAAGCCTAGGGGTGCCCCAGCCTAAGCCTAGGGGTGCTTAGCCTAAGTCTAGGGGTGCCTAGCCTAAGCATTGGGGTGCCCTAACCTAAGCCTAAGGGTTCCCTACCTAAGCCTAGGGGTGCCCTAGCCTAAGCCTAGGGGTGCCCTAGCCTTAGGCTAGGGGAGCCCTAGCTTTAGCCTAAGCCTAGGGGTGCCCTAGCCTAAGCCAAGGGGTGCGCTAGCCTAAGTATAGGGGTGCCCTAGCCTAAGCCTAGGGATGCCCCAGCCTAAGCCTCGGGGTGCCCTAGCATAAGCCTAGGGGTCACCTAGCCTACGCCTAGGGGTGCCCGAGCCTAAGCCTAGGGTTGCCGTAGCCTAAGCCAAGGGGTGCCCTAGCCTTAGGCTAGGGGAGCCCTAGCCTTAGCCTATGCCTAGGGGTGCCCTAGCCTAAGCTTAGGGGTGCCCTAGCCTAAGCCTAGGGGTGCCCTAGCCTAAGCCTAGGGGTACCCTAGCCTTAGGCTAGGGGAGTCCTCGCCTTAGCCGAAGCCTTGGGGTGCCCTAGCCTACTACTAGGGGTGCCCTAGCCTAAGTATAGGGGTGCCCTAGCCTAAGCATAGGGGTTCACTAGCCTTAGGCTAGGGGAGCCTTAGCCTTAGCCTAAGCCTAGGGGTGCCCCAGCCTAAGCCTAGGGGTGCCCTAGCCTAAGTCCAGGGGTGCCTAGCCTAAGCATAGGGGTGCCCTAACCTAAGCCTAGGGGTTCCCTACCTAAGCCTAGGGGTGCCCTAGCCTAAAAGAACGGGTGCCCTAGCCTAAGCCTAGGTTTGTCCTAGCCTTAGGCTAGGGAAGCCCTAGCCTTAGCCTAAGCCTTGGTGTGCCCTAGCCTAAGCCTATGGGTGCCCTAGCCTAAGCCTAGGGGTGCCCTAGCCTAAGCCTAGGGGTGCCCTAATCTAAGCATAGGGGTGCCCTAGCCTTAAGCTAGGGGAGCCCTAGACTTAACCTAAGCCTAGGGGTGCCCTAGCCTAAGCCTAGGGGTGCCCTAGTCTAAGCCTAAGGGTGCCCTAGCCTTAGACTAGGGGAGCCCTAGCCTTAGCCTAAGCCTAGGGGTGCCGTAGCCTAAGCCTATGGGTGCCCTAGCTTAAGCCTAAGGGTGCCCTAGCCTTTGACTAGGGGAGCCATAGCCTTAGCCTAAACCTAGGGGTGCCCTGGCCTAAGCCTAGGGGTGCCCAAGCCTAAGCCTATGGGTGCCCTAGCCTTAGGCTATGGGAGCCCTAGCTTTAGCCTAAGCCTAGGGGTGCCCTAGCCTAAGCCTAGGGGTCACCTAGCCTACGCCTAGGGGTGCCCTAGCCTAAGCCTAGGTGTGCCCTAGCCTAAACCTACTGGTGCCTTAGCCTAAACCTAGGGATCCATTAGCCTTAGCCTAAGCCTAGGGGTGCCCTAGCCTGAGCCTAGGGGTGCCGTAGCCTTAGCCTAGGGGTGCCCTAGACTAAGCCTAGGGGAGCCCTAGCTTTAGCCTAAGCCTAAGGGTGCCCTAGCCTAAACCTAGGGTTGCCCTAGCCTAAACCTAGGGGTGCCTTAGCCTAAGCCGAGGGGTCCCCTAGCCTTAGCCTAAGCCTAGGGGTGCCCTAGCCTAAGCCTATGGGTGCCCTAGCCTCAGCCTAGGGGTGCCCTTGCCATAGGCTAGGGGTGTCCTAGCCTTAGCGTAAGCCTAGGGGTGCCCGAGCCTAAGCCTAGGGTTGCCCTAGCCTAAGCCAAGGTGTGCCCTAGCCTTAGGCTATGGGAGCCCTAGCTTTAGCCTAATCCTAGGGGTGCCCTACCCTGAGCCTAGGGGTGCCGTAGCCTTAGACTAGGGGTGCCCTAGACTAAGCCTAGGGGAGCCCTAGCTTTAGCCTAAGCCTAAGGGTGCCCTAGCCTAAACTTGGGTTGCCCTAGCCTAAGCCTAGGGGTGCCTTAGCCTAAGCCGAGGGGTCCCCTAGCCTTAGCCTAAGCCTAGGGGTTCCCTAGCCTAAGCTTATGGGTGCCTAAGCCTCAGCCTAGGGGTGCCCTTGCCATAGGCTAGGGGAGTCCTAGCCTTAGCCTAAGCCTAGGGGTGCCCGAGCCTAAGCCTAGGGTTGCCCTAGCCTAAGCCAAGGTGTGCCCTAGCCTTAGGCTAGGGGAGCCCTAGCCTTAGCCTATGCCTAGGGGTGCCCTAGCCTACGCTTATGGGTGCCCTAGCCTAAGCCTAGGGGTGCCCTAGCCTAAGCCTAGGGGTACCCTAACCTTAGGCTAGGGGAGTCCTCCCCTTAGTCAAAGTCTTGGGGTGCCCTAGCCTAAGACTAGGGGTGCCCTAGCCTAAGCCTAGGGGTGCCCTAGCCTAAGCCTAGGGGTGCCCTAATCTAAGCCTAGGGGTGCCCTAACCTTAAGCTAGGGGAGCCCTAGATTTAACCTAAGCCTAGGGGTGCCCTAGCCTAAGCCTAGGGGTGCCCTAGTCTAAGCCTAAGGGTGCCCTAGCCTTAGACTAGGGGAGCCCTAGCCTTAGCCTAAGCCTAGGGGTGCCCCAGCCTAAGCCTAGGGGTGCCCTAGCCTAAGTCTAGGGGTGCCTAGCCTAAGCATAGGGGTGCCCTTACCTAAGCCTAAGGGTTCCCTAACTAAGCCTAGGGGTGCCCTAGCCTAAGCCTATGGGTGCCCTAGCCTAAGCCTAGGGGTGCCCTAGCCTAAGCCTAGGGGTACCCTAACCTTAGGCTAGGGGAGTCCTCCCCTTAGTCAAAGTCTTGGGGTGCCCTAGCCTAAGACTAGGGGTGCCCTAGCCTAAGCCTAGGGGTGCCCTAGCCTAAGCCTAGGGGTGCCCTAACCTAAGCCTAGGGGTGCCCTAACCTTAAGCTAGGGGAGCCCTAGATTTAACCTAAGCCTAGGGGTGCCCTAGCCTAAGCCTAGGGGTGCCCTAGTCTAAGCCTAAGGGTGCCCTAGCCTTAGACTAGGGGAGCCCTAGCCTTAGCCTAAGCCTAGGGGTGCCCCAGCCTAAGCCTAGGGGTGCCCTAGCCTAAGTCTAGGGGTGCCTAGCCTAAGCATAGGGGTGCCCTTACCTAAGCCTAAGGGTTCCCTAACTAAGCCTAGGGGTGCCCTAGCCTAAGCCTATGGGTGCCCTAGCCTAAGCCTAGGGGTGCCCTAGCCTAAGCCAAGGGTGCCCTAACTTTAGGCTAGGGAAGCCCTAGCCTTAGCCTAAGCCTAGGGGTGCCCTAGCCTAAGCCTAGGGGTGCCCTAACCTAAGCCTAGGGGTGCCCTAACCTTAAGCTGGGGGAGCCCTAGACTTAACCTAAGCCTAGGGGTGCCCTAGCCTAAGCCTAGGGGTGCCCTAGTCTAAGCCTAAGGGTTCCCTAGCCTTAGACTAGGGGAGCACTAGCCTTAGCCTAAGCCTAGGGGTGCCCTAGTCTAAGCCTAGGGGTGCCCTAGCCTAAGCCTAAGGGTGCCCTAGCCTTAGGCTAGGGGAGCCCTAGCCTTAGCCTAAACCTAGGGGTGCCCTAGCCTAAGGCTTGGGGTGCCCTAGCCTAAGCCTATGGGTGCCCTAGACTTAGGCTAGGGGAGCCCTAGCTTTAGCCTAAGCCTAGGGGTGCCTTAGCCTAAGTCAAGGGGTGCGCTAGCCTAAGTATAGGGGTGCCCTAGCCTAAGCCTAGGGATGCCCCAGCCTAAGCCTAGGGGTGCCCTAGCCTAAGCCTATGGGTGCCCTAGCCTTACGCTATGGGAGCCCTAGCTTTAGCCTAAGCCTAGGGGTGCCCTAGCCTAAGCCTAGGGGTCACCTAGCCTATGCCTAGGGGTGCCCTAGCCTAAGCCTAGGTGTGCCCGAGCCTAAACCTACTGGTGCCTTAGCCTAAACCTAGGGGTCCATTAGCCTAAGCCTAAGCCTAGGTGTACCCTAGCCTGAACCTAGGGGTGCCGTAGCCTTAGCCTAGGGGTGCCCTAGCCTAAGCCTAAGGGTGCCCTAGCCTAAACATAGGGGTGCCCTAGCCTAAGCCTAGGGGTGCCTTATCCTAAGCCGAGGGGTCCCCTAGCCTTAGCCTAAGCCTAGGGGTGCCCTAGCCAAAGCCTATGGGTGCCCTAGCCTCAGCCTAGGGGTGTCCTTGCCATAGGCTAGGGGAGCCCTAGCCTTAGCCTAAGCCTAGGGGTGCCCGAGCCTAAGCCTAGGGTTGCCCTAGCCTAAGCCAAGGGGTGCCCTAGCCTTAAGCTAGGGGAACCCTAGCATTAGCCTATGCCTAGGGGTGCCCTACCCTAAGCTTAGGGGTGCCCTAGCCTAAGCCTAGGGTTGCCCTAGCCTAAGCCTAGGGGTACCCTAACCTTAGGCTAGGGGAGTCCTCAACTTAGCCGAAGCCATGGGGTGCCCTAGCCTAAGACTAGGGGTGCCGTAGCCTAAGTATAGGGGTGCCCTAGCCTAAGCCTAGGGGTACACTAGCCTTAGGCTAGGGGAGCCCTAGCCTTAGCCTAAGCCTAGGGGTGCCCAAGCCTAAGCCTAGGGGTGCCATAGCCTAAGTCTACGGGTGCCTAGCCTAAGCATAGGGGTGCCCTAACCTAAGCCTAGGGGTTCCCTACCTAAGTCTAGGGGTGCCCTAGCATAAGCCTATGGGTGCCCTAGCCTAAGCCTAGGGGTGCCCTAGCCTTAGGCTATGGAAGCCCTAGCCTTAGCCTAAGCCTAGGGGTGCCCTAGCCTAAGCCTAGGGGTGCCCTAGCCTAAGCCTAGGGGTGCCCTAGCCTAAACCTAGGGGTGCCCTAACCTAAGCCTAGGGGTGCCCTAACCTTAAGCTAGGAGAGCCCTAGACTTAACCTAAGCCTAGGGGTGCCCTAGCCTAAAAGAACGGGTGCCCTAGCCTAAGCCTAGGTTTGTCCTAGCCTTAGGCTAGGGAAGCCCTAGCCTTAGCCTAAACCTTGGTGTGCCCTAGCCTAAGCCTATGGGTGCCCTAGCCTAAGCCTAGGGGTGCCCTAGCCTAAGCCTAGGGGATGCCCTAACCTAAGCCTAGGGGTGCCCTAGCCTTAAGCTAGGGGAGCCCTAGACTTAACCTAAGCCTAGCGGTGCCCTAGCATAAGCCTAGGGGTGCCTTAGTCTAAGCCTAAGGGTGCCCTAGCCTTAGACTAGGGGAGCCCTAGCCTTAGCCTAAGCCTAGGGGTGCCATAGCCTAAGCCTAGGGGTGCCCTAGCTTAAGCCTAAGGGTGCCTTAGCCTTTGGCTAGGGGAGCCATAGCCTTATCCTAAACCTAGGGGTGCCCTGGCCTAAGCCTAGGGGTGCCCTAGCCTAAGCCTATGGGTGCCCTAGCCTTAGGCTATGGGAGCCGTAGCTTTAGCCTAAGCCTAGGGGTGCCCGAGCCTAAACCTACTGGTGCCTTATCCTAAACCTAGGGGTCCATTAGACTTAGCCTAAGCCTAGGGGTGCCCTAGCCTGAGCCTAGGGGTGCCGTAGCCTTAGCCTAGGGGTGCCCTAGACTAAGCTTAGGGGAGCCTTAGCCTAAGCCGAGGGGTCCCCTAGCCTTAGCCTAAGCATAGGGGTGCCCTAGCCTAAGCCTATGGGTGCCCTAGCCTCAGCCTAGGGGTGCCCTTGCCATAGGCTAGGGGAGTCCTATCCTTAGCCTAAGCCTAGGGGTGCCCGAGCCTAAGCCTAGGGTTGCCCTAGCCTAAGCCAAGGTGTGCCCTAGCCTTAGGCTAGGGGAGCCCTAGCCTTAGCCTATGCCTAGGGGTGCCCTAGCCCAAGCTTATGGGTGCCCTAGCCTAAGCCTAGGGGTACCCTTCCTTAGGCTAGGGGAGTCCTCCCCTTAGCCGAAATCTGGGGGTGCCCTAGCCTAAGCCTAGGGGTGCCCTAGCCTAAGCCTAGGGATGCCCTAGCCTAAGCCTAGGGGTGCCCTAACCTAAGCCTAGGGGTGCCCTAACCTTAAGCTAGGGGAGCCCTAGACTTAACCTAAGCCTAGGGGTGCCCTAGCCTAAGCCTAGGGGTGCCCTAGTCTAAGCCTAAGGGTGCCCTAGCCTTAGACTAGGGGAGCCCTAGCCTTAGCCTAAGCCTAGGGGTGCCCCAGCCTAAGCCTAGGGGTGCCCTAGCCTAAGTCTAGGGGTGCTTAGCCTAAGCATAGGGGTGCCCTAGCCTAAGCCTATGGGTGCCCTAGCCTAAGCCTAGGGGTGCCTTAGCCTAAGCCTAGGGGTGCCCTAGCTTTAGGCTAGGGAAGCCCTAGCCTTAGCCTAAGCCTAGGGGTGCCCTAGCCTAAGCCTAGGGGTGCCCTAGCCTAAGCCTAGGGGTGCCCTAACCTAAGCCTAGGGGTGCCCTAACATTAAGCTAGGGGAGCCCTAGACTTAACCTAAGCCTAGGGGTGCCCTAGCCTAAGCCTAGGGGTGCCCTAGTCTAAGCCTAAGGGTTCCCTAGCCTTAGACTAGGGGAGCCCTAGCCTTAGCCTAAGCCTAGGGGTGCCCTAGTCTAAGCCTAGGGGTGCCCTAGCCTAAGCCTAAGGGTGCCCTAGCCTTAGGCTAGGGGAGCCCTAGCCTTAGCCTAAACCTAGCGGTGCCCTAGCCTATGCCTAGGGGTGCCCTAGCCTAAGCCTATGGGTGCCCTAGCCTTAGGCTAGGGGAGCCCTAGCTTTAGCCTAAGCCTAGGGGTGCCTTAGCCTAAGTCAAGGGGTACACTGGCCTAAGTATAGGGGTGCCCTAGCCTAAGCCTAGGGGTGCCCTAGCCTAAGCCTATGGGTGCCCTAGCCTTACGCTATGGGAGCCCTAGCTTTAGCCTAAGCCTAGGGGTGCCCTAGCCTAAACCTAGGGGCCACCTAGCCTACGCCTAGGGGTGCCCTAGCCTAAGCTTAGGTGTGCCCGAGCCTAAACCTACTGGTGCCTTAGCCTAAACCTAGGGGTCCATTAGCCTTAGCCTAAGCCTAGGGGTGCCCTAGCCTGAGCCTAGGGGTGCCGTAGCCTTAGCCTAGGGGTGCCCTAGACTAAGCCTAGGGGAGCCCTAGCTTTAGCTTAAGCCTATGGATGCCCTAGCCTAAACCTAGGGGTGCCCTAGCCTAAGCCTAGGGGTGCCTTAGCCTAACCCGAGGGGTTCCCTAGCCTTAGCCTAAGCCTAGGGGTGCCCTAGCCAAAGCCTATGGGTGCCCTAGCCTCAGCCTAGGGGTGTCCTCACCATAGGCTAGGGGAGCACTAGCCTTAGCCTAAGCTTAGGGGTGCCCGAGCCTAAGCCTAGGGTTGCCCTAGCCTAAGCCAAGGGGTGCCCTAGCCATAGGCTAGGGGAGCCCTAGCCTTAGCCTATGCCTAGGGGTGCCCTACCCTAAGCTTAGGGGTGCCCTAGCCTAAGCCTAGGGTTGCCCTAGCCTAAGCCTAGTGGTACCCTAACCTTAGGCTAGGGGAGTCCTCGCCTTAGCCGAAGCCTTGGGGTGCCCTAGCCTAAGACTAGGGGTGCCGTAGCCTAAGTATAGGGGTGCCCTAGCCTAAGCCTAGGGGTGCCCCAGCCTAAGCCTAGGGGTGCCCTAGCCTAAACCTAGGGGTGCCCTAACCTTAAGCTAGGGGAGCCCTAGACTTAACCCAAGCCTAGGTGTGCCCTAGCCTAAGCCTACGGGTGCCCTAGTCTAAGCCTAAGGGTGCCTTAACCTTAGACTAGGGCAGCCCTAGCCTTAGCCTAAGCCTAGGGGTGCCCTAGTCTAAGCCTAGGGGTGCCCTAGACTAAGCCTAAGGGTGCCCTAGCCTTAGGCTAGGGGAGCCCTAGCCTTAGCCTAAACGTAGGGGTGCCCTAGCCTAAGCCTAGTGGTGCCCTAGCCTAAGCCTACGGGTGCCCTAGCCTTAGGCTAGGGGAGCCCTAACTTTAGCCTAAGCCTAGGGGTGCCCTAGCCTAAGCCAAGGGGTGCGCTAGCCTAAGTATATGGGTGCCCTAGCCTAAGCCTAGGGGTGCCCCAGCCTAAACCTAGGGGTGCCTAGCCTAAATCTAGGGGTGCCTAGCCTGAGCCTAGGGGTGCCCTAGCCTTAGCCTAGGGGTGCCCTAGCCTAAGCCTAGGGTTGCCTTAGCCTAAGCCTAGGGGTGCCCTAGCCTTAGGCTAGCTGAGCCCAAGCCTTAGCCTAAGCGTAGGTGTGCCGTAGCCTAAGCCTAGGGGTGCCCTAGCCTAAGCCTAGGGGTGCCCTAGCCTAAGCTTAGGGGTACCCTAGCCTAAGCCTAGGGGTGCCCTAGCCTAAGCCTAGGGGTGCCCTAGGGTTAGGCAAGGGGAGCCCTAGCCTTAGCCTAAGCCTAGGGGTGCCCTAGCCTAAGCCTAGGGGTGCCCTAGCCTTAGGCTAGGGGGCCCTAGCCTTAGCCTAAGCCTAGGGGAGCCCTAGCCTGGGCCTAGTGGTGTCCTAGCCTAAGCCTAGGGCTGCCCTAGCCTAAGCCTTGGGGTGCCCTAGCCTTAGACTAGGGGTGCCCTAGCCTTAGGTTAGCTGAGCCCAAGCCTTAGCCTAACCGTAGGGGTGCCCTAGCCTAAGCCTAGGGGTGCCCTAGCATAAGCCTAGGGTTGCCCTAGCCTAAGCCTAGGGGTGCCCTAGCCTAAGGCTAGGGGTGCCCTAGCCTTAGTCTAGTGGAGCCCTAACTTTAGCCTAAGCCTAGGGGTGCCATATCCTAAGCCATGGGGTGCCCTACCCTAAGTCTAGGGGTGCCCTAGCCTAAGCCTAGGGGTGCCCTAGCCTTAGGCTAGGGGAGCCCTAGCCTTAGCCTAATCCTAGGGGTGCCCTAGCCTAAGACTATGGGTGCCCTAGCCTAAGCCTACGGGTGTCCTAGCCTAAGGCTAGGGGTGCCCCAGCCTAAGCCTAGGGATGCCCTAACCTTAGGCTAGGGGATCCCTAGCCTTAGCCTTAGCCTTGGGGCGCCCTAGCCTAAACCTAGGGGTTCCTTAGCCTAAGCCTAGGGGTGACCTAGCCTTGGGCTAGGGGAGCCCTAGCCTTAGTCTAAGCCTAGGGGTGCACTAGCCTAAGCCTAGGGGTGCCATAGCCCAAGCCTAGGGATGCTCTAGCGTTAGGCTAGAGGAGCCCTAGCCTTAGCCTAAGCCTAGGGGTGCCCTAGCCTAAGCCTAGGGGTGCCCTAGCCTAAGTCTAGGGGTGCCCTAGCCTAAGTCTAGGGGTGCCCTAGCCTAAGCCTAGGGGTACCCTAGCCTAAGCCTAGGGGTTCCCGAGCCTACGTCTAGGGGTGCCTAGCCTAAGCATAGTGGTGCCCTAACCTAAGCCTAGGGGATCCCTACCTAGCCTAGGGTTGCTATTGCCTAAGCCTACGGGTGCCCTAACCTAAGCCTTGGGGTGCCCTAGCCTAAGACTATGGGTGCCCTCCCCTAAGCCTAGGGGTGCCCTAGCCCAGGCTAGGGATGCCCTAGCATTAGGCTAGGGGAGCCCTAGCCTTAGCCTAAGCCTAGGGGTGCCCCAGCCTAAGCCTAGGGGTGCCCTAGCCTAAGCCTAGGGGTGCCCTAGCCTAAGCCTAAGGGTGCCCTAGCCTTTGGCTAGGGGAGCCCTAGCCTTAGCCTAAACCTAGGGGTGCCATGGCCTAAGTCTAGGGGTGCCCTAGCCTAAGCCTATGGGTGCCCTAGCCTTAGGCTATGGGAGCCCTAGCTTTAGCCTAAGCCTAGGGGTGCCCTAGCCTAAGCCTAGGGGTCACCTAGCCTACGCTTAGGGGTGCCCTAGACTATGCCTAGGTGTGCCTGATCCTAAACCTACTGGTGCCTTAGCCTAAACCTAGGGGTCCCCTAGCCTTAGCCTAAGCCTAGGGGTGCCCTAGATTGAGCCTAGGGGTGCCGTAGCCCTAGCCTAAGGGTGACCTAGCCTAAACCTAGGGGTGCCCTAGCCTAAGCGTAGGGGTGCCTTAGCCTAAGCCGAGGGGTCCCCTAGCCTTAGCCTAAGCCTAAGGGTGCCCTAGCCTAAGCCTAGGGGTGCCCTAGCCTAAGTCTAGCGGTGCCTAGCCTAAGCATAGGGGTGCCCAACCTAAGTCTAGGGGTTCCCTACCTAAGCCTAGGGGTGCCCTAGCCTAAGCCTACGGGTGCCCTAGCCTTAGGCTAGGGAAGCCCTAGCCTTAGCCTAAGGCTAGGGGTGCCCTAGTGTAAGCCTAGGGGTGCCCTAGCCTAAGCCTAGGGGTGCCCTAGCCTTAAGCTAGGGGAGCCCTAGACTTAACCTAAGCCTAGGGGTGCCCTAGCCTAAGCCTAGGGGTGACCTAGTCTAAGCCGAAGGGTGCCCTAGCCTTAGACTAGGGGAGCCCTAACCTTAGCCTAAGCCTAGGGGTGCCCTAACCTAAGCCTAGGGGTGCCCTAGCCTAAGCCTAAGGGTGCCCTAGCCTTAGGCTAGGGGAGCCCTAGCCTTAGCCTAAACCTAGGGGTGCCCTAGCCTAAGCCTAGGGGTGCCCTAGCCTAAGCCTAGGGGTACCCTAGCCTTAGGCTAGGGGAGCCCTAGCCTTAGCCTAAGCCTAGGGGTGCCCCAGCCTAACCCTAGGGTGCCCTAGCCTAAGTCTAGGGGTGCCTAGCCTAAGCATAGGGGTGCCCTAACCTAAGGCTAGGGGTTCCCTACCTAAGCCAAGGGGTGCCCTAGCCTTAAGTTAGGGGAGCTCTAGACTTAACCTAAGCCTAGGGGTGCCCTAGCCTAAGCATAGGGGTGCCCTAGTCTAAGCCTAAGGGTGCCCTAGCCTTAGACTAGGGGAGCCCTAGCCTTAGCCTAAGCCTAGGGGTGCCATAGCCTAAGCCTAAGGGTGCCCTAGCCTAAGCCTAAGGGTGCCCTAGCCTAAGCCTATGGGTGCCCTAGCCTTAGGGTAGGGGAGCCCTTGCCTTAGCCTAAACCTAGGGGTGCCCTAGCCTAAACCTAGGGGTTCCCTACCTAAGCCTAGGGGTGCCCTAGCCAAAGCCTACGGTTGCCCTAGCCTAAGCCTAGCGGTGCCCTAACCTAAGCATAGGGGTGCCATAGGCTTAAGCTAGGGGAGCCCTAGACTTAACCTAAGCCTAGGGGTGCCCTAGCCTAAGCCTAGAGGTGTCCTAGTCTAAGCCTAAGGGTGCCCTAGCCTTAGACTAGGGGAGCCCTAGCCTTAGCCTAAGCCTAGGGGTGCCCTAGCCTAAGCCTAGGGGTGCCCTAGCCTAAGCCTAAGGGTGCCCTAGCCTTAGGCTAGGGGAGCCCTAGCCTTAGCCTAATCCTAGGGGTGCCCTGGCCTAAGCCTAAGGGTGCCCTAGCCTTAGGCTCAGGGAGCCCTAGGTTTAGCCTAAGCCTAGCGTGCCCTAGCCTAAGCCTAGGGGTCACCTAGCCTACGCCTAGGGGTGCCCTAGCCTAAGCCTAGGTGTGCCCAAGCCTAAGCCTAGGGGTACCCTAGCCGAAA